>NC_134710.1:381711076-382311076 GCF_043290135.1 Rhipicephalus microplus
ATCCAGGATTTGTTATTACTTATTAATTTATTTCTTTATTTATTTATTTCCTTCTTTCTCGATTTTTCGGTTTCGCATAAGATGATGACTTTTTAGTCACAACCAAAGACGCCGACAATATAATTGCTGTGAATGAGCTCTTTAACAATATCGCATTAAGAAGCACGTTCCAGATTACTAATTCTCTTACTGCCATCGCGCACAGCACAAGCAAGGTACCGGCTATACACGATGACAATGACGGGAAGAGTAAGTGCATTCCACACCACACATTCTCATTCGGCCATGCATGAAAATGATCGTGAAAGCGCTTTCGCCTGCGAAAGGCTAAGCGGCAACACCGATTACAAGCTGGTACTCCGGAGCCAAGAGCGCGGCATCCGGCGGCTCAACGTGTACGCAGACTCCAAGCTACACCAAAGATGAGAGCTCGGAAAGCAACGGCAAAACGGGAATGCCGACAACAATTTTCTACCGTGGAGTTGAGGGTGCGAGAAGCGGTGGTTCAATGCCATATACACATTGTATACACTGTAAGCATGCATTGTCACTCATTTACTTGCGCGAGTGGACAATGACACGGGTTATTTACGCTAATATCAATCCCCAGTGCTTCGCCTACTCGCCTTGATTCACTTCTCGAAGAAGCGTAGGTTTTCTTTATTTGATTGTTTTTGTTGCTGCAATCGATATTGCAAGACAGTAGCTGCGTCGGGGTCGCGACGATGTTTATTAGGCAAAATCACCCGATCAACGCTTCGAACGAAGAAGACACTCACTGTGATACTGATTATAAACGGATGAAGGAGTGAAGGTCAGATGGTGTGAATATTGCACTTACACTAATTTCCCTCCCGCGCGGAAGTGGTCAACCTGGCCGCTGTTTATGACAGTGCTGTGTGTCGCACGAATGGTTTTAGGCGCGACACATGAACAACCTCCATGCCATGAAAACGGCCGTCGGAATGCATGAGGGCAGGAGTGACTTGATAGTTCACAAGAAACGTCGGCTTGACTATAGTGTAGGGGCTGATGAAACGTGAATATATATATATATATATATATATATATATATATATATATATATATATATATATATATATATATTGTGGCATACCATACACAACATAGAGTTTCCGAAAATTAACTAGAGGGGACTCTGGCGCTGCGATCGTTCAGCGACCATGTGAGTGATGGGTAGTAGTAGTACACATATTTGCCCAGTCTTCGTACTTGCTGGTGGCGAATCGTACTTGTGCCTTTGTTTACTGGTTATGGTTTCGTTTTGGAGAAAGGAACGAACCCCTTTTGAACATTCTGACTCGATTCGAATTGATGAGCCTAAAAGAATAAGGTTATGAAGCGCAAGCACTGAACATTTGCTAATTTATTTTTCGTGGAAAAAAACAGCTCTAAGCCACACGAACACACACAGAGCCAGAAGCAGGCCAGAAGTACGAAAATTAGACAAATGTGTGTACTACCCATCATTCCCATGCTCGCTGAAGCGCCGTGCGTTGCAGCTTTCATAGACACCAGCACCAGAGTTCTCTATAGTGTATATTAGGAAACTCTAAGCAACACACACCTTACAAAATCGTCTGGGTGCGCTGAATGCTTTCTTCCGTCACATTCTATGATTCGAAAAAAACTAGGCCTTTTTCTCTTCTTTCTGTGCATCTGCTGCGATGCAAGTTTGTTAACTTCACGCGTGGTGCTTACTTTTGCGATAGTATTGGGACACATTTTTTTCTTCTTTGAGCAATTGCTGCACTTTCTCGCATTTTGAACAATGGTGCGACACTTGGGACTGCGATTGTCGTATCAGTCTGGTATCTACCCGCCCGATGAGCGTCGCTGCTTATTGTTTGCGTGCAAACACTTGCTTGCTGGTTCTTGTTCAGTGAAAACGTCTTGCAACACCACGATCTGTTTCGTTGGTCTCCGCTTTTCCCTTCCTTGATGTTTGACGTAGAAGCAAAACTCGCGAAGCAGGATCTTTGCGAGGCTTCTTTGAACTTTTAATAATGTAGGAAAGATAGTTTTCGAAAAGAGTAGGCGCGCGCGCAGTCAAGAATAAGTTTTCTGATGTGGAACGCAGGCACATAGTCTTCATCACGCAAGTGTCTGCTGCATACGACTGTCGATGCAGACTTGTCTTTCATGATGAGGTTGTCTCTCGCAGTATTCTTTTGTCACCTGCCGCACAGCTCAGTATTGTTTGGGAATTGGTGAGAAGGAACACTGGGTGTTTTCCCCGAACGGGACTTGCAATACCGAACCACAGCGATCGAGTGGCCGTGAGGGAACACAGCAATACACCTTCACGCAGCTAATATATATCCATGTGCGTAACGCGCGAACTGAAGGTTGTGCGACTGCCTTCTCGGCTCTAGGAATTACTGTAGACTGAACACTGACAAAGCACCGAATGAAATGCAGCTGTGGTGGGTAAATACTAGAAAAAAGCAAGCGACACTAGATTTAAAAGGCAATTTACAACAACCTTCTTCTAGCAAGAGGCCCCAAGAAAATTTACACAGACTTTTCAGAAAAACAGCTGTTTACTTGCCCAAAAGTTGTAATTTTGTCAATTTTTATTTCTGAACATGCAGTTCTACGAACTAGGGGCAAGATTCACAAAACTCACTTACGAAAACATTTTTGCGCAAGAGAAATTTTGTTGCGTAAGTCGATTCACGAAACGAAAAAACGTCGTAAGAAGCCATCGTTGTCACATCGGCCGCTGCAAATAAAGCGCGCTGTGACTGCCCGGGAACATGTCAGCGATGGTGATGCAGTTGCTATATTTGCTTACGCCACCGAAAAGTGCTCGTAAGTGGATTCACGAAGCGAAATTGGGCGTAAAAGCAGCATGGCTGAAAGAAAATCCTAAGAGTGGTCCGGACCACTCTTAGGAACAATGTGGCTACTTAGAACCTGCTGCCGCGGCGGTATACTTTGGGCCCCTGGGTGGTTTTGAGTTAATTCACGCCCATTAAGGTCTGCCTGATGACTGCTGGTGCGTTTTTTTTTCTTTCGGCGCTTTGAGCTTCGCGTGTTGTTTCCCTTGTACGCAGTGGATGGTGTTGACAACCACCATCGTCCAATAAGTTCGAAGTCGCAGTAATTGAAGAATTGTATTGGGCGTCAATGGCATAAAACTACGAATGTAAAGACTTGTGGTTGGATGAAAACCAATGTCATACGTGAATGGTTGGTGCATTCGAACGCGGCATGGCATAGGATCAACCTTATTTGTTATGTTGTTGTGTTGCGCCCCATCTCATCCAATTAAAAGTGCGACACGAGATCCTTGCCTCATTGGTGGAAATTACCACCAAAGAGGTTAATGCGAGCGCATTCTTTGCACGCTATTGGAAATAAAAATGAGAGGAAGTTTTCAGTGAGTGGTTCATAAAGTTTGTTCTCTAGTGTACTTTCATTGGCTCTAACTGTCCAATGGTTGTGATCTAAGAAATACAGCTGTCGATACACTTTGGGACGATCTGGAACAAAGCGTACTTTGTAAACCAAAGCGTATTAGGGGTGCGCGTGATTACGCATGCGTACGTATTTTGTAAACCAAAGCGTATTAGGGGTGCGCGTGATTACGCATGGAACTACAAACAAATCATGCATCTTCACCTTCACTGATCAGACACCGATATAGACCGCGATAATATGGCAAGCAATCAGAATGAAATCACCCTAGTAACTTTGTATGACACCAAAAAATGCAAACCCTCACGATTCTGGAGCAAACCTTGGCCGAATTCATCCCTGCGTCAATTACCAGCCATTTAACTTGGCGCACGAACATTATTCAAAGTTAGAGCGAGCCACTGACATGTATTTTGTGCGACGCAGTGACCACTTGACCTGAGAATAATAGCGTTGTGAAGGCGAATCTCCTGTCGCATGCTCTGATCGAAGCAGACGCCAAACGCGAGCAGACGACGGCGTGGCCGACAGGCACAGCTTGTGATTGGTTGTGAAGCAATACCCTGTACATCAGCTCACTTCATGACGTTGCAAAAACACTTTTTTCATCTGGCTCGCCTGTCCTGTTCGTCATATCACCCCCCTCGCACATAAGAGAAAACTTTTTCACGCCGTGAAAATAGTGCAAGTACTTTCTAAGAGCTCTCTTATGTGCTGCGCAGTTGTCGAAAACAACATGGCGTCGTAAACAGCATATCGGTCGGTGCGACTTTTAGCAAACGCTTCTCGCACGAGTTACTTCAGCGTTTGACCGGATGTGTTGTAATTACAGCAGCTCTTTCGATGCGTGTAAGCAGTGTGGAAAGCTGTGGCAGTGCAATGGTGTACGGTGAAGCGCAGCGAAGCCTGTGCGTCGGTGTGGTTATCAAGCGGGCATCGGCGTCGATGTATCGACGGCAACTAGCACTCGAGATGCCTGCAATGTGTGTTTGTGTGCCGGTAACAGTTCAATCGCTTGACTTTCCAGTCTCTCAGTTGGGTGCAGTGCGACATTTCGGATTGACAGCGTTTTGACACGTTACTTGAGTGACCCCAAGCACGTACGGAAACGTATGAACTACGCGCTCGGTTCTTGCTTCGCCACTAGTTAGCCCGTACGCTTCTATTTACTTGAGAGCAATGTACTGTTCGCGAGTGAAACGACGTTCCTTGTGAACAGTGGTGCTGTGTTGACGTTCCAAGACTTGTGAACAAGCTGTGCTCGTGTGACCGAAAATTGAAAGACAGCGTTGATAACTGTCTTGCCCTGCGAAGTTGTGGTGGGGCAGCTTGGCGCTTTTGTTTGTTAAGTTGTCACTTCTCCTTTTTGTGATGACCATAGTCCTAGCGCTATGATTTGATCAACCAAATCTGCGAGATGCTACATTCTGTTGTGGATCGTGTTACTTTGGAAGCACGCCTAGACTGTTCTTCGGTAACAACTTGAGAGTTCTATGTGGCAGCGAGAGCCCGTGAACGTCAAGCTTCCCTCCGGCCCCCCGACCTAGCGCTGTGATGTGATCAATCAAAGCTGCGAGATCCTACATTCTGTTGTGGATCGTGTTACTTTGGAAGCGCGCCTAGACTGTTCTTCGGTAACAACTTGGGAGTTCTATGTGGCAGCGAGAGCCCGTGAACGTCAAGCTTCCCTCCGACCCCCAGAAAAAAAAACGATTTCACCGGTGCCTTGCTTTGGATGAAGTTGTAGGCCAATATGGCCTAACTACAGGTTTCCGAGTTCGTCTGGCCATCGTTTTGCACGGCACTAGAGCCTTGACAACAGCCGGTCATGGCCAGTTCTTAGACTTTATCAATGAACGTGCACGCCTGGCTAGCCCTTCATTGCTGTCATTGGCAGCTTCCAGTATTGATTGATTGATATGTGGGGTATAACGTCCCAAAACCAAATATGATTATGAGAGACGCCGTAGTGGAGGGCTCCGGAAATTTTGACCACCTGGGGTTCTTTAACGTGCACCCAAATTTGAGCACACGGGCCTACAACATCAGCTTCCAGTATGCAGAGGCCCTTTGCCTGTTGGCCGTACTTGGTTCCTCATGACACCGACGGCTACTAAAGCTGCCCTCGGTGTGTTCACCTTGCAGAACTAAATTTCACCGGTACTATCATTCACGCAGTTCTACAACATGTGCAAGTTTTTAAGCCCATCAGATGTAATGTTTCTCTATGGTATGTTGAAGCATGAAAAATTTACTACTACTGTTATATACATACATATATTATGGAGCAAATACATAAAAAGTTTTTGTGATTTGATACAAGTGAGCTCTTGTTTGATTATGAGGTTGGGCCTGTCGCTTGACCAAGTTTGATAGTTGGAAAGTTAATGTGAATTTATTTTTCGGGAGCCAGGTTGCACTGAAAAAATTTATGTTATTTTGGGAAATTAGTTCTATACAGGATTACCACTGTGGTAATACTATACTTCAGTAGGACATATATATTGCGGTGCGTAAATTTTACATGAGGCTTCAGTTTATTATAAAGTGATTATAGCAGATTTTGGTCACTTTAACGAAGTGATAGCTTCCTCAAATAGGTATTAGAAGTGAGTGCTTTTAATGATTGTTTTTAAATATCTCGTTTTTGGCTCTTCACAAATCGCATAGATTGGTTTGTTAAGGTCCTGTGATGCATCGGTTGCACAATCTGGCACATCAATCCTCATCATTACTTGGAGCACCTGTACAACAATAGGAAGGACACATTCTCCCTAACTGCGCAAGCCTATGTCACTGCTGGGACTGTTATCATTCAGCGGATGTGGCGTCGAAGCATGCATGGCAGCCTCATCTGGAAGGACTGCGATCTGCTTGGGAGCTTCGAGGGCACAAAACTGCCTAACGGCTGGCTGCAAGGTTAGTTTTTCTTTAATACATACAATTTAGTAAACACCACTTACTGTGCACAAATTGAAAACCCAAGCATGGTTGCTTTCAGTAGATACCTGTAATATTCTTACACATAATTCTTATTCAACATTTATACAACTAAATTGCAAGATAATTGAGAATGTTGAAAGATGAAAGCCTGCAGCTTATGAATGAAACTCCAATAATCTGAGACTCAAAAGCTTGTGTTTTGAAACGAGCACAAATACTTTGATTCCTTATTGAACTCTCGAGCTTGTGACTGCCTCTGTGGATCAAGTGCTCTGGAAGGAAATAGCAAGTGGGTGAAAATTGCCTGGCTGTTCACAAATTGCGAGGAGAAAGACCTATTGAAAAAGCCTCAAATGACATAGGGCCAGTAACTGCATCTTTTATCTAATGTAGCTTTTTCTCTCTCAGTGCTGTTGCTTGTGTTTCAGCCGAACATGTTCACCACGATTGCATAGTGATATATATTTTTCTACAAATTGTACCTGACCTAAGTATGCATTGTTGATCTCTAAAGATGACGTTCAGTGTGTTTCTAGCCATGGCTTCTCATTTCTCTGTCTGTGGCTAGCCTATTTCAGCAGCAGAGCGATGCAGCTAGCACACATGAAATCCAAGTCATGGAGCGCTCCTTTGGTCAAAAGCACTCCTACCAGCTGCCTCAATGTTAACATGGGGTGAATTCACGAACTGGAAAAAAATTGGCCTTTGTGTTTTCTTGGCCGAAAGAGTCACTTCCACCGTTGAGCCACCACGACGCGCCAGAATAGAAACTTTTAGCTAAATAAAGTTGATTCTACTTTTGAGAAGTGTTTTGGGGAAACGAAATGGCACTTATAGCTGTCAATATAAACACAGTTTGCTCCAAGGAGCTTAATAGCTTATAAATGTATTATTCATGTATTGTCTTGAATTTACTCGCGCTGTCCCAACTTTCAGCCCAGGTGTTCCAACAAGCTTCGTTAGTGGGTTGTGAATGAGCCAAGCTATGTAAATAAACAGAGTGATATTGCAGACATGTACAAAATATTGATGCGTAGCCCTTTTCTTTAGCATGACATTGTCAAGGGCTTTATTCTTGTGTTTTTTATAAAAACTGCTTGTCACTGGGCAGCAGCAGAAAACTATGCATCAAGCTTTTGCAAGATGGTTCGAGAAACACCGTCTTCATACATAACGGTGCCGGTGGATTTCTCTCGTAAGTTACTTTCTGTAGTATATTCAAAATGAGTGTATTAGAATTGTTGTTTTATAGCCATTCATTTTAATATTTACATCTGAGTGTATATATGTATATATGAGTGTACATATGTATATGTGTGTGTGCGTATATGTATGTATGTATCTTTTAAATGAGAATCCGTTTATCATTGGTGAGTAAGTTTGGTAATGATTTTGTTTCTAGTGATTTCTCTTTTGAGCCATTATACATTCCAATTTGTTTTGTACTGCATAAAAATAAATGTAACCTTACACAGAATATGTGTGTTTGAAGAAGTTGTTTCATTTACCAACCTACAGTCATGGGCGAGACATTGGGTAAAATGGAAAGAATTGGCGAAGATTAGTTCAGAGCATAGCTCCTCTACATGGCATATCTCGCACACATTGCATTGGTTGAATATGTCGATTTCAACCTTTAAATTTTAATCAGAATAAGCAAGCTATCCCCAGTGGTTGTATATGTGTGTGATATTTATGCATACTGTGATACCGGTTCGCAATTATAATTATGGTCACAAACCTAGTCAAGCTGAATACACGAATTTTGTCCAGGCACCTTTCATATGCGCTGGAACTGTTGTTAATAAAAAATAAACTTCGGTTTAGAAATTTATTCTAGTAACCAAAAGCAGGGTATCTCTTTATCACACAAATCAAATTGCCATTGTTCTGTTCCATTCTGGACAACAGGGGAACCTCTCAGCAGAGCTCAATTAACTGCTATAGTTCATTTTAACCATTGACAGCGACATTACACTGAAGCGTGCAGCATGACAAATAGCGGGAGAGAAGACACAAACTAATCACTCTGTTTGCGTCAGCTCTAACTGTCCGTGCTCTTTGGTCTTGCTGCATGTGATGATGCCCACCAAATTAGCACGAAAGCGTGTCTCTACAAAGGCAGTCAACTTGGCTGCAAGCAGTTAGCTCACTGCATGTGTAGATTTTCTTCAAAACACCGTGAAGACTGATTGCTGGTCGAATATCCAAGCACATGAAAATTTGATTGATTGTTTGATTTGTGGGGTTTAACGTCCCAAAACCACCATTTGATTATGAGAGACGCCGTAGTGGAGGGCTCCGGAAATTTTGACCACCTGGGGTTCTTTAACGTGCATCCAAATCTGAGTACACGGGCCTACAAAATTTCCGCCTCCATCGGAAATGCAGCCGCCGAAGCCGGGAATCGAACCCACAACCTGCGGGTCAGCAGCCGAGTACCTTAGCGACTAGACCACCGCGGCGGGGCCAAAAACACGTGAAAATTAATATACCAGGTATGATAGTGGTATTTCAGCACTGGACACTTTTGCGATAAGAGAGGATGGAAGAGAAAATTATGAACTTTGAATTGTTTAATGTTTGAAGGAGCACAGGACAGCGCTATTTGGTCAAAAGGGATGTGAAAGGAGCAAGCGCGAAAGCCTACTTCTCAAAAAATTAGTACCCGTCACCACGCATAATGTCAGGCCGGGCAACCTCTTGGAAAAAAAATGCTCAGTGATTCTGCGAATCGAACCAAGTACCTCCTAGATTGTAGTTGAGTGCTGTAACCGCTCGTCCACTGCAGCAGTGCTTGCATTCGCCCTATTGCTGATATATTGTCATTCCTTCGAATGAAGTCAAATGCAAAAACGTCCGGTGAAACTTTGTCAAAAATAGAAAAAATAGTTAGAATGCGTTTGCCCAAGGTTACTAGAAGATAGAAACCGCCACGTGTGACTGTATAACCGTGCGCTATGTATTCTTGTACATTACTGTCATGACGTTGGGATAGCCTGCTCTAACGTAGGCTACCTTCTCATAGTTTGCCAAACATAAATAAGAAAATAAAAATATATATCGGCCTGTGACAACGCTAATCAACTATGATGAGTTCACTGTCACTAGTGTCACTTTCACTAGATGAATGCTCAGTTTGCTTCCATTATCGTTATTTAGGAAAGTTCTGGCTCATTAACTTAACTCTCCTAATTAGCATTGATTCTCACATCTAAGGACAGTCACACTTCATCTCGCTTTCTGAGTGGCTGTCACTCCGATATAACGCGTACTCCACTTTTTTATGCTCTCCGAGCATCTGACGCTGCTTTGCGGAGACATTCCCTGACGTCTGCTGGGCCAGAAAATTGTCTTTATTATCTATCAATTTCAAGCTTTCGCGAAGCCGATATGAGAGTCTCTCTCTCTCTCTCTTTTCACCCTTTTCGCACGTGTGATAACGTCTCTCGACCTCAAGACTCGTATACACGTCCCTTGCTTTGTTTGCGCACTCAAACAACGCTGGACGAAATATTTGCCCCGTGTTTTGTGAAAAGCATTAGCACTGAGACACCTCCCGACGAGTCTCCCTCCTTTTACGTAGACATATACCTAAACGTAAGCGTATGCACGTTCTCGCATTCCGGCTTTATAAAAATGCTGCGGTGCATGAAACCAGCGAAATTGCGCTCACAATTTCATTTGATTACTGCTGTTATCTATTTCCGCACAATTCGTCTACAGGCACCAAAGTCGCTCATGTGTCTTGTAATAAGAATATTGTAACAAAGGCCACCTTTGTCTATAGGTACAAAACACCCTTATGTTCACCACTATACCGAGCTAGATTACACCGAATCAGTCAAGTAGCAGCGCAGCTTCAATGAAATGTTAGGTAACTGGTCGCGTTAAATAGGGGAAGACATTCGAGGCATATTTTCAAACATTGCATGCATCGATTTATGTGTGGTTTCATTTATGTGGTGCACCTGGAGTGTTGTTTACTTGTACTTGGTGAGATAGTGCATGGATTGCTCGATGACTTGAGGCCATCGAGCAATTTCGTTTTTAGCTACAGTCGTTGATGAAAGGCGAGTGCTTGGCTTTGCACAGCCCGCCAAAACGCCTATTACAACGTACGCGGCATCCCGTAAGCGCTGTAGCAGACGCTCGCGGAACTGAAACTTAGATGCAGCAAATCATTGGCTATCATCGTATACTCTCGATGCTAGACGGTTTGCGTGCTACCTTGATATTATCGGCACACACTTCTTTGTTTCCTTGTCGTTTCATCGGCTATCGTGTGTCCTCCTTGCCCTCTTAAGTGCCGAATAAGTTAAATTCATACCCGCGCTATAGTAGTCCCTCCAGATAAGAGAATTTTCGGCTAATAAAATGCGTAGCCAAAGAGAAAGATTTGTGAATTCGGCCCTAGAAAGGTAGCGCAGAACTCATTTGCACTATAGCTTTAGTTCCGGGGCAGCAACTGCGTACTTCGTTCGCACTCTTCATGGAGGTGGCTTGCAATACAAAGGAAGGCAGTTGACTTGGGGTCTCCGGAATCAATATTTTCAGTTGGTATTAACACGTTGACAATGCACACCATCACTCTCTGTGCGTACGATCCGAAGACGTTATTCAGCAGCAAGGACCCTCTTTCTTTTTACTTTCTTTCTCCTTATTCGCAGTTTTTCAGTAATTTTATATATAACACATGTATGTGTTTAAAGGAGTTGTCAGGCTGCAGACAAAAACTATTACCTGTGAAAAACTCCAAATGTATTTGTAAAAATAAAGAAAAATAGAAAATAGCTGGAAAAGGGAAAGGCGCGCTCGTCATTGCGTGAGCGACCTCTCTTACATTGTAAGAATTCAGTGCAATCTTGACTCTCGCAAACACTCGAACAAGCACTCACACATCCACCCACGTGTCGTGAGTGTTACTCGGGCGGATGCGTGAGTGCTTGTGTGAGTGTTTGCGAGAGGTAATATTGCGCTAAATTCTTACAATATGATGAATAACCAACTAGCGCGAAACAAGTTTTAGTTAGCGACCTCTCTTAACTGCGATATCGTTGTTTAACGAGAACAAGGGTCAAAGCTCTTTAGTGCTCGCTGATTGCAGAACAGGCACAGCATTGTTCTTCTATCTCTCTGATTGCTGCCAGCGCTTTATGCCTTCTGAATTATGCATCTCATTAGGAGATTCTTCTGCATTTTCACTGAGTTTCAACTTGTATTATCAACGAGCACATGCATACCTACCATAAGCGACAAGCCGTCTGGTAAATTAGCTTTATTTTAGTAGACGATGCTCCCTCTATTTTCGATTCCTTTAATAATCCTCCTCCCCCATCTTTGTCGAGAACTCTTATTCCACCGTTTCACATCGACAAACTCCTTTGTTCCGTGTGCCCGGCGCAGAAGATGCGATGTCAGGGTCGCTGCGCCCCTACTGCCGACGGGTGGCGAAACATACTCTTCTATTGGCACTCTTCTATTGTATTCACTTTTCTAGACACTCTTCTATTATATTCGCGATGGGCCAGAAGGCCGTAAGGAAAGAAGCACGCGCAGGTGCATTCCAGCCCGGTCGTCTCACAAAATTGTTTTTTGCAGAAACATTGCGCATTGCACATCTTGTGTACAAACCGCAGTGTGGGTTTATCACGAATGAGTTGCGTTTTTAAGCATTTTCACTTCACTCAGTTAATTGTTGAGTTAAACTTCCCGAAACCATCATATTTTCATGAAAGACGCCATAGCGGAAGGCACCGGAAATTTCGACACCACGTGGGGTTCATTAACATGCACCTAAATCTAAGCACACGGGCCTCAAGCGTTTTTGCTACCTATAGCAACATACCGCCTCAATGCAACCGTGAAATCTTGTTCAGAGCGTTCGAATAAATCTGTGGCACGCCACCCGTGCCAGACCATCGCGCCGCATTTTTCTTTTGCGTGCGCAACGAGTGGCTTCACTGCACAGCCGTCGAACATAATGGCAGAGCTGTGCGCAACTCTGCTCCCGTAGGGAACATATACAGTAACTCTAAGTCATTCCTGTTTTACTCTCCTGTGCGGTGATATTTTACGAAGGAATGCGGAGAAATCAAAATTACTTGAGTTCGATAACCGATTCACGTTAACAAAGACGCATGCCCGTGGACTCAGGCCTTGATTAGATGGCGAGAGCCCGACGCTCAGTGAAGCGACGAGCTAATGCGACTCCGCTTTCTAAATGCATGCATTACACGATGTCACAGCGCTACAAGTCATGAATCGCGAGCTTTGCGGCACACAACTGAGCCGAGGGGATTGATGGTGCCCGTGGAAAGAAACCTCGAGATTAACACTGTCGCGCATCTCACGCCCACATGAAGCGCGTTGAAGCCCAGGCAGAAGAACCCGCTTTCCACAAGAATTTCAGTGACGTAGGCAGAACATATCCTATGCCGTGCTACGTAACGTTGAACAAAGGACGCGGGAAGTTCAAAACATTCTTGGCTTTGACGCTGGGATGTGCAGCGATTCACATCCTTGCGGACAATTACATAGTGAACGAAAAAACACACCACACAAAAAAGACCACACCAGAGACAACCGCTCCACGATAGTTGTAGCGCGAGGACGAAACGACGACACAGAGACAAAAAGGACACTGTCTATGTGTCCTTCTTGTCTCTGTGTCGTCGTTTTGCCCTCGCGCTATTACTATCGTCATGCCATACCAACTAGCCCAAGCTGCCACACTTCTCAGGACAACCGCTTCTTACCTTTCTTGTAAGTAGCACTTGGCCCTTGTGTGTCTTGCTCGTGTGCTGTGTTTTTCTTTTCTTACGCTAAGTAATTATCGTCAATATGCAACAACTAGGCCCTGAAAAAGCCTTTTTAAGTCACATGTTAGGTCTTGCAATAAATTACGTACTCAGTCAATGCATAGAGCCCATTTTGATCTGCAAATGACTCCTAGTACTTGCTTTCCTAGCTGCATTTGTTTATATCGCAATTGCCATTGAAGGATGCTTTAAGTAACTTTAATCATCCTAATTCACGTATAAGTGGTTTCCTTTATTTTTCTCTTCGTTCACACTTCAATCACATAAGTCACATGATTCACTCTTGATGTACAGTTAATTCACTTTAATGCAGGTTAGTTCGCTTTGTATTCACTTCTGAGTTCCTTTATTTGTTCTCCTAAATGATTGCGATCATTCTATATCTATTTAAAGGAATCATCGTGCAAAATTATGAATGCGAGAAAACCTTTGAGATAGATTTGCGTGGATATGCACACATGTCAACTACAAAAATTGATGGACCGTGTAGCTTCCCCGTTAAAAGTTGAACGCGATAGCGATATCCTGTCAACAGTACGTACACTGCAAAAATATTTTCCCCTGATTACGTAAAAAGGTGTAGGTACCATACTGCCGACCACTTCCGTAAAAAGAAAATAGTACACCACAAATCACGTAGAGCACATAGAATGTACAGCCAGTTCAACTTTCACGCAGATCTCCGAAATGAAGAAATAAAGTAGTGTTGTGTCTTCGCTGTTTCTGTGTGTGTGTGTGCGCGCGCACCTGTTGACGCCTCAGCTGGCCGCCTGCACCACATGGGACTTTTGCTACTACCACGTGCGCATCGTTATCTGACTAACACTACGCTGCCTATAAATACGTTATACACTTTTGAATAAACGTTCTTTTCGTTCTGCTGACTACGTTGACACATTGCTGGTCCGGCGCTGCTATGCGCACACCATGGCTATGCTACAGTGGCCACGAGGATGTTCACCACCCATGCGTGAAAGACGACCCTGAACCTGACACTACGAAAAATCGAGCAACCAAGGCGATCATGGCTCACCACCAGCTTCCGGACTTCGAAGAGAGCAAAGATAAGTGGACACCATACCTTATCAAAGTCGAAGCATACTTTGAAGCGAATGCCATTGAAGACTCGACTAAGAAAAGAGCATTGCTGGTTGCTGCCTTAAGCACGCACACGATACAAGTGCTGGCAGGGAAGGTGGCTCCACGCAAGCCGAATGCGCTGACTTATGAAGAAGTCGTGGCAGTGTTGAGTGAGCACTACGACCCCAAGCGACACGAAATCACAGAAAGTTACAAGTTTTTCAGTCGATGTCAAGCGGAGGGTGAGACCATTAATGAATTCCTGGTCGACATTCGTCGAATAGCTGATAATTGCAATTTTGGCAGTGCATTAAATCGCATGCTACGAGATCGCATTGTGTGTGGTGTCCGGTCAAGTGCACTACAGAAGCAGCTACTTGCGAAGCGGGAATTAACATTAGAAGACGCTGAAGCGATGGTCCTTTCAGCTGAAGCTGCAGATAGTGGCGTGAACAACATAAACGGATCTGGATTGACACCAGTGTTAAAAGTACAAGCGTATCAGCAGAAAACACCGCAAGACGAGAGACGGAGGGCTACACGTCAAGAATGCTCAAGGTGCGGTAGTGCAAAGCACAATGAGAGCGGTTGCACCTGGTCTAACGCTCGCTGTTATCGCTGTGGAGGACGCGGTCACCTTGCGAGGAAATGCCGAAGCCGCGGTCCTCACGAGCAAGGAACAGCAAACACGGCACAAACCAACATTCTCACGGGGACGGAAGGTTCGACAGACGACGAACACGAAGCAGCGCACATCTGGACCTTGGCTTCGGAACGGAAGAGTTGTCTCGTGCCACCAATTCGCCGAACGTTCTCTTGGTGCGGTGTGCAGCTTACCATGGAAGTTGATACTGGGTCGCCCGTTTGTGTTATCCCACATCAACTGTACGAGAAGCACTGCGACCAATGGCCGAAACTGAGACCATCCAGTGTGAAATTATCATGCTACACAGGACGACTGCCAGTGCTTGGGGAGCTTGCGCTCAGTGTTTCTCATAAGGGAGTGACGGTGGAGTGTGCGCTGACCGTGTTAGACTGTGCGGGACCAAGCCTCTGTGGTCGAGATTTAATTCAGCTGCTGAACGCCGCTGGTGCTCCGGTGGTTCGCGTTGCAGGAGACTCTGAGCCCACAGAACAAACGGGGAAGTCCAGTGTGAATAGCATATTCAACGACTTCAACGACGTGTTTTCCGGGGAGCTGGGGCTCATCACAGGCCCTCCGGTCAGTCTGCACCTGAAAGAAGGCGCCGTACCTAAGTTCTGTAAGTCCAGACCCATTCCATATGCGCTACGCGACCGCGTGTCACTTGAACTTGATCGGTTAGTGTCCTTAGGCGTGTTATCACCGGTGGCACACTCGGAATGGGCGTCACCTATTGTCGTAGTTCTTAAGAAAGACGGCGCAGTGAGAATCTGCGGTGATTTCAAGGCCACAGTGAATCGCGCATGCGCCACTGAACAATATCCCTTGCCTATCATTGAAGATATGTTTGCGCAACTACATGATGGGGATTGTTTCAGCACACTGGATTTACGGGACGCATACAATCAAGTGGCACTGGATGAGTCGGCAAAGAAAATTTGCGTCATTAACACACCAAGAGGGCTTTTTTGCTACAACCGACTGCCTTTCGGAATAGCCTCTGCACCCGCGATATTCCAAAGAAAAATAGATGAGGTTCTAGCTGGTCTGGTGGGTGCACAAGCTTACCTTGACGATGTGCTCATTTCAGAAAAATCAAGCGACAGGGGTGAAAGGCTGAAAAACGTTTTGGAGCGGTTTCGAGAGAGAGGCGTAAAGTTGAGACACGATAAGTGCAAGCTGCGCAGCCCAGCAGTTACCTATCTCGGGCATCGCATCGATCGTGATGGGCTTCATCCGACAGAGAAAAACCTCGATGCTATCATGCAGGCGCAGAGCCCCCGTAATGTCAGCGAACTGCGGTCTTTTTTGGGAATGATCACGTTCTACGCGAGGTTTCTGCCTAACATGTCGACCACACTTTTTCCTTTGTATCAGCTGCTGGAAAAGAATGCGCGCTGGCACTGGGAACAGCCTCATGAGCTTGCGTTTAAGGTGGCTAAGGAAAGCCTCAAAGCAGCCAAGGTTCTCGTCCATTTCGACCCTTCGAAGGAACTAAAACTTGAGTGCGACGCGTCGCCATACGGAGTGGGCGCGTTCTTGTTTCACACGATAGGAAACGTCCACAGGCCGATCGGCTTTCGCTCTCGTACGTTAACACAGGCGGAGCGCAACTATTCACAGCTCGAGCGAGAGGCACTGGCACTGGTATTTGGCGTAACTAAATTCCGCGACTACCTTCTAGGTCGGGAATTCACCTTGGTGACTGACCACCAACCGTTGCTGGGCCTGTTGAGGTCAGACAGGCAGACGCCCACAATGGCCGCTGCCCGGATCCAACGTTGGGCGCTTCAGCTGGGGGCCTACCGGTACCAGCTGCAGTACGCCCCAGGACGACAGATGCTGAATGCTGATGCCTTAAGCCGCCTGTCGCTGCAAACTACGGAAACTGACGAAGACGGTGAGCCACCCGAATATGTACTCTCGCTAAACCAGCTGAACAACGGTGTCGTGACAACGCGTGAGCTGAAGGCTTTCACCGCTTCGGATCCTGTCCTGGCAAAAGTCAAACGGTACATATTACATGGGTGGCCCAGACACGCCAACGGGCTGGCAAGGGACATACTGCCATTTTTTGACCGTAAGCTAGAGCTATCCGTTGCACATGACCTTGTTTATTGGGGCAATAGGGTCATAATACCAGCCGAAGCAAGAGTGCAAGTGCTGCAGCTTTTACATGAGACTCACCAGGGTTCGCCGGCAATGAAATCTGTCGCGCGCTCTTTGTTTTGGTGGCCAGGCCTAGACAGAAATATTGAAGAGGTGTCTACTCAGTGCCAGAACTGTGTTCAAAATTTGCCGATGCCAACCGCGGCGCCCGTTGTCAAGTGGCCGGAAACCGGCGAAAGGTGGTCCCGCATTCACATTGACTACGCGGGGCCGATCAGCGGAAAAATGATACTCGTCATAGTTGACGCCCACACTAAATGGCTCGAAGCCGTACCTCTGTCACATGCTTCAACAGAAACCACCATTAACTGCTTACGTGCCATTTTCAGCAGGTTTGGGGTACCACGCACAATCGTGTCCGACAACGGGACTCAGTTTTCCAGCCATGATTTTGCGGAATTCGTAGCAAACAACAACATAGTGCACCTCCGATGTGCGCCCTACCACCCCCAGTCTAATGGTGCAGCGGAAAGGGCAGTGCGTACTATAAAAGATGGCCTGCGAAAAATGAGGAGAGGAAAGCTAGAGGAGAATCTGATACGCTTGCTGTTTAACTATCGGAGGACGCCACAAAAGTGCGGTAAATCCCCAGCAGAGTTGCTCTTGGGTTACCAAATACGCTCACGGCTGCACACATGTTTTCCTCCAGCCCTTACAGGATCAAAAGAAGACCAAGAGGACTGGCTGCCGCTACCAGGAAGTGACGTATACGCCCGCAATTATGGTGCGGGTAGCAAATGGACGCCTGGCAATGTGAAGGCGACGTCTGGAGCGAGAATGGTGACCGTGAACACTCCGGACGGGGTCGTCCAGCGGCATGTTGATCAACTTCGCCCGCGACAGGACTCGCCACCAGTAACAACTGCCACAAGTCCCAGCGAGTCAGACCAAGCAACGGAACCATCGCCTCCGGAAGCGGTAAGCTCGAATGCAGGCATGTCTTCTCGGCTCATCCCTAATGATGCTGGTTCTGCACAACGTGCATCACCGAAGATCACGGCCGTCCCGATGAGTACCGGTGTCGCCCAACAAGCCCTCAGGCGTTCAACAAGAGAACGCGAGACAGTACAACGCTTTCAATTCTAAGGGGGAAGGAATGTTGTGTCTTCGCTGTTTCTGTGTGTGTGTGTGTGCGCGCGCACCTGTTGACGCCTCAGCTGGCCGCCTGCACCACATCGGACTTTTGCTACTACCACGTGCGCATCGTTATCTGACTAACACTACGCTGCCTATAAATACGTTATACACTTTTGAATAAACGTTCTTTTCGTTCTGCTGACTACGTTGACACATTGCTGCTCCGGCGCTGCTATGCGCACACCATGGCTATGCTACAAGTAGTGGCTGCTAAGGAACAACACCTGCTCCATAGGGCCATATCTCACACATTATACATAATACTATTGCTACATGTACGTAAACAACAAACTTGTTTCCATTAGAATCAACATGAGGCATACGTAATCAGCAGATTTTTCTTGTGCAAGTACAAGGTCATTCAAAATTTCCCAAGCCACTATTCTACCTAATCCTGTGGCAGCGTCACTTGGGAATTTTTGACAGCACCTGCACATGCTAAAAAATTTACGAAGTGAATTCAAATGTTTAAAAACCAATAAGGACAAGTTTCGCCCCGCCGCGGTGGTCTAGTGGCTAAGGTACTCGGCTGCTGACCCGCAGGTCGTGGGTTCAAATCCCGGCTGCGGCGGCTGCATTTCCGATAGAGGCGGAAATGTCGAGGCCCGTGTGCTCAGATTTGGGTGCACGTTAAAGAACCCCAGGTGGTCAAAATTTCCGGAGCCCTCCACTACGGCGTCTCTCATAATCATATGGTGGTTTTGGGACGTTAAACCCCACATATCAATCAATCAATCAAGGACAAGTTTCATATTCACTTAAATTAAATGTTATTTTCCCATGATCATAAAATGAAATAAAGCAGAAACATGCTAAAAATTGTGTGAACAGAAATTGTGAAATAATTTATTTTAATTGGCGGCTTGCTTTCTGGAATTTATAATACGAAGAACAATTATCATAACTTCCAGATACCCAAAGCACCTGTGTAGTTTCCGCATTGTAACAGTATTGTGCAGACTTCTTTTCTGAAGAAAGAGCCAAAAAATTTTGTCTGCGCAACCACACCAGGTGAGTACAGAGCCAAAAAACAGTGCGGGCACAAATTATTTACTGAATTCAAGACTTCTACTAAGCCTTGTTAGAGGCACTGGCTTGCTGCACAAAAATAGTTGATCACACATAATGAATAAAAATATGTATCATACAGAATGAAATGACTGAAGGCACAAACAACTTCATAAACACAGCAAAATAATTGCTAATAATATTAGTTGAGGTAAAGGAAGCGAAGGAGTAATTCAACGTATTCAACAATACAACAATTAGAGTTATGTCATGCAAAAATATTCAGCGTTTTTTCAACATCACAAATATGGCGGCAAAAATTTTCCCTTTTCTTGAAGTTGGAAAATAGTCCTAGTCATTATATTCTGTTGCCAAAAATTTTGCTCCCTAGTTATGAGAGTCTGTAGTATGGTGTCGACTAAGCTAAAAGTCATCAAACAACTTTTTTCAAAAGTTCTTTAAGAATGCACTCAATAAATGGCATTTTCAGCAAGGTAATGAAGTGATCACACTAAAAATAATGGCTTCCTTTTGTATAACAATTCTTCGAGAGCTTTTCCCGCGAGCAATATTGAATAATGTTGCCAGGTTCGGGATTTTTTTTCGGGTAACACGGTGAATTCTAAGGACAAAAATAAAATATGTGCTGTTGACCTTCTTGACAAGCTACAAATTGAAAATAATTTATGCACTGAAGTTTAGCAGATAGTCTAAAAATTGTGAATTTCACTTTTTTTCGAAAAAGCTCCGTATTCAGCATCAAAAAGCTTGCTTTGGTGGTCGGTCAAAGACCATGCACAACATTTCATTTTGAAGCTCAATGTACTACCTCAATATAGGTGAAGTTACTAAAGGGTATTATTTTTTAAACTCGAAAAGTATTTTTTTTTAAATTATCTATCTCCACCAGTTTTACTCCTACTTAACTCAAGCGGCATGAAGCACTCACAAGGGCAATCTTAGACGGACTTCCACAGACCTGGGGTACACACAGCAAGCTTGATGCGGAGCAATGGATATTGGAAAGGGGCTATCATCTGCATTTTATTGCCAACAGAGATGCGCCACAATGAATGTTGCTAGAGTGTGGAGAGCAGTCGCATAGCAAAAATATTTTTCGCGTGTGGGTAATGTGTGAGGAAAAAGCGACTTCGATCATACTTTATGTACATTCTTGTGTGTTTGTAAGTGTAAATGTGGGTATGCACATGCAGAACTAAGAAAATCACAGCATATCTACGAATTGAATGATCATGTGTGAGGCGAAGCTTCAGAGGGTTTTATTTGTGACCATGAATCTGTCTGTCTGTCACTCACACTAGCACCTTCTGCTGAGCCATAGATAAACTACGCGGTCACAAACCAATCACAATAGAAGGACAATCCACGGTTTCAGGATAAAAGATACCAGGACAGTGCTGGAGGGGGGAGTTAAATGAGAACGGCTTTTCGGGCTAGTTCGTTAAATTCCATGGTAATAAGGGTTGCAGCGCAAGCATGAAGGTGCTAGAAGAAACGTGAACCAAAAGGCGAGGTAAGGAAAGCAAAGAGGACAACACGAGCGCTGCTTGAAGTATCTGACAACTTCTTGCGTATTACGGACGCGGTAGGGGCCATCTAAGACTAAACTAGATAGTTGTGTTGTCCTCTTTGCTTTCCTTGCCTCGCCTTTCGGTTCACATTTCTTCTAGCACCTTCGTGCTTGCGCTGCAACCCTTATTACCAGGGGGGAGTTAACCAGCTCCTCCTGATTTCCTGGCTACGCCACTGGTGATGACTTTCAGATGAGCCACCATGCTGTTAAAAAGTATACAGTACACAATTATCCCTTACGCACAACATGAACGAGACTTTCGCCTTGGCCACCAGTTCTCAATAGATTCTGTTTTTTCGCTTCTGTATTCATGTGACAGGCTTTGAGTCTCAGGGCCCAGGGTGCCCTCCTGAAATCCAGAAAAAAAAAAGAAACGGTTGTTTTACGATAGCGTTTATCAGTGTACTGCATCAATGCTACTAGCTTGCTATAAGACATATGTACTAAATATGACTAAATATTTTATTAGGTGTATAAAACACACCTACTGCATTTGCAGAACTCCCCAGGAAAGCAGGATGTCTGACTTTATATCTAGAAAGCTGCATGGCTCACCTGGAAGTCACAACACTGAGCCAAGTCCTTGTATTACACCTCCGTGCAATGAAATGCAGATGATAACCCTATTCCCATTTCAATTACTCTGGGAAGAGCACATAATTCGCTCTCTGTATTCCAGGTCAGTGGGATTCTGCTGAAGATTACCCTTGCGAGTGTTTCATGTCACTTCAGTTACGTAGGCGAAAAGCTGGTGCACATACATATTTCAAAAAAATATTTTACATATTTAAAAATAACGCCCTCTAGTAATTCCACTCAAAATAAGCTTGTCCATAGAGGTTTAAAATGAAATTTTGTGCACATTTAGAGTCCAACCACCAAAGCAAGTTTTTGATGCTGAATACTGAGGTTTTCCCAAACAAAGTGACACTCACATTTTTTTCAGAATATCTGCTATACCATCAGTGCCAAAATTATTTTTAAGTTGTAGCATGTTGACAGGCCACCAGCACATATTTTATTTGTGTCCTTAGAACTTACCATGTTCCCGGAAAAAAATCCTAAATGTGGTAAATTTATTCAATATTGCGTGTGTGAAAAGCATTCAAAGAATGGATATACATAATTAAGCCATTATATTAAAGTTAGATAACTTTATTACCTTGCCAGAAATGTTTTATCGATTGCATTCCTAAACTTTTTGAAAAAAATTGTTGTTTGGCACCTTTTACTTTGCTTGGCACCAAACACTAGGCTCTGATAAATAGAGAGGAAGTTTTTCGGCAACAAAAATAAATGACCAGGACGAGTTTCGCACTTCGAGAAATATGTGGAAGTTTTAGCAGCCATATTCGTGATAGTCGGAACAACGTTGGATGATTTGGAATGGAATGACTGATTAAAAATAACATCAACTGATCAATCGAGAAATGTGTCAAATATTTTTAAAGATTAGAGAAAAGAGGCATTTGCGTGCTACATGCGGCATTGCCTTCCTGTGGCAAAAGGCATCCTCAGATAGGCACAAACATTAATTATGGCAGTAAACATGGAAAGTAACACAATTATCCATTTAACAAGTGGTAAGAGCTGGTCGGGCCGAATGGGCGAATGGAACCCCTTCCTACAAATAGTTTATAGCCAGTTTAAAATTTAGGAGAAGTGGCCCACTGGTAATCACTGCAGAGCGATGCATTCCGCTCAACTAAGCTGGTGAAACCGAAACCGACGCACCAAACAGTGCATCTACCATTCACTTCGACAATACCCTCCATGGCGACACTGCTTCTCTTGCATTAGGGGAGAAGACTAAGTGAGCATCGGTAAGATGGCACAAAGCAAAGTGTCTAAATTGACGGTTGATAACGGCTAGAGAAACACTATCGTCATTGAGTGCGTTGTCGAAATGAATTGTAGATGTGCTGTCTAGTAAATCGGTTTTTGTTTCGACAGCTAAATTAAGACAGATTGCATCACTCCATGGTGATTATCAGTGGCTACATTTCCAAATTTCAAAGTTGCTATAGACGTTTTGTAGAAAAGCTTTGAATTTGCCCATTTGACTCGACCAGATAATACCAACGGTAAAAAAGCAATTGTCCGAATTGCTATAATTACTGCTGTAATTACTGTTTGTGCCTATCTGAAGATTACTTTTGTCACAAGAAAGGCAATGCCGCAACTAGCACGCAAGTACCTCCTTTTTCTAATTTTAAAAACATATTGGACACGTTTCTTGGAACACCTTGTATTCTATACACATGCAGACAATGCACGGTAAAAACAAACAATGAAGAACGAGCAACAAGAAATAACGAGCTCATAAAGAGACAGCCCCATAGCCAGCAATGTTTTTCAGAGGACGGGGGGCACATGTTGGTGGCCATGAAAGATGACTTTCTTCATTACTTATGCTCAGTAGGACAACCCACAACATGTGAATGCGGCGAGAAGGGGGTACAGACTTCTGGGGAACCCCTCTGGCAACAGGCCTCCACTGAGCACACTTCCTTGCAATACAGGAGTTGTCACATAGGCACAAGAAAAATTGTCATTATTAACAGATGTAAACGGAGGTCTGCAAAAAAGAAAGTCTTTACCCCAAGTGAGCACATTTAGAGGAATGTTTTGCTGTGTTAGTAAAATTTGTAGCGAGAAACCCTATCAAGAGCTGTAGAAAAATATGGAAACAATGCATCAACCTGAGAGCCCATGTCAAATAAAAAATATATAGTGTCAAACAGGCCAGCAAGTCTAGTGTCACATGAAATGACTTACAAAAGCCGCACTTTTAATTGAATGATGTTACGAACTTCCAGCTCGAGGCATTGCCTTGCAACAGAAAAGCTGCTACTCATCACAGATTAAACTTCTTAATTGTTATACAAGTTGGCAATAATGGGTCTGATCTTACTAGTTGAAAAATGGCCTAAGCACTTACTCTCAAAATCAAGGTATAGTTGCTGACTTTTTATACAAACTCTTTTACGGCACTGCCACTCATTACACTAAAGTAATATAGAATTATGAACGAACATTTGGATGTCCTAGTGGATGCTGTTTTGGCTTTTTGTGCTCTAGCTGACAGTCAAACCAGCGGTGCCAGTGATGTTTACAGTACTTTTGCTACGTTATCAGCACGAAAAGTTTGCACTGACTACGGCTCGAAGTTGTGAGTTTAAAATTCAACGCAGAAATTACAACTGCAGGTCTTCAAGGTCACCTTTCAAAGGCTATGTTTTGAATGAGCGATGTCGAAAGCAAATTTCCAACTGGATACTGACAACAAAGTAAACATAATCTACATGGAACAGGTTTGTTTCACACTCTCTAACGTGGAAGAACATTGACAATGAATATGAAATCTTGAATGCAGTGTTTTGGCCTCATGCAACGAAGATATGGGTGTGCTTATGAGCTGCTTCATCACTTGTCACTGTTCCATGCTGCTGGACTGAACGCTGAACCGTTCAGAATTGGCAGTGGAGGATGCAGCGAAAATGATGGCGCTTGATAATTTGCTGGTGATGCGGTCACACAAATTCTTGCAACATCAGGTCACCAAGGTGCTTGTGGTATGAACAGTCATAGCGGCGATGGCATGAGAAGCGGCGGCTGGCGCAAAAACAACAGAAGCAGCACCTGGAAGAGAATAAATAGTGAGTGTGAAATTATGACTGCTGTGTCATGACCCTGTGACATGCTTGTCTAACACGATGTCAAACTTTTTTCAGTCACGTGTGTGTGTGGGTATGACGCACGTGTGATTCACTGCCTATGGTAATTCAGGAACAGCAAAAATGCACTTTGGAAATCTGTGAGTAAGCGTCAAGGAGACAGTACAACAGTGCATCTGTTGCCAATAATAGCAGCTTCACAACGAGTGCTAAATTTCAATTGAAGGATACTGTAAATATCAGTTGCGGCTGCATTTGAACCTTGGAATTCCAGGTGGTGTACATTGCCACCCTAGTGGTTGTAAATGCTCCAGAAAATACTAATCAGGCATCGTATTGAAGCAATGTTGAGTGTGTTTGCAATGTTGGCTATCGTTGTTCAAAACAGTGTAATAAACAATAAATATGTACTAATGCATGACTTAAAGGCTACAATGAAGCGCTGTTTTACCTGGCAGAAATTATTTTATGCGCATCATGGCACCGTGGAATGCACCTCATTTTCATTAATCTGAAGTCTGTGCTCTTCAAAGCACAGATGTGAGTGCAGGCATAATACTCTACCATCAGCTACTGCTGATGGTACAGTATAATGCACAAAAATATATATCAACTTAGTAACATTTGACTCAAAGAGTAAAAAAATGCAGCCAAGACAGCTTGCCATTGAATCTTTCACATGAAATCGATCTCCACAAATCATGAGATTGACTGTTGTATTGGTATTCAGTCCATGAGAATTTCAAAACCACACTTTTTAAAGTTATTTTTGTGCCCTCTGCTGCACTGTGAATAATAAATATATCCCACGTATAACACCAACAGAACTTTAAAAACAGCATGTTTATGACGAGTGCGTTAAATCAAATATATGCAACAAAATATAAAAGTAAGTGTATATGGGCTTCAAAAACATCTTGACACTAATCTCCTGAGCCAATTACTTGCCCTGTAATATTTCAGTTCTCTCTGAAAAGAATAGGAGCTTTCCATTTTAGTAGGAATCGCTAGGTGGCGTCGAGGAGCGCGGACGTGAAAACGTCGGCTCCCGCTTTTCTAAATGTTTTCGGTCGTTTCTTTGCTCCAAGATCCCTTGGCTTTGTGCTTATTCGAACAAGCAAGCTCTGCGGTTTCAGTGGAGACGCCATTTTTGGCGGTGAGTGAACTCTTAGACATATTTTTGGACTTTAAAGTTGCAACGTGGCGAGCGTCCCCGCTAACCCTAACCACACCTAGGGTTGGTGATTAGTACGGCCGTTACACGTAGCCAAGAGCTCGGCCAGACGCGGCAGCTACTGCATCAACTTCCGTACGTCGCAGCCGACAACTGGCACTGAAAATGCCTTCCACCATAACCGTGGAGGGAATGGAAGTAAACGCGGAGATCTTCGACAGACCAGGATGGGCCACCGCCATGGGACGCCGAAGACAGACGACTCCGCCGAACGAGGAGCTGGCCCCTGGGACGGTCGAGCGCAGCAACCAGCCGAAGCACCCCAGGGGCTTTAAAAAAAGTTAATCGGCACTACACCGTGTGGTATCCGCTTCCAGGCTACCCCGCCTACCCAAGGACCAGATCAGGGTAATTATAAGACCCAGAGGAGGATTGAACGTAGCCCGAGTCGACCTCGTTCTGCTGGCGAGAGCCGTCATCATGGCCGCCCATATCACCGACGAACAAGCACGGGAGGACACGATCTGCCCCAACAATATGCAAAACATCATTGTTATTTCTAAGCCGTACTAATATAATGCTACATCATACGTGAACATGCCGAAACTGCACACAAACGAAGGCTCGTTCGAAGTTGCCGCATACGTGGCCGCACCCAATGATACATGTAAGGGCGTCATCAAGAACGTTGACCTCTCCCTTGACGACGCAATGCTCAAACGCCTGATTGTGATCGACCGAAATCCCACTGCCATTGAGGCAAGACGCAATAAAAAGACCAAAGTCGTCGCAATCCTCTTTGACGGGTTGCGCGTTCCGAGCACAGTTAAATGCGGAACCGCCACGGTTCCCTGCTCGCTCTACAAGCGACAAGTCGATGTTTGCAGAACGTGTGGAGGAGTCGGCCATCGCGCCGATGTTGGCCGGCACACAAACTCAACGAGCAAGAAATGTCACATCTGCGGTGAAACGCTACAAGAAGACGGCGTGCATCACTGCGAGCCAAAAGGCAAGCTTTGCGATGGAAATCACCCCACCGGAGATCGGGAATGCAAAAGACGCTTCCACATTCCATACATAGTGAGAAGGAGAAGAAGACGCAGAAAGCAAGACTGGCAAGCACAACAACGTCAAGACGCACAAACATCTGTCACGTTTAAGGAACCCTGCCACAACCAGGTGCCGGGACGGGAGAACGCCTCGAGCGTCCATCACCGTTCTCTATCCAGGGGGAGACCCCGATCCAGAGGGCGTTCCCGATCCAGAAGGCGTTTTCGATCCAGAGGCCGTTCTCGTTCCGGAGGGCGCCCCTTGACCCTGTCGGGATCCGACAACCGCCTGTCTTCTCGGGAGTGCTGCAGATCCCCATCAAGAACGAGACCAGCAGCGACGCAGCAGCAGCCAAACAATGGCTGCTGGGTCAGCAGGGTTGAAGGTGAATCATGAAGCACAAGTAGCCAGCCCAAAGGTAAGGCACAGCCGGAGCATGCTCCCGATTCTCGTATTGTAGCGCTTGAACAAGAAAACAGGGCCCTCTAGAAGGAGCTTGAAGAGCTCCGGCCCTCAATAGCTAGAATAAAGAGCTGCCACGGCATTATTCTTTCGAGCTCACCGGCACCACCACCAACACGCTCACAACAAACGATCCACAACACACACAAACGCAAAGCCGTAGACAGCGACAGCGACACGACGGAGGAGATCGAGATGGTCTCAATAGAAAAAGAAGCCCCACTGACAAATGTCGAGTCCGCGACAACTAAGCTCAACGACAAAATTGATACGTTGGCGAACACGCTTGCCAAGTTTGTGGAAACCTTCAAGACTTACACTGACAAAGCTAACCAGAGGCTAGTGAGCCTGGAGAAGATGGCAGCCAACCCATTTGTGGCAGGTGCTCCTCAGAACCTAAGCGCGGACAAACCAGCGGTTACGGCAAGCGTGCCAAGCATAACTTCTAGAGCTAAAGTCCGACCAGTCAAAGCACGCAATCTCGCGGAAATAACGAGCCGCGACGCACACAAGCTACCAAGCCAAAATGGCTGCTGACTGCAACGAGATTAAGATCTGGCAACGGAACTGTAACTCACTTCAGAAACGCAAAGCAGCACTAACACAAATATTTCTTGCCTGTAAAAAAGGCCGCATATAATATTGCTACAGGATTGTGGAGAAAGCAAAACTGCTAAAAGCATTGGCATATAAGGGTACAGGGTAGCCAGGCTGACCCTGCACCCCGAGCAGAACAAGACGCGAGGAGAGGCTACCTTCGTCCGGAAGAACATAATGTTCTCTGAAAGGGACGCCCTTGTACACAAAAAAGGCCTGGAAACGGTCTTGGTGGAAATCTTACCACACAGGGCTGTTAAAAGAAGCATCTTTGTGCTCAATGTTTACAGTACTCCATCAGATAACAAAAAAGATTTGAACAGACTGTTTACCTCGGCGGTAAAATTGACGGCTGACAATCCGCTCATAGTAGCGGGCGATTTTAACGCCAGGAGTACCGAATGGGGATAATTAAAAAGCGAAGGCAAAGGCACCAAGTTAGGAGAAAGCGCGAATGCGCTGGACCTGCAGCTGATAAACAATCTTGCCCTCCCTTTAAGAAGAGGCAATTCCGTACAGCGGGACACAATGCCGGACTTAACCTTCAGCAAGAACGTCAGAGCTACCTGGGATAACCTCGCCGAAGACCTAGGTAGCGACCACTGCATCCTCAAAACTACCGTTGAGAACGAAACAAAAGTGCCAAGAAAATTCAAAATCACAGACTGGGAACAGTTCCGTAAAATACGGGAGCAGGAGGGCAATACGGAACTATCATATATGGCCCTCCTAAATGAAAAAAAAATGGCAGCGAATGAGGCCACCAAAGAAGTCGAGACTGATGAATCCATCCAGGCAATTGAATCTCACCTGGCCAGTTTGCTGCAGAAAAAGCATGACCTAAACGAATCGTGGCGTAAAAACAAGCTCAACAGACACTTACGCACAAAAATCACGGACCTTGGCCGCGAAATCGAATCTCACGCCAAAACACTCTGCGCCCAGCAGTGGAACAACACTTGTGACGAAGCAGATGGCAAAATGAGGAAGAGAAGCAAATGGGGGCTGCTCAAACACCTTATGGCGGACAGCGACAAACCCACCAGAGGCGGCACCCAGCTGCAAATTGAACGATTGGTGCACAAGCACGCCCATAAAAGTGGTGGATCCCAAGCTCTCCTCAAAATGCTAGGCCAAAAATACCTCCCACTGGAATGCAAAGCAGTAGCCTCGGAAAACAAAAATCCCTCATATGGAGGTCGATCGCAAGAAAAGCTAGACGAACCATTCAGCGAAGCTGAAATACGGTACGCTCTACAACAACTCAATGGCAGATCGGTGCCAGGGCCAGATGAAATCGACAATAAACTGCTACGGAGTCTAGACGATAACGCAATTATAATCATTACTAA
The DNA here is from genome assembly GCF_043290135.1 of Rhipicephalus microplus. NCBI lineage: Eukaryota > Metazoa > Arthropoda > Arachnida > Ixodida > Ixodidae > Rhipicephalus > Rhipicephalus microplus. The sequence continues at coordinate 381,740,228 of NC_134710.1, forward strand.
GAAGATAAATGAGGCATGGGAAACGGGTACCGTGCCTAAAGAATGGCATTGTGCCAAGTTTTCGCTCATCCCGAAACCTGGAAAACCGCTGAGCATCGATAACTTAAGGCACATACACTCACATCTTGCGTTGGAAAAGTAGCTGAGCATGCAATACTTAACCGTATCACGGACCACCATGAGAGCAATGGGCTCTTTCGACACAACATTACTGGCTTCCGCGGGGCACTGCCCACACAGGACGCCATGTTTATGTTAAGAGAACACATGTTACGGCTTCCTCCACACGCCCAAAGCCATATTAGCCCTGGACCTCGCCAAAGCCTTTGACATCATAAAACATGAACACATACTGGGTGAAATATCGCACATGAACCTAGGCGAGAAATTCTACAACTACATTAAAGGCTTTCTGGCGAACCGAACCACCACCATACGCATAGGAGAGCAATGCGGCGAACCCGAACAACTCGGAAATATTGGCACCCCACAAGGGTCAGTGCTCTTGCCATTGATCTTTAATGTGTCGATGCACAGGTTGTTGGAGAAGCTCGCTCAAATCCCATTCGTGCACCACGCCATATACGCGGATGATATTACCATATGGGTCCCATGTGGCCACTCATATGGTGCCTTGGAAAGAATCCTTAAACAAGCACTCACTACAACTGAAGAATTTCTTAAGCCAACTGGACTCGCACTGTCTCCCACTAAATCTACTCTAACGCTCTTTCACTCTCGACGAAATTCGGGCGAAGAGGAGCAGCAAGTAGTGCTCAAAGCTGAGAACAACCAAACGATACCGCAAGTATTTATGGTCAAAGTACTAGGGCTAACGTTAAGTGCCAAGGAGGGCCAGAACAAAGAAGCACTCAAGCGCCTTGAAAAAAGCACGAACAATTTTTCAAGAGGCATTGCTAGAACCGCAAACAAGAGAGCAGGCCTCCTAGAAGACAACATCATGAAGGCGTATCACGCCTTGCTCGTAAGTCGCGTAGCATACGCGTTCCCGTTTCTGAAACTTACGAAAGCTGAAATCAAAAAGGTTGACTCCATGCTCCGCAAGGGACTGAAAACGGCACTCGGCTTGTCCAATAGCACGAGCAACGAGAAACTCGAGCAACTTGGTCTGCACAACACAGCCGAAGAAATTTTTGAGGCTCAGAGAGTGGCACAGATCAAACGCCTGTCGTTAACGCAGGCAGGCCATCTCATCCTACGAGACGCAGGCATTTGCCCAATTTTTCAACCAGAGAAAAGAACACAACTTGGTAATGACGTGAGGAAACCTATTAGGGTTGAGTCAAACTCCCGAAACGTTCATTCTACGTTCAACAAAGGGCGAAGGAAGGACACAGCGAGGGAGCTCATAAACAAGGCAAAAAAAAAACACAACGCGCACGTGCTATTCGTAGATGCCGCCCGCTACTATGGCAGGGAGGCGTTTGTCATAGCGGTCGTTGATATAGACGGAAACCTCAACAACGCGGCAACCGTCCGAACAAGCCATGTCCACGAAGCAGAGGAAATGGCCATCGCGCTAGCCATGCAAAGCTTCCAAGCCTACTCCAAAATATACACAGACTCTAAGACGGCGGCACGAACGTTCACGGCTGGCCTGGTAGCTAGGAGCACTGGAAAACTCACCGTCAACGCAATAAGAGAGTACGAGAGCAAAGAAACCCTTGATAAGGAAGAGAAAGCTCAAATCTACGTATCCTGGTTCCCAGCTCACATGGGACAGTTACCGGGACTCGACCACTGCAATCCCAACGAAGAGGTCAACCACCTGGCGCGTGAGCTCACACGTCGCGCCGCGGACAACGACCCCTCGATGAGTGAGCGGTACGAGAATCTCTGCAGCCAGGACAAAGCACTCACATACCACGAGATCATTTCACATTACCGGGAACAAAGACGTGCCTTCCCAGCACCGCACCCAAAACTTAACAAAGCACAAGCTCTAACTCTCACAAGATTGCAAACACGTACGTACATAACACCATCCACCTTGCACAGAGTCGACCCCGACACACCACCCACATGCTCCCTTTGCAACCATCCCTATTGCAATTTCGAACACATGCTTTGGCTGTGCCCTACCCATAGTGCAGCACAACTGAATACCCATGAGGCTTGGCAGGAAGCCCTCAAGAGCAATCAATACAAGCTGCAACTACAGGCGGTCCAGAGAGCCCGGGACTTCGCTACAAGCCTTCGGCTGCCAGTGCCATTCTGGGTGGAGCCTCGAGGTTTAATTAAGGGTCGGAAAGGCCCTTTCTCGATCTCCTCAGGATATGTTTAAATAAAGTCAATATCTCTCTCTCTCCAATTTAGTATACAAAAGTTGACACTATCGCAACCTATCATGTAAATCATTTTACTATTTATAAGCTAGTAATGACTAAAGCTCATAGACTTGAGAGTGTGCAAAAAAGGCATACCTTTAGTGAATGTAAAAGCTTCTGCTGAAATAGAATGTAAGGTTTGTTTCCAATGGAAAAAAATTATTGATTATATTTCAGTCACAATGTTAAGGTATCAACTCTGTTTCCAAGTGAAAAAATGAATTGATTCTATTTCATTACAACATCAAGGTATCAACTTTGTTCCTTTTAAGGTGGAGGCAACATCAAAGATGTTAAGTAGCTCTTACCCTGCAAACTTCAAACAGAACTGAAGAGAACGAACACAACTTTTTAAAAAAGCTTCACCTTAAAAAATAAACTACCTTCAATAAGTGCCCCACTGTGATTTACATGTTCTTTCACTCTCTGAGTCTTTGACGAGCAGTATTTAACTATAGATAACACCAGCCATATAATCTACATAGGCGTTTATAAACATCATTAGTTAGCAGTGTGTACGTATTCCTTTTTTTTCATCCGTGCGTCACTGCAAATACTCAACAGTGGGTAGCACCACCTTGTCACTTTAATAGAAGGCATTGCCACTTTAATACTGCTGTAATGGTTCATTAATAAAACATAATCTTTTTTTCATTTCAATAAATTTTTTTCTTAATTTTAGTGTTCTTGCCACTTCCAAATTTTATCGCACAGGTAATAAGTTCTTGCATGATCGGTGTCACTTACCAGTGTTGCATAAGTACACTATTTGAACTGTCAGAAGATAGCTGCATGTGGTTAAATGCACCCTACTACAGTTTGGATCTCTCGTTTACTCATGCAGGCTAGTACTATATAGCAAACTATAAAGTAAGCACGGACGAAATTGATATGTTGTCTAAATATGCCTCATGCTTGTGCAGCTAGTACTCACCACTAGGACGCATTGCTTCAAGGTATAAACACGGGCAAGCACAGAGTCCTGCAACCACATCAAAAAGTTTTTATCTCTCAAAATAAAGAGCGATTTGGTGACTTTTTTGACAGTAACCAATGAAGCTTAATACTAAATGTGTTATTTACAATAGTCTGTTACTACGACCACCTCAATGCTAAATTTACAACCAAACATGTACAAAAACGCTCAACTTTCTAACTTTTTCACCAGCTATAACAATTATTTAGCGCTCTATACATATCGAATTCTTCTTTGCCTACAGAAAAAAAAACTCTGATAATCAGCTAGTACAAAGTATCATATTTCACTAAATGTTATCTCTCTATGAAAAAGAATCCCATATATGGACCATATTCTTCATGTACTGAAAGTTCTACAATTGTTCTAAACAGAACATCTTGTACTAACCAAATCCGAGATTAACAGATTTTAAAAATGATTCCTGGGGTTTTATGCCCCAAAATTACGATGTCAATATGAAGGATGCCATGGTGGAGGGGCCCAGAAATTTTTACGATGTGGTGATCTTTATAGAGCACTGTCATTGCACAGTACACGGGCCTCTACCACTACCCGTCCATCACAACGCGACTACCACGGCCGGCATCGAACACGTGGTTTTTGGGCCAGCAGCCGACCACCGTAACCACTATACCACAGCGGCAGACAAAGCACGGGTTCTTTTTATTATTTTTAGAACGCGTTTTACGAGTTGAGGTTTCTAGCTTTCGGGAAAAATTCCCAAGCTGTTTTAGATTTCTTGAGTTAAAAGGCCTCTCTGGCTGTTCGCACCTTGGTGCTACCTGCCACTAGCCACCTTTCATAAGACAACGCGGAGGAGATGAACTTCGGCCCGACTGGAAGAGCACGCTGATGGGCTGCAGCATGCCAAGATTTCACGGTAGATATCGTCTCGTCTTACGGCGCAGCGGCGTACCGACACCGTAAACAGAGGCTCACCTAACGCCGCCAGCATAAAGGGAGGCGCACACATTACACGGCGGCACTGCGGTGCTGACAAGCCCGAACACTCTCGGCATTGAGTAATGCAACTGCTGTGGACAAGTAATCAGAGCGCAATGAAAATGTCACGCTTGAAATGTAACCACGACCAACACATTCAATCCGTGATTTTCGTAAATGCTGTATTTTCTGCTCTCGGTACACACTCCGTTTAAGAAAAAGCATGCATGATTCAAACCGCGTCAAAACGACATCAAATAAGGAGCACTGCGTTTATGGCCTCGACTTTACTAGAAGTGGCCTAATCTGAGCTATTGCATGGGTACTACATGACACAAACCATTGGTGGCATGAGCTGTAACCCAAACGGCGAGTAAATGAGAAGCTAGGCATTCAGCTCCAAGATATAGACCAGACAAAAAAGCAGTGCCAGCCGGGTCCCGTTCCGTGTGTGTGTCCTGGCCTTTGAGGAGGGCACGGACTAGAGTAGTGACTGCCGACGGATGAGTGACGGTGGCGGTGCGCCCGCCGCGGCCGAATGGTTCCTCTTTCCGCGATGCCCACCTAAAGCGCCGTTTGGGAACAAATACAGTTTCGTAGAAGAAAAGCGGTGCAGAACACGTCGGGGCGATTGATTTGATTTGTGGAGTTTAACGTCCCAGAACCACCATATTATTACGAGAGACGCCGTAGTGGAGGGCTCCGGAAATTTCGACCACCTGGGGTTCTTTAACGTGCACCCAAATATGAGCACACGAGCCTACAACATTTCCGCCTCCATCGAAAATGCAGCCGCTGCAGCTGGGATTCGATACCGTGACCTGCGAGTCAGCAGCCGAGTACCTTAGCCACTAGACCACCACGGCGGGGCGTGGCGATGGATGCAAAAAAGGCATATGACGGCCATATTAGCATAAATTTCTGGAGGTAATCAATATTGCAAATGAGAACTTTCCTCTAATTTTTTGCTGACGGTGGAGACACTTGTTTTTGCACTATTCAGTGAAACATTATTGGTAAATGTGTGCTGTATCCATAACATTCACGAAGTGGCAAAGTCTGTGATTCTTATACGTGTGCTGTAGTCTTGATGTCAGCGAAGGGGGGAAGCGTGTTTATTTCCTGGACACTATGTCCGTTTTTCTGTCCGTGAATGCTCGCACTTTTTTGCGGTGTACTTAAACCACTTAGTGCATACTTTTTATTGTATGATGTCACTATTGAAGCTTAAATTGCAGATTAGTACAATGTAATCGATAAGTTTGAAAGGAACTTGCGTCATTGAAGCTTTTGCTTATGGCTGCATTCTGTGTAATTGGAAGCATGCTTTCAACCATGAGTAAGTATGCGCATGAAATAATTTCTAACTTGCTATGCACCCTCTGAGTAGTCTTAAGAGAATGCGTGCCGTAACGTATGAGTTTTTGTAATGGGTAGCCAGCTTTAAACCACGAGGTAGTTACGATAATCACCTGTTCTAATGCCCGATGGAAATTTATGCTTGTACCTCGTAATTTTACGGCAATGTGCCATGGTTTGTATTGAAGCCTGCATAAAGTACGTGTGTCTTCGTAAAGCATGAACATTATTTTCACTTAATTTCCAAGTACAGGGAGATATTTTAACTATGCTCCCAAGCAGATGCGTGCGTGGCTGTAGGGTAGTAAACTTGCTTGCCATGCAAACGGTTTGGGTTTGATATTCATCCAGACCCACAAATCTTTATTTATATTAATTACATCTTTCTGAATTCTTCAGTCACGCACAAAACGGTAATTTTTCCCTTACAACCCACGACGACTACGCCGACATCGACGCCGGCGCCGGTGTTTCGGTGAAACGAGCTGTTTAACACTGTCGCGTTAAAATATTAACAGCAAATATAGCCTTACACGTACTTCAAATCAATTTTATGGCGAATGATTCATACTCGCTTTCATCGTCAGTGCCCTCGAATGGCACCAGTTGCAGCCTCTCCTCCTCGAACTGTCTCAGTAAACACGTGATGGCACAGTGGCACCAACGTTCGACCGCCTGTCCGTCCGTGCTCCCTCACCATCGAGAAGACTTGCGAATCTTGTTGCTCCGAAAGCCATACGCTTTCTCATAAGATCCTTAGGAAGTCACAAAGTGTCCTTCAATTTTGCAGTGTCTACAGCGCAACAGCATGCGAAACGGAGCACCTTGTGTCGTCGACATTACTTCATTTGAGTGTTACGAAAACATGGTGGAAAGAAAAGCCTGTCAGGCATGCGCTGAACGCTAAGCACTGTCAAAGCAAAAATTGAAAGAGAGGCCTTTAAGAGTCTTTTTTAACACTCTTTGGGTAGCTGCTGCAAGCACACTTGCAGGATAACCACTACGTCATTATTCATTGTGTAATAGGTAAGCATTCACTATGCCATTCTTTGTCATTGATCGAAAAATCGTGGTATCTGCTAAACACTTGCAATGAATTTTGAGCGAGTATCAATTTTTATGCAGTGGCTGAAGACGATAAAGAATCACGCCATAAGTCGTAATTCTTCATTGAAGCGTATAAGCTGAAGTCGTACACTTCATTGCTTAGGATAAATTGACAAAAGTCACGAGACTTTTGGTGCCATTTGTGTTAACGCTGCCGTTGCATGCCGTATTTTTAACTCATTACCTTCGCTCTGACTGCGGCTTTAGTGCGATCACAAATGGATACAAAATTTAGAGTCGCATTTGCGACAAAACAATGATGATTCTGTCGTTGCCGATTGGGCCCAGTCGACGGTTCTTGGCGTGCGCGGAGTGCTTAGAGTTCTGCGTGGCGCTTAGGGAGCAGCGCAACTAGGAAAGAATAATTTTGTCGAAGCTACTTCGATTTTGCGCTGTCTCATCTCTTGCGAAATCACATCACGGGGCGAAGAGATGAGTGCTGTGTTTCCACTTCCCGTTCTCTTATGTGACAGCAGGGTCGTAAATACTTCAATTTGATGCGACGCTGCCTGGCAGCTATAAACACTCGGCAGGAGGCCTGTCTAGTTGTGCATTCTTTTTGAGAGTTCCATTCATTGTAGGACAAGAAGATAGATTATGAAGTGCGACAAGTGTGCGGGTTGGTGCTCTTTTTTTCAGGTTTTGATTTATGTTGCATGCCCACTGTGGTCATAAATGCATCCCCGTTAAACACAAACTGCCACTCGCAAACAAAACGATGTCCCCTTGCCTTGAAGCCGCCTCGATACCGTCAGATCTATAGTTACAGATGCGAGACTTGCGGCATTGTAAATCAAGCGCCGTTGTCTTTTAATGGAGTGTCTGCGGAGACTTTTTTTACTACAATAACAGTAACGATCCTGCGCATAAAAGAAGCAGCTGTCAAAATCATTTTAATGAAGGGAGGTGCATCCCAGACACCCTGTTTTGGAAACTATGAGCGGCGAAACTTTCATGAAATACCAAAGTAGATTATATCATACCAGGGACGTTCACCGACATGTTTTAAACGTAGCTTTAATGTGCCTGCCTAGAAAAGCAGCAAAATTTTCGAAAGCCACCCTTTTTACCCAAGCGTAGACCCAGGTGATGAGAATCATTCAGGGTTTCTCTCCTATGTGATATACATCATGCGGCTTTCTTGCACCGAACTTCACCACCATGTCACGTGGCGTGCGTTTTTTTATTTGTAGACGCAACTGGGATGAAATGTTCCTTTGGGAGTGGCTCATTGCGCGTTCTGACGGTAACGGGCCGGTGTGGTTTTACGGAAAGTTATGAGGAAACAATAGTGCGTGTGTGCAGGAGAGGAGGGGGGAGTTGTGATCTGGAGGCAACCAGTCTACTAAAAAGCACAAGCAGCAACTCCTGAGAAGTAAACGTGTATTTACAAACAAAAATTCGTTTTTGAAGTAGTGCATCAGTTGCATAGATGACATTTAGAGGGGGCTTGTTGTTTCACTTCACAATTCATTAAAGATCCCAGTCACTCACTGCTACCACTTACAAGCCAATAATTTCCACAAGCGAAGCGTAGTTAGCAAGACAATAGCTGAAGTAACAATAGTTCACGTGAAATTATGTGCTTACTTGTTGTAATGTCCTAATTACAGCCTATTGGCAGCCGCAGTTAGTAAAGTTTTTGAAGGTGTGCCTCTCTAAAGGTTCTTTTTACATGTATTTCTGAGAGGTATGCTGTTGTTTGCCCATGCCGAAAGTGCCGCCTCAACTATACGGCTTTGCATGAAGTAAAGTTGAGTTGAATTATAGTGGCTAGAAAGGTTTTCCTGCTGTCGTGAACGAGGCGGCAAGCTGAAAGAGTTTACGATAAAGCCTCCAGAGGCCGCAACCGCTCTCTGGCGCGCGGCATTTCACGCGTCTCAGTGCGCGCTCTCGGGCGTTTCTCGTTTAAAACAAGCTTAGTGGGAACGTTACAATGGCTCTGTGCTCGACACACAGGGCGCTGATAAACTGTAAATGAAGGAAAAAACAGATCTTCAGAGTATGCTTCCAGGTTATCTTGATTTGAACAGCACATACAAGCAGGATATATAGCGCGCACGGAACGAAGATGTAGGAGATTCAGAGCTTCAGTATCAAATTATTAAAATTCTTTTCCACACTGTTGCGTTTGAGTATAAAGACATCAATATGCATCTATATTTATAGCTGGTATGCAAAAACAAACTATGACAAGCAGATAAAAGACGGAAGCACAAGTGTTTTCATGCATAATGTGAGTAAACAGTGAAAAAACGAAAAACAGGTATACCTCAATAAAGTAAACACTAAATAATAAATAATTATTTCAAACTGAGCATCAGAAGACAATAAATTTAAATTCCAGAACACATACGAGGAATAAGTATGGAACATAATAAGAAGCAGTGACAAACGAAATAGATGTACTTATATTAACATGAAAAAAGGAAGAATAGGCAAATACCGAGCATTAGCTGGATGCAAACTTCGATTTTTCAGTGCCCCTACTTACAACGAGACTTTTCAAGAACAAAATAAAAATTCCAACAGGACCCCCCTCCCCCCTCCCTGCCCACAGTGATGGCGGCTCTTCCACTCCTCTTCTACGGACGACCTATGCTTCGCATACTGATCTTCAAAAAACTTTGTCATTGCTCTTTTCTGCGTACGCAGAAGAGCACAATAATGCGGATGCATTTACAAAATAACAATTGGCAAAGACAACTCAATCAGTTGAAAAAAAAAGTTGTGGCCTATTATTGCCTCTGTATACTTTTTTTCTCTTGTTGCTTTATCCGTCCGGCAGTTACTATGACCATTCAACCCTTTGCCAGCTGAAACATCCACCTTGGAGGAGGGCGGAGGTTCATCGCAGCAGCTTCCTTCACTATTATTCTAATGTATGCGGCCGACGTAGCGCCCCCCTTCCTCTTAGTGAGAGCCGCTATCTTCGCCCCCCTTACCCCGGCACACACCTAAGCAAATTATACGCTGAATTTAAAGGAATTTTGTCACAGCTGCATTCTGCGTGCATAGAGGGCAGAATAATGTGGGTACGGTTACCAAATTAACAGCAGTTGGTACAGACTTCTCATTAAAAAAAGATGGTACTCTGTTCCGTACTTCGTTTTTTTTTTGTTGGCGCTTTATTGGTCTGCCAGTTACTTGTTGACTATTCTAGCTTGAAAAATTGAATTGCTGCACAAACTTGAAGGAAAACAAGGGAGACAGGAAAGAGCGCAGCAAGTATGAACCAACTAGTCTGCAAAAAAGTATTGCTTCACCATTCCAGCCTTTGTAAGCTGAAGCATCCATCTTGATTGGGAGGGGGGGAGGCGTGGAGGGAAGCACTGGTAAAACTGCATTGAGAGGCAGATGCCATCCTAAGAGAACTAAAATTGTGTGCACTCAGCAAAAATGCGTCAAACTTTTAAATTGTGCATATGCAGAAGGCTACAGGAATAGGAAAAACTACATTTCTTTCCTTCTACCCCTGCCGCGAAGATAATTAGTGATATTAGCTACGGTTAAAATGAGTGCTTCAGGAAATAGTTTCGTGGCAAGCACGCAGTTTCAGTGCCGCCAACTGAACCCCGTCGTCAACCTCCCCCGTCATTCGCCAGCGCGCCAGCAACAAAGAGCGCCGCGTCGCGGGGCATAAAATATGATTTCTTCGCCGCCACCTGGTAGGCGCCCGGTCACGATACTAGGAAAAATTGGGGGACCCTTGAGCTTCGCCTTTAAGAGTTGAATGCGATAGCGAAACCTGGCTCTTAGTGCGCCCTTCAACTGCTAAGTGCATACTTAAATATATGGCTTGTTACATACACACGCACGCACTCACGCACACGCACGCACATGCACGCACGCACCCACGCGCACACACGCACACGCACACGCACCCACGCACGCACACGCACGCACGCACGTACACCCACACACGCACGCACACGCACACACACACACACACACAGATCGTACTAGCGCACGCGCGAATGGTACATACGGGTTTTTGATTTAAAGCAATAGTTGCATGGCCTCCAATGTACACACCGTGCGCTCACCATTTCAGAGGCCATAAAGATTCTTACAATGCCTCACAGATAGCAGCACATCATCTTAGCATTTGCTGCTTGCTTGATCAACGCTTCTTGAAAGGCATGATATGTTTTGCGCTAGATCAACATAGTTCTCTGTTTTTAGAGCTGTTTGACAATTCCTGTGTGTTTTAGCGGCGATGGTTGCACTATCCCGGCCTTTTTTGACGTAGTTTGAGGCTTGCCAAATGCGCCTACAATCACCGAATGGGCTCGTTTTCATCGTGACACCTGTCGAGAAAAACGCGTTAAAAGAGCCACAAGAAACGTTTTCAAGTAACCATGGAATCAACTCACTAGAAGAGCTTATTGCCTCACGAATTAAACGCCGCATAATTTTGAAAAATCCGTCCAGTGCGAGTGGAGTTACAAAGGTTTGTCGCATGCTGCAATTGCACTATCTCTTCTCTCGTCCCGACGAATGCGCTGGAAGCTAAGCAGGGAGGGGTGGCAGGGGCAAGGAAACTACCGCACATCGTGACTTTGAGCACTTTTTTTTTCTTCGAATCTGCGGCTTTTTCAGTGTGGTCACGTGCGCAGGCGTGGACAAGTAGCAGCTTCTCACAGCGATTTCTGTAACTCGCTTTTTCGCTCAAGGACGCACAGACCATTTTTTTTTGCTCCCAACCAACCGGGCCGACGCCGACGGCGGGATTTCCGCGACACGAGCTCTCTAACGCTATCGCGTTACAACCTTCTAGCCACTATAGTTGAATGCTTATTCCGTGAACTACTTCTTCTATGCTGTTTTTTATCCGCTTAACCTCCTGCTCTCATTGCCCCCTTTTTCGTCCGCCATGCGGAAATGTCGTTCTCCATGGTGCATAACAGTTTACGTACTTTGTTATTGTTTTTTAGAGTGCTAGATATTCATCAAACTAAGTTCAACCTCCTTGTAAATAACTTTACTTACGCAAGTTAGGTTCAGAGGGACGCATGCAATATGTTTTAGGACCTGATGAATGCGATCACACTTACGCACTCGTCCTACGCATCCTCCCTTCTGAATGTGTCTGTGGAAAAACCACACTTCGGCGTTTAAGGTGCCAAATGAAAGAGACGCAAATTCGAGCATTTATGTGAAAAAAGCGAGTTCCATTTCCGGATGGTCCACTTCTTCTTCGTCGTTCTCAGTGCTTCAAAGCGCGAGCTATTCGCGCGGGAAATACAAAAAGTTTACAATATCCTCTCATCCGACAAAGTTCAATCGCCCAACTCCAACGGGCACAAAAGTTTTACTGACCTGGTTACTTTCGTATCTCCTGCCAAGACGATATTGGAAGTTCAAACGTGATAATCACTTGATGAGTACACCTCATTCACTCTACCAACTTTCAAAAAGTTATGGGTGCCTTGTCTTCCTTAATGACTGATGGGCGCACTTCTCAAGCACAAGAGGTATTCTTTACATCGAAACTTCCAAGAATCAGTTACTATTTTCTGCCTGTACTTCCAATGCTTTAGGGTATCGGAGCGACTTCCGAAAGTTTCGGCAGTATTAGCACTAGGCAGTGTAGTAGACTTCCTACCGGTTAGAAAGTGCGAAGGTGTAAGCACAGCTGGATTGATAGCGTCCGCGCAGAGGTACGTTCATATCCTATAATTCACTACATTTTCTACGCCGTCAAGCATTGTCACAAGCTGCTCGAAATCAAAGCACCCTTTCCATAGAGTTTTCCGTTGGCAGCTTTTAACAGTGCAAAGCATCCTGTCCGAAAATTCACCCCACCACGAATCGCTGATTTGATTCATTGATTGATTAATATATTGATTGATTGATGTATTAATTAAATAATTGATTGATTGATTGATTGATTGATTGATTGATGTGTGAGGTTTAACGTCCCAAAACCACCGTATGAATATGAGAGATGCCATAGTGGAGGGCACCGAAAATTTCGACCACCTGAGGTTCTTTAACGTGCACCCAAATCTGAGCACATGGGCCTACAGAATTTCCGCCTCCATCAGAAATCCAGTCGCCGCTACCGGGATTTGATCCCGCGAACTGCGGGTCCGCAGCCGAGTACTTCAGCCACTAGAGCACGACGGCGGGGCCACCACGGAGCACATTCTGCAATGAATTTCTAAGAAATGAGGTTATTAGAGCAAAAGGAAGCGCAAGTAAGCCAGATGGCCATTATTGTTCACTCAACACTTTCCAAATAGAATGAAGTATTCGTTGAGTAGTTCTGCTACACAACAACAATTTTAATCTAACTTCTTCGCATTACCTTTTTTTGAAAACAAGGCGCTAGCTACTTTCCTGTCGAAAATGCTATGTCACACTGATAATATGCATGCTGTTCGCGAATGCGAACTACCGGAACCGTGCTAATCGCGCGAGGAAAGTACTAGAAGTAGATGAACAATCTTGTTGTGTAGCAGAAACACTTCCCAAATGCTCGAATTATAGAGTGAATTGTGGGACAACAAAAAGACACCCTTTTTGCTAAACTTCTCTATCTTTTTATATTCAGTGTAGGTTAAATGCCAATTTTGACTGCCGTAGTTGTCCTGGCGTATTTTTGATTAGTCTTGCGTGGTAAGTGTAAGTAAGCATGCTGTTTGTCAAGCCTCTTCTGTAGGACACCATCTCAGTGATAGACAAATTGTTATGAATGACAAAAAGAAACACATTGTCTAGCGCATGCAGAGGAGAGAGTGTAGAACAGTCGGAAACGCCTGTAGCCTCTCTTTCGAGGTTTCGTAGAGTTAAAGGCGCACGTCGCGAACAATAATACTTCCCTCAATTTATTACGGTTGGCAGCGACGTATATTCATAACTTTTTGATGAATGTTCGGTTGATGCACTCGGTGAGGTCATTCTATTGTGAATGATACGCAGTTGAGCATATGAATTTGGAGGTCCAAAAATGAACTAATGGTTGTACAACGCTGACGGTGAAGCTGTGAAATTGATGTGGGGAAACCACGCTTCAGTGTTTTAAAGGCGCGAAATGAAAGAAACACGAATCCGTGCGTTCATGGGAAAAGAGCGTGTTCTATTTTATTATGGTCCTCTTGTTCCTCGTCGTTCACAATCCTTTGAAGTGCGTGCTATTCGCGTGGGAGCTTCAAAACAATTTACAATGTCATTACTGTCATTAACAATGTCATTTAAGATGTCATTAACTTTTTTTACGACACTCCTGTGATACGCCCACAGGCCAAGAAATCGGCGCACGGCCTTCTTGTCGGTGGGCGGCGCGAAGTCAGCAACGGTGGTTGTTTTCCGCGGATTAGGATAAACTCTATACTTACTAATCATGGGTCCAAAGAACAACAGCTCCTCGTAAACGAATCTGAACTTTTCTGACTTCAGTGTGAGTCCGGAAGTCTTGATGGCTTGAAGTACAGCTTCAAGGCGCCGAAGATGCTCGTCGAAACTCGAGAAAACACGACGACGTCGTCCAAGTACACAAGGCAAGTCTGCCACTTCAATCCTGCTAGTACTGTATCCATAACGCGTTGAAAAGTTGCAGGCGCTGAGCAAAGGCCGAAGGGCATCACCTTAAACTCGAAGAGGCCGTCCGGTGTTATAAACGCCGTCTTCTCTCGGTCTCTTTCGTCGACTTCGATTTGCCAATAGCCAGTCTTGAGGTCCATTAACGAAAAGTACTTGGCGTCATGGAGCCGGGCAAGTGCGTCGTCTATTCGTGGGAGAGGATACACGTCCTTTCTTGTGATTTTGTTCAGGCGGCGATAATCGACGCAGAAACGTAGGGTCCCATCCTTTTTCTTCACTAACACCACGGGGGATGCCCAAGGACTCTTGGACGGCTGGATAATATCATCCCGCAGCATTTCATCAACTTGTCTCTTCATGGCCTCACGTTCTCGCGTCGAAACCCTGTACGGACTCTGACAGAGTAGTCTGGCAATTTTTTCGGTTATGATGCGATGTTTCGTGATTGGTGTCTGCCGAAGTTTCGATGACGACGAAAAGCAATCTTCGTATTGCAGGAGCAGGGCCTTGAGCTGTTCTTGCTTATCGTTCGGAAGTCTAGGATTGACGTCGAAAGCTATGGGAGGGGATTGGTTCCTCTGAGCAGGTTCCGCAGAATCGGCGAGGGCGAAAGCACTGGTGGCTTCGACAATTTCTTCGATGTATGCGACCGTTGTTTCTTTGTTCACATGTTTGTACTCATTGCTGAAATTCGTGAGCATAACCGTTGCTTTGCCTCTCCGCAGCTCTGCAATTCCTCTTGCGACGCAGATATTTCGGGTGACCAACAGATGCTGACTGCCTTCAACGACGCCTTTTAAGTCAGGTAATTTAGGAGCGCCGACTGAAATAATGACGCTTGAGCGAGGCGGAATGGTGACTTGTTCTTCCAGCACATTCAAAGCATGGTGTCCTGACGGCGTGCGCGGCGGTAGTGCTTCTTCTGTGGATAACGTTATCGACTTTATTTTTTGGTTGATGACAGCACCATGGAGGCATAAGAAGTCCATGCCAAGGATGACATCTCTTGAACAACGCTGTAGGACTACGAAGTCTGTAGAATAAATACGGCCGTTAATGGTGACTCTCGCTGTGCAGATTCCTTCAGGCGTTACGAGATGACCTCCGGCTGTGCGGATTTCAGGGCCTTTCCAAGCTGTCCTAACTTTCTTTAACTTCGCGGCGAACAATCCACTGATGACAGAATAGTCGGCTCCAGTATCTACGAGAGCGGTCACACTGTGGCCGTCGATAAGAACGTCGAGGTCACTAGTTCGCCGTCTCGCATTACAGTTAGGGCGTGGTGTCGGGTCACGGCTGCGTCGGCTTGTTCTGCTGCTTCCATGTTGCGTCGTCAGGCCACCTTCGGTAAGTGAGCTTTCGCCGTCAGGGCTTTGCCTGGTTGGCATTGTGTTCGGAAAGCTCTGTCGCGGCGGCGTCGTCGTCGGAGGATCTTCGGTAGTTCGTCGCACAGCAACCGCACCTCCACCGGTTGCTGCCCTTAGTTTCTCGGATACGGGCTAGGAGACCGGCCCCGCGTTGGGCCAGAGTACTGTCGGTGGTGCGGTGACGTGCGGCGGCTGGGCGACGGCGAACGCGAAGGGCTTCGTGGTGTCCACCGAGTTCCTGTCAGGTAGTCGGCGATGTCACGTGGTCGTTCTCCTGGCTGTGGACGCGGCGCATTGACGGCGAAGCCACGCAGTCTCATCTGTCGGTACTGGCAACGGCGGTATGTGTGTCCGGCCTCGCCGCAGTGGTAGCAGAGCGGGCGTTGGTCAGGGGTGCGCCAGACGTCAGTCTTCCTCGGTGCACTGCGCTGGGCCGCTGGCGAATGGTATGACGTCGGTGGGGGTGGTGGCGGCGGTGGCGTCTGTCGAAGGAAGTGCGATGGGGTGGCGTTTTGGCGTGGACGGGGAGGAGCGTTGTGGCGCAAAGCAGTGGCGTAGCTCATAGCTTCCGGTTCGGGCAGCGGTGCGTGGGGAATTTGAAGCGATTGCCGAACATCTTCTCGCACAATGTCGGCGATTGAATGCACTTGAGGCTGCGCCGAAGGCAACAGCTTGCGCAGCTCTTCCCGCACGATCGCTCGGATCGTTTCACGCAGGTCTCTGGAGTTACTGGTTTGAGCGGCAGCGAAGTCTGCAGTCAGGCGACAATTATACTGCCTGGTGCGCATGTCCAGGGTCTTTTCGACAGTGGTCACTTCGGCTACAAATTCTTGGACGGTTTTCGGTGGGTTTCTCATCAGTCCCGCGAAGAGCTCCTGTTTGACCCCTCGCATGAGGAAACGAACTTTTTTCTCCTCAGGCATGTCTGGGTCAGCGTGACGGAATAGTCGGGTCATTTCTTCTGTGAAAATGGCGACATTTTCATTTGGTAGCTGAACTCGGGTCTCTAATAAAGCAGCGGCCCTCTCTTTGCGAGCGATGCTCGTGAACGTTTGCAGGAATGCGCCGCAGAAAACATCCCACGTTCGGAGCGTGGACTCCCGATTTTCGAGCCAGGTCCTTGCGGTGTCTTCTAAATAGAAGAACACACGACGCAGCTTTTCGTCATGGTCCCAGTGGTTGATGGCGGCCACACGGTCGTATGTTTCTAGCCAGGACTCCGGGTCTTCGAACGATGACCCATTGAAAATTGGTGGTTCCCTGGGTTGATGCATCACAATCGTGGGCTGGGACGCTGCGGTTCTCATGGTCGCTGCAGTCGCGGTCATGGCCTTGGTCTTCCACGCCTTGTCGTGTAGAAGCCCGTACTCCGGTGGTAGCCTTTGCTGTCGGTGGCTTGTTCGCTGCTCCTGGTTGGCGTCGGTGTCTTCTCCGCGACGTGGGCTGGGTTCACGGCTTGACGGTGGCGTCCGGTACATGAACGAAGCAGCACCTCCACCAGATGTCACGGGGTCGTGACGTGGCCGAAAACAGGAGACTTCGTGTTGGGATTTAACTGTTTCTTTGGGCGAACCTGTGCCCGGTAAACGGAAAGTCCAAATACAGCAGCAGTCTCGCACCGATAGCAGTCTCGGACTGATAGCGGCGAACGGAGCGTCGGCCTTCGTTGAACAACTGACAGGCGGCAAAGCGCGTCGGCATTTATACTCTTGCCGTCGAATGTTTTAGCGTTATCACTGGTGGTGGCGTAGGTTCCAAAACAATCTGTACCGTTCGCACAGTGGGCGTGATCTTATCGAAATGATCTACTACAGTCCGGAACCTTCTCGAAAACTGCAGGCACGGTTTGCGCTGAGAATTGTGTGGTGTTTTGGGATGATAACAAAAACTTGGGAAATGGAACGTGGCAATATTATTGCTACGATATGAGTTGGGCTGTAGTATGTGCCGGGGAGGTAAAAGAGAAAGACGACGTTGTCTGGTGCGGCCTGAGGACTCCATCTTTACCACGACTGCAGAACTTTATCCTCACCCTGTAAATAAATCCACCTATCCTTTAATTCAACCGTAACAGTTTTGTGGTGGAGGTGCCGGGGTAATCAACCAAGCAACACGACGCTTCAAGCGCCTGGTCTACGACGAAGCTGCCGCCTTGCTGGACTGCCCCCGCTACCACTGGCAGCTAAGACGTCTCACGGCGAAGAAGAAAACCGGATCCCCGCAGCTGCAGGCCTTCTACCAGTCCCAGCAGCACCGCTTGTGCCAGGTTCGCGTGCGGCTGGTCCCTGGTTGCGTGAGGAACTGATAGTGCCTCGCACATTCGGTGGCGAATCTGGCGAAGACGTGGATGCCTGGCTCACACACTACAAACGGGTGAGCAAATACTACCAGTGGGATGCGGCGACCCAGCTGACTAATGTAGTATTTTTCTTAACGGACACAGCACTCGTGTGGTACGAGAACCACGAAGATGCCCACACGTCATGGGATCGCTTCGTTTCCGAAATAAGAGCGTGCTTCGGAGACTCCGTAGCTAAGAGAAAGCAGGCGGAACAAACGGTACTGCAGAGAGCTCAGATTTCAGGAGAGACGTGCACGACCTATGTCGAGGCAATCTTGAAGCTCTGCAACATTGTCAACCCTTCTATGTCAGAGGAAAACAAAGTTGGCCACCTGTTGAAGAGCATTGCCGAGGACGTGTATCAGTTCCTCATCAGCAAAGACAGCCTTGCTACGGTGACCAACGTCATAAGCCACTGTCGCACATTCGAGACCCTGAAGATGCGACGTATCACCCCCAAGTTCGGTCGCCTACCGAATGTAACCACCGTGACAAGTGTTGACAAATGCACGCCGCTTGATCTCGCGTCGACAATACGCCAGATCGTTCAAGAAGAGCTCACTCGACACGCTCGCCCGACGCCGTATGAGCCTACACCCGCACCGCCTCCCTCTCGCCATTCCGCGTCAATTGCCGCAGCAGGCACTGATGACTGCAACTACAGGCCACCCTCACCACCGAAGTCACAGCGCAATAACTTACCCGCTGCCGAGGTACGAAGACTACTTCAGTTACCCCCATCAGCCAGCCAACACCTATTACGACCGAAACGAAGATGCACCCGTACCACCACCACGTCAGTGCAATGCCTTCCAGGAGTACAATGCATACCGCCAAGCCCCTCTGTGCTACCGTTGCGGTATCGCCGGGCATATAGCTCGGTTCTGTCGTCGACAGAGAGAGCCAACATCCCGATATCATTCCCCATTAGAGTTTCCACCAGCGGGCACTGGTCACAACAACGGCCATTGGCTCGCCTATTCCAGGAGTACCTCAAGGCGGGGAAATCACTGTGGCACTTCTCCCACTTCTGACCGTAGTTTGACGCCTCCATCTGGCCGACTGCATCGTTCCCCTTCGCCGGGACGACGCATGTCATCACCGCCGCCGCCGGGAAACTAGCCAGTTCGATTGATGGAGGTGAGGTCGCACAACAGGATTTCCCTCGGATGCCTCCGCCAGTTATAATGTCCAAGAACAAGATACGTGTGGAAATAAATGGCTTTTGTACAAGTGCTTTGGTGGACACTGGTGCTACGATATCAGTTATGAGTCTTTCTTTTAAAAGTCACATTGGCCGCAAAGTTATGTTTACTTGGGGCGAATCAACAAGGTTTCGTGGTGTTGGTGGGGAAGTACTTCATCCTGTTGGAGTTTGTGCCGTCAATGTCTTAGTGGCAGGACAAGAAAGAGAGTTTCTTGTCCTGCAACATTGTACCCACGATGTGAATTTCGGTCTTGACTTTGTCCAAGGATGTGGCGCTTTCATCGACTGTAGAAGCGGTGAACTTTCCGTCAGCGGTGACATTGTTCCTGCCCTCGTCGATGAGGCGCCGGAGGCCGTGAAGGATGCTTTGATTGTTTCCTATGAGCTGACAGTGCCGCCATGGTCAATGAGGTCAGTTGCGGGGTTCGCCCCAGAATCTGCCACATCTTTTGACGCCATCGTTCAATGTGCTAAGAAAGGCATACTCGTCCCTCGTAGTTTGGTATCTGTTGATGAAGGAGCAACCTTTCTGTGGGCACTGAACTGTTCGCCAATGCCAGTTGTGCTTCCTCGAGGAATGAAGCTTGGCGTCTTCGATGATTCCACTGAAGGTTCTGTAGCGGTCGTTTATATCGATGAAAGCGAGAAAGGTACAGTCTCTGGCAAGCATAGTTGGTCTTACGAGTCGCAGATCCTAGGCATGATTAGCGCCACTTTGCAGTCACACTAGTAGAAAACATTACGCCATCTGTTGAGGCGAGATGCTTCTGTGTTTGACTTTTGCCAAGAGGAGAGGCCACTACCTTCACCATGTTCTCGCACTCACCACAGGATTGACACCAGCACTGCCCACCCGATTCGACAAAAGCCTTACCGAGTGTCGCCATCAGAACGAAAAAGTTATTGCCGACCAGGTTCAGGAAATGCTGAAGATGGGTATTATTGAAGAGTCGTGTAGCCCGTGGGCAGCACCGGTCATCTTGGTTAAGAATAAAGATGGTGCCTGGCGATTCTGCGTTGATTACAGAAGACTCAACGCCGTGACCAAAAAAGACGTTTATCTGCTGCATAGAATTGACGGTGTTATTGACTGCTTACACTCGGCTTCGTACTTTTTTCAATAGCCCTACAATCAGGGTATTGACAGATACCTATGCACCCTTCAGACAAGAAGAAGACCGCATTCGTGACGCCTGATGGACTGTACCAATTCACTGTGATGCCGTTTGGGCTTTGCAACGCCCCCGCCACTTTTGAAAGGTTTATGGACTCTGTCCTTCGTGGTCTTAAATGGGAGGTGTGCTTATGCTACCTCGATGATGTCGTCATTTTTGGGCGTACCTTGGAAGAGCACAACGCCCGTTTAAGCCTTGTTTTAGACTGTGCTGGAAAGGCTGGCTTGATTTTGAACTCTAAGAAGTGCCAGTTTGGTGAACGACAAGCTTTATTCCTTGGTCATCTAGTTGACAAAGATGGTGTCAGGCCGTATTCCCGCAAAATCGAAGCAGTCGGCACATCCAAACCACCCCAGACACTGAAGGAACTTCGCAGCTTCTTGGGCCTATGTTCCTACTTTCGCCGCTTTGTGCCCCGATTTGCGGACGTAGTACACCCACTGACGAGCTTGTTGCGAAAATACAGCCCATTCGAATGGACACCTGATTGTGATGCCGCCTTTTCTGAACTGAAATTTCTACTAACATCTCAGCCTATTCTTCGTCATTTCGATCCTTCTGTTCCTACAGAAGTGCACACTGACGCAAGTGGAATTGGCATCGGGGGTGTGCTTGTTCAGCGCCATGATAATGCAGAGCGTGTTGTTCCTTATACGAGTTGATCTCTAAGCAAGGCTGAAATGGATTATACGGTGACAGAGCAAGAATGTTTAGTGCTGTATTCGCCATTCAGAAGTTTTGATGTTACCTCTATGGTCGTCCATTCACGATTGTGACAGATCATCATTCATTATGTTGGCTTGTTACCCTCCGAGACCCTTCTGGCCGCCTTGCTCGATGGGCTTTACGCCTTCAAGAATTTGACTTCAGCATTTCGTACAGAAGTGGACGACGTCATTCGGACACTGATTGCCTTTCTCGCGTACCTATGACCACGACGGAGGACAGTGCAGATACCCTTGACATCTGTTTTTCTGCGGTCTCTCACACGTTTCCTGACGCCAATATCTTCAAACGAGAACAATTGAATGATTTATGTTTAGACCCATTGTTCGTTGACGCTCGGAATCTCAAAGGCAGTGGTCGCTTTCACATTCGTGATGAACTGCTGTGCAAAACGAATTACTCAGCAACCGGCGCACGTTATTTACTGGTTGTACCTCAAAGTCTTCGATGCGACGTTCTCTGTACTATGCACGATGATCCAACGTCAGGACACATTGGGTTCATTCACACCCTGCATCGAGTGCAGCAGCGTTTTTACTGGCCCCGAATGCGAGATTTTACAAAACAATACGTCTCGAGATACGAGAATTGCCAGCGCTACAAACGACCTACCAGTTCACCGCACAGCCTTCTTCATCCCGTAGAACCGCCTACTACGCCTTTCGAGCAAGTGGGTATCGACCTATTGGGCCCGTTTCTGCGATCTTCGAACAACAACCGCTGGATAATAGTGTGCGTCGACCACCTAACCAGATACGCCGAAGTCGCTGCGATGCCATCTTCTACAGCTGATGGCGTCACTGCCTTTTTGTTACGCTCCGTTGTTCTTCGCCATGGTCCACCTAAAGTAATCATTAGTGACTGTGGTCGCAAATTCATTGCGGACGCTGTGGAATAATTACTTCGCCTCTGCACTTTACAGTTCAGACATTCGACACCATACCATCCCCAGACGAATGGTCTTGTAGAACGTACCAATCGAACTCTTACTAACATGCTCGCAATGTACGTCGCATCCAATCACAAAAACTGGGATGAGATCTTACCATTTATTACTTATGCATACAATACAGCGAAGCACGAGACCATAAACTTCACGCCCTTCTACCTGCTATACGTTCGATCATCACGCAGCTCCCTTGATACAATCCTCCCATTTAAGCTCCATACCGATGAGTCCGTAGCCGAAACATTGTGCCGGGCTGAAGAAGCCCGCCAAATTGCTCGCTTGCCAACACTGGCATCACAAGATCACTCCAAGCAACGATATGATCAACGCCATGATGCCATTTCATTCCGCAAAGGTGAATTCGTGTGGTTGTGGGCCCCCGAACGAAAATCTGGTTTATATCAGAAGTTTTTACCGCAGTACACAGGCCCCTACGTCATTGTAGATCGCTTGACTGATTTGACGTACGTTGTGGCACGCTTGACGACACCTTCTCGTCGGTCAAATCGAACGCAGTTTGTGCACGTGGCTCGCCTCAAGAAGTTTCATCCCTCCAGTGACATAAACTCGCCCAGCGGGCTGCGTCTGTGAACGGGAGATTGCTATGGTATCAGTCGGGCTGTAGAATGTGCCGGGGAAGTAAAAGAGGAAGACGACGTGTCTGGTGCGGCCTGAGGACTCCATTTTTACCGCGACTGCCGAACTTCATCCTCACCCTGTAAATAAATTCACCTATCCTTTAATTCAACCGTAACAATATCTTGCATAGTTGGTGCTCCAGTTACAACCTTTTGATCTCGGACTTTTAAATAGTGGCTGCAACTCAGTAAGGTTATCTCTATTCGAAGAGATGGCGCCTCAGATATTTTCATTATAACGTCCCGGGAAAAAAGTTCGCAGGAGGTCATGTTAGGGCACCTCGACTCCCCCACCCCCTTTTTGTAGTTCTTGCCTCTCAACAATAAATATGGAGTAGGTGTACAAATGCTTGTGCATTGAGGTATGTGTGAACTGTAAAAATTGAGAGCTCAAGGTACAATGCCATGTCGAGGGAGGCCGCTACATTGCCACGACACACTGCAAGGTGCTAACTGGAGCTCCGATAATGCAATATATTTCTGTTAAGGAGCATTGAAAACCATAGGTGAAAAGTTAATGTTATTTTTGCGTACTCGAAAGTCTACTCACCAGACTTGGTCAGACTCAGCCCCGAGTCTGAATGAGACCAGAAGAGAAACTATATTTTATGAGTCAGAGTGAATTATTTCCAGATGTTTTTACAAACCTATGCAAAGCACTGCTGAAAATGAGGTAACAGAGACAGATTGATTGATATGTAGGGTTTAACGTCCCCAAACCCCCATATGATTATGAGAGACGACGTAGCGGAGGGCTCCGGAAATTTTGACCACCTGGTGTTGAACAGAGACAGGGAAAACGCAGAATTGGTGCGGTCGGCGAGAAAAGTGTTGTATTTCAAGTATGTCACGCTGGCGCAGCTCTGTTACACAACGTGGGGCTCCGAAGTTTTCTAGATACATGGCTTACCAGTGAATTTGTGCACTGATAAAGGTCCACCATTCAGTGACGCAGAATTCGAGGATTATCTGAGAAAGCTAGGAGTTGCGCTTGTTACTTCAAGTCCTTATCCTCCACGTTTCAATGGCCTCACTAAGCGAGTGGTGCAGGAAGCAAAGATACTTCTAAATAAGTGTTCCTTTGACGTGCATAACATTCCTACAGCTCTGCTCGAGTGGCGCAACACACCCCGTGATGCTGTGCTGAAGCACCAAGCGCAGTGGCTTATGGAACGCCAGACCCGGAACCTTTTCCCAGTACAAAGCAACCACCTCGAACCCCAGAAAGTGCCCAGCAGCGTGGTCCATGGACCACTTCAGCAGTCAGAAGAAGAGCATCCACTCAACCGGGGCGCGAGCTAGCTAGCACCACTGTAACGTAGCAAGGAGGTCACTACCTACGACACAATCACGAGGAGCTGGTCAACAGCAGTCTTCCTACGGCACGCTGACGAACCCCGCTCTGCAGTCTTGGAAACTGAAGATGGTAGAGAAGTTTGTCGCACCAGAGAGCATGTCAGGATCATATCACCTCAGGCGGCCTCTGCCTTCCTTTCACCGCAGCAAGGAGCTGCCGCACCTGCACAAACTTTACGTCGCAGCACAAGACAAAGATGTGAGTCCTGTTGGTACCCGCAGCCCGAGAGACGTTAAGGCTTGATGTTGGTCCAGGAAGAGGACGATGTAGCAGATCTGCGCCAGTGTGACATGATCAGGCTAACCATCAAGCACGATGTGCACGTGACCTCTGCGTCCCGTCTATTTTATTTTACGATCACCATCACGGCAACAATAAACGCTTTTCACTGTTCGACTACCAGCCTGTTTCCAGTGCCATCGGTCATCATGCTTGTGATGTGCTGCAGACTAATACACACACCGGAAAAAACACAGTGATACTTTATGTACCCACTAGCCCCCATTACTGCTTTATTTAGGCATCAGGCACTCAATTCGCGAAGAAGCGTCTAGGCATGACGCTGCGCAGTTACAGAGAAAGTGTTTTGAAAATGAATCTTTGAAAGTGACACTGAGAACAAACAAGTATTCACCAATTGCCAAAAGGGAAGCCCTGTTTGTGTGGGAATGCAATATACGTGTTGGGATTGGTCATGTTAGCGAATAAGAAGTCATTGCTTGAAGTGTTGTTGAAGCCTGAGCCTATCTCGTCGCAATTTGATTGTTTACCTATTACTGATATACCTGTCTGATTTGTATAGTGATTTAACTAGGCGTGTGCATGTATGTGGGATGGATAGGTGGAGGGATATGTGGTAGAACTTTGTAATCCTGAAAGCCGCAGCTAGCGTGGCGTGTGCTGTTGATCCTTTATTCAAAAAAATGCCGCCATATTCACGAAGTGAATGATGATGAGTGGGCGAAGCTCCGGAGGTAAACCTGGTAAACCATGAATCCTCCGTACATTTTGCCCACTCGATTTTATTGCAACGCTCCCCCTAGCGTACGTCGCCGCACTATATCGAACGATGACACGCGCCATATGTGGCATCATTCCTATTTTATAACACCTCGCATCTTTCATAATCAACTACACGTACCGCCGTCTAGTTTATAACATCTTGCATCTTTTGGACGGACGGACGGACGGACGGATGGACGGACGGATGGACGGATGGACGGATGGATGGACGGACGCACGGACGGACGGATGGATGAACGGATGGACGGACGGACGGACGGACGGACGGATGGACGGATGGATGGATGGACGGACGGATGGACGGACGGATGGACGGATGTATGGACGGACGGACGGATGGACGGATGGTTGGATGGACGGATGGACGGACGGACGGACGGACGGACGGATGGACGGATGGATGGACGGACGGACGGATGGATGGATGGATGGACGGACGGACGGATGGACGGATGGACGGATGGATATGGCTGTACCCTTTAGATCGGGCGGTGGCTAGCGTAATACTTAGAACTGAACGAGAGGTGGCTACATACAGGGGACGCACAGCCCACGCCTTAAGGAGCTTCGCTCCTAATAAAATACATTACTGCAATGGCAATTAATGTACATACAGCCGCAGTAGCGAGTGCTGGCACATGATATTTTGATAATTATCACTAGACGGCTTGTTTACATGGTGGGCTCTCAGCGCTTTGTTTTTGTTGAGACTGCTCATAGCACAAAAACTGCTTCACTCTTGGGAGCGCTCACATTTTCTTTAACCAGCTTTTCCTCTTGTAGAGTTAAGTGAAATTGAATATAAAGGAAGTAACTGCTATTCTCGACTCTCAATTGCTATAATTCATGAACAAGGGTGCCAAATGTTGCCAATTTCACCCTGGTTTGTAGATTATTGAAATGAATCTTCTATGCTTAGCAAAACAAAGGCAAGGCCTTGAAAGGAACAAGTTTGTTGCATTCTTGTCTTATAGCACTGTAGCGGCTTCAATGAGTGACATTGTTTCCCGAGTTCTAATTTTTTGTGCTTTTGCACCAGCATTTAGTGTGAAGCATGCTGGCTATTGGCGTGGTGCTTTATTTTGGACGACGGATCAGGAGCATGCATGTTTCATAGAAGTGGCTGTCGGTGGCTCGGGTGGCTGCAAAAGGCTTAATCGGAGCTGTGCTTAGATGCTTGTTTTTTAATGTTGTTGAAGTGCTCGTTTGTGTCAGCTTGATTGCATGCTTGTTTAGACTCACGGTGAAAAATTCCAGGTGTTTCTAATTTCCGAATTCCTCTACTATGCCGTTTCTCATAATCACATGGTGGTTTAGGGACGTTAAATCCTACATATAAATCAATCAAAACCATCTTAGGTTGAAGAATGCCTACCTTCATGTTACAGGCCCATGTTCGCATTGCCTTGTAACGAGGAAGCCCTCAAAAGAATTTACAAGTAATCATCAAATGTCTTCATTACAGAAACTTATGTCATCCACAATTGACTGTTGCACTTTTTTTTCACTCGGCGAAGTATCAGCAGAGCTACAGCAATTTGTCACACACTTTACGTGCTTTCTTTCTCCTTTCGTTCGAGAGAGCGCACTCAAATCTACAAAGAAGGGGGGGGGGGACTAGGGGGCCAGAAACTATGCCTATTTAATAAGGTGCATCATGACCTTGAGCGCGCTTTTTTCTTTTTTTTCTTTTGACATGGGGCTTCATCTTAGTGTAATCACGAACGGGTGCATGGGCATGTGGCATCGTCCCGTTGTGGTTGTAGGCATTGCACTTGAAGCACGGTCAGTTGGATTTCGAGCCTCATTTGTTGAGGGAAGACAGCGTTTTTCAGGTGAGTTATAATAAAGTATGAATTACTGGCTGCGTGCTGCCCTATAATGTCTGTCTCACATGCTCTCAGGCACCTCGAATACTCTCAGCAGCATTTTCTGACCATGCTCGAAAAGTGTTGCGGGGCCACTTTAATTTCTTCATGGAGAGTGCTGTGTACACTTCACTGAAGTTGTTGAAATTGTCATTCTGGCATGACTTATTGCTGTATATCTGCCATCTGCTACACTTTATATATGCAATTTGAAAACGATTTAAGTGATGACAGAATATGGACCAGGCCCCTAACTTGCTGGACATTTAATATTATCATCATGGCACTCGAAGAACAAGAGGAAGAGGTATCCTCTTTGGCTCAAGTGTGCCTTTTGGTGGCTATGCTTTATACGGTTTTGCCTTCTTTAACATCATCAAAGTGCTTGAAGAACAAGAGAAAGAATTCTCTGTGGCACGAGTGTGCGATCAAGTGCTTAGCTGTTTATGGTTTTCCCACTTCTTTTGAAACCTATTGTCAAAATTTGGGTGCCAAGCAAATTCAAATATTGAAGTGTGAGTGCGAATTGAATATTTTTATAACATTTCTCGAATACTTCTAGAATGCTTTTCGAGTACTTTGTATGAATATATAAAAAACGTTGTAGAGGCTTCTGAAGTTTATTCTTATGAGATGAAAGTCTTCATTTTGATAAAATTGAAGAAGTGCTGGTAAGGTAGCGTTTCGTAGTTTTCTTGTTAGGAATGAGACAATGAAACAACCGAATCATGTTTATATACCCGATTGAATGCAACCAAAACGTTGATTGAGTTTCAGATCTAAAACCACTATAAATAAGCCCCTACTTCCGCCACATGTATCATATCCTTGTTAGAATCAGCCTTTTCTCAAATCAGTACATTTGCTACTATAGCGGAGCCAGAAAGGCAGATTTCAAGCAATACGAATGTGAAGGGGTGACACGTGTTAAAAATTTGACACGTGTTAAAAATTGTTAAAAATCCGTTCAGTCAGACGTTGACCGTAGTTTTTGTCTTTGGTAAGTTCGAAAGGTTGAAATGTAGGAGGTATAGGGCTTATGAGCCAAATAGAACGTAGCGGGTATATGGGCCCTAAAGCAGTTAGATGGGCGTAATATAGGCAATAGGGGTCCGATAAATTCTCCGGTTTCCGCTAAAAATTATAATGTAGTTCAAAAAAAAAAAAAGAGAGCGGCCACGCAGAACCACACACCATTTGATTTTATGCAAGCATAAACCATTGCAAGAACAAGTCCTTCTGAAGAACATCCCCGGCTCCTATGTGCAAGTAGTAAGGGTCATAAATAACGTGCGTCTGAGCATAGTAACAAGGCAATGCCAGTTTATAAAGTGTAAATAATACGAATATGTCGTGATGGTCAATTTAATTGTGCTTCTAAAGTGCAGTAGACTAAATAGGTGGAACAAAACGTTGTATCTAGTGTAGTGTCACGACATTGGAGAAAAACAAGAAGGCGAATATACTTGCATCCTCGTAATCTATTTATATAGTTAAATATTTTGCAATGAAGTGATTTATTTTTCTCATCTGGCCAGGTGCTTGCACATCCGCTGGCTGCTTCACAAATTTCGCAAAGCCATCTGCATAATAATGGGCAATTCTATGCAGCAGCTAATATTTTACTTGTGTGTTTACCTGTCAGTAAAACGTAAAATCATTACGTAAAGCAAAATACTATAAATGGTACTGATACAAAATTTTGTGGCTTAGATAGCCTGCGAGATGAGTTCCCTGTAACATGCGCATATCAACAAAAGTTGATGAGCAAATATAGCTTAGACGGCCACTTATATGAATATTGTAGTTTGAGTGCCTGATTCAGTGCTATACGCCGCACCTCGCATCATTGAAGCACTGAAAGTGGCCTGAAGCTGAATCGCAACTTCCAAGTCCCCACCATTGTGGCCAAGCTTAGAGTTGGCACAGCTACATTTTTGACATCATTGTTGTTGTTGCACTTTGGCCACACTTGCGCTAGCAGGCAACTGTACAGTGACTGCTGTGTCCGTGCCTGATGTGAACATGTGGAACGTGAGGTAGCCTCAAGCAAACCTTTGCACCCAAACGACAATGATTAAGTTGACGGCAGTGACGTTGTTATGCATATGCAGCAGCAAAATAATGTGATCACAAAACGCAGGCAGCATGGAAGTGCGTCAGTGTTCTGTGTGTAAAAAGAAAAAAGAACAATATGCTGTAGTGGGCCATCTCTCCAGCCAAAAGCGCCGAGCGCGAGCTGTTTGCCCCAGTGCCTTGATTCCTGTGTCGTTGTCGCCGCCCGCTTTCTATATCGATATACCTTTTCTGCAAGTGCTACTTAGACTAGGAAACGCCGTTTCGTGTGTACCATTTTGCCCGCTAGCTGGCATTTGTTGAACCCGGGGGCTCAGTTTCATAGAGTTGTGCCAAACTTTAACTAGTCTGTAATAAACAGACATCAATTGTCAATCTGCCAAATTCTGCAACAAGCAATCCACCCCATTGTTCCTAATAGGCTGTCAACATTGTGAAAAAGTGCAAGACAAAAATTTGTGTCAACCTCTTTAAGCGTCCCTCACTAGCCACAACCTTCAAATGTATCGTTGTCAGGACCTTGTTCAGGGGCACTTGTCTGTCTTCTTGATGCGCAAAACCCTAACGCGGGGATACTATGTCGCTCCTGTTCTGAAGCTGACTTACACGTCACAAGAACTTTGTAGCCTCCTTGCATGACGACCGCAACCAAGCTCACTGCTCTTTCTTCTGCCTCTCAGATGAACCTCTATTGGAAAAAGACCTCTGTGATACTTTTTGGTGCGTTGTGAATAACTTCGTTGCACTCACTCTCAAAGTGTCGCTATTACACTTATAATTTACTGGCATAATAATTCGAAGAATAAAGTTTCAATAGTGACAATTGATCTAAGAGGTTTCAGAATTTTGAATTCAAACAGGTAAATAGGTGTCACAAAAGAATATGCATGCACCTCTACACACATGCATAACTTCTGATCCGTGGCATTGGCACAATATTTAGAACGGCACATGCTTATTCTGCTGAGAACAAAAAATATGGTAAAACATTTGAAGTAAACAATGAGTAGGGGTACAAAAATATTCATACTTTTAAATATATTTCGCATTGTTTGCTATTTATTTCACATCGAAAATTTCGCTATGCGAACATTTCGAACTTACCAAAAACAAAAAATACGGTCAACGCCTGACTAAAAGAGACCCTACAAATTTTTATTATGTTTCACATCATCACACTCATATTGCGTGAAAGCTGCCTTTCTGGCTCCGCTGCGGTCGCAAATGTACTGCCTCGATGAAAGGCTGATTTTAGAAGGAGATGATAGATGTGACAGAGGCAGGGGCTCATTTATAGTGGATTTAGACCTGAAATTCGATCAACGTTTTGGCTGCATCCAATCGGGTATATAAACATGATTTGGTTGTTTCATTGTCTCATTTCTAATAAGAAAACTACGAAACGCTACCTTACCAGCACTTCTTCAATTTTATCAAAATGAAGACTTTCATCTCATAAAAATAAACTTCAGAAGCCTGTACAACATTTTTTATATATTCATACAAAGTACTCGAAAAGCATTCTAGAAGTATTCGAGAAATGTTAGAAAAATATTCAATTCGCACTCACACTTCAATACTCGAAATCGCTTGGCACCCAAACTTTAAAAATATGTTTCAAGAGAAGTGGGAGAACCGGAAATTTCTAAGCATTTGATCGCTCACTCTTGCCACAGAGAATTGTTTCTCTTGTTCTTCAAGCACTTTGATGATGTTGAAGAAGGCAAAACCGCATAAAGCATAGCCACCAAAGGGCACACTTGAGCCAAAGAGGATACCTCTTCCTCTTGTTCTTCGAGTGCCTTGATAATAATATTAAATGTCCAGCAAGTTAGGGGCCTGGTCCATATTCTGTCATCACTTAAATCGTTTTCAAATGGCAGTTATAAAGTGTAGCAGATGGCAGATATACAGCAATAAGTCATGCCAGAATGACAATTTCAACAACTTTAGTGAAGTGTACACAGCTCTCTTCATGAAGAAATTAGAGTGGCCCCGCAACACTTTACGAGCATGGTCAAAAAATGCTGCTGAGGGTATTCGAGGTGCCTGAGAGCATGTGAGACAGACATTATAGGGCAGCACGCAGCCAGTAATTCATACTTTATTATAACTCACCTGAAAAACGCTGCCTTCCCTCAACAGATGGGGCTCGAAATCCAACTGACCGTGCTTCAAGTGCAATGTCTACAACCACAACGGGAGGATGCCACATGCCCATGCACCTGTTCATGGTTACACTAAGAAGAAGCCCCATGTCAAAAGAAAAAAAAAGCAAAGAACGCGCTCAAGGTCATGATGCACCTTTATAAATAGGCATAGTTTCTTGCCCCCTGGTCCTCCCCTTCTGCGTAGCTTTGAGTGTGCTCATTCGAACGAAAGGAGAAATACAGCATGGAAAGTATGTGAAAAATTCCTGTAGCTCCCCTAGTACTTCGCAGATTGTAAAAATGTTCGCAACAGTTGATTTGGTATGGCAAGTTTCTCTGACATGCGTTTCTCCGCTCTGAAAAATGGAGGAAGTGTCAGAGCATTGAAGAGGAAACTTGGGAAAGGCAAAAGTCGGATGTATACACTAAGTGACAAAGAAGGGAAAATAACTACCAATATGGATAGGATAGTTAAAATAGCGGAGGAGTTTAACAGAGATCCGTACAGTAGCCGGGACAACCACTACCGTAATACTATAAGAACTAGCAGTAACCCAGATG
Organism: Rhipicephalus microplus; assembly: GCF_043290135.1. Taxonomy (NCBI): domain Eukaryota; kingdom Metazoa; phylum Arthropoda; class Arachnida; order Ixodida; family Ixodidae; genus Rhipicephalus; species Rhipicephalus microplus. The sequence continues at coordinate 381,771,949 of NC_134710.1, forward strand.
ACACCGCACCACTAATGATAAAAGTCAGAAAAACTTTGGAGAGCATGCAAAGAGGCAAAGCTGCTGGTGAGGATCAGGTAACATCAGATCTGCTGAAAGATGGAAGACAGATTGTGTTAGAAAAACTAGCCACCCTGTTTACGAGGTGTCTCCTGACGGGAAGAGTACCAGAGTCTTGGAAGAACGCTAACATCATCTTAATACATAAGAAAGGAGATGACAAGGACTTGAAGAATTACAGGCCGATCAGCTTGCTCTCTGTAGTATATAAGCTATTTACAAAGGTAATTGCTAACAGAGTAAAGAGAACATTAGAATTCAATCAACCAAAGGAACAACTAGGACTTCGAACAGGCTACTCAACAATTGACCACATTCATACTATCAATCAGGTAATAGAGAAATGCTCAGAGTATAACCAACCACTATACATAGCCTTCATAGATTACGAGAAGGCGTTTGATTCAGTAGAAATATCAGCCGTCATGCAAACACTGCGGAATCAGGGCGTAGAGGAAGTATATATAAACATTCTGGAAGAAATCTACAGGGGATCAACTGCTACCATGGTGCTTTATAAAGAAAGCAACAGAACACCAATCAAGAAGGGTGTAAGGCAGGGGGACACAATTTCCCCAATGCTATTTACCGCGTGCGCACAAGAGGTTTTCAGAAACCTAGAATGGGAACAGTTAGGGATAAGAGTCAATGGAGAATACCTTAGTAACCTGCGCTTCGCCAATGACATTACATTGCTGAGTAACTCGGGGGACGAATTGCAACTCATGATTACGGAGTTAGACAAGGAGAGCAGAAAGGTGGGTCTTAAAATTAATCTACAGAAAACGAAAGTAATGTACAACAACCTCGGCAAGGAGCAGCGCTTCGAGATAGGTAATAGTGCACTTGAAGTTGTAAAAGACTATGTCTACTTAGGGCAGGTAATAACCGCAGAGCCGAACCACGAGATTGAAGTAACTAGAAGAATAAGAATGGGGTGGAGCACATTCGGCAAGCACTCTCAAATTATGACAGGTAGATTGCCACTATCCCTCAAGAGGAAGTTATATAACAGCTGTATCTTGCCGGTACTTAGCTATGGAGCAGAAACCTGGAGACTTACAAAGAAGGTTCAGCTTAAATTGAGGACGACGCAGCGAACAATGGAAAAAAATGGTAGGTGTAACCTTAAGAGACAACAAGAGAGCAGAGTGGATTAGGGAACAAAGGGGGGTTAAGGATATCATAGCTGAAATCTAGAAGAAAAAATGGACATGGGCAGGGCATGTAGCGCGTAGACAGGATAACCGCTGGTCATTAAGGGTAACTGACTGGATTCCCAGAGAAGGGAAGCGGGTTAGAGGGAGACAGAAGGTTAGGTGGGAAGATGAGGTTAAGAAGTTTGCGGGTATAAATAGGCAGCAGCAAGCACAGGACCGGGTTAACTGGCGGAACATGGGAGAGGCCTTTGTCCTGCAGTGGACGCAGTCAGGCTGATGATGATGATGATGATGATGATAAAGTTTCTCGATTGAAGAAGTTTGACGATTTCTTGGTAAGGCTGTTAAGGGTTCTTTATTACATGGCAATGCAAACATGTGCCTGTAACATGACGGTAGGCATTGTTCAACCTGATGTGGTGTGATTATGGCACAACGTAACCATCACAATTTCAGCTTGCAGTTTCACATTTAGTTGACCTGTTGCAAAACTTCACGCACTGTAGAGACCACACCTTTAAATCATTCAATTATTCAAAAATGAAGTTAATGCGATCATTAACGAGAGCATATAGAGTACATTCACACAAAAAATAAGAGCAAGCAGCAGCAGCGTAAATGGCATATTCAAGCATTATGAGGAATGTCGTGGAACTGGTAGTGATGAGCAATAATGCATCAGCAGCAAACAAAAATTTTCAAAAAAGCCCCGCTGCCTACCTTGTTATTCATGAGGGCCAATACTGTAAGCAGCAATCCCCAACCGGCGTATGCATCCCGAAAAGCAAAACGTTCGTTAGTTTAGTCAGGCATAAAATAAGATGAGTCCACACAAGCAAGCAATCAAGCGGACACAAACGAGCACTTTAACAACATTAAATGAAGCCTCCAAGCTCAGCTTCTATTCAGCCTTTTGCAGTTACACGAGCCACCAACAGCCACTTCTCTGAAGCATGCATGCTCCTGATCTGTATTCCGAAATGAAGCACCGCACCAATAGCCTGCATGCCTCACAACAAACGCTGGTGCAAAAGCACAAAAATTGAGAACTAAGGACACAATGTCACAGTGAAACCGCTACAGTGCTTTGAGACCAGAATGCAAGAAACTTGTTCCTTTAGAGGCCTTGCCTTTGTTTTACTATGCAAGGATGAGTCATGTCAATAATCCTTGAGCCAGGGTGCAAATGGCAACTTTTGGCACCTTTGTTCACGAGTTATAGCAATTGAGAATCAATATTAGCACTTGATTCCTTTGGATAAGCTCACTTAACGCCACAAGAAGAAACGCTGGTTGAAGCAAATGTGAGCGCTCCCAAGAGAGAAGGGGTTTTTGTGCTGTTAGTAGTCTCAACACAAACTAAGCGCTGAAAGCACACCACGTAAACAAGCCATCTAGTGGTAGTTATCAAAATAGCACGTACCAGCACTCGCCACTTTGCCTTTAGGTCCATATTATTCCCCTTGCAATAATGTATTCTAAATGAACAAAGTATTAACAGCTCACTGCTTGCTAGCGGCGTCTTTCAGGACTATAAAGTTTTACCATCTATCCATCCCCCTTTCATCTCACATACGTGCACACACCTAGTTAAATCACTATACAAATCAGTTAGGTTTATCAGTATTGTATAATCAATAAAATTACGCTCAGATGGATTCAGGCACTCAAGAATAATAAACAACACTTCCAGCAATAATTTCACACTCGCAAGCACGACCAGTGCAGCCCCGTAGATTGTATTGCCAAGCAGAAGTTCCCTTATGGCAGTTGGTAAATACTTGTTTTTCCGCATCATCACTGTCTGAGACTCTTTTTTTAAAAACACTTTCTGTGTGACTGCGCAGCGTCATGTCTTGACACTTCTTCATAGACTGAGTGCCTGAGGCCTAAACGCAGCAGTAATAGGGGCTATTTGGTACACGACACATAACCTTGTGTTTTCTTCTGCTGCTTGTATTAGTCTGCAGCGCAACACAAGCATGATGACCAACGACACTACATGAAATGCCACATTGTCTGGCCAACCGAACCAATTCTGCGTTTTTTTCTGTCCGTGTTCACTCATGTTCAGCAGTGCTCTGCGTAGGTTTGTAAAAAAAAAATCTGGAAATAATTCACACTGACCCATGAATTATATTTTCTTTTGGCCTCTTTCCGACTCACGGCATAGTCTGACCAAGTTTGGAGAGTCTACTTTCGACTTTCGAGTTGGCACCTTACAGTGTGTCGTGGCAGTGTAGCGGCCTCCCTCGACATGGCATTGTCCCTTGAGCTCTCAATTTTTACAGTTCACACATACCTCAATGCACAAGCATTTAATTATCCCGGCTGCGGCGGCTGCATTTCCGATGGAGGCGGAAATGTTGTAGGCCCGTGTGCTCAGATTTGGGTGCACGTTAAAGAACCCCAGGTGGTCTAAATTTCTGGAGCCCTCCACTACGGCGTCTCTCATAATCATATAGTGGTTTTGGGACGTTAAACCCCACATATCAATCAATCAATCAATCAAGCATTTAATTACCTACTCAATATTTATTGCTGAGAGGCAAGAACTACAAAAATGGGGAGGAGAGAGTTGAGGTGCCCTAACATGCCCTCCTATGAATTTTTTTCCTGGGACGTTCCAATGAAAATATCTGAGGCGCCTTGTCTTAAAATAAAGATGACCTTACTGAGTTGCAGTGACTATTTAAAGGTCCCAGGTTAGAAGGTGGTGACTGGAGCACCAATTAAGCAACATATTGCTTTTAAAGAGTATTAAAACCATATGTGGAAAAGATCAACATATTTTAACGGACTTGGAAGTCCACTCACCAGACTAGGTCAGACGCGTTTAGCCGCGAGTCTCAGTCTGCGAGTAATGCCTAACAACAAAATATGCTTCACGAGTGAGTGTAAATGACTCCCAGATTTCTTACGAACCTATGCAGGGTGCTTATCAATATAAGCACGAAAAGATAGGGTAAATGCTTCAGTTGGTGAGGAAGTGTGTTATGATGTAGAAAAGTGTTTCTGTTGGCCAGAAAAGTGTTACATTATTAGGAAGTCCCACCGATAATTTTACTTGTGATGCGCTGCAGGAAAAAACACTCACGACAAAAATTAGCAAGAACACAGTGTGATGTGTTGCATACGAACCAGCTCCTTATGCCGCGTTATTAGAGTATCAGTCAGTCTGTCTATGACGAATACTTGATAGATGATTCTGTGCCATCACTGAAGAAGTGTTTTGATAGAGTCTCACACAGTGAAAATAAGGAGAAACAAGTATTCACCGACTGCCACTGGGGAGCTCCTGGTGAAAACTGCAGTTAACATAAGGTACTAGTCGGGTTTGTGATGAAATCATTGCTTGAAGTGTTGAATACTCTGGAGTGCCGGAGTTTCATGCTGGGCATGAGCACTACCTGATTGTTTCAACATTATTGTTATACCAATTTGAGTTGTTCAGTGATTTAACAAGCCGTTTATTTAGAATAACTTGTTGCAATGAAAAACATAAGGACACTTTCAACAGCTTCTACATTTAAACATAAGGGCGCAGTTGCGAGTGCTTGTGCGGGCCATTTGGATAACTATCACTACAAAGCTTGTTTACGTGATTTGCTCTCAGCACTTACTATTCGTTAAAACTACTGACAGCATGAAAACCCCTTCACTCTCAGAAGCAATCACATTGACTTTAACCAGTGTTTCGTGTTATGTAAGATAAAGTCCTAAGAGTTGGCTGCTAATATTACTTTGTATACTATTTCTATTTGCTGCTATTCCATTCATTGCTTCGTGCTGGAAACAAAGCTGTAAGCTAACACTATATCTTGGGACCTCGACTGGCAATCGCTGCCGTGATAAAATATGGGTGCAAAAACCGAAATACAACTTAGAGCAATTTTTCGAACAGCCAATTGTTACTTTTCGAGTCCTAAATTCCACGCTCGAAAAAGGTTACGGGAAAAAAGCATGCATTATTGTCATGAAGTACCCGATTCGGAGCAGCATAAAGAGACGGCTTACATTCAGAGGAAAAAAAAAATGTGTATAAACCGTTCAACATCACCCTAAGGGTGCAGTGTAACCATGGGTACTGTTATTTCAATGAAAGTGGTATTTTGAACTACCTCGCTGAGGAACCAATAATAAAGTCCATACGAGCATTTACTGCACCTGTTAAATCATTTGACAGATCCTGAGAATTTCAATATATATCGGCCGAGATCATCACCTTGAAATTCGGAAGACTCGTAAAACTGAGGAGAAGGGGTGGAAATTAAGACTGGCGCACAATTTAGTTTGTTTCTGTTGGGAAGTGTAAATGTCATACACTGCTTCAAATGATTGCCAGTAGCTTATTTCGACGTCACTGATTATACTGGAACTCAGAATTGAACGGTGTAAAAACGCGTGAGTAACTGAGCAAAATGTGCAGTGTCCCACTAGCGCTAACAGCCCCTCGTAAATCTCAACAAGCTTTTTGCGGGAAACCAGTGTAGTGCGACAAAGGTGGCTGAAGCAGCTTTAGAGCCAAAGCCAACAAATTTTCTAACGGCTCACCACCCCACGCCCCCCCCCCTTTTTTTCTTTTTTTTTTCACCGCGAGGTTAAGTGCCACTGCGTCTCTCTTGCAAGGTGCGTTCAAGAAACAACAGTGCGCGCCCGTACACCCGGCGGCGTTACCAGATATCTATCGCCAGGAACGTGGCCGGGACGACGCAGCGTCAACACAAAATATTTATGTGGCACTGCTAAGGCAATCAACGTTGGCGCTCTCAGCACGTCGAGCTTATTCGCAGCCTAATAAGCCATAGCGGCGTTTCCAGGCAAGGAAACATACATTTCTCATGAAGCATCGGTGGCTACATCAACGAATTTTCATTTTGATGTTGCATCGTCCCGCCGATACGTATCCGTTGCGGTCAGCGGACCGATGGGCATACAGCGTTAATTTATTAGGTTGCTCACGTCTCACGAGCATAGGTTGGATGCCTAGATAATATAAAGTATATTCTAGGCACTATCTTTCGGGTCTGTGCACTTTCACTGATCGCGCAAGTTTCAGATGACCGACATGACCTGCATTGCTCACCAAAATGAGAACACCTGAAAAAAAATTGAGTCTGGCTAGGAATTTTGGCGCAGTGTGGTACAATTTCAACAAATTTCACGGGTTTGGCGCAGCTCAGTGCAACAGTCGGCAATTGCATCAAACTGGCACAATTGGCACACCTGTTGGCACTCTTGCTAAAAGGACCTGCTCTTAAACTGTTCAAGATTTAGGAGTGCATTTTTGGGGCTTTGTTAAGTCAGCGTTTTGAATCTACTCGGTGACTACCTCCTAATGTGGGGTTGCGACAATAACTCTTCTGGACCGTATATGCACTTTGCCATTATTGAATAAGACAGATCTGCTGGTGTATGCAAACTCTGCATTATTTCGGAACACTGTTTCACTTTGAGGAGACTGGGCAAGTGTCTGACTTCCACGTATTTTTGAACAGATTGTTGTGATTTTTGAGCATTTAATAATGATAGCGACCAGATATTTGTACTAGTATGCTCACAGTCTTGTGTTATATCTACCAAAACAAAGTAAGATTTATTTTCCAAAAAAATGCACTTTTTATTCATGTACACCATTTTACGCAAATTTTATACAATGTTTTTTACATCAAATAAACGTTGTTTTAAAACATCAATTTCAGTTCAGTACACCACCATGTACTGCTTCAGTATGTGTAAAAACAATCATTATGACATCTTTTGCCATATTAAACCTATCATACCGACATAACAAAAATGTCCTTTGGAGAAGGTAGAGTTCAATTTAGGTGCTGTAAATTTCACATTTTGTACTGTGCCGACCTTTTTATTTTTTTACTGTGTCAGCGTATCTATTTTATTGTGTCCGACTTCGGTAACAGCTTAAACATTACTAGTTAGACAGCTTTTTACGCGAAAATCTAAACTTCATGCTCTGTGTCAACTTACAAAGAAAAGAAGCTAAAAGTATGACATTTTTAAAAGGGCTATTTCCTTTCAGATTGCTTTTTTCAGTTGAATAAAAAAGATACGTGCATGAGGAGCAATACTGCAGTATCTCAAGCATGCACCCTTACCTAAGCAAGTGGCATCCACTATCTTTCACGCGATTTGAAACATGCGCCAACAACTGAGCAGGCACCCCCTTCTCCCTGCCTTCCTGCCATTTCTGCAGCTTCCTTCACTTTCTTCATCTATTAGCCCAACGAGGTTCCAGAATCATAGTGAACACATGCATATTTACTAAAGTGTTTTAGTTTCGTTGGAAACTTGTGTGACTTTACCACAATCATATTGATTTTTTATTCAAGATCGAGCAAGAACCCCACCCCCTTCCAAATGTCGTCACTTGGACGGTTCATGATTGGACGGTACATGAAGGACGGTACATGATTGGACGGTAGGATAGGACGGTACATGAAGAGCTGTAGAAAAAGAATCTGCTCTCATGTCTAGTAAACAATGAAAAAGTACTTTTTTTCTAATGTTTGCTTGCTCTGCTTTTTGATGCACCAAAATAATAACATGACTCTTAGAAGTATTATTTTTTTCCGCATAATATTTCGCAATAGAATATGCTGCCTGCAGATATTTGAAACTGCTCTTTTGTCAAATTCATGAGCGAAATTAAGAATTTAGAATTCAAATTATAAAAATTATGTTTAGTGTCATTACAACTTTATGTGACCCCGTGAGCGTGCGCTCTTACTATAATGCTGATTCCCCATATATATCAACACCTTGTTTACTGTACAATGCTCATAGTTCCTGCTCATACTTGCTCTACATATGGTTCGATTTTTTTCCTTCAATTTTGTGTATTCATGCTCAACTCATTCCTGCATGGGCCCTAGAAAAGGCCTGCAGTGTTGTAAAATAGAGTAAAATGAAACTACTTTGAAATTCACATAAACTTTTACCCTGCACTGACAGACACAAGTAGTTTAAGCCCTGTTTGAGACGCATGTGGTTGGCTGACTTGTCAATTATTCTGCTCTTGCAAAACATCAATGCCATTGAAAGCTAAATTTCTTAGCAGTGCACACTTGCCTGATAGCTTTCTTTGGAAGCATGTGAAGCCCTGTCAAGGTGTGGCATGAGTGGCATCATTGCGCAGGATTTTGGTAGCCGCTCAGAAGTGGTAATGCTGCGTGTGATGCAGCGATGGCCGAAGTGAAATGTTGGCCATGGTGTGGTGGTAACAGCTGCAGTTTGCGCCGAGGGCTGCTGACGTGGTAGATAAGACTGACATTTAAAGGGTGACAAATAAAAGGTACCAAGAAATCACAAAAAATGACGTTTACTACATTATATAAATTTACAACTTAGAGTGACAAACAGCTGAGCTCGTTTTTAAGTGATTCATGTTGCACTTCTGTGAACATAACAAGCTAGAAGCGTATCAACTAACGAGTGTGTCGCAGCTGGTCCTTACATTCACCACATATCTCACCGGCTAAAGAAAGTGATAAATAGATACAGCATCTATGTATTATGGCCACCAATAGGCTAGCTACTAGGTGAGATATGCACCGTCGTGCTGAGAAACAATGAGAGGCGACAAGAAGCTGGACTCCCATTTGTTTCGTAAACACACAAAAATTTGTTGATTACAATACATGCGCAAAGTAAAATGTTCCTTTTATCTACGGCCACATCTACATAAGGCTGATGGGTCAGTCTTAACAAGAAAATATTGTTACACGACATCGGCAGCGAAAGAGCATCATAGACCACGAGAGACGATAAAAGTGACTGTGCTCGTGTTGTTGTTGCTGCTGTTCTTCCATCTTGGCTGCAGCTGCCTCTGACTCTCCCTGTACATTTTGTAAATATATTTATTGCATTTATTCTTTCACCCCCATGACAATATTGAAATATAAGAGAGCGCTAAATGCTGGCTCACTAACTAAAATAATCTATCTTTAAACTGTCGAAGGTTTGACTAAAGCACAGGCTGACCGAAAAAATGTGAAGCTCACTCAGTCACAAAGTGTATTTGCACATATGGCTCATTCAGATTCTCATTCATGGCCCAATCTGAGTTTGAGTGACTTTGCTTGTGAGGGAGTTTTGAGACTTATGGCTGAGAGGGGTTCTGAAGTCTCTCATTCCTTTCCTCTAAAGCCTCCATTAGTTGCTCAAACCGCTCGTTTTTTAATAATTTTCATTTCTTTCTGGAGGAGAGTCAATCAAACAAGCTTCTAATTGCCAGAGCGATCCTTGAAGAATATTTTTCTTTCTTGAGTTGCAGCCTTCTGTAACTTTTTGTTTTTTGGCAGGGGGGTCTTGTGAGTGTATATATTAACCCAAAATTCTACCACACAGTAGAGAGGCTCTGAATACCATATAGTAAAGAGTAAGCACTCCTAACAGAGGCAGCACCCACCTACCATCTTCGAGAGGTTTTACATCAGTGGCTTTTTCTCCTCTACCACCATTTTCACTGTTTATATTTGCCCACTGAGCGGTAATGAAAACAGTGCGTGCATGGGCATTCAAGAAAGTGCCTAAGTAGAAGCACAGATGTGTATTCTTTATTCTGTCTGATTCGTCCACTTCAGCGTTAAAAATTCACCTATGACTGAGCAAGGGCCTACTCTTCAAACTTTGTAGAATTACCTTCCACTCTCCAGGAGATCTTGCTGAGGATTTTGCGGTGAACACAACATACTCGAAAGTCTTTACTTTCCAAAAACACATACTTTGAAACTAGAGTTGCAGTACCTGTTTTACTTAAGTCATGTATTGCTTCATAGCTAGCCATGAATATTCACTTGTAACGTATCATACCGCCTGCTGTGTTGCTGACCGCAACATCTGCATGTGCTCCTAAATTTATTACAATGCAATTGTTGCACATATTTTTGCATACTGATGTTTAAGCAGGGATTCAGCCACATGCATTTATAGAAATCATAAATAATTAACTGTTTCATAAGGTAACAAACAGACAATCAACATGAGTCTAACTTGAGAAGATTGCTTTGGTATGTTGACACTCCAGAGAAACAGTCTAGCTCATAAAATATGATGCCTATATATTTTTCAAAATCAAATGGGTCCCCGAAAAAAAAGAAATTAAAATTTTATGATAGAACGATATATGTTGTACGATTTTTTAGTGTGCCTGTCTATTTTACGAGGCCACAGCTCTTAGTTTTTGACGCATATTGCCTATGTAAGCAGGCCTCGGTTGAGTGTGAAGTGCTATAACAATTTCTGGGTGCTGCGCGTCAGTGCAGCTGAAATTCATCAATTATTGAGCAATGTGTACAGCACGCTTTTTTAATACATGACAGCAAGGTGCTGCAATAATTTAGAAGATTAGAAGCGTTATGCACAATATTTAATGCGCAGACTGACTGATAATAAAGCAAGTGTAAAACATTGATCTTGGTGACTGAACAGATCAGGTGATTCGGGAAAATTATTAGGTCAGAGTTTTTGGGCTGAGTAATTCTTTCCCCAAAATATTGCAGTCAGCTGAATACACCACAAATAGCATATCATTTGCACACAGAGAGAGACTCCAGTGCTACAAACTGCGTGCAAAGTCAGTTCCTAAAACGCTGACCGGCCATGAAAAAAAAATTTCAAGCAAGTGCGATGTTGACATTTCTCTAGCACTACCATGATGAAAGAGAATAGTATCTGAACAAAGAAGTCAGAAGCAACAAGCCATCGGTCGGCTTCAAAACTGAAGAAATTAAGGCGCAATAGAAACAGTGAACGGATTTTATTGAGCGCAAAGAAGTTCAATGAACGTTCTCCAAAAAGAAGTGCATGGCTGCTTTGTTTGTAGAGAGAAATTGTGGTGTTCCTTTGGTAAAATAGGTGAGGCGTAAATCCAAAGATTACAAGATATTACAAGATTACAAGATTACAAGAAATACAAAGATATCAGTGGCACGCTGTTTCGCTGGCCGCGTTCTTGAAGCTGCCGACACAGCTTGCATGTCTTCAAATTTCATGCAATCTAGTCGCTCGCACAATCATAGTCCAGCAGCTGTCGAAAATAGCAGCAAACGAGAAAAAATATTCCGATTTCCTTGGAATGAAGTTAAAAAATTTACGTGGGTTTTGTAGAGAGCCATTTTAAGCAGTATGAGTTTTGGATGCCTAGCGTTAGGTGGCGAAAATTTATCGCAAATTCTGCATAAATGGTTTCGTTTTACAGATTCGGTATTTACGTACTGGCGTTCCCAGCAAAAGTTCATGGCAGATTGACTACGTTCCGCCAACATTTTGGCACGACGAAAGAGGAACTGACGCGTCAAAACTGAAGTACAAAAGGCATTTGGATGTATAGATTTCATCAGCGCAACCCTAATCCGTATCTACGCAGCTACCGCAAGCATGTGGAATTTGCGGTAAAACGTACGGCCGCCATGCAACGAGCAGCCAGCTCTGAGCTTGATTCCAAAAATAACATGACAGAGCAGCCAACAGCTGCATGACATCATGCCAGGGGTGACACTGTGGAATCTAAGTACACAGCATTTGTCAATGATATCAAGTAGAGCGATGTATGCACAATCAGTGGTGGTTAAGAAGGCGACGACCTCGCCTCACTTGGAGAAAATTATGTGTCAGTAATGCTATGCAGACAAGAAAAGGCGCCCTTCAACTTATTTGAAATGATTACATTGTGTTGCTAGTAATTTTAATTGTTCCTCCGAGCGTTTAATTTGTAGTAGTCAATTTATTCATACCTGATCTGGTGCACATGCGACCGGAACAGGTAACTAGGCTTAATCAACACGGTACCTGACTATGAGGTGAGCGTCGTCTCGACCAACTTGTTCACCAATGTGCTGCAACAGGGAAACGCCAAACAAGCTCGACTTTACTAAAAAAATGTTACCAGCGACAGATAGCGCTTTCTAAGATTTTAGCATTCCATTCTGTTCGACGTCATTTACGAACAGTTGAACATTTTTCAGGCCGTCACCGCTGAACACGTAGTTTTAGAAACATATGATACCGTGATAATTATTGCACACGGTGAACATTGATACAAGATACTGTACACCCAACAATCTAAGACAGCGGAAGAGCGGTGCAATTGCGAATGCAATAACAGATGTCACCTCCACTGAAGATCTGTGACCTCCACTGAAGATGTGAACCCCACTGAAAAACTACGTAAAAATAAGCACATTAGTCGGTGATCTGCATTATATACAAGTGTGAAACTAGTTTAAAGACGTGACGATGAAGGCCACGCCACTTATTACTATTCGTGATAGCAGGTACATTAGGTTGTTTGCCACTTCCAATGAAACAATTACTTGGCAATAAGAGCACATGCTTTTCTTTCGTGGTCAGTCTTAGGAGCGGTCGTTCTAACGTGGGCTACAAATTTGCAGTATATGTGTCGGGTTACCACGAAGAAAGCGAGTGACACCGATACAATGCCAATACTGAAGGAGTGGCGCTGCAGATGGACAGCCGTTGAAACGGTAACTATTACTGACTGCGTGCATCCCATGAGCCTTTGCCAGTTTAATGCCTCACCTATTCATGGGACATGGCATGACCCTCACTGCAGCATTGTAGGTCTAACTCTCCAAGTGCCTACAGAAGGCAATTAGGAATAAGCGAAGAGACATGTTGTCGTAACAAACTGTTGTTTTCAAGACAACATGAGGCCACAGAGGAAGCAGTGCGAAGTTTTTAGTCACTCATCACTATACAGACTCGACTTAGGTATCTCTGATTACCACCTCTTTGCTAACATAAAATGCTGGCTAGGAGGCCTGTGCTTTCACCAAGTCCTCAACTCCGCTCTTCTGCTTGCTGCAGACCGGCTTACAAAACGTCTAGGCAGGGAGTAAAGAAAAGTTGCAAGGTAGCCAGTTGTGATGAAAGCCTTTGATCAACATTTCTTGTGCTGAATACTAAATTACTGAAACTCTTAGATGACTAAGTCACAAGTGTGAAAGCTAACTATTGGCGCTGTTCTTGTTTTGCATCGTAAGAATCATCCTAGCTAAGCTGACGTATTTGCGTGTGGTGCCAGTATTGTTATCAGTTATGTCTGTATCATTCTCCTTTTTTGTAATTCCTCTGCAGCTTTGGGTCATGCTAGCCTGCAGTATTTTAAAAGAAATATATAAATGAGTTGGTGCTACACACTGACAAATGTCTGAATCCAAATGACAAATTTGTAGAGATGTAGCTTGTGTATGTACCTACATGTTTCACAAGAAGCCGTCTTCATTTTCATTCTGGTTACTACTTCGTGACAGAGCAGCAGTTGAAAAAAAAAGTAACATAGAATGAATGACCCTTGTCTAGCATATTAGCACAAATGTACTTGAATTAGCGACCAATGTATAGATGTGCGGCTTGAGAAAGCAACCAGGACTTTGGAAGATAGCACTTTGTATGTGTTGTTAAACTCAGTTTTTCGATTAAAGCACAATCGCCTACCAAGTTTTGACGTTCCTTTCACAGTAACTCTGGTGCAAACTATTGTTTTGCATGGCGAGTCATTTTTTTTCTCCATCTGCACGAGGTCAGTAAATATAGCTAAACCAGGGAACAGATAAACTTGGAGAGCAGGCTACTATAAATAACCACACAGAAGTAAAAACCTAAAATGTGTGACTTTCACACGCGAACAATATGTATATGCAATATACTGCAGGTTGGTCATGTAGAATAGCGACGTGAGCTTGTGCATATACATACTAATAACTCTACCGGGGTCACACCGGACATTTTAAGCGCCATCATGGCCGACCTCAATGTAGTTTTTTGATAGCTATCAACAGTGGCACCTACAACTTATGTCGCCATTTAGCCGCACGTAACAGAGACTGTTAAATCCAGATTGGTCAAGATGAGATGAGTAATCGACCGATCTCACTATATCGTTAAGCAATAATATATTCTCTATCTCGTATATGCATATGTCAGAACTCGGCGTAAGTATAAAGTGTAAAAACAGTCAAGTTGTGGAGAAGAATTATCCTTGGCTGAGTTGTAATTGATGCGTAAAGCTTTTTTTTTAATTATGTGGGCTGTTTTTGCAATTAGTAGAAATAATTTAATTATCACGGTATCAAGACAATTGCAACGTTACACAGCTTAACACACGTAACTACCCTGCACATCCCTCCGCAACTTTTCCGTTAACCAAACACCTAGAGTTTTAAATGTCTGGCACATTTTTTATGTTTTTAGAGCTGCAAGTCAGTGATTTTTGTCGTAGCACACCGTTGCCTTAAGGTGATTCATTACGTCATGGCCACAATTATTTCTACTGCACAGTCTCGGTCACGCTTCATTTTTACTAACAAAAACATTCTACGAAGATTATGATACTACGTAACGCGAATTTTATGCCCAGCTTCTTGTTGAAGCGATGCCAACTGCAGCCACATGCACTCTGTTGTTGTAGAAACGTCAAATTATCTCGCTACATGTCACCGCTAAAACTGCCAGCACTTCAGCTTCACGCACACCACTATGTTTGTTGAAGGCGCTGGTGAGACACGCCAAACTTGACGACACACAGAGAGTGTTACCGATAATTATGGCTAGCCAGAGGAGCCGCTTGAATGCAATCTTCAAAATCCATTTGCATTGATAAAAGCATCTCTCAGGCCTGTAATTTGGCCTAAATGACGGTAATGTGCAAAGAAAAGTACAAATCCAATTTAATTGAAATTCATTGACCTCGAAAAAATGCCGGAGTTGGCCTTTAGCGCCGACCTGGAAGAACGATCTGGAACCTCTCGAAGACGCTCCTCCTCCTAGTGCGTTGTCGGGCGTATTGGCTACGTCGTGATCCTCGCGCTGTGCCTCGCTCCTAAATCAGCGAAGGAACGGGCTCAGAGCTGTCTGGAGGAGACACTGACTGACTGTGGCGAGGCGCGTCAATGCGCGCCTCTTATAGTCTCGGCAGACATCAACGCTGACGTCATTGGAGGAAGAGGAGGAGACTGGCTTGTCGATGACATGCTTGACGTGCACTCGCTGACGTGCCAGTCGGAGGAACGGAAACTACCCGCCACAATAAGTGTAATGTGCATCGATCTTGTATTTGCCAACTTCAACGGTGAATGTTTGCAAGAGCTTCTCAGAGTGTACTTTAGCAATCAATCACAAAGGCGTTGCACTCAGGGCTAAACACGCGCCAGCTCCTGTAGAGCATCCATGTCCACTCTGAAGAAACCACAAGAGCTACGTCAGCCATCACTTCAAACTAATCTTCCAGTGCTCACTAAGGCACCTTCGTTAGCACCGTTCAACCCGTGACGTTACCCGTGCGTAACGCTGCTGCTTTGCATCCCATCCCCTTTGAGAAGACGTCGAGATGTCATTAACTTTTTTACGACACTCCTGTGATACGCCCACAGGCCAAGAAATCGGCGCACGGCCTTCTTGTCGGCGGGCGGCGCGAAGTCAGCAACGGTGGTTGTTTTCCGCGGATTAGGATAAACCCTATACTTACTAATCATGGGTCCAAAGAACAACAGCTCCTCGTAAACGAATCTGAACTTTTCTGGCTTCAGGGTGAGTCCGGGCGTCTTGATGGCTTGAAGTACAGCTTTAAGGAACCGAAGATGCTCGTCGAAGCTTGAGAAAAACATTACTATGTCGTCCATGTAAACGAGACAAGTCTGCCACTTCAATCCTGCTAGCACTGTATTCATAACACGTTGAAAAGTTGCAGGCGCCGAGCAAAGAGCGAAGGGCATGACCTTGAACTCGAAGAGGCCATCTAGTGTTATAAACGCAGTCTTCTGTCGGTCTCTTTCGCTGAATTCGATTTGCGATAGCGACACTTGAGGACCATCACCGAAAAGTACGTAGCGATATGGCGTGGATCCAGGGTGTCGTCTATCTGTGGGATGGGATGCACGTCCTACATTATCACTTTATTTAGGCGACGACAGTCAACGCAGAAATGTAGCGCACCGTCCTTTTTCACCAATAACACGGGAGACACCAAGGGGCTCTTCGACGGCTGAGTTATATCGTCGCATAGCATGTCGTCGACTTGCCTCTTTACGGCCTCGTGTTTTCAAGACGACACTTTGTATAAGCTCTGCTATAGTGGTCTGTCGCTTTCTTCTGTTATGATGCGATGTTTAGCAAAAGAGATCTGGCAAATTTTTGACGCCCACAAAAAGCAGTCCTTGTATTTAAGGAGTAGGGCGTTGAGCTCTTCTTGCTTATGTTTCGGAAAGATCGTATTGACGTCGAAATTGGTTTGGGAACGTCGACTCGTCGAGGCAGGCTTGGAAGCGTCGGAGAGGGCGACAGATACACTGGCGCCAACAAATTCTTCCACGTAGGCGATCGTCATACCAATGTTGAGGTGCCTGTATTCTCGGCTGAAGTTTGTCACAATTACTTTCGCTTTGCCATGACATCAGCGCGGCGACGCCTCTTGCAACACAAATCTGACGGCTAAGGAACAGGTGCTTGTCGCACAGGATAACGCCTTCAAAGTCATTGATTGTTTCGGTGACTAATGAAATAATGACGCTTGAGCAAGGCGGAATAATGGCTTGTGTACCAGAAAATTCAATGCGTGATTTCTTGGTGTTGTGGGGGTCGGCAGCGCGTTTTTTAGGTAAATGAAGGGTAATGTTATTGACTAAGACCTCAGGTTGATGACAGTGCCGTACTAACATAGGAAATCCATCCCGAGTATCACATCCCAGGAGCAATGTTCTAGTAATACAAAGCTCACCGGATAAGTCTGGTTACAGATGAAAACCCTTGCCGTGCAGACTCCAGTCGGCGTGATTAAACGACTTCGAGCTGTCCGAATTTCGGGGCGTTGCCATGTATTCTTCACTTTCTTCAAATTCGTCACGAAAGGCCCACTGACGATAGAATAATCAGCTCGAGTGCTGACGAGAGTACTTCTGACACGAGAGTAGTGACGTGGTAACCATAGTGACGTGGTGGTCAAGGTGGTTAGTTTGTCGTCGTGCGTAGCAGTTAGACAGTGGATCACGGCTGCGATGGTTTGCACCACTGTTTCGACGTTGCGTCTTCTGGTATTCTTCTAGCCACGAAGATTGTGGCGGTGTCGTCATCAGCAGCGAAGGATTTTCGGCAGTTCGTCGTACAGCAAGCATACCTCCATCGGTTGGTGTCGTTAGTTTTTCGAGTATGGCTCGGAGAATGGACCCAAGTAGGCCCGGTGTGCTGTCGGCGTTGAGGTGACATGTAGCGACCTGGTGACGGGGAAAGGTAAGCTCGCATGTAGGTCCACTGTGCTTCTGCGGGGTAGTCGGCGACATCTTGAGGCTGTTCACCTCGCTGTGGACATGGAGTGTTCACATCGAAACCACGTAGCCCCATTTGTTGATACTGGCAGCAGTGGTTGGTGTGGCCAGCTTCCCCACAGTGATAGCATAGTGGGCGATGGTTGGGAGCACGCTATACGTCCGTCTTCCTCGGCGTGTATCGTAGGCCGGCTGGTGAGCGGTATGACGACGGAAGGGGAGCCAGCGATGTTTGCGGCAAAACTGCGGCGATGCGGCGTCATTTCGGTAGCGTGGAGGAGGGGCCTGACAGCGAGCTGCTGCAGCATAGCTCATGGATACACCTGTGGCTGTGGAAGCTTGGGAACGCCCCGCGATTGTTGGATATCCTGATATACGACGTCCACGATGGAGTCCACTTGAGGCTGTGCTGAAAGTAGTAATTTCCGCAGCTCCTCTTGCACGATCACTCGGATCGTCTCACACAGTTCGGTGGTTCCCAGCGCTTGGATGTCGACGTAGCTTGCAGCCGAGAAGCTGCGGTTGTATTGCCGTGCCCGCATCTCGGGCCTTTTATCAATTGTAGATGCCTGTGAAGTGAATTCAGCGACTGCCTCCGTCGGGTTCCTGATCAGTCTGGCAAGAGTCCTTGCTTCACACCTCTCATAAGGAAGCTCACTTCCTTCTCTTCGGTCATGATGGAAGCCGGCGTGATAAAACAGCCGGGTCATTTCTTCGACGAATATCTTGACGTTTTTTTTGGGGGGGAAGTTGAACACGTGTCTCCAAAGCAGTAGCGGCACGTTCCTTGCGAACGATGCTCATGAAGGTGCTCAGGAACGTCGTCCGAAAGACATCTCAGGTTTATAGAATGGGTTCCCGGTTCTTTTGCTACATCTTCATGGCGTATTCTAGGTAAAAGTAGACGCTTCACAGTTTTTCGTCGGGGTCTCAGCAGTTCAAGGCGGCGGCTTTGTCGCAAGTCTCCAGCCAGCTTTCAGGGTCATCAAACGATGATCGCCAGAAAGTGGGAGGCTCGTTGAGTTGCTGGTTCAGGATAAGTGCAGGTGGCACAGGGGCTGTATTCATCACAGTGGTTTAGCACACGGTTTCAGTCTTCTGGGTTGGGTCAGGTAGAGGCCCGAACTCTGACAGAAGCTCTTGCTGCCGGCGGCTTACTCGCTTCTCAGCGTTCTCATCGATGTCCTCTTGACAAAGTTGGCTCGGCTCAAGGCTGAAGCGAAGCGTTTGGTGCATGGGCAGAGAAGTATAGCTTCGCTAGGTGTCACGGGGCCTTGACATAGACAAAAGGAACACACTCAATGTTCAGAAGAAACAGTTTATTTGGCTGAACTTGTGGCCAAGAAACTGAAGGTTAGATTGCAGCAACACATGGGCACTGATAGCGGCGAACAGAGCGTCGGCCTGCGATTAACTGGCAAGTGGTGAAGCGCGTCAGCATTTATACACGTATCGTGGAACATTCTAGCGTTATCGCTAGCGGTTACATACGTTCAGAATAATTTGTAATGTGATTGATTTATATGCGGGGTTTAACGTCCCAAAACCACCGTATGATTTTAAGACACGCGATAGTGAAGGGCTCCGGAAATTTTGACCACCTGGGGTTCTTTAACGCGCACCTAATTCTGAGCACATGGGTCTACAGCATTTCCGCCTCCATCGGAAATGCAGCCGCCGCAGTTGGGAGTTGATCCCGTGACCTGCGGGTCGGCAGCCGAGTACCTTAGCCATTAGGCCACCGCGGTGGGGGAATCTGAGAGTCTCGTCGCGACCGCCGAAGAGAGCAGACGTGTTTTTCGGTCGGTCCCCGACCGGTTTTCCTGGAGGAGCACGCGAGCGTCTAGTGAGGCGCCGTACCTTACGGGCGCTTCCATGCTTCCATTTTTTTTTCTCCCCCAGTTTTTTATTTTGATAGCTTCTGCGCACACCCGTGCGCCGTTTTAATTTTTTCTTCCCTCCCTTGTCCTATTGAGCCATTTTTTGTCTCAAGCCCTGTTCAGGGCTATCAAGATATTGAGGAAATGTAGAGCCCTCTCATCTCCCCTTAGTTCTTTTTTTTTAATCAGTAATGACCTCGCCTAGTGACGGCCCATCGCCTCTACCAGTAATGACGGACACCCCTTCTAAGGACGCTCCTGACGAGATCACCCTCTGCGCGAGCCTGCATGCTACCGCAACGAGCCGCCCCAGCTCACCCAAACAATCGCCTGCGGCCCCGATGATTACCCGGGCTCGTAAACTGAAGGCTGCTGCCAATCGTCTTCAAAAGCACTCATCTACCAGCACCCCAACTTCTCGGCCCCATGTACGAAGGATCGGGAAACTGTTGCCACCACGCCGGCGTCAGGCACCAACAATCAAGGCCGCCACCACGAAAAGCGCGAAGCTAACGGCCGCAGCCGAGGAGGCCGCCGCCGCCATTTCCTTAGTACCACAGCCTTCCCAACTCCATCTTGTACCCACACTACAAGAGGGAAGCAAGGCTGAGCTGCAGGACTACCAAGAATCGGTCGCATCAACACCGGCAGACAGCGAGGAACAGGCCAGCACCGATTCCTCCTCGCCCACATCATCCTCCTCTTGGGAGCACAACACGCCTCCGTCCTCCTCTCCGTCCCTGTCGCCCTCCCCAAAGGGTCTGGCCCTTTTCAGAACCGGAATCTGCGCTGACGGACCAGGCCGCCAACGAGCAACACAACAGGCGTCGTTTGCAGCTCCCCCAAGCGAGCGCGCGCTCACTCTGCGCCGCCGGCAACCACTTTCTGCCCTTGCCTGCTGGCCGGGCAAGCCTGCCGCGCCGGGCGTCAAGCAGACCTGTTCGGAGAGGGGTGTGCACGCAGTGCTGTCTCTCCCCTTTTTCCAGGCGAAGGAACGCGCATAACCTCTACTGGAAGGGCAACCGAGGCAACATTGGAGTCTCTTGCGCAAGCGGGAGCCTCCCAGACCGCCACAGGAAATCCCACCCTCCTCGAGCCTTCCCCACCTTCTTCCGGTCACGCAACCCGTCCGACCCGTCCTCCAGAGAGAGCGGCCTCTCCGGTGTCTGATGGGGTGGTTTGTTTACCTCCCACCTCCTCGCCACAACAACAGCACTCTCCTCCACTCTCCCGCTCAAAGGAGAGCACGGGCGCGTCGTCTGCTACGGCCGCAGCTCCTCTGAACTCTGCCTCTAGCACCGCGCCACACCCTCCTTCTGCTTTCGGCCCCATGCGCCCACTGACGGTGGACGCCTCTACCGAAGCAGATTATGAAGAGGCCCGACGCAAGCATCAGCAGAAAAACGGATTTCCGTGCCAGGCATCAACAGCTACAAATGCCCCTTCCAGTAGGCAGCCAGCCAGTGCAGCTCCCCCAAGCAAGGGAAAGGGGCCCCGCCAGAAACCAGGTCGCCGCCAGCACCAACTCGATATTATCGAACACCTGGTCGCGAATGAGCCCCGCCGCACCTCTGCCACCATCCTCTACCACCCCAAGGGCAGGAAGAACAACTTCCTCTCCCTCAGCCGTTACGCAATTGCAGCACAGCTCTCGAAGGTGCCCGGCACGAAGCGTGTGCGCATTAACTTCAGCGGCAACGTTGTTGCGGTTGACACCACACCCGGAGCTGACACCTCCGCTCTCCTGGCAGTGGAAAGCATCGGGAATGTGGCTGTCAACGCCAAGACCGCCAACAAAGGAACCTGTACCGGCGTACTTCACGGCGTTGACGCGGCTTTTGACGAGGAGGTCCTCAAAAACAACATAGAGAGCTCTGCTCCCATCCTCTCTTGTGCCCGTACCGGACGCAATGTCCTTCTCCGATTTGTGGGTAACGCACCGCCACCTGAGGTGGCGTTATTTAAGCAGACCCGCCCTGTACGTTGTCGTCGTCGCCGCCCTCTCCAGTGCGCTGGCTGTGGCGCTTTCGGACACACTCATGCGACGTGCACCAGCTCCCCACGCTGTTCGCGCTGTGGCGGCGACCACGCCCGCGCCGACTGCGTTGCACCCGGCCCCAAGTGCCTACACTGCGGCGGCCCACATCCCGCCACCGAGCCCCGATGCCCTCGCTGGCAACACGAGAGGAAGGTGCTAGAAATCATGGCCTCTGCGGACCCGCCCCTTTCTCGTCGTGAGGCCGAGAGGAACCTTAAGAGCGAGGGAAAAGCCGTGCCTGCTCGAGCACCGTGCACTGGTATTTCCTCGGTAGTGCAACCGGGCCGGACGTACAGCGCGGTTGTTTCGCCCCCGGCCGCCGAACCCTCGGGCCCCGACTGCGAGGTGCAAAAGGACATGGTGATTAGTGCCCTGGCCGCTGCCGTGCAGGCCCTCATCGGGACAATACCGCAATCCTGCCCTGTGTTCGAGCTGTGCAACGCGGCCCTGGCCGCCCACGCTGCCCTCAATCAACATGGCTAGCGGCAAGGTGTTTCGGCCGCGGATTCTTCAATGGAACGTTCGTTCCCTCCGCTGCCGTCACGCCGAGCTGTCTACCCAACTCCTCCGACGCGAGTACGACGTCTTGCTGCTGCAGGAAACCTACGCTCGCGTCGGAACACTCAACCTACCTGGTTTTGTCGGCTATCACAGCACCACGCAGTGCGAACTTGAAGAGTGTAGCGCAGTCCGGTGCAGCACTCCCTCGCATCCTCCCGGCACGTCGCGGGCTTCGGTTTATGTGCGCGCCGACCTCCCTCACGCTGCAGTGGACATCGAGGACATTCTCTGTGACACCCTCGAGGCCGTCGCCCTGACTGTGCGCATCGGGAGCACGGACACCAGTGTCGCTAGCGTGTACGTGCGCACATCGAACAACTCGGCACGCTGGGACGCCCAATTCGTGTGCCGCCTCGCAGACCGCCTAAATCGCGACGCGGTCATCGGTGGCGACTTTAACTCTCACCACACCTCCTGGGGCAGTGGCGTGACGAACCACCGTGGGCGCGACCTTCTCGATGCCGTGCAAAAGGCCGGACTGCTCGTTATAAACACGGGTAGCTGTACTCTCGCGCGCCGTGGTGTGTCCGACAGTGCCATCGACCTGACTCTCGTGGGTGGTACGTGTAAATATGAGTGGCAACGTGCACCGGACTCTCAGGGCTCCGACCACTACCCCATCGTGGTCACACCCCCCTCAGCTTACATCAGGTACACTCGGACCTACAGTGTTGTGAAGTGGACTCGCTTCAGAGAACTGTGTGCTAGAGTGCCAGTCTCTGCAGACTTCTTCACCGCGCTGGCCGAGTGTCACGACGCAGCTACCACCCACTGCACCGTGCCTGCGGGCACCCCCGCACCAGACATCAGCCTCCTCAACCTTCGCGCCGCGCGTCGCAGGGCGCAGATTGTGGCGGTGCGCTCGCAGAAGGCGGAACATTGGCGTGCCTATAACTGTATTGACGCGGTGTGCCGCAGGCACGCCAGACGCCGTCGCAACCAGAGCTGGGGGAGCCTCTGCTCGTCACTAGATGACCCTCAGAACCACGCCCAAGCCTGGCGCATTTTCGCTGCCGTTCTTCGCACCAGAGAGCCTCGCTGCCCGGTTCTCTGTGTTGCTGTTGCAATGAAGATCGCCACGCAGGAATTGGCTGAGCTGCTGGCAGACAAGTTTGCCCCTCCTGCTTGCCCACAGCCTCCACAGGGACTACCACCTGTGCCTGCACTCAACAGGCCTGAGCTCTTCGCTCCCGAGCGGTACTTTCCCACCGAGGGCATTCTGCTAGAGATCCGCGCATTGTGCACGGAGGAGTTTACTCTCAGCGAGCTGACCGCAGTGCTCAACAACCGCACGAAGCGGTCTGCCCCGGGAGTGGACGGCCTCACCTACCAGGTGCTGCGCAACATTGACCCCTCCACGCGGCCCCGGTTGCTGGAGGCCTACAACGAAGTGTGGCGCACAAGTCAGGTGCCTCCTGGCTGGAAAGAGGCGCTCGTGGTGCCCATCCTGAAGCCACGGAAGCCGGCCACGGAGCTTTCATCCTACCGGCCAGTGTCACTTACCTCGGCCGCAGGGAAAGTCATGGAAGCCATGGCATTGCGACGCCTTCGCTGGATTGCCACCGCAACCAACGCATTCCCTCCCGAACAGAGCGGATTTCGCCCAAGGCGCTGTACGTTCGACTCACTGGCCGACGTGATCGCCACCCTCGAGGAGGCCAAGTACCGCGGCGATTACGGCATCCTCGTGCTGCTCGACGTGAGAAGTGCGTTTGACTGTTTGCCCCACGCATCGATTTTGGACGCACTTCGTGACCTCGGTGTGTGCGGGCGGATGTTTGACTACCTGGAGAGCTTCTTGGGCGACCGCACACTTCGCGTTCGTGTTGGCTCCACAATCAGCGGTCCCCACTCCGTCACCGCAGGCGTACCCCAGGGCAGCATACTGAGCCCTTTTCTGTTCAATCTGGCTCTTGCCAAGCTGCCCGACTACATCCCGTGCAACACGGCGTGTGAAGTGCATGTGGCGATTTACGCCGATGACATTGCGCTGTTTGCCTGCGGCCCCGGTCGCCACCGGGCAGCCCTTCTCGAGTCCCTCCAGGTGGCCATCGACGCGGTTGACGCATTCCTGAACGGGGTTGGACTGGCGCTCGCCGCCTCCAAGACGGAGGCACTGCTCGTCCACCCGCGAGCGTCGACACGCCGCTCCACGCCTCGGCTCTCACTCCGGGGCCTCCCCATCGAGTGGAGCACGAAGGTGCGCTACTTGGGGGTGACCATAGACCACCGGCTCAGCTGGCGACCGGCCGTCAACGATCTGCGGACGAGCAACCGCAAGGTACTCGGCGCCGCACGCAGTCTCCTCGCGCGAGGGCACGGCTGCACCCCTGCCCTTGCCCTGCGAGTCTACAACGCAGTCGCATCGGCACGCGTGATCTACACTGCAGCAGTGGCTTCGTTGAGTGCTTGCCAGCTAGCTGCCTTGGACGCGGACCATCGCAACGCCGTGCGGGAGTACTACGGACTTCCCCAAACCTCCCAGGTGGGCCCCACGCTCGCCGAAGCGGGGGAAACTCCCATCTCCCTGCGGGTGACCCAGCGGACACTAAATCATGTACTGCGGCTGAAAACCACAAGGCAGGGGCAGCTCCTTGTGAACAGGCTATATGCTCTACCTCACTCATCCATGGGGCAGCGGGCGAGTGAGCTCTTGACGGTTGTGCCAGACATGCAGTACCCCAGCTGGCTGGCTATCCCACCCTACCGCCACACCCCTCTGGTGATCACCAAGACCATTGGCGGCATCAAAGCGAAGGCGTGCACCCCGCTGGCAGCGATGCAGCAGGAGTGCTCCGCCCTCCTTCACGAACAGCTGAACGGCCGGCTGCTTGTTTACGTCGACGGGTCAGTGCTTCGCGACGGCTCCGCGGCCGCCGCCTGCGTTGTGCCATCAGTCGGCGCGGTTCTCAAGTGCCGCCTCCCCTCCCTCGCCTCCTCCACTGTGGCGGAACTCGCCGCTATAAATTTGGCAGCCGATTTCCTCAGTGAGCGGGCACCCATGAGCGCTGCAGCCATCATCTGCGACTCCCGGGCGGCCTTGGCCGCGATCTCGCGCGAGGAAGACGGCAGCCTCCTTGCGCAGAGAGTTGCCCGGAAGCTGCACGCCGTGCAGCAAACGGGGTGCGACCTTTCGCTGCACTGGGTGCCTTCGCACATCGGAATACCCGGCAACGAGGCGGCCGACTGTGCCGCGAGGGATGCGCACGACCCCGACACCGGCGTCACCAACTTCGTGTGCTCCGCGGATGCCGGCCGTCTCCTCACCGCCCGCTACGTGCGCGAGCGTCATCCCGACCCTCGCGTAGCAGCTGGAAAGCCGCCGCGGCGGCTCCCTCTCAAGGGACTCCCAAGACGAGACCGCGGTTTCCTTCTCCGTCTCCGCACCGGAGACAACTACACCGCCGAGCAAAAACATCGGCACTCCGGGCGTGGCAGTCCATACTGCATGGACTGCGGCGACCTGGAGACTCTGGACCACCTTTTGCTTCATTGCCCGGCTGGTGACGCGAGCAGACAGGTGATGCTCGCAACGTACGGAGCTCTCGGCCTGCCTCGGACAACAACTGAGCACCTCTTGTTCCCGAACAGTGGCCGCGCGCATATCAAGCGTGCCCTTTCAGCGCTGCTCGACTTTGTAGACGGAAGCGGACTGCGTGAGCGAATTTAGAGAATTCGCGCCCCGTGATTTTGGTAGACGATCTGTGCGTCCCCCCCTTCCTTTGCTCGCTCTCTCCTTTCTCTTTCCTCTCTTCGCTCAAGTCTATTATCCCCCATTCCCCTTCCCATGTGAACCACTGCTGAGGTGTCGCACTTAGCTGCAGACAGTTGCGGGGTTCACTTTTCTTTTCTTTTCCAATTTTAAGAACCACTTCCCCCCCCCCCCCCCAATCTGTATTTTCCACGAAGTGGGCGTGAGATTTACAAAGCGACCTACTATAATCGTGAACCTTTTAGAAGAATGAGGCGCAGTTTGTGCTTAGCATTCCAGGCAGGCTTCGTGGCTAAAAATTGAATGAAACATAAGCGTAAATAGGAAACGCGCGTAGCAATGTATTGCCAAAAAATGCCAGGCCAGCCCGGAAAATGTAGCACTGTGGTCACAGCGAAAGCTGAGAAACGGCTTATCTAGAACAAGTTGTATAGCCTCTTGGGGCAACTATACAAGTACACTTGCCAGGTACCGTGCGCTCAGATTTGGGTGCACGTTAAAAAACCTCAGGTGGTCGAAATTTCCGGACCCCTTCAGTACGGCGTCTCTCATATTGATAGGGTGGTTTTGGGACGTTAAACCCCACATATATATCTATCTACACTTGCCAGGTACGCAATGCTCCATAAATCACAACTTCTGGCAAGTGGGGAAGAACCCATCACGCCATTGTGGGTATTTTGAGGACAGGCAAGGTGCCCGCTACACATTTGCAAGCCATTATGTGCACTTTGCTTAAACGGAGACTGATGACAATGAA
The DNA here is from genome assembly GCF_043290135.1 of Rhipicephalus microplus. NCBI lineage: Eukaryota > Metazoa > Arthropoda > Arachnida > Ixodida > Ixodidae > Rhipicephalus > Rhipicephalus microplus. Next base: position 381,798,418 of record NC_134710.1, read on the forward strand.
GAATTATGATTCAGCTCTTTTTATTGGCTTCAAAGCATTAAACGACCTACTAGATATGCGCTTCTCATTCTATGAAGCATGCGCGTTATTTCACTTCCATAATACACTAGATTGCATTCCTTTACGTGAGTAAGAAGAGAGAAAGATTTTTATTCAGGTTTTGAGGAAACGTATCACGTGGGCTTTGTGGATTCCCATGGCAACTAATGCAAGTACACTTACGAGGTACCCAATAGGCTAGAAATAATCGTGATTTTCGTGAATGACAATTTATATGTAGAGTTTGATGTCCCAAAATCACAATATGATTATGACAGACGCCTCAGTGGAGGACTTCTAAAATTTCTACCACCTAGGGTTCTTTAACGTGTACCCAAATCTGAGTACTCGGGCTACAGCATTTTCACCTCCTCAAAAATGCAGCCACCGCAGCCAAGGTTCGGACCCGCGACCTGTGGGTCAGCAGCCGAGTACCTTAGCTACTAGACCACCGCAGTGGGGCGTGATTTTAGTAAAGTAGGGTCGCATATAATATATCATTATCCGTACATCTTCGGAGGTGTGGCCCCTGTGACGCACTTGTACAGCTTATTTGCACTTTGTTGATGATGTTGCCTATGAAGATGAAAAATTGTTGCTGGGCCTTTTGAAATAGGTCGACAGCATTCAACGACCTATTTGTTTCGCAATTTGCATTGTGTGATGCCTGGTTGTTATTTTACTCTTCGACCACGCCATATGAGAATTGTTAACATCCTTCCCAACATGAACACTGCAAAAGGTCTTTTTGCAAAGGAGTCCAACCCCCTCATGGCTACGACATAAAATACAGGGCTGCCACGGAGAAGACTCCAGCTCCAACCCGTACAACCCCTATTGCTTTTTGGTTTGTTTATTTCACGTGACAAAGGCTACGCACACCAGCTCTGGTCGCGGCACACAACTACAGCCTCAGGAACATCGTTTGTTCGCGTATGATGAAATCCTTCACTGTACAGTTCATGAAACTAAGGAAATTTATTGAATGATGCTCATGAGCAAGTCAATCGTATTAAAACACGGTATATCATTTGATAAAATATTTCAGCGGGATGTAGCCTACAGAAAATGGATGTTTTACTAGCGTTAAGACGGTTTAAACAATAGCGGATTCTTTTAGAATAATTTAGTCGCAGTGAGTGCTTTGGCGGGTCTTGCAAGCGATGAGAATGCGATGTTTAAGTGAGCATGACATAAGTAGTGAAAGAATTTCAGGCCTTCAGGTTATTCTTCTTTGAGAGAAAGGTTTTAGTTTTACCCTTCCGAGCAAGCTTGTAGTACTGGCCTGCCTCGTGAAATCTGAATATACCGAGCTCACAGCCAACGCTTACGAACGAAGCACCATAAGACCTCACAATGTCCCTCCATCAATAAATCGCCGCCCGGCTTCTACAGCAGATGAAGAGTATATGCATGTGCACAAACCAAAACATATGATAACAACAAAAATATTCATAAAGTGTCTTACCCAGAATTAACCAAATAGAAAGCCACAACAACATAACAACATCACCATTTACCCACTCACCGATCAAAGCATATGACCGTAAAAAAAAGGCTGACAAGAATAAAACAGAAGGTTGTTAACCACAGCCAAATAGAAGACCAAAGCTCCGTAAGTCGCAAACGAAGTTAAAGGCGCAGCGTGCCACTGCTAAACGCCCGAAACGTTGTCTACCGGAGGGAGAGACTCATTTGCGTGTGCGGCTGCTCCGCCGCGGTGGTGTAGTGGCTAAGGTGCTAGGCTGCTGACCTGAAGGCCGCGGTATTGAATCCCGGCTGCGATGGCTGTATTTTTGATGGAGACGAAAATGCTCTAGGCCTGTGTGATCAGATTTGGGTGCACGTTAAAGAACCCCAGGTGGTTAAAATTTCCTGAGCACTCCACTACGGCGTCTCACACAATCCTATGGTAGTTTAGGGACGTAAACCGTAGGGTGACGTATTGATGAAAAGGATCTACGTATTTTCATCAATACGTCACTGTAGGGTGACGTATTGATGAAAAGGATCTATATATACTAACTAGCTCATGGCAAGATAAAAAAAATTTGTAAAAAACCGAAACCGGGAGGAACTTCCTAAAGGTACTTCCGATTAATATCAAATGCCTGTGATCGGTGACCATCAATTGTCACGCTCTGTTTTCTTTCTGTTAAAAAGAGGTCAACTCAAAAAGCTATTTTATTACCAATGCCAAATTAGTGAGATGACAACTAAGGATTTTACATTGTAGTGCTTACAGACAGCTGAAACTACTGTTTTGGCAAGTGAGCACACATGCATACTTACTCCTAAAATAGGCAAGTATAGGCATCTGACGTCAAGCTAAGAGAACATAAAAACACACAAACAGTACTTACTTTGAGTGAGCATGCCTGCACCTTTGCTATTGCGCTTCAATACACGTCTTTCAGGCGTTTACGTTCAACCCACTGTGTTTATACTGTATTGCTTCTATTGGAAACGTGCATAGGCTTCATTATTGCAGACTTTAAAAGAAGATTCTTAATTACTCTCTTTAATTTCGAAACACTTTAAGTCAAGCTATTACCATAAATAGGCAAACTTTTTTTGCTTCTTTATCTTTATTTCCCTTCAAAGCAGCCTCTCCAAACAGCAATCGGGAAAAACCATACGATTGCCTGACGTATCACTGGGAAGTCGACTGCGCCATCCTTTCTTGTTCGAAGCGATGCACCTGTGAAGGTGTAAACAGATATTTTTTTCTTTAAATAAGAAAGAAAAGGCAATATTGTCTGGCTACATTTTCCGACAGATGATGCAAAGGTATGTTTACTTGACGGGACACCAAAGTCAGCGCTGTGTTAGCTAAACGTAATACTCATACACCTGGCCATCTCAGCATCAAAATCGAGACATGAGGTCAAGCTAAAGGTCCACGTCAACAAAAGGTCATAAGGTCAACTCTGCTAAAGACCTCTATTTGTTATTTAACGCGGGAAATATAGCAAAAGATGTTATACATTGTCTCTACACTATTTTGGTAAGCGCACATTGGCAAATCAGGCATTTTAAAATGGGCTACGTGTATCAGTTAGCGAGTGCTGTCCCGGTCCAGGACCAACAGCCGCCGATTCACTGGCCAGTGTCGAGTCACATCGAAAATAGTTTGTAGCTATTGCACCTGTAATAACAGATTGCGACTATAGAAACGACTCGCTTGTCCCGACGTGGTGGTCTAGTGGCTAAAGTACTCGGCTGCTGACCCGCAGGTCGCGGGATCGAATTCCGGCTGCAGCGGCTGCATTTCCGATGGAGGCGAAATGTTGTAGGCAAGTGTGCTCAGATTTGGGTGCGCGTTAACAAACCCCAGGAGGGCAAAATTTCCAGAGTCCTCCACTACGACGTCTCTCATAATCATATGGTGGTTTTGGGACGTGAAACCCCACAAATCAATCAAATCAGAAACGACTCGCTATCAAATGTGGTAGCACACACTATAAGGCGTATCTCTCTTATGGCGTTTACCCTTGATGAAGTTATAAAAAGGGTTGGGGCTTCAATATCAGGAGCATTGGCGCCATCTTTTGTGCCATGGTTACCAACATTGCCAGAACGCCGTAACATTTTTTTCAAAAGCTATGCCAAGTCCCCCATTAGCCGCAATTGCCAAACTGATAATTCATCACTTTTTTCACCAGCGCAACCAAAATTTATTGTAAACTTCGAGAACTTTCTAGGTTGTCTTCTTTTCAAGAAAAATTATTAGTCCAAGTTGCGCTTCTTTCTGTTACTCATTAATTAAAGGTGGGTCTCGTTCTATATATTCTCAGTCACTCATACAGTGAACAATTCGGTACCTGTCAATGTTGCCACCTCCGAAGTTTTCAACTCTATTGCAAATAGTCTAGATGGTAGAACAAAGGCACCAATCAAGTTTTCGAAGATCAATTTGTCTCTGTACACTCGAATCAAAAAGCGGACGTTTCAATGCTGTCCACAGGAGAATAGCTCAAGCCAGTTTGGTCTCTCTTCGAAACTCCTACAGTTCCCAAGTCGCAAGGCGGTGTTTTTTTTTGTCGTGAATACAAAGTGAATTCCAATCTAAAATCCTGTGGTATGTCGACAGCTACGATATACCTTTATCGTTTCATATCTAGCGTGGCAATCGCTTAGATTGTTAAATTACAGTGAAGTAGCCCCATACAAGTAAAAAGGGCTTGACCTTTGGTGTTTTTTAGAGCCAGCATGTTGCTTTGTTGCTTTTCTGAGCGTTGAAAAGCAGTGGCATGCTTTATATAATAAATAAACTAGTAGGAGTGCCCTGTTTAGTTGGCACAAGCATGGCCCAAATGTGCGCCATATATTACCGCGAAGAGACTTTATTGTATAGGCGCGGGTAAATGCTTAAAGAAACACTAAAAAGAAAGAATCACTTGGTTTACACTGACAAACTGCACTCTGAGAACTGTGTTTCATGAGTTTCACTACCACAAGTTATTTATTAGTGGAGCAAATTAAGGCTGTCTTGTCACTTTTCGATTCTCCGTGAAATCTGCGCACGCGAACTCAAATATTTCAACATGTATTTTTCGTATTTTCGTGACAGGGACTCGATCACACTTTCAGAAACTTCGTATGTTAGGTTTATGACACCCAAATATGACATTGTATGCTGACCTGCAGGTCGCGGGTTCAAATCCCGGCTGCGGCGGCTGCATTTCCGATGGAGGCAGAAATGTCGGAGGCCCGTGTGCTCAGATTTGGGTGCACGTTAAAGAACCCCAGGTGGTCGAAATTTCCGGAGCCCTCCACTACGGCGTCTCTCATAATCATATGGTGGTTTTGGGACGTTAAACCCCACAAATCAATCAAATCAATAAATATGACATTGTACTACAATTTTATTGATTAGAGACTACCTAGAACCTAGCAGACACCTTCAAAACTTTTGTTTGAAGTTCAAACTTTTTTTTGTTTTGTTTTGTTCAAACTTGTTTGTTGTTTGTCACATTTGTTTGTGCGCAACTACCAAGCTGGCGTCTCCAGCCGCATCGTTTTTTCTCACGTTTTTCGCTATCCAGGTGTCGTTGTGGTAAGAGTCGTATTTTCGAAATTGGGAAATGGTACTTCACTAATACGTGAAAAAATGTTTTGCTTTTTAGTATTCCTTTGAACAAGAGAGTGGGACCAATACATGATAGTTTATGTGCTGAAAGCAATAGCAAAATATAGTGCAGCGCTTGGAATCCTCACGGGCTGTTCTAACGCAATGCTCAACAGCATGTATGTCCTGCAAAAAACGTGACACAACTGCTGGTTCCTAAAATTCCGGGAGGTACTAGTCATGTCACAAGGCAAAACCATGATAAAAACCAGACCGTGGCTTTAGAGGCGTCACACTCGGATGGTTTACGATATGAAAACAATGAAAAGCTCGCCGTCCAGTCAAACGATTACGTATATTTAGCTTATAGTTCACTGCCAGTTTCGAAGAGGCAAACAGTTGCACTTAGCGTGATGTTCATTGCGCGCCGTCACTGAAAAAGAAAGCAGAGTGTTCACCGCCGATTGCAGCAGCCTAAGCTACTACTGTAAGATCCAGCTCCAACTCAACAATGTGCGACGACGCGGCAAGTTCGTGTCATTTTGGGGGCCTGATTCACAGTACATCATTGGAGGCCGTCTAAGTTTTTTTATTTATTATAAAAAAGTTGCTATGAAAGCGCAAGACGTGTTTGTTATGTACATAAGTTGGCGATACGTAAAATGAAGCTTCGTTGCCTCAACAACTGACTTCCAGAAAAGTTTTCACGCTTCATAAGGTATATACGAGCGGATTAAGTGATTATTCGCACGCCTTAAGTGCGTTCTTTCACTTTTGGTACCAGTGACGGCACTCAAGCTTAAACAGAGAGGGCATGAAAAGGGGTCAAAAAGTTGCGGCCATTTGTCAGCACGCGCCATGGCTATAGGCACTTCTTTTTTTTTTTGATGGGTGGCTTACGACGAGCGCCACCACAAGTGCGCATGCGCTATCAGGTGGTGACTTCCCGCGGCGGCAGTGGTAACTATGCAGCTCACGATGCTCAACTCAGCCAGTGGTTTTGTACTTTTGGTTCATGACATCATTTTTAGGAAGAAGAAAGAGCGATTTCCGGCAGACATTGAAAAAAAATTGGGAATTCTAAGCCGCTTGCTTCGCTATAACGTTCGACTCGCGTGTTCTCAGGAGTCTTGAATACTGATGGGCAGCATTTTGTGGCCACGCAGGGTCCATTTGGAAAAGAAACTGAATAAGTGAATATTAACGTTTCAGTGTTTCTTGTTACAAAAATTACATAGGTTCGGGAGTTGCTCTTTTTTAATCACTGCGCAGTATCATGATTTAGTCGATATTCGTCGAAAATGGATCAGCCAGTGCTCCGTACTCACCGTTCGATGTGCAGCATTTCGTTTTCTGCGTCACAGGTGATCCGCGCGCAATCACCAGGGGGATTGAAGCTCTGGTCCGCTGCAAGCGGCCCGTAGGGAGACAGGCACCGCCCTTTGGCAGAAGAGAAAAGACGTGTCAAAAAGTGCAGTTAAGGTGTATAGACTGTGGGGGTGCTGACACACCAAGTAAAGTTGTTTGCGCCACGCGGCGCACGTGTCTCACCCAAAAGCCGCATTTTGGGTTACAACTACCGGGCGGAAGGTGGCGTTGTGTTCGCGAGCGTTTATCACCACTATCATCATTTCCATGGTATAGCGCCGGTGGCGACAAGCCTTGGTTAGAGTGTACTAAAAGTGTTGAGTGGCGTAACCAAGCATTTATGCCTGATCCCTTCCATGTTACCCGCAGCGGTGGCGCTGCAGTCGAATAGTACTGAAAGAGCCGCGCGCTGCGTGCAGGATTTGCTATGCGCTTCGGCTCCTCTATCGCGCTTTCTTGATGTAGATTTCTTCGTGCCTGCCCATCATTCATGTCAAGCACGTGATGTCATATCCCTCGAAGTATGACCCCCCAATCTACTGAATTGGAGCTCCACAACAGCCCTTGTAAAAGATCAAAACTAATTCAGAAAGGGTGCGTCTTATAATAGTTTCTTCTGTCCTAACTCTTTCTTCGTTGGTTAGGCATCTACAATATTCAGAATGCCTCAGCCTATTTATTGGAAGTTAGCTGTGCTCAGAAAGCTGTGAGATTGAAAAACAAATACCTTGTCAAACGCAAGCAGAACCATGAAGCCATAGATAGAACGGAGAGAGGAAAAGAATCCAAATTCCTTACACCACAAAATGTTTTCGTAATTTCTTTTGTCAGGGTCTACGGAAAATATTTACACGCATTGACAGCGACCACCAATCGCAAAAGTTGGTCGTTCTTCTGCACCCCCCTTCAAAAAATAGGTCTGGGTAGCCTTGCGCCCAACGTTTACAGTTGGCAAAACTAACACAGCGTGTTGCTGTACAAATGAACACTTTAAATTTCATGTTTTGGACAGTCATCATCATCATCATCAGCCTGACTACGTCCACTGCCGGACAAAGACCTCTCCCATGTTCCGCCAGTTAACCCCGTCCTGTGCTTGCTGCTGCCAATTTATACCCGCAAACTTCTTAATCTCATCTGCCCACCTAACCTTCTGTCTCCCCCTAACCCGCTTCCCTTTTTTGGGAATCCAGTCAGTTACCCTAATGACCAGCGGTTATCCTGTCTACGCGCTACATGCCCTGCCCATGTCCATTTCTTCTTCTTGATTTCAGCTATGGTATCCTTAACCCCCATTTGTTCCCTAATCCACTCTGTTCTCTTCTTGTCTCTTAAGGTCACACCTACCATTTTTCTTTCCATTGCTCGCTGCGTCGTCCTCAATTTAAGCTGAACCCTCTTTGTAAGTCTCCCGGTTTCTGCTCCATAGCTAAGTACCGGCAAGATACAGCTGTTATATAACTTCCTCTTGAGGGATAGTGGCAATCTACCTGTCATAATTTGAGAGTGCTTACCGAATGTGCTCCACCCCATTCTTATTCTTCTAATTACTTCAATCTCGTAGTTCGGCTCTACGGTTATTACCTGCCCTAAGTAGACATAGTCTTTTACAACTTCAAGTGCACTATTACCTATCTCGAAGCGCTGCTCCTTGCCGAGGTTGTTGTACATTACTTTCGTTTTCTGTAGATTAATTTTAAGACCCACCTTTCTGCTCTCCTTGTCTAACTCCGTAATCATGAGTTGCAATTCGTCCCCTGAGTTACTCAGCAATGCAATGTCATCGGCGAAGCGCAGGTTACTAAGGTATTCTCCATTGACGGTCGCCAGACACTCCTCGAGACGCATTTCAAGCATACGCGAAGCATTGTATAATGGGGTCGCGGGCTCAGTGATTCGCTGGCGTAATAACACCGCGTTTGGCCAAATATTAGGAATCATTAGCGCTGTAAAACGCTCCCTTAAATTTACCGAAAGAAAGCAGCCACAGTTATTTCGAGTGAGTGTCGTGGCATTCACGTCTGAAGAAGTATACTCGCACATTTCTCTCTTAAACCGACAAATAATGGAAGGAAAAAAAGAGCCGTGTGCTTTTTATTTTGTTTTTGTTTTGCCGATATCACAAGTGTGCGTCGCTGTAGCCGTGTGTCATTCGGACAGTATGACATCTTAAAAGTAGTTGAAGTCTAACGTAGTCGGACGAGAAATGCACCACCTAAAAATAGCAGTAGGGCATTGCGTGGATATTGTTATTTGTTAATGGGGCGGTGACGTGTGTACCTGTCGATATATATATATATATATATATATATATATATATATATATATATATATATATATATATATATATATATATATATATATATATATATATATATATATATATATATATATATTTATTTATATTTATATTTATATATTTATATATATATATATATATATATATATATATATATATATATATATATATATATATATATATTTATTTATATTTATATTTATATATTTATATATATATATATATATATATATATATATATATATATATATATATATATATTTATATTTTTATTTATATATTTATATATATATATATATATATATATATATATATATATATATATATATATATATATATATATATATATATATATATATATTGCCACAGTTCGACCATCGCAGAAGACGCGTGCAACAATTCGCGTTCGTAAAGAAAGCCGCGCATGGAACGCGTCCTGCACGCGCCACGAGGCTACGCAACGGGTCCGGCACGAGGCTCGAGGGGCAGATAAAGAGACCGACGAAGTTGGAGTCAGCGAGCAAGGGACATTTTGGCTTACCATTTTTAGTCTTGAGTTTACGGGCACAGGTTCGCGCTAAATCAATAGCTTATATAATACCAGGTGCTATATTTATTGGTAAAAATCTGGTGGAGGTGCTGGGTATGATTCCAACCCCACCACAGGCAAGGCAGAGAAGTCCAGATCTCAGAAGTTTAGAGCTAGCAGAATTAACGCCTGTGCACTAACGCACGAGTTGCCGAATACGTTTTGAGCAGCCCGAGTTTGGCCCCCCAATTTACCCATCAAGACCTGTCGAGACCTCAAGCACAAGCGTCACTGTGATGGCTACCCAGTCGATGCCATCTCCATCTCACCTCATCGTGGATTCACCACGTACACCAGAGGTCTTCCACGGTGAAACCTTTGAAGACGCCGAGGACTGGCTTGAAGGCTTCGAGCGCGTTTCACGTTTCAATGTTTGGGACGAAGCCCGAAAACTTCGTTACACTTACGTCGCCCTGTAAGACTCGCCGCGTACGTGCTTTGAGAGCCACGAAGCGTCCTTGCTGTCGTGGGACGACTTTCGGCGAGAGCTAATCGCAACCTATCCGAACACGAACCGCAAAAAGAAGGCAGAGGCTGGCTCTCCAGGCGAGGAACCAATGGAATAACGAGAGCGTGGCTATATACAAAGAAGACATGTCGCGGCTCTTCCGCTGAGCCGACCAAATCATGGCCGAGAAGAAGAAGTTGCGGCACCTAGTGCACAGAGTAAAAGAAGTACTTTTTGCAGGCCTGGTGCGTAATCCACCGCGAACTGTGGCGGAGTTCCAGTCTAAGACAGCGACCATGGAAAGGACGCTACAACAACGTGCGCGACTGTACAAAAGAAACTTCAGCGTCTCTTCGGTCAGGGCGGAGTCAGCAACCCTCCCCACCAGCGTTGACGTCCTCCGGGAAATGGTGAGGGCTATTGTTAAGGGGGATCTCTAGAAACTGCAACTCACCCAAAGTCCTCCAGCGATGCCCTCAATCGCGGACGTTTACGTGAAGAAGTGCGGCAAGCAATTATTCAATCACAGCATCAGGTGCATCAGTGAATACACCCTGCCCTCGTAACGGTGAGCGCCCTTTTGAAATCAAAGAATTTTTTTTTCGCGCTATGCCTCTCCAAACACTCAGCGACATGAATCGTGGTCGATTGCACCAATGCGCAATAGGTCGCCCAGTCCATACCCATCATCTACTTTCCCGAGGCGTCGTTCACCAAGCCTGTGACGGGAAAACTAGAACCAGTGACCTGTAGAGGCAGGGCCGCTGATTTTCGGAAAACTGAAAATCCTCCATTGTTAACCAAATCAGACGACAACACTGACACAATGTCGGACACACGCAGTAATGGTGACGTGACATCCGAGCTACAAGTCAGAATCGACGATGTCGAAACCATAGCGTTAATAGACACTGGTACAGACTACTCAGTAATAAGTAACATGCTCGCAAAGAAGCTGAAGAAAATGATCACTCATTGGACCGGACCGCAGATACGCACCGCCGGAGGGCACTTAGTCAGCCCCGAAGGATTGTGCACAGCGAGAGTGGGAACAAGAGGACATATGTACGTCTGCAGTTTTATTATTCTCCCCGAATGTTCCCGTGAGGCAATTCTGGGCATGGACTTCCAGCAAGGAAACAGTGCCATCATCGACTTCCAGAAATTGCAGGTATGTTTTTCTACGGAGAACGCTGTAGCCGTGTGTCATTCGGAGCAAACAATTGTTTCGTCTCTTCGTATTGTGGATGAAGGTTTGACAGTGCCGCCACGTAGCAGCGTGAGAGTTTCTGTAAAAATCAACGTTTTTGTTGATTATGCCGGACCAGCTGTTGGAAATATCGAACTGCTACTCACAAAGGGGATACGCGTGGCGAGAGGTCTGGTAAACCTGCGGAACGGATATACTGATGTGCCATTGACTAACTTTACCAACGAGGTACAGCATGTGGCGAAAGGAGCAGCCATAGCATTACTTCATCTTTACGTGCAAGTCTCAGATGTTTGCACCATAGAAAAAGTACCAACAACGCCCTCAACAGTGTACACTGTCCTCGAGAAACTAGATATTGACCGAGAGCTTTCATCTCTGCAGAAAGACCAGATTGTGGAGTTCATTAAAGAATTCGCAGAGTGTTTTCCTCTTCATCGAAAGCCTGAGGTACTCCTGTAGCAAACCACAGCATGATAATCGAAGGGCACGTTAGACCAGTATGTCATCATCCATACCAAGTATCTCCGAAAGAAGGGGAGGTGATAAAGAAGCAAGTACAGGAGATGCTCGACGACGATACCATACAGCCCTCCAAAAGCCCATGGGAATCACCGGTAGTACTTGTGAAGAAGAAGGAAAACACCATGTGGTTCTGTGTTGATTACAGAAAACTCAACCTCGTCACGAAGCGGGACGTGTACCCACTCCCACGAGTCGACGACACGTTAGATAAACTCCGCAATGCTCACCTTTTTCATTGTTGGACCTAAAGAGCGGGTACTGTCAAATAGAAGTCGAAGAACGAGATCGTGAGAAGACGGCGTTTGTGACACCCAACGCACTCTACGAGTTCAAAGTACTCCCATTTGGTTTGAGGTTTGCTCCACTTCCTTCCAGAGGATGATGGACACTGTGCTATCCAGCCTCAAATGGCAGTCATGCCTTGTCTATCTTGATGACGTAGTAATCTTTTCCACTACGTTCGAGCAGCACGTACAGAGATGGAGACCGGTACTGGACGCTAATCGCATAGCTGCACTTACGATCAAACCCGAAAAGTGTCACTTTGAATTCCGGGAGCTTCGGTTCCTCGGGCACATTGTCAGTTCTCATGGTCTCCACCCAAACCCGAATAAGATCACTGCGGTTGAAAATTTCTCAAGGCTAAGAAAAAAAAAGGTTATGCGACGTTTCCTGGGGCATTGTCCTTACTATAGGCGCTTCCTTGAAAACTTATCCAAGATCGCGGAACCACTGACACGGCTTACAAAAAAAGGTGTACCATTCATCTGGCATCAAGAGCAAGAAGACGCCTTCTCTGAGTTACGACGGCGTTTGCAGTCACCTCTGATACTCGCTCAGTTTGATGAAGATGTCAAAAGAAACATTCATACGGCTGCCAGCAACGCTGGCCTCAGTGCTATTCTTGTTCAGTGGCAGAACGGGGAAGAAAAAGTTATTGCTTACGCAAGCCGCACTCTGTCGAAAGCTGAGTATAACTATTCAGCTACAGAAAAGAAATGTCTCGCAGTTATATGGGCCATCAGTAAGTTTCGTCCATATTTATACGGCAGATCATTCCGAGGCATCAGTGGCCATCATTCATTGTGTTGGCTTGCGAACCTCAAAGATCCTTCGGAAGACTTGCTAAATGGAGCCTGCGTCTGCAAGAATATGACATCACCGTAGTCTACAAGTCTGGCCATAAGGACAATGACGCGGATTGCTTGTCACGAGCACCAGTCCAGACCTCGTCTCCTGAGCATGAATAAGGCTCCGCATTTCTTGGAGCTGTGAATGTGTCGGAGTTGGCTCACGATCAGCGAATGGACCCAGAATTGCTTCTGCTCATTCAATACGTAAAACGGCAGTAAGTCGAAGTACCGCGAATTTTTGTCCGTGAACTACGTTCCTACGTCCTCCGCAACAACGTTCTCTACAAGAAAACTTTCAACACACCAGTGAAACGTTCCTACTGCTGATACCCTCATCACTGCGAGCGGAAATTTTAGAAGCGTGTCATGATTACCCATCGGCAGGTCACTTTGGCAAGAATCCACCAGAGATATTACTGGCCAATATTGATGGATTCAGTATAGCATTATGTCAGATCATGCCGAGAATGCCAAAAACGCAAAGTACCGCCCCTAAAGGCAGCAGGTCTTTTGAAACCGATAGAGCCACCGAAAGTCTCATTTGAGAGGGTCGGAATGGATTTTCTAGGACCATTTCCTATGTCGTCGTTCAGGAAGCGCTGGATGGTTGTAGCAACCGACAACATGACCTGGCATGCCGAGACGTCATCTCTCACAAAAGGAACGGCAAATGAAGTGGCTCAGTTTTTTGTGACCCAGATAGTGCTGTGACATGGCGCACCTAAAGTCCTTGTAACTGACAAAGGAACTGCGTTCACTGCCAGGCTAGTACAGTCGGTCATGAAACTAACGCAAACCTACCACAGAAAAACTACCGCGTAACATCCGCAAACTAACGGGTTAACTGAGAGGCTGAACACGACGCTTGCTGACATGATCGCGATGTATGTGGACGTCAAGCATCGGACTTGGGACACCATACTACCGTATGCTACATTTGCATACAATACCGCAGTACAAGAGACAACCCACTTCACGCCATTTGAAGTTGTTTATGGTCGAACAGTAATAACGACATTAGACGCGATGCTGCCTGTTAACAGCACGAATAAAGAGGACCCTGACATCAGCGAATACGTAGAAAGGGCAGAAGAGGCGCACGGAACCGCATCATTCAACAGCAAGACGTCGACACGCACTGTTACAATCTTAGACGAAGGGACGTTGAGTACTCCCCTGAAGACCATGTGTGGGTCTGGACGCCTGTACGTGCACGTGGCCTATCAGAAAAGCTTATGCGGCGCTGTTTTGACCCTTATAGGGTTCTTCGTCAGCTAGGCTCATTAAACTCTTGAGGGATACTCTTGAGTCTCGCTCTTGAGGAAACTCTTGAGGGAACTCTTGAGCTCTTGAGAGAACTCTTGAGCTAGGCCCATTAAATTCTCTCGTGAGGGATAGTGGCGGTCTACCTGTCATGATTTGAGAGGGCTTGCCAAGTGTGCTTCACCCCATTCTATATCTTCTAGTTACTTTAGTCTCGTGGTTCGGCTCTGCAGTTTTTACATGTCCAAGGTAGACATAGTCTTTTACAACTTGAAGTGCACTATTACCAATCTCGAAGCGCTGCTCTCTTCCGAGGTGGTTGTACATTACTTTCGTTTTTGTAGAATAATTTTAAGACCTACCTTTCTGCTCGCCTTGTCTAACTACGGAATCATGAGTTGCCATTCGTCCTCTGAGTTACTCTGCAATGCAGTGTCATCGGCGAAGCACAGGTTACTAGAGTACTCTTTATGAACTCTTATGCTTAGCTGTTCCCATTCTAGGCCCCTAAAAACCTCGTGTAAGAACGCAGTAAACAGCATTGGGAAGATTTTATCACCCTGCCTTACACCCTTCTGATGCTATCTAATTCTAGTTTCAATACTATCTTAATTCTGTTAGCAATTACCTTTGTAAATAGCTTGTGTACTACGGAGAGCAAGCTGATCAGCCTGTAATTCTTCAAGCCCTAGTCATCTCCTTTCTTACGTATTAGGATGATGTTATCATTTTTCAGAGATTCTGGTACTCTTCCCGTCAGGAGACAATGTATAAGGCTGCTAGTTTTTATATCATAATCTGTCCTCCATCTCTCAGCAGATCAACTTTCACCAGACCTCTCCATCAGCTTTGCCTCTTCGCATGCTCTTCAAGGCTTTTCTTACTTCTATCATTACTGCTGGGCCGTCATCTGGGTTACTGCTAGCTCTTATATTAAGATCATGGTTGTTCTGAATACTGTAAAGCTCTCTGTAAAACTCCTCCGCTCATTTTGCTACCCTATATATATTGGTAGTTACTTTGCCTTTTTTGTCCCTTAGTGCATACATCTGGTTGTTGCCTATCCTAAGTTTTCTCTTCACAGCTATGACGCTTTCTCTGTTCTTCAGAGCTTGTTCGATTCTCTCCATGCTATACATTCCTAAATCGGATACCTTACGCCTATTAATCAACTTCGAAAGCTCTACTAACTCTATTTTGTCTGTTGTACTTGAAGTTTTCATGCTTTGACGCTTCCTAATGAGATTCTTCGTTTCCTGGGACAGCTTGCTAGTATCCTGTCCAACTACAGTATCTCCAACTTCCACTCCACACTCCGTAATGATATTCGTCAGATTATCATTCCTTGCGTCAACGCTAAGGCTGTTTTCCCCCTTAAAAGCCGAGAACCTGTTCTGAAGCGAGATTCTGAATTTCTGTACTTTCCCTCTCAGTGCTAGCTCATTGATTGCCGTCTTGCGTATCAGTTTCTGTCGTTCCTTCTTCAAGTCTAGGTGAATTCGGGAGCGTACCATTCTATGGTCACTGCACCGTACCTTGCCAAGCACTTCCCCATGCTGCACAATACCTGGCTGTGCACTATGTATAAAGTCTTTTTCGTTCTTAGTATCGCCTTTACGCTCCTCCATGTCTCCTTACGCTTTCTTCGCTTTCGATAGAAGGTATTCAAAATCCGTAAACAATTGCGGTTTGTGATTTCTACTAATAACTCCCCTCTGGCATTTCTAGTGATGCCATATTCTCCTACTGCCTGGTCTCCAGCCTGCTTCTTTCCTACCTTTGCAATAAAGTCTCCATCAGTATAGTATAATGTGTTTCACCTTACTGATTGCCGATTGCACGTCTTCATAGAAGCTTTCAACTGACGCATGATCATGGAGGACGTAGGCACATAAGCCTGTACAACCCTTATCTTGTATCTCTTATTGAGTTTATTTGCAATATCTGCCACCCTTTTGTTATGCTACAGTATTCCTCTATGTTGCCAGCTGTGTTTTTTTATTAAGAGACCCCACTTCCAGTTTTCTTCTGTCAGCCAAGCCCCGATACCTAAGAACGTGTCCGTTCTGTAGCACTGTATAGACCTCATCTGTTTCTCCTATCCTCCCTGAGCCCTATTACATCCTGTTTATAGCGCTCTAGTTCCTCGAATAGTTCAAATATACTTGCCTCACTAGAAAAGGTTCGAGCGTTAAACGTTGCCCAGTTCAGGTTCCAATGGCGGCCTGTCTGGATCCAGAGATTCTTAGCACCCTCTGCTGCGTTGCAGATCTGACTACCGCCATGGTCAGTTGCTTCACAGCCGCCGGGAACTGAAGGCCGTGAGTTAATTGACGTATACATGTGGGAGGTAGTGACCAGATACTGCACCGGGGTGGCCAATCCTTCTCTGGTGATAGATTGTGTTACCGGTGGTGGTTACTGGTGAGGCCGCACCCCAGGCCTCTCGAAGCAGTTCCATCACCACGAGAACTTATTTTAATTCGGTTGGAAATGGCACGACACCAGGAATCGAACCACGGACCTCTTACATGCGAGGCAGATGTTCTAACCACTACGCCATCGCGTAGTGGTAAGAACATCAAAATAGCTCAGAGCAATTCAATAATCGAAATAGCGCACAGCAACCCAAAATGACGTCTCCCAAAACACGCGGGATGAATGGATGTACCCGACTGTGTCCTTTAGATCGGGTGATGGCTCACGCCATCTAGCCATAAAGTTAAGTACCATCATTTTGTGTTTTAGGATTGATTGCAGCCACCAATCAGTCGCGCCTTGATTGCAGCCACCAATCAGTTACCCTTCTCCAGGTTATTTCTATCCGTTTAAAGTCTATTTCGCCTTCACTGTCCCTAAACCCCAGTGCTTTGAAAAATTCGGCGCCATTATGTTCGACATTATGGTGGAGCTTTTTACAGAACAATATCAAGTGTTCAGCCATTTTCTCCTCCTCTCCACACACACTACATACCGTGTCTGTGCTTTCGTATTTTGCTCGGTACGTCTTGGTCCGCAATACTCCCGTTCTGGCCTCGAAGAGCAGATAACTCCCCCTAGAATTATCGTAGATCTTTTCCTTTGCAATTTTCTGCTTAAAAGTTCGGTAGGTCTCCAGTGATGATTTTGTAAGCATTCCCATCTTCCACAACTCCCTGTTTTCTTCACCTTCATCCTAACCGATGTTTATTTTTGGCTTGGTATTCTGCTGTTGTCTAAATACTTGCTTGACAATTTTCGAGTTCGCTTCTTCTACTTAGTATTGACATTCTTCATGTACAAGTAACTGACAACTTTCCTAGCCCAATGCTACTCCCCCATTTTTCTCAATCGCTCCTGAAATTCTTCCTTGCTGCTAGCTTCCTTGCACTCAAACGATGTCCATCTCATGTATCCCTGTACCCCCTGATTTGGGGTATTCCTGTGTGCTCACAAAGCAAGTCTACCTATGCCACGTTTCATTTTCATTCTTGCTTAATCTTCTGATTTCATGCACAAGACCACAATGCCGAACGTTAAACCCTGGACCATGACACCTTTCCAAATCCCTCTCACAACGTCCTACCTACTGTAGTTCCACAGTTCCTATTTTTGATTACAGCTGCATTCCTGGTTCCCTTAGTCATTACGTATCTTTCGTGCTCCCTTAGATACTCAGCCCCGTTATTTATGCATGCGCCCCAGTATTTGTATTTATCCACTATTTCCGTCACAAATAAAGTTTGTTCCAATCAAATTCAACCATTTGCGGTTGCCCTTGGTGGGCTGGCTAGATTGAGGATGTGCGATTAGCGATGTGTGGTTTCCTTGCCCAGAGTTGCCACCTTGCCCGATTCCTCCGCTATATTAGGCGTAGCGCGACGGAGGTGCTGCCTGCTAGCACGGGAAGAAGCCACTGTGGGCTGCTTGCTACGGAAGTTTGTCACCTTCGTAGGCGTTCCACGTGGTTTCACAAGTTCCTTCTGTCAGTGTGCCTTGAGAGAAATGGCTTCTGTCGGAGGTTCAGAGCAATGAAGAAAAGGAAGGTTTCTCGGGGTTCCTGGCGCATGCCTTCTTTTTTTCTTTGTTTTTTTGTGACTCTGATAAACACCGTCATGGTTTATACAGGTCTCAGACTACGGTCATTTTTTAAGCCTATAAGAAAACTTAGCGACCTTGTTTTGTCCATGCGCATCTATTCAGGGTACCGGACACACGCGGTAAAGGCGCCATCTTTCCATGCGTTGCCATGCAGAGTATAGCAGTTAGGAAGGAGGCCGAGCCGTACGGGGGACTTAAGCCATCTTAGAAGAAAAACGTTTTGACTCAACGTAACTACAAACCCATTTAGTGTTGCAAAAGTATTTTTTTTCTTTCAGGAGCTTGCTCGCCAAGCTTCTTATACCCAGGGTCATGTCCCTCAGCGTGTACGCTAGAGGCTCAGCCGTGCAATGAACCCACTACACACCCACCGTATACTTTCATGAAGTAGGGAAGCAGAATCTATGTCACTATGCTATTGGTCATTCTGCTGGTAAGCAGGGCACCCACTGCACATTTGTGAGGCATTATGTGCATTTTGTGTTGCGATGAAGACTCATTGACAGGCGGACCCCGAAGAGAGAGCCCGCGAAACCGAGGCGGCACGCAAGCGGCGGCAAGAAAACCTCGATTCGGATCCCGAATCAACATTGCCTTCTCCGACTTTCAGCTGCAATGTCAAGTTGAAGATCCCCTCGTTACATGCTTCACCTTCCACCAAATTGTAATCTGCTAGGAAAAACGCCTCCCACATCTTTGTAATAAGTAATGTAAATCTTGTATATATTTGCGTCGATATGTAAACGATTACATCTGTACATATCAAAAAAAAACGTGTCAAGTCTTTGAAACTGTACGGAAGATTCAGGAGTTTTTCTGATCATTTCCAAGCCAGTTCCTTCATAATCATTCATGCGTGTGTAGCAAGCGTGGGCTAGTGGAGTTAATAAATCCTTTATAGCACTGTTAAATAACTCGGGCAAAGATTTGATAAATGAATTCATTCAAACGCTTTTTTATTCTTCGGTTTTATTTATTTATCATATCTTCTCCGACTATATTAAGCAACGCAGCGATGCCCAGCTCGCGTATGATATTGCGTGCAACGTAGTAACATGCAGAGCACATCCTGCCATCGGGCTGCACGGATTGCAAAATTGCGGGCATTGTGCCCACAGAGAGCCTTGCAGGACAGCTGCAAACTCAGGTAACTAGAAAACGCTATGTTTGTAGGTTGTGGTGCCCATGAATTGAAGTCATTATTCAACTTGACACGAAAATTTTAAAGCAGCTTGACACATGTGTTCAGCACAATGTGCTTCTATTCACAGATAGTTGGCAGCTTGTTGTAGCTCTGTAAACGTCATGCTGCATAAATTGGCGATGTCAAAAAGGTGAACTGACAATACTTTCAAGCTTCAATAATTCTTAGTGGTACCTGGAATAAATAACTTGTACTGTTTCATCCAAATAAGCTATTTTTTAATTTTGGGGATGTTTCCTTGAACGTGAAGTGCACATAATGGTATCCGGAATCAGAAAAATAATTTTGATATCACCTCACCAGTGCTGAAACAGCTATCCGAGAAGTAAACGAGAAGTATACGCCAGTTACGTACATGTTTTTACTGACGGATAAACCAGTCTACAGTGTTCATCCCAGCGAATATATATATATATATATATATATATATATATATATATATATATATATATATATATATATATATATATATATATAGACACCCTTATAGTAGGAAAGGCAGAGGTAAAGCGGACGAGCTGGCAAGCGGAGCGGGCGCGAGCAGCAACAACACCCTTCTCTTCTTTCACTGGCGGCGCTCCTGCCTGTGCCATATATCAATGCTACAAATCACTCCCCCCCCCCAGAAAAGGAGCCATCTTGATGGCCTATGGACCGGGTAAAATGAGTGGGTCGTAGTGTGGTTTCAATCGATCGACATTAACAGTCTCACGACCGCGACGGCGCCAGTCTGTCGTTGGTTGAACCGGCTGAACAATATAGTTGACCGGAGAGGACTGACGTAGGACTCGGTAGGGGCTTTCGTACTTCGGCAGTACTTTAGTGGAAAGTCCACTGGCGCTCTTTCACTAGTGCTCCTGCCTGTGCCACATATCAATGATACAATGTATACATATAAGGGAGAGAAGTGTATGCCTAAAGGCTTGCTTTTTCGTGTTTTGACACAATATAATTGAGATCTAACAAACAATAATGCTAAGAAATATATAGAGGAAAATAGTATATATATATATATATATATATATATATATATATATATATATATATATATCGGCCATCAGACAAGACAACACGACAGGAATATCGGGGCAGAAAGACATGAGCGTGTATTCTTTGCCCTTTTCGGCTGGCTAGCGCTTGCCGGCTGACAACTCTAGGTGGCATTATTCCCCTTCCCATTAGAGCATCTACTCGATGCTCATACACAAAGTGACAGCAGGGCCCATAAGGAAAAAAGGGAGAAACGATACTTATAGTGCACAGGGCATATGCAGGTGCGAAAATAATGTCAGTGGTTGGTCATAAGAAAAAAACATTAACACAGTTAACAGCTCGAGATCCAAAGGACAACGTAAAAAAAATGTTTGCTGCCCCGGCACAATAAGGCGAGTATCACCGCGTAAAATAAGGTTTTAGGCGGACGACGTGCACAATCTCTGTTCGTCGCGAGTGGCATTGGGTCGTTGCCGAGCCTCCGTCTGGAATATTTTCATAGTCGACCTTGTTCAACCGCCGTAATACTTTGTAGGGTCCAAAGTACTTGCTCAGGAGTTTCTCGCTGAAACCTCGCCGTCCAACTGGAGTCCAAACTCACAATTGGTCGCCAGGTTGATAGGTGGCGTGTCTATGATGGATATTGTACCTTCGGGCATCTTCACACGGCTGCGATTGTAAGTGCACGCGAGCTAGTTGACGCGCTCCCTCTGCACGCTGAATGCTAGCAACTCGTGCTGGTCGATGTCACAAGGAATCATGGCGTCTAGCATAGTTTGCGCATCTCGGCCGTAAACTAGGCGGAAAGATGCAAACCTTGTTGTTTTCTGGGTTGCAGTGTTGTGCGCAAACATTACGTATGGCAGAATCTCGTCCTACGTTTTATGCTGCACATCCACGTACATAGAAATCATGTCCGCCAGCATTTTGTTTAGCCTTTCTGTCAAGCCATTTTTCTGGGGGTGATATGCGCTTGTCTTACGGTGGTTCGTGTACCCGAGCTTGAAGATGTCGTACAACAGTTTTGCCGTAAACACTGTCCCTCGGTCAGTGATGATGATTGACGGGGCGCTGTGGCGGTGCACAATGTGGCGCATGAAAAACTGGGTGACTTAAGATGTTGTATCACGTTGCAGTGGGTTCATCTCAGCGTAACGCGTCAAGGAATCAGTTGCGACGATGATCCACTTGTTTCTTGAGTGAGACAAAAGAAACGGTCCAAGGAGGTCCATCCCAACCTGGTCAAACGGCGTACGTGGTGGGTCGATGGGTTATAGGAGGCTTGCAGGCTTTAAAGGTGATGACATGCGACGCTGACATTTGCTGCATTTTTTCACGTAGCGTTTGACACAAGCTGCGAGTTATGGCAAGAAATATAGCTGTCGTACCTAGTCGAGCGCCCGTGAGTATTCTAAATGGCCGGATGTCGGCTAATCAAGGCAGGCTAATAGTATGTCATCAAGAAGGTCTTGAGGAGCGACTAGAAGATAAGATCTGCTGCCTACACCAGTGTTTTTCTTGTATAATATGCCGTATTGTAAGCAAAATGACGGCAACGGACCGCAAAGTGGACCAGGAACAAACGCGGTGTGGCCTTCTAAATGGTCGATGATGGGTCTTAACTCGGGGTCTGCTCGTTGCTTACTGAGGAGGTGCACTCCACTGAGAGTCCCCAGGAAGGCACTGTCGTCTTCTACAGCTGTATAGTCTGATTCCAGAGGTGCCCGTGATAGTGGGTCGGCGTCTTCATGCTTTCTACCAGACTTGTATACGATGGCGACATCTAACTCCTGAAGTCGCAAACTCCATCGTGCTAATCGCCCAGAGGGGTCTCGAAGGTTAGTTAACCAACATAAAGCGTGGTGATCAGTCACAACTCTAAATGGGTGCCATAGAAATAAGGCGTGAACTTTGTAATCGCCCTTATTACCGCGAGACATTCCTTCTCTGACGTTGAATGGTTGGTCTCGGCACGTGATAGAGTGCGGCTCGCGTAGGCAATCACACGTTCGGTCCCATCGTGGGTTTTCACCAAGATAGCTCCGAGACCAATGTTGCTTGTGTCAGTGCGCACCTCTGCGTCAGCGTCCTCATCAAAATGACCAAGTACAAGAGGAGAAGACAATCAATTTTGCAGTTCCGCAAAGGCAGTCGCTTGTTCGTCAGTCCACAGAAATGTGGTGTCGACACGCATGTCTGATGAGAGGCTCCGCAATAATAAAGAAGTTTTCAATAAAGCGACAATAGTATGCGCAGAGCCCAAAAAATTGTCGAAAACTTTTCTTGTCTGTCGGAGCAGGAAAAGCTGCCACAGCATCAGTCTTCTTGAGATCGGGCCGAAAGCCTGCAGCGCTCACAACGTGACCCAGGAACTTCAGTTCTTTGTAGCCAAAATGGCACTTCTCAGGCTTGGGGGTGAGGTCAGCGGATCGTATAGCTTCAAGAACACTTAAAAGGCGACGAAGGTGGTTGTCAAACGTTTTTGAAAAGACAATGACATCATTTAGATAGACGAGGCAACTTTTACAATTGACGTCACCGAGAACGGTATCCATCATTCATTGGAATATGGCCGGAGCGGAACAGAGGTTGAATTGGAGCACTCGGAATGCATACAGACCAACAGGAGTTACAAAAGCCGTTTTTTCGTGGTCACGTTCATCGACTTTGACTTGCCAACAATTACTTTTGAGGTCGATTGAGGAAAAGTACTTTGCTCGCCTCAGCCTGTCAAGATAATCGCCCACTCGAGGCATTGGGTGCACGTCTTTCTTAGTGACGTTATTCAGCTTCCTATAATCGACACAAAAGCGAAGTGTCCCATCCTTCTTTTCTACAAGGACCACTGGCGATGACCATGGGCTACTTTATGGCTGTATTACACCGTCTTGAAGCGTTTCCTTCACTTGCTTTTGAATCGCGCGTCGTTCAGTTGATGAAACGTGGTAGGGTTGTTTCCATATAGGGTGCGTGTTGCTGTAGGTGATAATACAGTGTTTGGTAATGGATGTCTGACGGATTCTCGATGAACGTGAAAAAAAGGCGTGAAATTCTATCAACTGGTCGCTAAGCTTTCGTTTGTTTTCGTCAGA
Organism: Rhipicephalus microplus; assembly: GCF_043290135.1. Classification (NCBI taxonomy): domain Eukaryota; kingdom Metazoa; phylum Arthropoda; class Arachnida; order Ixodida; family Ixodidae; genus Rhipicephalus; species Rhipicephalus microplus. The sequence goes on from NC_134710.1 coordinate 381,821,732, forward strand.
AAGTGTTGGATTTATGTCGACGCCCTGGAGAGGTGCTTCAGCATTATCGGTTGCCTCAGAAGCAAAACACTCCGTCATAATGGTTACTGGGTAGGCATAGGACATGACAGTACCAGGGAAAAGGTGTCGTCGCTCGTAGCTGAAGCTTGTAACAAGAACCTTGGAGTGGCAAGCCTGGAGGTCGACTAGGCTTCGTGCTACGCAGGCACCTTGGAAAAAGTGTAGGGATCGATTGCTCTCCGCCACCATTTCACCGTGTGCTGATTTGTTCCACGCCACTTGAACCATAACACTTGAGCGTGGTGGTATTGTCACAGCATCGTCAATTACACACCAACTCGATCGTGGCTGGGATTATGCTCTGGTGTCGCGCTTTTTGTTGAGTGTGATGAGGCGTTGTCGAATGTCGATGATAGCACTTTGCTTCCTCAGGAAGTCGATGCTAATGATCAGGTCTCGAGAACACTGACGGAGAAAGCTTAAGCTGACAACGAAGATAGAACCACTAATCTGTATTCGTGCTGTGCAAACGCCGAGTGGCGTGACGGTGTGCCCACCAGCAGCACGAATTGACCTGAGGTTCCAAGGCATCGTCCTTCTCTTCAGGTGAGCAGCCTGTTTTTCAATTTTTATAGAAAAATCAGCACCCGTGTCAACTGAAGCACTGATTTTGCGACAGTCAAGCAGCACTGGAATGTCTAATGAAATCTTTGCAGAACCAGCTGGTGTCGTCGTCATCGGCGAATCGTCAGTTTGCGGAAGCGTTGGTAGGAGGCCTTGAGCTCGTCCAGTATGAGCGGCCTCGCACCCGAAGGTCGCTGTGGTTAGTTTTCCCGGCGTGGACTGGGTGACTGACCCTGCGCCACGCTCGAATAGGTACGGCGATTAGGAGAAAATCGCCGCGGTGGCGGGGAGCGTGACTGGTGCAAGGATGACGAAGTTCCGCGCTGCTGAGCCACATACTCTTCAATTTCAGAGGGCCGCTGACCGAAGCTGGATGGCGGTGAGTTCGTCGAAAATCTGCGTAGTCCAAGTTGCCGGTAAGAACAGTGTCCGTACAGATGCCCAGCTTCGCCACAGTGGAAGCAGAGAAGACGTCGATCTGGCGCACGCCACACGTCTGATTGCCGCGAGATCAGGCGGGGTGCGCTGTAATATGACGCTGATTGGACCGTCTGCACCATGGCTGGGGCCACGGTGGGATGCGTAATTGCAAGTGTAATAGGTTGCCCCAAAGCTTGAGCATACGACATGGGGGAGGCATCCACTGGGTGGTCGACAATCCCGCATGAAAGGCGGTTCTCTTAAGACATCCTGGACTTCATATCGGACAACGCTGGACAACGAGACGATAGTGGGCTGTGAGGGCACTGACAGCTTCTGGAGTTCTTCGCGGATGACTGAATGTATGAGCTCTCAGAAGAAATTCATTTCGTCACCGAAAGCTCCCAAGTAGTCCATAGTTGAAGCGTTGACGTGCCGTTCGTTTGAGGAGGCCGGTGCCTAAGAGTGCTTTCGATGGTTATGGCTACTGTGAGAAATTCTGACACAGGCTTGGGTGGACTGCGCACAAGCCCACCGAAAAGCAGCTCTTTCACTCCGCGCATGAGGTACCACAACTTCTTTTCTTCTGGCATGCCTGGGTCAGCTCGGTGCGAAAGACGCGTCATGTCCTCGACCTACATCGCAACCCCTTCGTTCGGCATTTGTATGCAGGGCTACAGATCGCGCTCAGCTCTCCCCCGACGGTCAGGGCTGGCATATGTCCGAAAACGCCGGCGTTTGAAGTCTGCCCTTGATGTAAGAATACCTGCCTGGTTCTCATACCATACACGTGCGCATCTCAAACGACTGAAACAGACGTGCCGCAGTTTGTCTGCGTCGTCCCACTGGTTGTTCACGGCAACGAACTCGTAATGAATAAGCCAACTTCGACATTCTCAAGTGCATTGCCATGAAAGGGATTTGGCGTTCTCCGTGTGAGTAACGTGCAATGAAGCGGCGTTTTGCCGTTCGTATCGATTGGGTTGGTGTCGGTAGGGCTGGTCGGAGGTGCCATGTTGTTTGTGAGCAGCCCAAACTCAGGGTATTTCCCTCGGATTCTTGTGCTGGCACGGTTGATTGATATGTGGGGTTTAACGTCCCAAAACCACTATATGATTATGAGAGACGCCGCAGTGGAGTGCTCCGGAAATTTCGACCACCTGGAGTTCTTTAACGTGCCTGCTGGCATGGTGCACAGGAGTGACCACCGGTACGACGCTTGAGTTCTTGTAATGTGGAGGGGTACGGTGCATAGCACGTCCACCAGTTCGTCACGCACCAAAATAGCCGTAGAGACAAGACAGGAACAGCGGGGCAGAAAGGCACGAGCATGTATACCTTCAAACGAAGTGCTAACACACACTTCGTTGTCTTTGCCCTTTTCGGCTGGCTAGAGCTTGCCGGCTCACAACTCTAAGTCAATATATATATATATATATATATATATATATATATATATATATATATATATATATATATATATATATATATATATATATATATATATATATATATATATATATATATACATATATATATATATATATATATATATATATGGGAAAGAAGTGTATACCTAAGGGCTTGTTTTTTCCGTGTTTTAACACAATAATAATGAGATCTAACAGACAGTAATGCCAAGGAATGTACAGGGGCAGTTATTAGAACCAACGGAATGTAAATAAGAAGAAAGAAGAAAGAAAAGTGGATGAAAAAATAACCAGCCGTGAGCAGGAATCGGACCTACGACCTTCCAATAACGCGTTCGATGCTCTTTGTATATATATATATGTATATATATATATATGTATATATATATATATATCTATATATATCTATATATATATATATATATATATATATATATATATATATATATATATATATGTATATATATATATGTGTGTGTGTGTGTGTGTGTGTGTGGAAGGAACACAACTTAGTGGTTGCCTTAACTTTGTTTCTATTCAAGAACACAAGTTATTTTATACACGACAAAAGAAAAAACCATGCAAAATAAGAATAACTATTTCTGGGCTCTCAACAGTTACATTTGGTTGATTTCGTTGGTATCCTTAAAGTATACTTCTTACGGCGCCTTACATTGAATGTACGTACATTTTGATAGCCCGCACTGTAAGATGTCATTGGCCATTGGTGCTCTTGGACGTATGCGAGATATTCTTCCTAACAAAGTGAAAGTTAAGATATACAATGCACTGGCACAATCTTTGTTACAGTGCTGTGGCATATTGTGGTGTAATACAAGAGTCACAATTTTGCGACAGTTGTACTTACGAAAAAAAGCAGTCATACGAGATATTGCTGCTGTACACTATCTGTTCGCTACAAAACTTATTTTCCCATAACATGAAACTCTTCCAGTTTTCCCTTTAGCCATCTACAGACTGATGTTGTGATATAAAGAGTTTGTTGAGCATGGCACTGATACCACAATTATTCTTGCTAAAGTTAATATAAACCCAAGTGTTCAACTCACCAGACACAAAGAAGTTTCGCCTATACCTAGAACTGTGTATGACCCCTAGAACTGTTTATGATAAACAACCATTGTACTATAGTCTACCTCCCCACTAAGCGTCTTAACCTGCAAATATTTCAATCCTTTGTCTAAACAAAACTGTCACAATAAACACTTCGCCTTGCTCACTTACTTTCCCGAATAATGCAACTCTCATCATTTTGGCTCTTCTTTTAGCGATTGTTGCTTTTAGAAGCAAAGCTCCTTCTGCTCTAACATGGTCTTGCGTGAGGCGTAACTGGCAGAAGAAGAAAACGAGAAAAAAAAGAAGGCAGTATCTCCCGAACAGTCTGATAGAAGTACGAACAAACTAAAGTTTAGTGAAGATATTCTAGATGGCATTGCACCGCTACTCTCCATTTGGCTGCTGCGCAGACTGCGCCTGAGTGCGTGGGGAACAAGGGGCTCTCTCAGTCTCCTGGATCATTGTCGTACGTGTCGGATTGGTGGTGGGGCGTGGACGAAGCAGAGCGACCGGTGCAGAGCCCCGCGGAAGCAGCTCTTGCTTGTCGTCAGACAGACAAAAAGAGAGAAAAACAAAGAGACGGATGGACGGACACACGGAGGGATGGACGCATGCACTGACGGACAGACGCACGCATGGACACACGGACGGGCGCTTCACCCCACTCATCATCATTCACTCCGTGGATATGCTGTGATATTTCATGCCAATTGATGACCATACATTTCCGCTATTCACTTTTTATTTTGAACGCTTTCTTTCATGAATTTTGTATTACATTTTGCGATGTCTTACGTGTAAGTTTATTTGGTATTTTTATGCATGATTGTATGTTATTCCCGCTGCTTTATTCAGTTTTGACGGTGTCAGGACCTCGTCAACCTCTTGAGCTTTTAGTCGTGTACCTCTCATATCAAAAGTAAATGATTTGATTAACCTATATCATACGTAATGGTTGTAAGCATACTTGGTGTTACGCTGAAGTTCACTATAGCTTGAGGATTCAGATGTGTAGTGTCTCCTACATTCGTATAAAAACGTATATATAGCCCACATGGCCACCCCCCACCCCTTCGTTTTTCATAATAATTGTTATGAATCGTCACGTGATTACAAAAGATGCCATAGTCGAGGGCTCCGAAAATTTTCGCCCCTTCGCGTTTTTTACATGTGCCTACATCTGAAAATACGGGCTTCAATCATTTTCGCCTCCATCAAAAATGCGGCCGCTGCCGCCGAGTCCCAATCACATGACCTGCGGATCAGCAGCCGAGTGCCTTAGCCACTATACCACCATGCCGGGTACCGCACTTGGTTTTGTCTTGGTATGACGCTTCTTGGATACATTTTACGAAATAGTTTGATGCATTGGCGGGGCACTGCTGGAATGTTTGAATGCGGCTTGAACTGCGAATTATATTTTATTTGCTTCCATGAGAATATTTGCCGTGTGACAGCCTTACTGGGTTCAGCATCGCATTTTCTGTAACATGGGTTCCATCACACTGCCGCGTTATCACTTTCAAAGTATTGGTTGATATGAACTGAGGTCCATACGTGCACAGCATGCGCCATGCTATACGGGCATGCGCTGGGCGTGACTGGCAAAAATAAGTTCATGAAAAACGTGACAGGAAAGTCATGTTATTTATGTCATGACCTGTGAATCTTGTTCGAGTCATACAATACCATTATCATCTGGCAATACGGATATATGCCAGATAAGAAGACGACCTTGGCTTCATTGTATGTTAGTTCTTGGTAAAGTCGACTTCCATGCATAATGTCTGGGTTTGATTCAGGTGCGAGCTGTGCTATTTATTCCTTTCATCACGACTTTTTTTTTCACTGATAACTCCGTCAACGCCGGCACTGGATTGTGTGTGGCGCAAGCTTTTGAACGTTTTCGCGTTAAGAATTCCTAATTCAATTCTTGCTATTGCTTGGTTCATATATTTACGAATGAGATGTGGCTTGACCTGTACTAATAGATAGACTGAATGATAGATAGATAGATAGATAGATAGATAGATAGATAGATAGATAGATAGATAGATAGATAGATAGATAGATAGATAGATAGATAGATAGATAGATAGATAGATAGATAGATAGATAGATAGATAGATAGATAGATAGATAGATAGATAGAGACTACCCAGCCCTCCACTGCGGCGTCTCTCATATTCATATGGTGGTTTTGGGACGTTAAACCCCGCAAATCAATCAGATAGATACTACCTAGTATAGCTTTTACTTAACGTGAACTTGGGGGAATGCGGCCTCCTACTTTTCTGGTCACACTAACGGCAACCTTGGCAGCAACCTTCCAAGCATTAGAAATGGCGAGTTGCAACATAAGTGCCCCCTTAACATAAGAGCATTCATTTACGTCATAAGTTTCTGTGGGCGTACCACTTATTCCTTCAACCAGGATTCCCAATATCAGCAGAATTATGTAATCACTGCATGAATTAGGCTTACTTGTGCCAGGTTATGCAATAAAATTTGGCTTCTAGTCACCATATGCGATGGCATTAAAGTGGCTTTTAAGGGACGACGCTGATGAGTCGATTCTCAATTAAAACATATACAGTCCCGAAAAACTGCACGTGAAATTTTCCTGAACTCTACATGTAGTTATCAATTATTCGACTATCTGAAATGGGCTCGCTATACCATAACACACATATCCATCTTCACTGGGTTTCTTATTTTTAAAATTTTGCATTCATTTGGAGCATCGACACTGTCAGCTTGTTGAATGGTATGTTGTATGTAGCAGCTGTAACTTTACCATGACTGCTTACCTTAAAAATCGATGCGCACAGAACTTATTTACAACATAACATTTCTACACCTATGTTCAACAGTTCAAAAAACAATGTTCTCAAGTTTTTCAACTTGTATAGCTTCATTTTAAACTCTAACCTGTTATTTTGGTTTATCTCGGGACACAAGCGTTTACTCGTTTGACACCACGCTCAACTCATAAAAAATCAATATGAATGAGCCGTTTCACGTCGCAAGTAGTGGCGTTACCATTCACATGTTACTTTCTTGATTATCTAGTATTGTACTCGCAAAAATTTTCTAGCTTTATGGGCAACGCAATGTGAAAAGCCCTCCTTTCGTTATCGCTTCTTTTTATATGTATCAAAACAGAAAGCGCAGAGCACCTAACCTATAGCAAAGCACGAAAATTTGTCTGGATGATCGTTCTGACGGAAGCAGTGATACAAGTTTACCTCCGCTTACTGTGACTTTCATGACGCCCACCGATGCCGAGACATGGTCGAATTCCACAAGGCTACACACCACCACTACCCAAAGTAGCGTGCCAGTAACGTCGGAGTGCTTCATTGTCTAATTCTGACCTTCTGAAGGATCAAAATATGTTTGCCATACTCCGGAGAACTGTGGCAAATGATACTGGAAGAGGAAATGTGTGTCTTTTGTCAGTTTTCCGCAGCTGGAAGCGACTGAATTTCCAACTTATTGCAGACCACAACTTGTGAAATACGGTACGATTCGATATATCGGCGCGCACATAAGGCATTTGTTTAGATTTCAACTCGCTGGGGCGTGCGAGAGCACTCACGGAAAAGATGAATGGCCACGTTCCTTTCAGACCTTGTTAAGAACATAGCGCTGAATAACGGCGATCGTGACTTATCCGAACCATGAAAGCCGCTCAACACTCTACACATCTTAAGACTTCGTGAAGAACAGTTCTCGCTGAATGCACTGTCTTTGGTCTGGAGAGGTGGGGGGGAAATCGAGGCTTTGCTATCAGGACAGTGCTATACATGAGCATTTGACCGTTCGGAAAGGCCTGGGCGGTGATGTCTTTGTGCCAACATTAGCAACAGCTACAAGCCAGGCGTATACTCCACACTAAAGGAATATTTACGGTGGGATGCCGAATCACAGACTTGCAGCAATATTTGATGAAAACAGCCTGGTCATTGGATTACCCAGGGAAGGCGAGGTTGCCATCCACCCACTTCTGTTAGCAATTTTTCAAATTCTCCTTTGTATATACTCACACACGCAAGGACATACCCAAAGCCTATTTAACCACCATCCTCTCTCTCCAACTTTCTTCGCTAATGCCCCTGAACTATGTCACCGAATGCATACTTTGCCGACTGGACGGTGCATTAGCGTGGAGCAACGTCAACTTGTTGAAGCAGGGCATTTAGGACAAGAAGGTGATAAATTTAGTAAATATTTAAAATCTAGGCACAAAGAAGAAAGTCTAAAAAATAAAATCCTTCCACAAATTACAGTCAGTTGGAAGCCTGCGCTTTCTGTGCATCTATGAACACGAGGTGTCTCTTGACGTAAGGAGTACCAGAATCTTGGAAGAATGCTAACGTCATCTTAATACATAACAAAGGAGAGGACAAGTGCTTGAAGAATTACGGGCCGATCAGCTTGCTCTCCGTACTATACAAGCTATTTACAAATGTAATTGCTAACCGAATTAAATCAACATTAGAATTCAATCAACCAAAAGAACAGGATTTCTAAAGGCTACTCCACAATTGACCACATTCATATTGTCGATCAGGTAATAGAGAAATGCTCAGAATATAGCGAACCACTATACACAGCCTTCGTAGATTACGAGAAGGCGTTTGACTCAGTTGAAATATCAGCAGTCATGCAGACACTGCGGAATCAGGGCGTCGACGAAGCATATAGAAACATCCTGGAAGAAATCTGCATTGGATCAACTGCTACCATAGTGCTTCATAAAGAAAGTAACAGAATACCAATCTAAAAGGGTGTAAGGCAGGAGGATACAATATCCCCAGTGCTTTTTACCGCGTGCGCAAAGAAGGTTTTCAGATGCCTAGAATGGGAACAGTTAGGGATAAGAGTTAATGGAGAATACCTTAGTAGCCTGCGCTTCGCCAAACACATTGTACTGCTGAGTAACTCAGGGAACGAATTGCAACTCATGATTACGGAGTCAGAGAAGGAGAGCAGAAAGGTAGGTTTTAAAATTAATCTGCAGCAAACGAAGTTAATGTACAACTTCCTCGGAAGGAAACAGCGCTTCGGGATAGGTAATAGCGTACTTCAAGTTGTAAAATGCTATGTCTACTTAGGACAAGTAATAGCCGCGGAGAACGACGAGACTGAAGTAACTAGAAGAATAAGAATGGGGTAGAGCACATTTGGCAGGCACTCCTAAATCATGACAGGTATACTGCCACTATCCCTCAAGAAGAAGGTATATAACAGATGCACCTTGCAGGTACTTTGCTACGGAGCAGAAACCTGGAGACTTACAAAGAGGGTTCAGCTTAAATTGAAGACGACGCAGCGAGCAATGGAAATGAAAATGGTAGGTGTAACCTTAAGATACAAGAAGAGTGCAGAGTGGATCAGGAAACCAACCGGGGTTAAGGATAGTATAGTTGAAATCAAGAAGAAGAAATTGACATGGGCCGGGCATGCAGCACGTAGACAGGATAACCGCTGGTCATTAAGGGTAACTAAGTGGATTGCCAGAGAAGGCAAGTGTGTCAGGGGGAGACAGAAGGTTAGGTGGGTAGATGATATTAAGAAGTTTGCGTGTATAATTTGGCAGCAGCAAGCACAAGACCAAGTTAACTGTCGGAACATGGGAGAGGCCTTTGTCCTGCAGTGGACGTAGTCAGGCCGATGATGATGACGACGACGATGATGATGAACCCGAACATAGAGTTATAGTATAAAAACGAAGCAGTAGGCGGAAAGCAAGAGAGGTAAGACCGTCTGGCTGCCCTGCTGAGGAATGGTGTAAGCGGTATAAAAGATAATAACATCTCTTACAAAAAAGAAAAAAATAGCTAAAGAAGGTGCAGGAAGGAAAGTAGGATATATGCGACGCTGCTTCAAATGTGTCTTTTGTTCGCAATAAACGCAACACAACTTTCAAAGCTTTGTAGGCCGATGTGTTCATGATAGGGGTTCCGTCCTGTTACGCACACGGGTGGCCCAGTAAAAACACATAATCCTTTATATCGAGGCGGTACAGAACTTAAGGACACGTTACAGACACACTCAATCGAACACATTAAAATCTGTCATTTAGCTCGTCATGCATTCGCGCGATCGTGGCACACTGTCGGCGCGTCTCTATCTCAATGGATGTAACCGGGGGTCGGGGCGGAGGCCCGGCACCCATAGAATCTGGGATGTTGTTTTGGGACATAGGCCCAGCACAGAATAGGCCTATGACATGGTCGTGTCGGAACAAACTAACGCCGTGGTAACACTTGACCCAGGAACAGTCCAGTGCAACCACAGGAAGTCGTCCACTTAGGATCACAAACTTTGGGTAGTCGCACATTTTGGTCGATTGGGGGTGCGAGTCTCACGCGGGAAGCTCAGGGAGGTGGCATAGCTGAAAGATCGAGTTCGAGAACCACTCATCCACCTTTTCTTCTATCGAGCACCGCAACCAACCCACGCCTTCGGTTATGCACTTCAAATCAGCAGAACAAGTTGCAAACGGTAAAGAAGCGAGTTCTCAGCTCTAGATATGTCCGAACGCTAAGCTCTAGATTGGGGTTCAAGTTGGGGAGATGAGCGCTGGTAAATTCTGTCAACTTCCACTACGCACGTGTGAGCTCACGTGTGAGCGAATGAAGCTCTGTAACTGCGTCTATTCAGGAGAACTGTATAGCCACTTAACGGAAACTATCACCAGTAGATCGGGTGGCTTCATCTGCACGGTCTCTGGACGTAAACCATAAATACTATTGTACATTTACACGGTTGTTTCCGTACACACCGCCATAACGTGGTACCAATGATACCCTATTTTGAGTTTTATCTTCAAACAGCGATGATAAAGTGCTCCTATGTCAGCGCCTATAAATTATTTTGGTTTATGACTTTATGACGAGTGAATACCCTGGAAAGAGGCATTGAAGTTGGAGAAGATTGACCACACCTGTGATGGTTCTTGAATCAAGAGCGCTAGTGAAGCGCTGATAGTGGCGAATTCTGCAGCCTTTCATAGTATGAAATGCGATGTACAGAATTTTATGGTGATGGTCTTCACGGGAATAACCACTGCCGCTGCGGAGCTGGCTGTAAAAACTATGCCATCCGTGTAAATGTGCGTTCATCTCAATACGTAGTGCTGTCTTCTTTGCGGAGTTAAAAAAAACTTGGTCGTGCTTCACTCTAGTACACCTAGTTGATCGGGTCAAAGGTATGATTGCCTTCATTCCGCAAACACTATGCACACAGTGTCTCATTCTAGTTTGGCTTCGTCTTCTTATTTGCGTTGCTGAACGACAGCCACGGCTGCAGCAGCTTAGATCTTGGAATATTTGGTGAGCTTCTCCTTAACAGGCTAATTTCGCCTTCATCTATTCCAATTTTGCGGCAGGCGACTTTAACGTGGCTTTAGATTTCTCAGCCTGCCATTTAGCTATCTGTAGAGGATTATTGAGCTCAGCCTACCACTTCCGTTGAAGTCCAAGCACAGAAGAACACGCTGGCATGAGATTCATCGCAAGACTGAGTGATCAAGCCTCGACAGAGCTAAATGCCAGCCTGGTCACTTCGTACCATGGCAGCGAAGCTCCTAACGAGCGCAGTGGTGACACCTCGACAAAGCAAACAGCGTGTCATGATGTGCCATACATCATTTTGCTCCAGCGCTTCAACGTCACTGTGGCGCAATGAGCGACCTTCAGAAACATGATGTGGAAAAGCGTTCGCTCTAAACCCTGCTGGGTAATTTAAGTATGCGAATGTAGGAGGGCAATGATTTTTGTATGATGGGTCACACAGAGTCGCAGAACTCGTGATGTTGACGTAGAATTGGGAACTATACACGGAATGATGCATTACCTGCGCGTAGGAAAAGGAGGATGATCATCGTAGCTACTCATAATGGGACTTCTGAAAAACCAGCAGTATTATTCATGAGAAGAAGGAAGGAGTACTGACACGATTTTGAGGCATCGCTTAAGGGTGAGTTTCTCTCTACTTTGTATGCACGATTCACGCTACACACCGGAGCCAGACAAAACGTATGAAGTGTTTTACTCAGATCATGAAGTTTTCATCACCCAGCATACGCGTACCAGCCCCACTACAATGAACATTATCACAACGAGTCTACACAGGGTTTGCCAACTCTACGACCTGTATGCACCCTAATTCACCCAAGTCGCTGTAGTAGGAAGGAAGGGTTTAGCAACTGTGGCACACACCTAAGATGAGGGACTGACTAAACTCATTGAAGGCAAATCGCTTCATTTTTCTTAACAAGTCTACACGCGACAGACGCAGATGCTCCTAGTACGTCGTGAGTAGCTCTGAATAACGTCAGAGGCCAACCTCTCGATATGCAAACCAAAAGGGATATTTTTAAGATAATTGAGTTGAAAGTGTATTCAAGGCTATCACGTGGGCCAGGGTACTCTCTTCGGTGTTCTCGGTTACAGCATCTTTATTTAGAGCAATCATGCCAAGCTATTTACAATTCGTGTGTGTAATCTTTTAAGACAAAAAGTAGCACGGAAGTGAAGGAAAGCACATTAACCATGCAGTTTAGAACAGCCGGTTTGCTACTCTACACTTCAGAACAAGATGGAGAAGATCTACAGGTGGAGAGAAAAATTGAGAAAGAGAAGGGCAGCACATAACACATCACACACAATCAACCCCAGTCAGTCACTCCAGCGTTGTACGCAACATCATGGCCATGACCGCAGACCCATGTCAATTCCTTTTGAAAAACTAAAGTAGCACACTCGTCGCCTTCAGCTGGAATTTTTTTTGCCAGTGACATGTAAGAATGGTTTAAAAGACATTGGTCCAAGCTCTAGAGCAGACGTTAGGAACTGTCACTAAAAATTTTACTCCGCATTAAAATAATGCTTCGCAGAATGTCCGTCAGGTCGGGAAGAACCATTGATTAAAATGGCAAAGACACCGGCCACCGGAGAATAGGAAAACGAAGAAAGGCGTGTGCACCCTTCTTCAAGGTGATAAGGTGTAGAACGCAAAGCGGCTGCAGGTGCCACCACCATGTCGTCTTAGTAAAACGTTGAAAACACTTGCCTTTTTGAGGATCGTGTTGCATTGTCAGCGCAGCATGATAAACGCTATGGTGCTTAGAATTACTTCTCTTGTATAAATACACACATGCTTTTGAATTGACAATCACACGAGTATGAACGCTTAAACTTCAGCAATATTGGTGGGCGCTGCGGAGGGGGTTGGCCGTTTAGGATATCGTAACGGTGGACTAACAGACAAATGTACACAATGACAGACCGAAACTTTTTTGTCGGAGTACCCAAAGAAAGACTATCGTCTTTAAAAATTTAAGAGTCGTTCCGGCACCTATAAGGGAAGTTTGGCTCACAAGTAAAGCCAAAGGTGGAAACTAAGCGTTGAATTGTCTGCAGCACGGTGCCTAAACATTTGCCGATGCGGTGACAGATTGCGATCCATGTGCTCTGTCTTTTTGTTTTGGCATTGCATGGTAAAGATTCCAGATACAATCTGGACGTCAGGTACCTTTCAATAGCGACGACACAGGCCCTGCCCCAATCTATCTCATGATTTAAGGCTTGCGCATGCTCGACGTGCACGTTGTTGACACCCATTTTTTACCTCACTACTACAGACCGAGTTTTTGGCAAAGGCCTGTTTTTTTTCTTGCATAATTCCTACCATGCCACTTTGATAAATGAGCATGAATTAGAGGTTAAGAAAAGTTTTTTTAGATAAATTCATATTTTGGACGTTTGCGCATCCATTCTTTTTATTGTTCATAAATGCCAATTTTAAAAATTGGCTCCAATATGAATGGTATTTAATTTTAAATTCTGCTTTCGGGTACAATTGGAGGCCAGTATTCATAGTACAAGGCAAAATCAAGCTTTTGAAGCTCCATGGGATGTGGGATGGTAGAGGCTTACAGTGTGCAGTTATCTCTATTGTAAAGTATTGAGTGTTCACAGGAAGTTTAGCCTCTTGTGCTTCGATAGCAAAACCATCAAAGCACAAAACTCTGCTACTGCTCCTAGTCAACAGTTCTTCGGATGACTAGATCTCTTCGGATAATTGCAGTGCTACTGTCAGTATTTCGAAGGACCCTGACTACCTTCCCAGGGCTTCGCCTTCGCCCCGCCGCGGTAGTCTAGTGGCTAAGGTACTCGGCTGCTGACCCGCAGGGCGCGGGTTCGAATCCCGGCTGCGGCGGCTTGCATTTCCGATGGAGGCGGAAATTTTGTATGCCGTGTGCTCCGATTTGGGTGCACGTTAAAGAACCCCAGGTGGTCTAAATTTCCGGAGCCCTCCACTACGGCGTCTCTCATAATCATATAGTGGTTTTGGGACGTTAAACCCCACATATCAATCAATGAGGGCTTCGCCTTCAACTACTTGCATTCCCTGCACAACGAATAAGGGCTTCATTCCCTGCGAACTTTCATTACGACGGTTACGTTTCTTTCCTTTTTTCCCCTCCGCAAGTATATCTGCTTAAAGAAAAACTGGGGCTGTTCTCGTTCACTACTCAAGCAGTGCTTTTTTTTTACTGTGCTTTCATGCTCCAGCACTCGTCGCTTTGGTGGCCTATTTTCTCACCAATCTTACAGAGTATAACCTAATCTCCATCTCACAGGTTCCTTTCAGCAGTGTCAGCGCTAAAAGGTCTCTTGTTCAGTAGGAAGGCCGATTAGCCTCTGTACATGTATTCATCCACGTTGCGTTGTCTTCTCGGCATCTCCACGGTGTCTGCTCGCGTGCAAGGGGAACAGGAGGTGCTTCTGTGGGGCCACAGGATGATGGAGAACGAATGAGAAACCACGAAGTATCATCAGGGGAAATCACAGTGTATATAAAAGCAAAAATGTCCACGTGTTTTCATTTATTTCGTTTGTCAATAATTTTTGCAATGGCACTTCACTATTCATATGAGAAATTTTGCTTAGACCGTGTTCCGTGCCTAATGAAAAGTTATGCACTACTACAATTTCTTAATTGGCTCATTACAAGACACAAAAACATGATGAGAGGAGGTGAGCTTGAAACCTTTGCCACTTGCTTGGTGTATACTTCGCAAACCCTATTCCTTCCTTGTCCTCTTCGGTATCGGCGGAACTCGGAGCCGAAATATCACACGATGCAGAGGCATCAACACGTCATTAGCACACAAGGTTAAATTCGCATGATATACCTAGGCGAGTTTGTGCAAGCAAGCGTTGTTGTGTCGTATCGCAGTTCTCTGTATTGTACTTCCTGTTTCTGTGGGATGAGTACCTCTACGCGTGTATGCTTGGAAAGGCTGGCATGAATCATGTATCATTACCACGATACACAGCGTCGCACCGCTGAAGCTGTTCTAAGAGACGATGCACAAAAAACACAGGCAGCATAAGAAATGCTGGCACCAGCACAATGCGAGAACGGCGCAAACAGCGCACCAACACAAATGAAGTGGTGGCAGCTTAGTCTTGCATCTGTCTCAATATAAAGTCAAAAAAATAACGCGCACTATAGATTTCGTTTGTATGTTTGAATATTGCACAAGTTACACATGTCACCTCAAATTAATCTCGCAGTGTCACGTACTACTTTGACGTACGCAAGACGATTACTTGCCCTATACGTAACCACCACCCTGTAGGGGCAACCACCCGCGAGATGGTCAATCAGCATGCCTTTTGACCTTTCACCTTTTAGCTGGGCGCGTAGCAATGGAAAATTTGGCAGACTAGGCAGATTTCTCTTGCCTGCTCGAAATTCCAAATCTGGGGAAGAGATTTTCAAGTTGTCCCCAGACAAAAAAGAAATTGACTCTGTGTAGTTCTACCAAGGCAATGCGAACCAAAAAGAGCCTTCTGGCCTAATAGTGCTCTGGCTATTTTCTCTTGTGTTGCCCTTCTCAGCCATGCCGAAAAAAAAAGAGACTCAGGAGTGTCTTTATTCGACGGTGTAGACCTAACTCAAGATGCTGGATCAATAAAGAGGAAACAGTATTCTGCATACCTTGCGGGAAAAAATATTGCATGGTTGCGCTAATCTAAGACCTTTGCACCATCATACACTACAACATTTGCGTTTGCTTTGATTTTGTAGACACAGATCCCGCACGTATTTCTTCGACAACTTCAATTTTGTCAAGGTTTTTATGCCTATATTTACAATTTGGGTACCTCAAACACTGTTTTTCGCGCCTGTTTTTGGCGCCAAAATCTGGTTTTAAGTGCCTATAAATCGGGCCTTTAATTATTACCGTGCTGTTTTAGTCGTCTCTCGAAGTTCTCGGACTCACCTAAATACACACTATCGCTGTCCGCGCCCGGAGCCTTGTACGCAACACCAGGAAAGCACTATTTTTTGTAATTGTATTACATCACATTGACGAGAGTGTGTTTACCTTGCGCGTGGGTACATGAGCTCCGTGTACGTTGTACTTGCGCAGAACACAGGCAAAAGCTTCACCCTCGCCTGACACGTGGGGCACACTGAACCATTTCAACATTGTGATGGGGCTGCGGAAGGGCGCTACAACTTGGGCTCTACGCATAACACAAATAAATTCTGGTTGCCACTAACCGACCGGTTACAGCGCGCAGGTTCGATGTCAAAGAATAGGTTCACAGACTTGGTGCAAATCCTGTGGTTGTGCTGCATTTAGGACAACACGTTGGACCTTTGTGGGCTCCATGGTGTATCGAATTAAAGTGTAAATCAAAGCTGGTGTGAATGTTTTTTTCTTAAGACAGCACAATAAAGCCCAACACTATCGTGTTTCACCAGAACATTGAAAAAGGGCAACTCTCTTCGTGATTTCCTTCTTCAATGGTAGATTGAAGGGACCTTTCCACAAAAAGTAAGACTATGCGTAAATGGGAATGGGAACGGTTAGGGATAAGAGTTAATGGAGAATACCTTAGTAACCTGCGCTTTGCCGATGACATTGCATTGCTGAGTAACTCAGGGGACGAATTGCAGCTCATGATTACGGAGTTAGACAAGAAGAGCAGAAAGGTGGGTCTCAAAATTAATCTGCAGAAAACGAAGGTAATGTACAACAACCTCGAAAAACAGCAGCGCTTCGAGATAGGTAATAGTACACTTGAGGTTGCAAAAGACTATGTCTACTTAGGACAGGTAATAACCACGGAGCCGAACCATGAGACAGAAGTAACCAGAAGAATAAGAATGGGGTGAAGCACATTTGGCAAGCACTCTTAAATGATGACTGGTAGAATGCCGCTATACCTCAAGGAGAAGGTGTGACAGCTGTATCTTTCCTGTGCTTAGGTACGGAGCAGAAACCTGGAGACTTACAAAGAGGTTTCAGCTTAAGTGCAGCGAGCGCTTAAGATGACGCAGCGAGCAAGGGAAAGAAAAATGGTAGGTGCAACCTTAAGAGACAAGGAGAGAGCAGAGTGGATTAGGAAACAAACGGGGGTTAAGGATATAATAGCTGAAATCAAGAAGAGGAAATGGACATGGGCCGGGCATGTAGCGCGTAGACAGGATAACCGCTGGTCATTAAGGGTAACTGACTGGATTCCCAGAGAAGGCAAGTGGGTTAGGGGGAGACAGAAGGTTAGGTGGGCAAATGACATTAAGAAGTTTGCGGGTATAAATTGGCAGCAGCAAGCACAGGACCGGGTTAACTGGCGGAACATGGGAGAGGCCTTAGTCCTGCAGTGAACGTAGTCATGCTGGCGATGATGATGAAGATGATGATGATGCGTAAACACATCCAAATCTCCTTCCTTGAAAATACAAAATCAGTCATCAATACAAATAAGAAAAAAATTGACCCCGTATCTGCATGTTTCACTGCAAATGTAGTCGAAAGACGACAGTATTTCATCTGGAGAGAGTGGAAAAACGTTTATTTGATGTTCTGTGCGAAAAAATTGGTGAATGGCATTCTTGAGGCACTGTGTTAGAGTGCCTCTATGCGTGCAGCGGAGGCGAACTAGTGCATCGAGGCACGTGAGACATGAGCGCTATCTGGCATTTATCTTAAAAAGCGAAGGGCGTGGTGTGCGTGCCAGTCTCGGAGGCGATAGAGTGTACAACGCAAGGCGACGGGTAGGTGCCACCACCGAGTCGTCTTAGCCAAGCGTTGGAAACACTTGCCTTTTCGTGCATAGCACTGAATTGTCAGCGCAGCGTGATAAATGCTACGGTCCTTTTAATCACTCATGTATGCCTTCTTTGGAATAAAAAGATACACCACAGAATAATTACGTGTGGATATTGTGCCTCAGATATGCGCAATATTTGCTTTTTTGTTGACAATCGCACAAGCATGAACGCCGACGCTTGAGCAGTATTGGTGAGCTATGTGGATGGGGGTGGATTTTTGCGTTTCGAGTATAGTTTCGTGAGACAGACAGACAGACGTAAGTTTTTGCGTCGAAAGTCATGGGGAATTGAATGAACTTGTTAGAGTGAGGGAGCCAGACAGCAGCCGTTCCTGCTCTCACTCAAAGTTTCATTGTTCTTGTTATTCACTGTTGCGCCGGATGACGGCGTTCAAGCTTCATATGGTTCCCTTTCCTCATCGTGGCATACAGCCCCACTGCTGAATGTGCGTTCACTCTTGTGTATTCGTTTCGTCTACTCGGTCACAGCTTGAGTTACGCAAGCCTGCAGCCGCACCGGCCTGATCTTGCAACTTAAAAGCGGCCTGATGACCATGACCGATCATACTCACGCCTTCGGTGCATTCACATGTTAAAGGTACATTAAAGGCAACTATTAAGTCAACGTTCATTGTTGAAATAGTGCTCCGAAAACCTCCATCTAGCTATAGCACTATCTAGTTTATACCACCATCTAGTTTATCTAGTTTATCAAGTACCACCATCTAGTTTATAACATCTTGCATCTTTTCATCATTAGCTACAAGTACCGCCATCCAGTGAACACTGCAAGAACTAAACGAGAAGTGGCTACGTACAGGAGACGGTACCGCCAACTAGTGAACACTGCAAGAACTAAACGAGAGGTGGCCACATACAGGGGACACACAGCCCATGTCTTAAGGAGCTTCGCCCCTAAAAAGAAAGGAAAAATGTTGGCTACGTCTTCTTTCCCACCTTTGCACTAATTTTCTCCTCCACACTTTACATCGCTCTCTCGCGATAACAGTGACGAGCAGTTACCGCAGCAAAAGCAAAGCAATCTTAGGTGTCATTCAAGCCGTTAACGAGGCAGGAGTGTTTATTCAAAGATTATGTCCTAGCTGTAGCTAGCAAACATTTTTGTAGATTCACCACCTCTCTTATTGCACTCGTTAGCGCGTCAAACAATTTGCCAACAGCACAGACAAAAATACAAAACATAGCTGTACTTTTCACAAAATCTCACTCATGCAGTGAATTCTATTAGATGTAGCGGCTCAACGAAAACCTAACAATGCGAGCGGCGACTCAATTTCTTGAGCCAAGAAAAAATTTCCTCGCAAACGTGCAGCGAAGCATTCCTGACAGTTTTCTTTCGTGTGAAGGAATCCAACAAAACAATACGCAAAGTGAAGAGCACAAACAAGATCTCTGCACTGAACAGCACAATCCGAGAAACGTTAGGTTAAGGCTTGAATGACAAATGCTATACGCACTTAACAAAATATCGATGGCATTCGTGCCTAGCAGCGGCCAAGCTGAGAGGCTGACGAAACAAGCGACCACCACGAGGCACGCCGAGCAAGTTATCGCAAATCTTTTATGGCATCTCCCTGCTGCTGCCCGTTTTTCTTCGTCGGCCTAAATGCTCATGAATAGGAAGCGTGACAACGTTGCGTCGCGTAGGTGCCATGCGCACTTCTCTCGCATCCGATCGACGCCCGATCCCAGCCCAATGATATCACACCGTACAATCGCAGACGATAAAGACGGATTCAGGCCACTATCCCAAACGCAAAAACATGCATACGTATAATGCACTAGAAAATGTACTGTAGTAAATAACTCCACTCTAAATACGGTTACCTATAATGTACCTTTTGGGCACTAGTAACTTATGAAATAAAGATTACAAAGGAGTTTATTTTCATGTTTTCGTTATTTTGCAGTGCCTGCAGCTTACATAATCCACATTTCAAGAAATGCATACGATACCAGCGCGAAAAGCGCAGTGCAACCTGTCTGTAGTAACCTATCAACAACGCTGTAACTTATGTGTACACAGCCTTACCGCGTCCCTCGCGAAAAAAGAAAGAAAGGGTAAAAGCATGATGAAAGTATACCGCAGCCGTAAGCGCGGGTTCTCCTCCGCTTAGCGGTCAGCTGCGTTCGGCGCCATGAAATCTAGACCGCGGGAAGGCGCCGCCACGAGAGGCGCAACGCATATGCCCCGCGTGCATAGCATGCAGCGTGCAGCGCCGAATCGCCCGGGCAGCACGCGTGAGGCACGCCATTTTCTGGCGGCGCTTGCAAACTTTGTTTCCGATTCGCTTGCTTGGGATTGTGTGCGTTGCGTGAAACCGGTGATGCCGCTGAGCAGCAAAGACATGTGGATGGGGTGTGCTGCGTGGCAGCTGCAACGAAACTTCTTGTGATTGTCGGCGTTACGTCGTTTTTTGTTCACCGGACGACTTCGCAGCAAACGCGATAAGTTGCGACTACTGCAACCACTGCCCAGCGGCTCATGGCCGAATAACTGACCTGGGTAAGTGGCTTTTCTTTCAGATACACTATGACGGCATGTGAGGTCTTCCTTATTTCAATACTTGTCAAATCGGGACCTTTCTCAGCTGGTAAGAGCGGCCTCGTTTGTGGATTTCATTGTTAGAGTGCTTGTCTTAGCTATATATATATATATATATATATATATATATATATATATATATATATATATATATATATATATATATATATATATACAGTTGGTAATTGCTTACAGTTGCTCATGTTAAATGCTTACAGTTGCAACTGCAACTGTTAAATGCTTACAGTTGGTAATTTTTTCATCCACTTTTCTTTCTTCTTATTTACATTCCATTAATGTTAATAACTTCCCCTGTACATTCCTTGGCATTACTGTCTGTTATATCTCATTATATATATATATATATATATATATATATATATATATATATATATATATATATATATATATATATATATATATATATATATATATATATTTGAGTTTTAGTCAGTTTATCATTGCGCATGACTGACCTATTGCTCGCAACACAGGGTAGAGAGATATTTTTGTCGATTTATCTGCTATCTGTGCTCCTTTTTATAGCAGAGTACCAGCGCAGCTGCGTCATGTTGTCATGTGCTATCTTTGAAGAGTAGGGTGATTATCCTTCTCCAAATAAATATCGCCTTCTCATGTGTGCTTGTGCGCAGCGGTGATTACGGGTTTTCGTGTAGTCATATATGCGCGAGCTTCCAGTGCATGGCTGCGGCATCAATATTTTAAACCAGAGTTCTATGTGCGTGCTTTCTGTACTTGTGAAGTGAGTTCTGCGCCGTAAGCTTTTGACGATACGCTTGGGGCACGAGTGAATATACTTATTGTGTGGTGCCACAGAATTATGCTTTATGCAACACATAAACGAAACTGGTTGTCGGAGGGTTCAGCGCACCATATTGTGCAGACGGCATCGATAGCGTGACAGAATTTCACGTTTTGTTACGACACGATTCTGTCTCTTATTTCATTGTTTATTCTACGTAGGTGGTACAGAACAAGGCAGTGGAGTTGTTGAAGTGCCTACGTAGAGCGGGCAGCCTGAGCACTCGAAAGGTTAGTAAGCGCAGCACACTTGGAATTTTTTTTTCTGTCGGCCGTGGTGGTACTGTGGGTACGGTGCTCGGTTGCCTACCCGCAGGTCGCGGTACGACCCCAGCCGCGGCGGTCGCATTTCGGTGGAAGCGAAATGGCAGAAGCCCGTGTATGTTGTCAGTGCATCTTAGAAAACACCAGGTGGTCGAAATTTCGGTAGCCCTCGACTGCGGTGTCCCTAATAATCATATCTGGTTTTGGGACGTAAAACCCCAGATATGATGATTACTAGAATGTTTGTTTGTCCAGAAAAAAGTTCTTATTTTGCTGCCTCTCCCTCTTCCTATGGCTTGTTTCTGTATGCTTTCGCATGTTCACGAATGCGCACGCTTCGTTTTACGGCGCCGGAGTTTATTTGACGTGATTTCTTAAATTCTCAGCACATCTCGCTCCTTGTGCATTGAGTTCTGTGTCGCAACCTTTCAGAGGCCAACTGCGGGCACGAATAATCGTATTTGTGTGGCCACTGCGCAGTACATGACTAGTTGAACATTTCAGCCAGCCTGTTCGACTAAGGTACCAGTCAAAGTAGGAAGAATAAGCCCAAATGCCAGATTTAGGGTGCCCTTAGCAACTTCTAATTTCGCAAAACCTTAATCCCGTTATGGCCCTCTCGAGCCATCAGTGAAGTTCGTAACGTGCGTACGTATTCAGTGAATATACTGAAACCATTTCACGTCTCACGTGATTGATGCACCAAATTTTACACCAAAGCCACGTTTGCCTGCCGAAACAGAAATCACACGATAGAAATTTTGATTTTTAATAGTTCAGCACCGTAGGCCAATACCACATAACCTTGCATGTTTTCTAGTACTATGTAATACTGTAAGAATGAAGACGCGTCAAAAACTTTGATCTATGGGCCTTTTACCAGTGGCTTATGCAGTTGATGCTTCTGAAATCGCAGCTTTGAAAACGGAAATATGTTCCAAAACGTCGCAATTACTGATCCGGTATTGGATACATGATAAGTTGTTTAGTGCAGATGTCTAAACAGCATAAGGTGGTGAAGTGTTTTATTAAATTTTGACGCCGCTGCACATTAAAAGTTATTCTGACCACTCCCTGGCGCATAGTTCATGAACATAAGTAGCTATATACAAGACCACGAGAGCATGGCTACCGAGGATAGTGCGTTACAAGGAACCACTGCAGAGAGTGCCTTGGCAGGCATTAAATCGATTATTTGTTCCCAACTTTTCATTGCAGACGAGACAATGTTTTCGGAAGACCATCCATTATCATCAGAACATGAGCTAGACCTTGAGGAACAGCCTGGCGTCACTTGCCATGAAGGTAAATTGTGCAGCAACCCACTAGTCATTCCTTGCAAACACACGCGTAACATAACGGAAAATAGTTACGGTGACGTGTTAGCATATTGCCTATTTTTCTTCAAGGAGTAATATTATTACGAATTACCGCTTAAGAATCTTAATATAAGGAACCAATAATATTATGAACCACTGAACAATGCTTGTTACCGTTGCCTTTTCACTAATGCATTGCTTATGAAGTAGAGCTGTCGTTTCTATAAACTGAATGGTGTACTTTCGTTCCATTTAGTTGTGGTTTGCATGAAACTATTCGATGGTATAGCTATTGCATATTATGGGGCAGGCCCGTTCTTTTGCTCCTGAGAAAGAAGAATGTGTAGCCTTGTACTCCACTGATATTTTTGTTCGTCTTGGTTTTGTGCGCCGTCTTGCTGGTTGGATATTATATTGTATACTGGTCACATTGCAGCATATATATATGAGAGTTGCCTTTTGAGTCCTTGAGAAAGCATGAAGAACATTTTAATAAAGGTCGTTTTGAAAGTAACCTATGTCTTTTCGACTGCTGTATACCTTTGCAAAAATTACATTCTGAAAGAAAGGGGTGTAACCTATATAAAAAAGATTTGACTTTTATTTTGTAACCATTAGAAAGCTTACAAATGTAAAGGTTACACTTTGGTAACTTTTAGGTTATAGGTGCACTAAAATGTGAAAAAGTTCACCTTTGCATAGATTACCATATTTAGAGTGTAGTGCGCGTGTTTTCTTGAAGCAGTAAGTTATGTGTTGCCGTCTTACGGCTGGGGTGAAGCAGTGTAGCTCAGCCGCTTTTTGGCCCCAGTGACCACTCTTGTCATTTTTATGTTACTCTATGCTTGAACTGTTGAGTGGCATGAACGTGCCTCACCGCCAGATGCCTTCCGTGTAGACTGTAGCGGCGGCACTGCAGTCCCTTAGTATCGAAGGCGCCGCGCGCCGGGCGCAACACCTCCTAGGCGCTTCGCCCCGCCGCGGTGGCCTATAGTTGCTAAGGTACTCGGCTGCTGCCGCGCAGGTCACGGGATCGAATCTCGGCTGTGGCGGCTGCATGTCCGGTGTAGGCGGAAATGTTGTAGGCCCGTGTTCTCAGATTTGGGTGGAAGTTAAAGAACCCCAGGTGGTCGAAATTTCCGGAGCCCTCCACTACGGCGTCTCTCACAATCATATGGTGGTTTCGGGACGTTAAACCCCACATATCAATCTATCATCAATCCTAGGTGCTTCGTCTCACCCTACGCTTTTTATGCAGCTTTTTTTGTGTGCGCCCGTCACTCATGTCCAGCACATTCCGACCTATAACCCTTGAGAGTTGACACGCCAAAGTACTGAATTTTAGCGCCATGAAAGCCCTTCTGTGTGATCAAAAATTATCTTTCTTTAACAATAAACTGTTAAAACGGTTACTATAGGTAGGAAAACTAAGAGAAAGGGTATGCCTGATCGGCACAATGACGATTTATAGTCTCGGTATTATGACGCACGTTACCTTAACTTAAATGTGCTTCAACGTTTTTTGTGCTGAAAAAATCTGCAAAAGCATGTGGCCTTAAACAACAAGTTGCGCGTTAATTGACGAGAACTTGGCTTCTAAGATCTTAAAAATCATAATTATTGGGAGTTAAAATATCCTGAAGCACAAGACACGAAACGATAAATGGTTAAGTCCATTTCTACACGTGCCGCGAATGTTCCCAAAACCTTACTCTAAATAAGTTTTCAGTGCATCTTATTTCATTTCTGTGTCGCTCAAGGTCAGCGTGGGTGAATGTATATGAAGTTGTTTTCTCAAATAAATTTATTTGTGAGTGTAGCGAGTGTTGTATTTCCTGTCCTTGTTGTCAATGTTAAAAAGTGCGCTACTGAAGCTTACGGTAAAATGATCCTCTCAAAAGCACGCCGAATCAGGAGGCCGTTTGTAGAAAATAGAGACGGAGAGAATTTGACCCTCCTCCACCCCGAAATTCTTCATAAGAGATACTAAAACATTTACACACTATTCACAGCGGCCACCACTTGCCGAAGTTGGCCATTCTGCTCCCAACTGCCCTTCCCTACCCCCAATCCACACCCCAAAAAACCCTGGGTAGCCCTGCACCAAATTGTTGCCGTTGCCGAAGCTGTGCATAGCAAGTCTCTTTACCAATTTGCATTGTCAGTTTCACTTTTTCGACAGAGTGAGGTCTGAAAAATATTTCAAGTCAACATTGTCGTCAATAGAGAGATGCACCGCGTAATAATAACGGCCGTTCTTATGGGCATTATGGGCATATTCTTAATAATAACGGCCGTTCTTATGGGTTCTTATGGGCATATGGTTAATAGGGTAGGAAGGGGACGCACACAACTGTGTGTGCTGGGCAATAAAAACAAGCGTTTGCTAGCTTGCAATGGCAATACACGAATGAAAGGCTTGGAAATCAGCCCAATATAGGCTGTCGATATAAACTGAGACTGGTTATAGAGAATTTAGGCAGTGTAATCGACGGGCGATATTACAACTGCGCCAAATCGTCAAACCCGCTCTGTGCATGTAAAAATTAAGATTCGACATTCTACAACCCAATCTGGTTATTACAACTTCAACCCGTCTTGCTACACATCATTTGCTGCTCCATTAGAACTGTAGGTGTTGAAAGTCTGGTGAGGAATCGAGACTTGGAGTAAGCACCGATAATGCATACTTTCTGAACCTTGCCGCAGCAACAAACGCCGTAACTCGCAGGAGAAGGAGAACTGGGCGTGCCAGAGAAGCTTTCGCCAGTGAGTCCACACCTTCATTCAGTACAATTTCTTTGTGTCCCGGCACTCAAACTAATCACATGTTTCACAGATGACGAGGAGTAAGTAAACGAAATATAGTTAGAATATCTCAATCTGTTGACGAAGTTAGTACCGAACACAAGGCAATGAACCTGCAACTATAGCTACACAAGTTAGAGTTAAAGGAATTTCACGTAGGGATAATATAACACCTAAGAACTCGGCCAACAAGAATGTATGGTCTGGAACACGCTTCTTTTTTATCGTCTTCACCACCATCGTAATTGAGAGACGATGGTTGGCGTGGCTCGACCCTAGAGAGCTTCGGCCTCTAAAGTTTGTACAAGTCAAAAACTGATTTCATGCCCCCCCCCCCTCAGCAATCGGTCTTTCTACGCACCCCCAATGAATATGCCAATCACTGTATGCCTCGCCCTTTTTCTTTCCCTTTTCTCCTTACCTCGTGAGAAGTGCCAGGCTAGAAACGTGCTTTGCAGCCTGACCTCTTCTGCTTCTCATTAAACGTCTTTTTGATTAAAAACTGGGTTTCAGTTACTCCTAAATATGAAGTTAGGGAGGATACACGAAACAAAGCGGATATTACGAGCACAAACTATCAAGTGAATTTATTAAAAGAAACCTTTTTGTAGGAATACTTCCAGGGATATGTGGGTTGGGCTGGTGGGCAGAAATCTTGCTGAACCGTCCTCGGGTGCTACGCATTGGGTGATCACGATTACGAGATGTGGTGATGACTCAAATTTTTTTCTACGTATGCTTATTTATAAATCTGCCTTCCGATGAATTCGATTTACGTCAGGAATTGTGTAATGAAGGTTGAGTCGACACATGCTCTTTTTTGGTCCAATATGTGACGAAAATCAAATTCATTTCTCCCCCTTCACCTGTTTCCCTGGAATGGAATCTTACCCACTGGAGGCTGGTTTCTCTGGCAACCTCAGTGTGGGTTTTTTTGTTTTTTTAAATGAATGTTTACCACCACCCCCGTTTTTAGAAAAAGGAGTTAAGTTGCAACGTTAACAATAAAACACATGACATAGAGGCAACACTACCTCACAAAGGTGAACACTTACGAGAGTCGTTGCAGACATTGTGGCCTGATATATGGCTTGTACCCACACTGGGGGTTCAGAAAAGAATAATTGTTCTTGCTCCCCTAATAACTGTGACGCATACCCACTGTGGCGGGATGGCGAAAAGTTCAGAGGTTTCATAACATCGTTGGATGTTTTAAAATACTGCAGGGTATATTTGTTTTCAACGCCAACGTCATGTTCCTTGAGTGACCATACCAAACAACCACGCTTCCCACGGATGCCTGACAGATGAGGCCCACATGAGAGACAGCCATGGAAGCTTCCAAATGCAGCCAAATTTTTACTATTCCCAATTTATTGCTGAAGTCATGATCATCATCATCAAGACTAACCTATGTTCTGCCCACGACATGCAGCGCGTGGATTGCCAGACTCGTTCTCTGGTACAGATCGCGCCTCGAAAGTCGCCTCTGTCCGACACTCCTCCCATCAGCTGTTTATATCTGTGCAGGCTGCGGCCTCTGGGCTGTAATCATCCGCAAAGAAGGTCGGCAAGTACTTTAATTAACCCGACTGAGACGCGATGAGCGTCCGAGCACTGGGAGCATAAGAGCTGCGTTATTTCTTTTATATTTTTGTGTTGATAGGGATCGAGGAAGGGGGCTGTATATAAGGTGCAGTGTTGCGTTCCTTCAAAATTATATACCGCTTTCAGTACGTTTCCTGATATTACTCCACGTTCAGTTGTTTTACCTTCTTGCTATTTCTGTTCAAGCTCCTCGTCGCGGTGATTCATGTGCATTGGCACGTGCGAGCATTCCAAACCACGAAAGCTGACCGAAAAAGAAGCGTACACTTCGTGACAACTTTCTATGGCAGCATAGCTAAGGCTACGAAGCATGCACTTAGCTAACGCTAACGTTATGTACCATAAAGGCAAACATTGAAACAATATATATATATATATATATATATATATATATATATATATATATATATATATATATATATATATATATATATATATATATATATTGACAGAGGAGCAGAGCATATATTCTAGGTACTTCTACTCTCACTGGTGCGTCTATGAGTACCTGAAGGCTTGTAATGGCTTCCGATTAAAGCTTTATATACAATATTGCCCCAGTTTGACATTTGCAGAAGACGCGTGCAACAATTTCGTTCGTAAAATCATATCCATGTTCATGTAAATGATGTCTGTTTTGTCATCATCGTTAGAGTATGTCTAAGAAGGAAATGTTCTGTAAGTGTTATTGACGTTTGTGGCAATAAATTCTTTCTAAACAAAAGCCGCCACACAAGTGGCAAGAAAACCGCGTCATGGAACGCCGTCCTGCACGAGTCACGATGCCTCGCCGCGGGACTGGCACGAGACTCGAGGTGTGAAAAAGAAGCCGACGAAGTTCGAGATAGCGAGCAAGAGACCTTTCCACCGGCCATCTGTTTTAAATGCGAAGCATTTGTTAGCGAACTTCGGCGACTTTGAGCGTATCTATCTATCTATCTATCTATCTATCTATCTATCTATCTATCTATCTATCTATCTATCTATCTATCTATCTATCTATTTATCTATCTATCTATCTATCTATCAATTTATCTATCTAATTATCTATCTATCTATATATCAATCTATCTAGCCGCCTACGACTTTTAGCTCTCCCGGCCGTGTCGATAATGGTATCTACACCAAACTTGGTATAGCATAACATGACTGATATTTGACTAGTCATAGCGTAAAAATTATGACATGTATGTCATGAATGTCCTGATATACATTTGATGGTCCTGCAGCTCTTGTGGTGGTTTCGATCACATGACATGTTGCAAAGCTTGCATGCTATGGCACGATTGCATGGCGAACACAAGCGACAGACTCTAAGATGAAAATCATGTCATGCGTGTCATGTAAAAACATGACTACATGCCATGCTCATGACGATCTCGCGGCTGTTTCGTTTGCGTCACATATATCAAATTTGGTATTACGGTACGTGAATAGATGACGTGGGTAAAATACTGGTGCGAACGTGATAAACTTGAGACGCGTGTCATGTAACAACATCAATACATGCTACGCTCATGATGCGCTCGTGGTCGTTTCGCTAACTTCGCATGTACCAACTGTGCATTACGTGACGCGAATGGACAACATAGGTAAATCGCATATACAAACATGATAATCATGACATGCGTGTTATGTAACAACATGACTACATGCCACACTCATGATACGCTCGCAGCCGTTTCGCTAGCTTCACATAAGTCACATTTGGTATTAGGTGACACCAATGAATGACGAAGGTATGTGACTGGTGCAAACATTATAATTATGAGATGCGTGTCAAGTGAAAACATGACTACATGCCACAGTGAAGGCGCCAATCCATTTCGACGTGACGCGGTGCGCATGGACACCGTCCAGTCGAGTTTTCCAATCTGACTGCAGCGCCAGAACACATAATCAAGCGGATAAAAAAAGCAACCTTGAGACGGCTTCCGTGTAAATGGAACGCAACGCACGTGTCTCGCGGCCTGCATCTGTCGGTGAATTGTGGCCGGGATACATGGAAGACGCGCACGCGTCCATTTTTTGCGTCCCCTAACGGCGAATGTAAAAGACTTTGAGACGGACCAATGTGAGCAACGCAACTCGCTCTCGTCAGTGTGCGGCCCCTATGCTCGCCGGCATTCATTTTGTCACGTCACGCCGGCGTTGCCATGCCAGGCTCCAGACCTGCCATGTACTCGCAGGTGCATGCCGCGCTGCGTTGCCTTGAAGCATGCGCGTTGCAGCGCGTCCGCCATCTCTCCATCACGAAAAGAGGGAGACGCACTGTTGTCTGTGTAACGCATCGGCGAAATGCAGCATGTCGGATTTCGCGCCGGTTGCCGTCGGGCTGGGCCGAAGGACTCTGGTCGCGCCTGACGTGAGACTATAGAGAGCTCACGTTTTGCTAACGTAGCGTCGCTGTGCCCAGCGTGCGCGCTCGTGAACGCTACATAGGAGTATAATGGAGCCTTCATGATGCGCTCTCGGCCGTTTTGCTAGCTCCACATATACCAAATGTGGTCTTACGTGACGTCAATGACTGACGAGATATATGACTGGTGCAAACATGATAATCCTTACACGTGTGTCATGTAAGAACATGACGACACACCACACTCTTAGCGTTCTCGTGGCCGTTTCGCTAGCTACACGCATATTAAATTTGGTATCACATGAGGTGAATAGATGACGATGGTAAACGACACATCCAAACATAATAATCATGACACGGAAATCGTGTACGGCATCATTTACCTCCACCTCGTAACGTTGTGCTGATTTTAAAGTGACCTATCCGCATTTCTCACTCGTCCTTTGCATAGCATCGATTCCCACTGTACGTGGGATCTGCCATTATTTTTTTCACTTTACGGGCATAGGTTTGCCCTCAATAAATAGTTTTTATAGTAGCAGTCACTACATTTATTGGTAACAATATTTTGAAAGAAACACTGTTCTGAATAACATCAAAAACATGGAATTGTCATGCGAAAATGTACATGTTGGGTGCACTTGTGAAACAAAATACGCACACAGGCGGACTGCTTAGCGTTGACTCTCATGTGCAGAGGCTCCATCGAAGTAGCCTAGGCTGTGCTGCCACGGAAAGTTCTCGCGAGGTTTTTTAGAATCATACCACACGATGCGTGTTAACTTTCTTCTTAGCTGCCTTGAGCTTGTGCGCAACGAACAAGACTGAGCAGAGAATATTTTTCATGTTTCGTGAACATAAGTTGCTGCGTAATCATGCGAGCTCATAACTTGCCACGGGCAGGATCGGAACCTGCGACCAACGCGTTTGATGCTTTATATACTACTGACTACTACTGAGCTGCTGCGGTTCAGTTATCCCTAACTGATGCGTTGGCAGTTATATATATATATATATATATATATATATATATATATATATATATATATATATATATATATATATATATATATATATATATATACATATACATACATATATATATATATATATATATATATATATATATATATATATATATATATATATATATATATATATATATATCTGTGTATGTGCGTGTGTGTGCGCGCGTGTGTGTGTGTGTGCGCGCGTGTGTGTGTATGTGTGTGTGTGGGGGGGGGGGTCCATCGGTGGCAATAACAGTATTTCGAACATAGTCGACTTGAATACTTTTAGAATAAATCGCAGGAAAATGTATTTTGTTATGAAAAAATACGAAAAGTCGTTGAAGTCACCGACTAGTATAAAAATGAGCTTGGGTCTGTTCAATATTGCTCTGTCGCAATTGTGATTGATAAAATTGTTAAACCATTTTTTGTGTGTTTGACGAGCGACTTAACGAGTCGACGAGAAAGCTCGGTGCTAAGAGTACCAGAACTGTAATAAGTGGGAGCCAGCAACAAATGAACTTTCTTTCATACAATGAATAATTACATACGTATAACACGCTGCAAGGTAATCACGTCTGGTCGTTATCTAAGGTTAGTTTCATTGGCGGTGTTGCTTGCGCACGCATGGCTTGCAAGCATTACTCGATCTGTTTCCCACGGGAAAAGAAAAAAACAACTTAAGCAACATGAATAAAGTTACTATCATAGCGTACTCGATACGCTTTTGTCTGTCGTGAAGATATGCGTGGCTGACTAATTGCGCCTTGCTGAGGAACTGAATCTTGATCCTGCGGCTGCTCCATTGATTACAGGGACTTTATGGTCCTCACTCTGCTCACGCTGAGGAAGTTCTGACTCGGTAAGACTACCACTTTCTTTGTTCGATAAGCACTCACTTTCGAATTTTTCACAATACTGCTCACCTGTCCTTAGAAGGTGACGCCGGTTATGGTAAAACCTTCTGCCGTCCCCCGTAGCTGCCTCGTAAGACGATAGTTATAGCGTGAGAACAAAACGACGACACAGAGACAAGAAGGACACGAAAGACATGAGCGCTAACTTCCAACTGAGTTTATTGCGCAGAGCGCAAAAAGATATAGAGGAGACAGTAACCATGTGACAAAAACCATATGGCACAAATAGCAAAACATCAGTAAGAGAAACACAAAAAAAAACGAAAAACAAAAGCACACAAAAAAGGCAAACTATAGTCTGTAAGGAAACGAAACAGAAAATTAAAGATAATTTAACTACTTGCGTGCACCGAAACATTCGAGAAACCTTAGTTCCTTCTCGGACAGAGACACGGAGGGCTTGCTAATGCAAGTCGTGCCATCTGCGCGGCCTCGACAATGACTCGGGTGTGCTCATCTTTGTGCTTGTACAGCGTCGCTGTGTCCTTGAGAAGGGGCACACAATTGCACTCAGTGCAGTGCTGAGGAAGAAAACCATCGTTCCCGTTTCTAACATTGTTAGCGTGTTCTCTCAGCCGATCGTTCAGACACCTTCCGATCGTTCCGACATAAGAAGCACTGCATGAAAGGTGGCTCCTATAGACAACTTCCCGGGAGGATGCCTCATACCTGTTTCTATGTTGAACTCTGCATTCCGTTGATGACTGCTTTTTCGGGGGGTTTGTAGAATCGGTGACGCTGATTATTTTAAAGGTGCCGAGAACAGGACACGAACTACAAATTGTTTTCCGAATTTTGAGCCTGTGTGATATCTGGTGTTTGCATGAACTCACAGCTATACTTTCACGCTCTGTATCCGTGTTGCTCGGATTCTGCCTCTGCTCTGCCTTATTAGTCCACAGGAAAGTCTCAGCAACGGAAGTGATAAACGCCTCGGGAAAGCCCGAAGCCTTAAGCCGGGAAACTTGAGCTTTGAAGCTCGCAGAGATATTGTGGGTGCACGACCTATTTATGGCATTCTCAAGACAAATTCGCGCTATGCCTCGCTTAACTAACTTGCTGTGAGCGGAAAAAAAAGGAAGCAGAGGTTTCTGCGCACGTGGTTCATAACACCAACAGATGTGCTGTGAGCTAAAAGACAGTCCTAAATCCAAAAAGCGTAACTTGTAATTCTCGGGCATTTCATGCATAAACACAAGAGGCCTTAAACAATCTTCGAACACACCTATCGTTTGAGTCGCAATCGAGTGGAATATGGAAGAATTACAACTTAGAAGAACCAAGAAATCATCCACGTATCTGAATACTTTGACGACATGCGAGCCTTCTAACCTTTTCTGCAGTTTTTTTGACCAATTTTGCCAATAGAAGATCACTGAATAGAGCTTCTATGCATGAGCCAATTGAAACACCGTTTTTCTGCAGATAAATGCAATCATTTCATTGAACGGAAGTAAAGGTAAGGTACAGCAAAACCAGGTCGAAAAAATCTCTCGCACTGATGTCAGTTTTAATTTAGAAGTTCACTTCCCCGAAAATTTCTCTGTTATGCCTAGTTCACACTGAAACATCCGCTTTCTACAGCGACCGAAATTCCCCTGCCGCCGAAACGCAGCGTCGTTCGCATTGGACGCGCCCCGCGTCGCCGAATATGCCATCTACTACGGGGCGAACACGGGATGGATGCGCTGTCACCCGGTTGTTGTCGCGGCTTGCAAACGCCACTACGCAAGCCGGTAGTGTATACCTCGATGATTCTCGTACGCAAAAAGCAAGAAAAGACAGTACTGCTTACTTTTCTTGCAAGTGGCTGTCTTGTAATGCATGAAGAGCAGAAAAACCACCGATGCCAGCGGCGTTGGTGGGTTTTTTTGCTCTGCAAAACCGCAACAAGCTCAGTCACGCCAACAGCAAGCTTGGTCACCTCTTCCACGAAATACGGAGGCGAAGTAGGCACAGAGTAGGTTAAACTCCCGTTGGTTTCAGCATTCAGTTAGGTGCACTGCGGCATAACAAGTGAGTAGGGCTTGGCCGCCATTTCTCAAAATTCCTTGACTAGCGCTCCTATTGGTCCGCGGTGACTAATTCAGCGGCAGACGCCGCAAAAATCGGTCCGAGAGCAATCGGCGCGGAGAGGGCCCCTTCGGCGGAACTCGCCGCCGCCGAACCGGATTCGGAGCACTTTCGACGGCCGGAATGCTCAGTGTGAACGCGGCCTTATCCCTTATACATTCTAATACATTCATCGTCATGCCATATTAACTAGCCCAAGCTGCCACACTTCTCAGTTGCCTCGTAAGATCTGGGTGGGACTCGTTTTAGGCCCTGTGCTTTTTTGGTCCATGCCTTGTCTTTGACTCGCACAACTTCGCCTTTCTTGAGTGCTGGTAAACATCTGCCCCAAGCATCATGCTGTTTATGTTCAGTGACGGGAATTCGTGAGTGGTGGCTGATCTCTGGAAGTTTCATGCATAGGGAATTGCCTTGGAGAAGTTCACCAGGGGAACGACCATCTTCGAGGGGCGAAGAACGATAGCTTCGTAGCCCAAGCCAGAAGTGACGTTTTTTTTCCACAGTATTCATGACTTGTTTTAGAATTTGAACGCCTTTGTCAGCGGGGCCGTTTTGGACGAATAAAATCCGGGGCTAGACGTACCATGCTAGTTATTGTACCTGGAGCCAAAACGTGAAAATTCAAAGGATGAGAAGGGAGGTCGCTGCAAACTGGTGCTTGGATACCATACCTAGAAAATTTAGCACCCATCTTTTTCATTACTGATATAGTGGTAAAGTAAGTTACTCTAATGAATTCTGCGAAATTGGTCAAAGCATCTAAAACACAAAGAACCTTCCACCTTGCTGGAAGATGTCGACTCCAACTTTGTACCACTACACAGTACGGTCTGCGCCTCAAACTGGCGGGTCTCATTGCTACGCGTAAGCATACTTGCGGCAGCCTGTACGGCACTGTAGCAACTTTTCGATGTCTCTGTGAAAGCCTGGCCAGAGAACCAAACGTCTAACATTTGTTTTGGCCTTCTTCCAACCCAAGTGCCCTTCATAATCGCAATTGATGGTTTTTCACCTCATTGAGTTCAGAATAACCACTTTACACCTCTTAAATACAATACCGGGTACGAGTGATAAGTCAGATGTGAATGATTTCAGCGTGCCCTCGAGCTTTCCGTTGCCGCAAAAGTAAATAAGATTTCAAAAGTCGGGATCAGCTGCAGTCTTGTTAGCTAAGCGTAGCATGATCATTTTGCTTACCAACTCGGACACGATTCTCGTTGCATACACTTCCACGTTCTCGTTGAATGCAATATCCCTTGGGGCCCTCAGTGACGCTCTGGACAGCATGTCCCCAGGATGAGCTGCTTACCTGGCACGAACTGAAGATCAAAGTCATAGGTGAGCAGTCACAGAAAGGAACGCTGAAGCCACTGAGGCATGTCCCCAGTAGGTTTTGTAGCAATGTCAATGAACGGACAATGGTCAGTTTCAATCACAATCTTGCGTCTAAAAACAAACTGGTGAATCTATTAGCCGCTAGACATATATCTAGCGGCTAATATAAGTGTACTTGGAACGATCCACGGCAAGCAACCTAGCTCCCTCTGGTCAATATATAGACGTATGGTGCTTGTCAAGTATGCTGTCGCGTAGAAGACGCTGGGCGGACAAAACCTCTGACAGGCTAAAAGATAGACTGCGTCAGCAATACAATAACTGAACTAGCCATAGAAATAACTTGTTGACGATTGATTTGATGATTGATATGTGAAGTTTAACGCCCCAAAACCACCATATTATTATGAGACATGCCGTAGTGGGGGGCTCCGGAAAATTTAACCACCTGTTGTTATTTAACGTGCACCCAAATCTGAGCACACCGGCCTACAGCATTTTGGACTCCACAGGAAATTCCGCCGCAGCCGGTATTTGATCCCGCTGCCGAGTATTTTAGCCGCTAGACCACCACGAAGGGGCAGAACTAGCTGACGGTGAACAAGAACGTGACCCGCTGGCGGTCACGTTGTCTGTTAGTTGCGCTATGCGTCGTGGGAAATCACAGAGAGGCCCTGACAACGTTTCAACTAGGTAAGCGCAGGCACCAGTTGCTGCGTGATGATGCTGTGCGTCTAGCGAAAAAAACAAAAACAGAAAAATATCATGCCTCATTCCTACATCAAATTCCTAAATATCAAGGAGATGTTACCGCTGTCAGTGATTCCGAATGTTCTAAATAAAGCTGGCTTTCATATATGCAATAATTGCAAGCAGTGTTTTATTACCTTAATACATTTTATTCATAATGTGGCAAAGCCGTTGAACAGTGGGTCGTCCTCTCCAGTGCCTTCTAGTGGGTCGCCCTTTTCATAAGAAGAAGAGCAGCTCGTTCTGAGAGTCGGTTCCCGCATTGACTGTCGCTGTCGTGGATCATCAACGAGTGTCCGCCAATAAACGTCTTAACAATTTGGTGGAGAGTGCTGTGCCCTTCAAACATCTTCGGTTCACATTCGATGCCCTTGGAGCTTCGATCCCGTACCGTGCCTTCTACCATGCACCAGGACGCCGCTCAGCAAACGCTCCCTTCTACGCCAACGCCATGTCCCGGTGTCCCCCGCATCCGCGACCCTCCTGTCTTCACCGGCGCGGATGGCACCTACGTCGAGGACTGGCTCGCCATGTACGAACGCGTGAGCGTCCCCAATCATTGGGACGAGGCAGCTAAACTCGGAAACCTGTTTTTCTACCTCACGGGTGTGCCTGGAATGTGGTACAACAACCACGCATCTGATTTCCCGACTTGGTCCGCTTTTAAGACTGCGGTCGTCGACGTGTTCGGCCGTCCTGCCGTTCGTAAACTGCAAGCCGAACAGCGTTTACGTGAACGAGCACAGCAGACCGGCGAGTCCTTCACAAGTTACATCGAGGACCTCCTTGACTTGTGCAAGAAAGTCGACCTGAACAAGTCAGAGGCTGACAAAATCACGCATGTTCTAAAAGGCATCGCCGACGACGCCTTCACCATGCTCCTGGCCAAGAACCCTCACACTGTGGCAGAAGTCATCACATTATGCCAAAGTTACGGCGAGCTTCGGCGGCAGCGCTTGATGACCCGTCGACCGCCACTACGTGATGCTGGTCTCTCGGCTTTCTCAGCAGTTACTGACCACACAACCTTGCTCGCCGAAATCAAGTCATTCGTGCGTGAGGAAGTTGCCCGCCAGGTCTCTTTACTGGCTTTTGCTCCGCCGCAACATGCTCAGCAGCCAACAAGTACACTTCTACCTCCGCTCCACCGAGCCATTTAGCCAGAAATCGCGGAGGTCGTTCCTCAATACCACCAGCCACCTCCTGTATCTGCGCCACTCAGCTACGCCCAAGTTGTGGCCAGGCCGCCCCCACCGATTTCTGTGGCTTGCCCTATAAGTTACACCGAAACGACCGCGAGGCCCCAGGCATTCGGAGAAACTGTGTCGCCTACATACGCCGACGTCACCCACGTGCCTCGAGTGCCACCCACCATGCACTCATATCATCAGCCGGCTCGCCCATTGCGTTCTACGACATGGATGGGACCCGCGAACAGATGGCGCACTGCTGACAATCACCCCATCTGCTTTGCTTGTGGTCGCGTCGGTCACGTAGCACACTATTGCAATCGTGTGCAGCAACCGCAGGTCGCCTCGAACTTTCCAAGCCAATCAAGCCGCTCTTATGACCAACCGCCGCCTATGTCACCGTCGTCCCGCCCCGCTCCGTCTACCCGCCGTTCACCATCTCCGCGACGTCGCTCACTGTCGCCGATGCGGCCACGTCCACTCGAGGGCGACCAGGAAAACAAGTCGTCGCAGTCCACGAGGCAAGGGTTGCGACGCTGTCGAACTGTGGAAGCCCTCAGGAAAGCCCATTGAACGTGATAGACGTACTTGTGGATGGCGTTCGTGCATCTGCCCTTGTAGATACTGGAGCCACCGTATCAGTCATGGACGCAAAACTTAGCCGATTACTGCGCAAAGTGACCACGCCACTCTCTGGGCTCTCCCTCCATACAGCCAGCGCCCAAAGCATTCACCCTACGGCGATGTGCACAGCCCGCTTTAAGATTCAGGACGTGATGTATGCGGTCGAATTCATCATAAATCCTTCATGCTCCCTCGACATCACCCTAGGATGGGATTTTCTCTCCCGCCATGACGCCATCATTCATTGCGCACCAGCTGAAATAGAACTCACACAATTCTCTTTCACGCCGGCCGACAGTACATCTGCTGCAAGCAAGTTATTCGTCAGAGATGACACCCAAGTGCCTGCAAATTTGTCCGCGACGGTGTCGGTCCACTGCGCAAGCCTTTCTGACACCGCTACACTCCTCTCGCCATCTCATCGTGTTTTCCTCTGAAAAGGCTTGCTGGTTCCTTTCGCGACCGTGCAACTCACTCACGGCAGCACCACTATTTTTGTAGTGAACTCATCCCCGTACAGCGTTACGTTGGTGCGAGGTGAATGTCTCGGCAGCGTGGAACCCATCGAAGACGAACAAGTTATGGATCAACCCGATGACATGCACTGCTCAAGTTCCAGTACGCTTAGTGCTGTTTCGACATCTGCTTCATCATCCGATGATGTATTCGGTCCCTCCATTCCCGACAGCCTTACGCCAGGCCAGCGTTCCCGGCTTCTGGACCTGTTGGAAGAATTCCGGCTTTCTTTTGATGTCGCCCAACCTTCTCTCGGCCGCACATCCACCGTTACGCATCGCATCGACACAGGCACACAGCCACCACTGCGGCAACGTCCATATTGTCACGTCGCTCCAGGGGATGTCGACAAGGTCTATTGATGTCCGAGCAACAGGGCTCTAATCAAGCGCGTCGGTTGGGCTTGTTTGCTAGAGCGGGGGTCCACGCGCACTTCTTTCTTCTTCGTGGTGTGTGCCTTCACCTTGGCATACGACCCACTACTAGAAGTAGGTGGCAATATTGCTCCTCAACAAAAAAAAGAAAGAGCATCGTCCCGATGCTGTAAAGTTATTGAAACAAAAACCAAAACAAAGTAGGTTAAACAATGAAAAAGGGCACCAATAATCAAATGTTAGACGCGATAAGTTCACCAATGATGAGGCAATTGTCAGAGCACAAATAAAAAAAACACAGGAAAAGTGGTCTTTTAGGAACGCGCTAAATAGGGCTTCATGCGCACCACGTGAACTATGTCAGAGGTCGGTTGTTTTCGTTGTGCCCATCGTGACGACGTAGCGTCCGGAACCACTTCGTAGTTTACGTCGCTCACGCGGCGTATTACTTTATACGGACCGAAGTATCTGCTGAGCAACTTTTCGGAGAGGCCACGGCGTCGAACAGGTGTCCAAACCCAAACTAGGTCTCCCGGACTGTAAGATACGTCATTGTGACGCATATTGTAACGTCGTGCATTGACCTGTTGCTGCTGACCAATGTGTGGCCGGGCGAGCTGGCGAGTTTCCTCGGCACGCTCTGCAAATTCTTCTGCGTCAGTTGTTAATCGATCAGCGCCTTCATAAGGAAGCATCGCATCCAGCATCGTCTGAACTTCGCGGCCGTAGAGAAGGCGAAACGGTGTAAATCGGGTTGTTTCTTGAACGGCGGTGTTATAAGGGAACGTCACATAAGGCAAAATGCGATCCCATGTTTTGTGTTGGACGTCGATGTACATGGAGGTCATGTTTGTGACTGTCCTATTTAGTCGCTCCGTTAAGCCGTTGCTCTGCGGATGGTAAGCAGTCGTCGTTCGATGCCTAGTGTTACTTAGCCGAAAAACTTCATCAATAAGCTGTGCAGTGAACGCTGTTCCTCTGTCGGTTATCACTGTAGATGGAGCACCGTGGCGCAGAACAATGTGGCACATGAAGAACTGTGCTACCTCAGAAGCCGTGGCTCGTGGTATCGCCTGTGTCTCAGCATAGCGGGTCAAATAGTCAGTTGCAACAATGACCCATTTGTTGCCGTCGGACGATAAAGGAAATGGGCCGAGAATGTCCATGCCGACTTGGTCAAATTGCTTGGGGGGTGGATCAATTGGCTGAAGTAATCCAGCCGCCTTGCTTGGTGGTGACTTTCGACGTTGGCATTCACGACAGCTTTTAACGTACTGCTTCACGCTTGCTGAAAGTCCGGGCCAGTAGTACGCCTCACTTACTCTGGGGAGCGTTCGCGAGTAACCTAGATGCCCAGATGTGGGCTCATCATGGCACGCGGAGAGGACTTCGTCCCGCATGGCCTTCGGAACAACGAGGAGGTAAACGCGGCTCGTAGAACGGGCGTTTGTTTTGTACAGGACATTACCTCGGAGGCATAAAGACGTCATGACACGAAATAGATGGTGAGGTATAACGGCGCTATGACCCTCCAGATGGTCGATGAGCGGTCGAATCTCTTCATCCTCTCGCTGGCGTATGCTCAAGTCAGATGAGCTAAGGGCGCCCAGGAAACCGTCATCGTTGTCTTCTTCTTGATTGACTAAAGGTATGGGTGCACGCGACAGCGTATCAGCGTCTTCATGCTTACGTCCAGACTTATATACGATGGTAACATCAAATTCCTGTAGACGCAAGCTCCATCGGGCCAGTCGTCCAGAGGGATCACGAATGTTTACCAACCAGCAGAGGGCATGGTGGTCCATCACCACTTTAAATGGACGACCATAGAGGTACGGGCGAAACTTGGTGATCGCCCACACAACTGCAAGACACTCTTTCTCTGTGGTCGTGTAATTCACCTCGGTACGGGACAGTGAGCGGCTGGCATAGGCAATGACTCGTTCTTTGCCGTGCTGATGCTGGACGAGCACTGCGCCGAGGCCGATGTTACTGGCGTCAGTGTGCACCTCTGTGTCCGCATCATCGTCAAAATGCGCAAAAACAGGGGCTGACTGCATCCGCTGTCGTAGCTCGGCAAAAGCAGCCTGTTCTTCGGCGTATCGCGTATCTCCCACAGAACGCCATGTAATCAACGAGTATGTCGACGACATGCTTCGCCGTGATGTTATTCAACCCTCTAGCAGTCCCTGGGCGTCTCCTGTCGTTCTCGTCACGAAGAAGGACGGTTCTGTGCGGTTCTGTGTGGACTACCGATGCCTTAACAAGATCACTCGTAAGGACGTGTACCCACTACCGCGGGTAGATGACGCGATTGACAGCCTGCAAGGAGCAGAATTCTTTTCATCCCTCGATTTGCGCTCAGGGTACTGGCAAGTACCTATGGCTGAGGACGCTCGACCGAAAACCACTTTTGTCACCCCCGACGGCTTGTACGAATTCAACGTCATGCCGTTTGAGCTGTGCAATGCGCTTTTCATCCCTCGATTTGCACTCAGGGTACTGGCAAGTACCTATGGCTGAGGACGCTCGACCGAAAACCGCTTTTGTCACCCCCGACGGCTTGTACGAATTCAACGTCATGCCGTTTGGGCTGTGCAATGCGCCCGCCACCTTTGAGCGCATGATGGATACTGGTCTGCGTGACCTGAAATGGCACACGTGCCTGTGCTACCTCGATGACGTCGTTTTCGCTCTGGACTTCTCAACGCATCTTCAACGCCTACGGCATGTTTTAACGCGTCTGAGTGACGCCAGTCTGCAACTGAACCTAAAGAAGTGTCGATTTGCAGCTCGGCAGCTGACAATACTCGGCTACGTCGTGTCTAAGGACGAAATTCTCCCTGATCCAGCTAAGCTCCGGGCCGTGGCCGAGTTCCCCAAGCCGACATCCGTGAAGGAACTGCTCAGTTTCGTATGGCTGTGTTCCTACTTTCGGCGCTTCATTCGAAACTTCGCGACTATCATATCGCCACTGACCAAGCTCCTCGGAAGTAACGGGCCTCTCCATTCGTGGTCATCACAGTGCGACGACGCTTTCACAACGCTCCGTCGTTTGTTGACGTCGCCTCCCATACTCCGCCACTACGACCCTACGGCCCCTACAGAGGTACACACGGATGCCAGCGGTGTCGGCCTTGGCGCTGTCCTTGCGCAGCGCAAACCAGGATTCCCAGAATATGTCGTGGCGTATGCAAGCCGTACGCTTACTAAGGCCGAGAAAAATTACAATGTCACCGAGAAGGAATGTTTGGCAATCGTCTGGGCCCTTACAAAGTTCCGACCTTACTTGTATGGTCGCCCATTTGATGTCGTCACCGACCATCACGCACTATGCTGGTTGTCGTCATTGAAAGATCCCTCAGGCCGTCTCACCCGGTGGGCACTCCGCCTGCAAGACTATGACATCCGCGTGCTGTACCGCAATGGAAGGCAACATGCTGACGCCGACGCCCTGTCACGCTCTCCCTTGCCTGACGACAATGCCCACAACTCAGCGTCTCACCTTGCCATTTCTTCCATTAGCATTCATACTATTGCTACTGAACAGCGCAAGGATCAATGGATCGCCTCACTGATAGAGTTGCTGGCTGATCCATCCACTCCATCCACTCGCGCGTTGCGTCGTCAAGCCCACCATTTCGCCATTCGCGACAACCTCCTCCACAGGCGCAATTACAACGGTGACGGCCGCCAGTGGCTACTAGTCATACCTCGCAGTATGTGCTCTGATATATGCGAGTTCTTTCATTCCGATCCGCAATGTGCGCACTCCGGGGTATCGAAGACTTACCACCGCATTCACCAACGGTACTTTTGGCGCGGCATGTACCGCTACGTGCAGAACTTCGTTCGTTCCTGCATAGATTGTCAGCGCCGAAAAGCTTCAACGCACCTGTCACCGGTAGGTCTGCAAACTCTAACTTGCCCTTCCAGGCCCTTTGGGCGCGTTGGCATCGATTTGTATGGGCCACTTCCACTGACGTCGGCTGGAAACCGCTGGGCCATTGTCGCTGTGGACCACCTCACGCGATACGCCGAAACGGCCGCTCTCCCCGCGGCTGCAGCGAGCGATGTGGCCTTTCTGCTCCACTGATTCATTTTGCGACACGGTCCACCCCAGGAACTGCTCAGTGACTGAGGCCGCGTATTCCTGTCTGAAGTCGTTGAAGCCATTCTTAAAGAGTGCAACGTTGTTCACCGCAAAACTGCTGCTTACCGCCCGCAGACGAATGGCCTCACCGAACGCTTCAACCGTACGCTCGGCGACATGCTCTCCAAGTACGTCGCCGCCGATCACACAAATTGGGATTCCATTCTACCTTTCGTCACGTACGCATATAATACCGCCCCTCAGAGCACCACTGGCTTTTCACCTTTCTTTTTATTGTATAAAAGGCACCCGTCGCACACCATCGACACGGTACTTCCGTACAAGCCAGATCCGTCTGAGTGGGCGCCTATTTCTGTTACAGCCAAGCTTGCTGAAGAATGTCAAGAGCTTGCAAAGACCTTTACTGTGCACGATCAAGAGCGGCAAAAAAGCATTCGCGCTGACGCCAGCACTAGCGCCCACGTTCCTCCCTGGAGCCCTCGTCAGGCTCTCGATCCCTACCACTGCAACTGGCCTGTCTTCAAAACTATTGTCCAAATACGAAGGCCTCTACCGTGTCGTCAAATGCACTTCCCCTGTAAACTACTTGATTGAACCAATCGAACCATCTTTGGACATGCGCCGTAGAGGACGCGACATTGTTAACGTGGAGCGCCTCAAGGCCTACCATGACCCGCTCATTGTAACCACCTGTTAGGTCGTCCTCTCCAGTGACTTCTAGTGGGTCGCCCTTTTCATAAGAAGAAGAGCAGCTCGTGCCGAGAGTCGGTTCCCGCATTGACTGTCGCTGTCGTGGATCATCAACGAGTGTCCGCCAATAAACGTCTTAACAATATAAATATTGTTAGTTTGCTGTTGGCCTACATTTCGGTTGGCTAAGCTTCTATCCTAATAAACAAGGTTGAATTTATTATCGCCCAATTCTAGGTATCCGCTGTTTTATATTAGACAGGTACTGTTTACCATTAGCGTGATAGCGGTGGTTTGGCGTTACCGTGCAGCCAACG
The DNA here is from genome assembly GCF_043290135.1 of Rhipicephalus microplus. Lineage (NCBI taxonomy): Eukaryota > Metazoa > Arthropoda > Arachnida > Ixodida > Ixodidae > Rhipicephalus > Rhipicephalus microplus. The sequence goes on from NC_134710.1 coordinate 381,865,089, forward strand.
TTCGTTGCGGACAGTGTCTTATAGTTTAGCGGCATAGCGTTTACGTGGTTTACGTGCCCCAGCTGAGAGGTTGGCGCCACCTAACGGAGTGTTAGTAATTTAAATAAGAATGAAAAGGAGGGTAAAACGGTAATCTTTGCCTGTTTCACCATGCGAAGCATTCTTGTATGTTTATTTTAGTAATAATAAAAGTAAATTAGTATCAACCACGTACCAAACGCGAAAGCATTTATGTTGCCGGTTTTTTTACAGTGATCTTCTAGTTTGGCCTAGAGACGTTCGAAATGGGAAGCTATTTCAAAAATTACGCTAGCTTAATCGTAATACTTGGTCATCGAATCAACGAAGGCAAGCGAAGCCATTTTAAAGAGTCATTTGCTGCGATCGAAGTGAATATTTCAACAACTACGCCAAAATCACTTTGAAGTGGGCGTCCGCATGAGCCGTCATGTTTGTGTTCACTATGCTAACACGGTATCGTTTAATCTGAAAAATAGTGCTCATGCGGTAGGCGGTACGGGTAACGTATTAATCTGCGCATGCGCACTTCGATCCCGCTATTATGGTAAGCCCGCCATGCCGCTAAGCCCGGTACACTACAACCGTCTTTTGTGACAGAAGAATACACGAATGTAACCAATCACCCGCTGAAGTGTCAGTTAAAATTGCGATGAAGTGTCAGTTAAAATTGGTGAGGGGTGTGAAAATGATCCTGCCCCTGCCCTAGACAGTTTTATCAACGATCACGAGGACCGACGCCCGTCCTCATAGGCCGCATGCTTTAGTTGCCCAATTACCAGCTGCACTTCGTTCTAGGCACCTAATACTTCGCTATAATTGACCCAGCATAAGTACACTTCGAAATTTTATGCACAGTAAAACATTGTTTTGTTCTGTACGTTCCACAGTTAGAAAGTTATTTTGGCTTTCAAAGTCTTTTTTTTTTCTTTTGTCCACCTTCATGGCTGACAAATTCTTCCACGCTTCCATTCTTTTCCCAGAGCCTGTACGAGGCGTACTCCTCTTAGTTCACCTTGTTGCGCGCACCGTGAAATGTGTTCATGTTTGTCATGCGTTAGAGCTATGCGGACCTTCAGGTCATTGTACGACGGCGTGGTCGAAAGTGGCTGGATACCTGCCTCGAGGTTGCGGGTAGCGGCTAAGAAATTACTCAATCTTATGCATGGCGCTGCGTATATCTTAGACACAACTAACCAAATAAATGACATTTTCATCTATTTCTCCGAATCTTTTGATTCCAATATTCATTCTAAGCTATTCTTTTAAATAAACGCTATTCCTATTAACCCCCATATTGTTTCCTACATAGCCAGTTTTTTTCATTCGCCTTTGTTTTTTTTTCTGTTTTTTTTTTAAGCTCGACAGGTTCCTCCCCTATGAAGGTCCCCTCCACTGTTCCTCGGTGATCTTTTCAAGGCCCTTTATTATTGTTACTTATCATCATAGGCTTAACTCGCAGAATCTAATCTAAATAGCTCGGCGCCAATGATGGCGTGCTTAATAAAAAAATAATTTACATTGATTATCATCATCATTATGGTCAATCACTCACATTATTCAGTACGTGGAGTGACACGTGGCAGATTAACGGTAATTGCAATTAAACTGTCTAAATGTTTGTTATGAGTCGGTGTAAACTCTTCTGTATTGGCTATTTTCTCGGTGGCACCCAGCCTTACAGAGCTTCAAAGTACGAGCATTTAGAAGTATTTCTAAGTATCACCTTTCATAGACTTGCCGCATTGATAATGTATGGGGTAAAGAGATCAAATATTACGTTATTAGCGCCGTACCATACGTAATTTCCCTACTATTCCAAGCTGATTTTATCTCAATCCCTCCTTCGCCCTGTTCTTCAATATGTGGAATTCCCTGCCAGGCAAAATTCGCTCCTTACAACTAAAAGACTTGATAGCTGCAGTCGATTACCATCTCACTATAGCGCGTAATCAACATCGTGCTTACTTAAGCATTTCTGCGGGTGTAACTGCTTTAGCCATTGTATTCCTTGCTTGCATTTTTAATTGTCGTTCTCTATTGTATAAAATAAAGTTCTATTTCAGCTATAGCCCTAAATATGGCTCCAGTATGTTGATAGAAATAAGAATAAACCAATAAGATTGCATCTGACCAGGCTCCCCACACCATGCAGCTACATGAACTCATGAATGCATAGCGCCGTGGGGTCGAGCGGGTGAACCTGGGACAGGTGTGCCAGAACACATTGGTCAAAATAGTTTTACCTTCTCCTCCTCCTACCCAAGACAATCGCCACACCCAAAAATACGCTTATGCTGTCTATTTGTTCCTTCTTTCGGACAGACGCCATGAACCAAGCGCAAAAGAACTTACGCTGACATGTCTGTACGACAGCCAGCATAAGGTAAAGGCCAGTCGCTACCTCATACACTTGAAGTGTAGAAAGGTGGGTGCTGTAGATTTGAGCAAAGTAGCCTCTAGAAATCTGATTCATTAGCAACCTGCTTGTGTGAAGCCGTACCGTGAGTTATACATTGGTGACATTTTACGGTGTTATGGTGAATCCCTCACTTTTCAAAGCTCTCTTGCTACTGTCCAAGAATACACCAGATCTTGTACTGTACACTTATTTATTATTTGTACACGGAGCAGCCCTGATGAGCTATTTCAGAATGGGCCATAAATACTAAAGGATGAACTATATAGAACACGAATAGGAACAAGCAAAATTAAATAACATTTCCACTAATAAAAAGCCTCTAAGATTAAATATAAAGCAAGAGAAGGAGTCGATGAAGGCGATAAGTTGCAGTTTTATATTGCAAAATATATAGAGTATTCTGCAGCTTATTGTAATGCTTCATTCTATATAATATATCAGAAATATATGACTAGGGTTTCTCCACAACGCATGCGATAATTTATTCACTTGTGTGCACTTACAACAGGGGTCGGCAACAATGTGATGTAGAAGGGCATTAAGCCGACACAGCAAGGGCCTCATGTAGAAGCCGAGGGGGGCAAAGGGGGCCTTGCGGGTGAAAGGGTGAAACAAATATGCGGCAATTGACAGTACTATGCGAAAGTGGAGCATAATTAAATCAGAATAATTTTCTGCGCGCACGCCACAAATTCGCAATTTTAAGGAACACGTTGCAAGCAAACTATTCCAGTTTGATTTTTGGTGCTCAAGATTCCTAGCAAACTCGCAAGTATCTGCATCAGAAGTTGCTCCCTGACAGAGGGAGACGTCCATCGGATAGTCCACCGCAAACGCAAGTTTCATTTGATGAATTTCATTCACGAGAAAGTCTCTTCACAGTCGTATGGGCAGCCGAGAACTGTTGTTGCGGCTGTTCCTATGAAGTACAGCGTAAAACTTCACTGACTTTTGCATCGAATGCTACTGTTAGCTCATTGTCTGTGTTTAGAATAACCATTTTCAACTGCTAAACATTGATATCCTCAAAAAAAGTTCTAAAAAAACAGGTGGTACCTTATGTTCTTTAAGAACCAGAAAACTTAATTTCATTTCGCTCTGTAAAGCCTGTAACATTTGACAGTTCATTGGGAAGTGGTGCGCTCATACCATGCGCAAAACATTTGCAGCAAAGGAAGTGACACCGATTACGCTCACTATCCTGCTAGGGAAGTTTCAGCTCGGAAACTTCAGCGTAGCAAGTATGCAGAACACCAGTTTCCGATTTCCTTTGCAGAAGGTCCTTCCCTTACCTGGAAATTCCACAAAGAAAATTCCTCCATTCACAGGTGAGCGCAGGGATTTATATTCAGAACAGGATGGGGTCGATGATTTGTCGCAGTGACCCCCTTTTTAATATATAAATATATGAGCCAATCTCACCCCGCCCTCCCGCCCCGTTTTTTTAGAACAAATTATTGAATACGTTACCTGGCAGAGTGTAAAAACTGGTGAGAATGCCAACTAGAAGCAATCTTTCTGTGTTATCTAGTTTCATTTGGGGTCAAAACTACCATGTATACCTTCAGACCTGAAGTGACAAGGATACAAGAGTGGTGGCTTCGACGTCGTATCAGGGCCACTGATTGCCAACCCCTGCCTTAGCGTATTAACCAGCTCCCTTCAGAGCTATGAGATCAGGCATCGCCAAGAGGTACTTCTACCGATTTTTTAATTATAGCGACCTTTGGTAACTAGTGTGTGTTCACGTACTGCATATTGTCAGCAAGATTGTCACTCTCTAGAGCATCGATATGCGATAGCATACGGCTGTGCTAAACTATTCCGGAATAACATTGCCAAGCTTCTGTTTTTGATGGGTCTTACTATCGTTGATTTTATTTCACCGTTTTGAAAGTTATTTAGAACCTTCAATCTTCTACATATCATACGTAATAACACAATTATGTTTTTTAGACCTCGTCGAAATTGAGAAAATGTCATCATGAGTTTGTTATATTCACAATAGTGGCTTCCTAAAAATTTAAAAATGGTTACTTATAGGATTCGCTTTGAGAAATTTTTATATTGTAACAAGGTACTTGTGTGTTACATGAAAGTTGAAGTTATGTTGGACAATTCACCCGGTCACCAATGGCTAGATGATTGAAAGCAACTACTGATGTTTTCATCACTGGAAGGAAAATGGCTCGTCATCTAATCGTAAAGAGATATTTATTAAAATGTATGAGGAGTAACATGTTGTGTGGCGCAAGGTATACTTGTGCTAAAAAACACCTCCCGTTCGGCCATTCTGACCGGTCGGTTCTGCGAAGAAGGACGCGGAAGACCCGCGCAAAGGAAAGAAAGGAGACTCTCTCGTTCACATGGTTGACTAGAGATCCATCAAAGCTGCCCCCCACCCCCCGCGCGCTTGAGACAAAAAAGAAAAGCCCACCGGAAAGCTTGCCTCACGAAAACCAGGTACCAGGTGACGCACGGTCATCTAGCTTTCAAGATAGGCATTCCACTTATTGTGAAAACACAAGGACAAGGAAGTAGTTTTTTGTCTCGAGCTTGAGAGACGGCTCCCGGTGGACGTCAGCCGATACACAGCCTAACATGGGATTAGGTGTAACGAAGCATGTTAAGTGGAGAACCTATCCTGTCGCTTGTTGTATTTTGTAACGTGCTCTTTACCAATGCAGTGTCGGTTGTGAAAGTGTTTCTGCAATTGGTTGTGATGATGCGTGCTCCCGAATGTTAATGGCTAGTGTGGAGACCCTTTGTTTGACCGAGGGTTGAAAAGAGGTTGGTTGGATGTTAAAAGCAGAGGTTCGGGCTTGGACCCGGGCAGACGCCTGAGTGCTGCAATAAAGCGTCTCTTGATCCAACAATGGCTCTTCTTTCGTGTGGCCACCGAGCACTCGATTCATCAACGGGTGCCCTTTTCGAGCATCGAACGCCTTCCCTCTGTAGTTAAAGTTGAATATAGCCGTGGAAGTTGAAATTGGGTTGGATACTGAACAAAACTTTCGCCGCCAAGATTTTGAGCCAAGATTGGTTCTTAAAATCTAAATGATAGACACTAACTTTATTTAGCGATTGTGACGTCACGGCTACCGCTTGCGTGCAGCCACCGCAAATTGACAATCCACCAAAAGTACAGCCAACTGTTCAAAAATACATGAAATGAACTCTGTTAATCAGAACCGTCGCATCTCCCGAGTATAATTTGCACGTTTCATCAGTTTTTTTCTCATTTTGGTTCAGTATCCCGTGGACATGATGTAACAAAGTTGTTCAGTGAAAAGTTATATTTTACATCCGTCTGACTGCATCATCCATACGTTCCCGATTGTCGCAAATGTTAGCGATCCCTTCTTTTTTTTAACATACTGGATAAGAGTGCATATTCAACACCCTGTATCAATTTGACATTTTTACGCCAGGCAAGTAGCAAGAGTGTCACAGGTTTTTTGTCTTCAATGCTTTACTTACTAGAGTTGTACATACTCTGCTGAATAATTCATTTTTAAAAACTTTGATAAGTTAGACCATGTCAGAGGGGTATAACAACTCAAAAAAGTATATTTGGGTAAAAAGAACAACACACGATGACAAAGCAGTCAGAACAGCTTACAGAACAGTACCAATCAGATGCCCTTTAATGATACTAAAAATTTTTGAATTAGAACCTCGTTAGATAGGTTACTGCAATCGTCTATTGCACGAAGATTAGAAGAATATTTAAAACAATTGACTAATTTTATTAAAGGCTCAGTTGTTAGCAAATGTCGAAGCATAGTTGCTTAAGCTGTTGATGAAATCAGGGTATGTCAAGTGTTAGTTTCGTAATGACTATTTACCAACTGATAAAAAAACCTTCAGTCTACAGGCATAATTTAACAGGAGGCAAATTGCGGTTTTTATCAATTTGCTAATAGAGTTGCTACTAAATGAGTTGTCAAAGAATCTCGAATCCTCTTTCCGTATTCTTTATAAGTTTTCGAAGCTTGATTTTCTAAAAAGGTTCTAAATTGACACGGTTTACTCTAATATAGGTCAAATATTTGATTTATAGTGTATGCCTCAAAACCAACATCTTTTTAAGGCATTGGCTACATTTAGCTTTGTGCGTGTCCCTGCAAAGTTTGTTCTTAATTAGCACTTCTCAATAATCAAAGTGCTCAACCTCAGAAGTAGTTTGGTCACTAGCGTAATATGTAAAATGCAGTGGTTTGTTTTTGTTAGTGATTCTCATGAAAAGTTTTTTTATTTGGTAAGCATTAGTCATGGCTCTAACAACGTTAAATGACCTTCGCAGGATCAAGATTCCAAGCCTCGTCCTGTACAAAACTGAGTTTGATACATCGAGCAGTTACACTGCATACAACGTAATATTTTTTAAACTTCTTCAACAACACCGCTTTTAAGCACTATAGAAGAAGAACAGGCCCGAGAATTAGCACCCTGGAAGAGGAGGCTTAAATACACTTTCGGGACAAATCCTATTGAACGATACACACTGATAACGATGGTTTTACTCATCGACTTCAGTAAAGCGTTCTTTCTAGTATTACCGTCTTCACATAACTGCACCAAAAAAATTTGACCAAAACAACTAAAAATTATTTATTAAGGCCATCTATATCTTAACTGCTTATATTTGGGTTCGACGCAAGGAACGCCGTACCAGTAGCTAGTTCCTTTGTGGAGGAACGGAAAAACGTCACCGTTCCGTTCAAATTTGGTGTAACTGTAACTGCAACACGTTACGTTTACGATGCAACGGCAGTGGAAATGGCGTTCTTGGGGCGAATATTCACGGCATTCAACACGCATTCAGCACGCTAAAAAAAACATGTCGAGAGCGGCGGATGGGTGACCACGTGAGGCGCCAAAGTGTGCACTCGCCTGTCATGTCACTCTGATGAACAATGATTTTGACTTCAAGATGCCCGTGAGGGGCAAAGGGAAGTGCGCATCACTGAGACCAGCCACGAGCGGGAAAAATAGTTATTTACAGCACAGCTCTCTCGTTTGAGGTTTGCCGGATATGTCGTCATCGAAAACTGCCAGCTGCTCCCTGTACTCTTTCATTTCTGTTCTGCTTCGCTTCTAGAACATATGCGCCGATTTGCCAGGTGTGAGATGCAATAACTGAAATGGGCATTACAACGAGTACAAATATAGGGAGACAAAGAAGAAGAATAGTCGGCGAGAGGGAACGCGAGGTGGCATCGACGCGCGTGGATGTGTTTCTTCGGCTCCGTGAGTTTTTTGGCGTAACCCATTTATTTTGTGATAGCCTTGTGACTTTTTTGCACAAAACGTGTGAAGATTTCCTTTCCGTATTGAGACTTTTGTGACAAGATCTGTTCACTAGAACGTATTTTACTGTGACTTCTTTAGCTCCTTGCCTACGAGAGCTTGGTGGCTTTCCGACGCCGTAGGCGTTACACACCTCGAGCGGGCGTCATGAGCCAGGTTGATGGAGTAGATGGGGAGGCTCTCCCCGAAGGAGATGCTTGTTGAAAATAAAGGAGGAAAAGGGGCGACGGACAAGAGCATGAGACAGGAGCGCTGGCTCGCTCAGTTCTTCCATTCACCTTCGATGTAGCCAGACGATTGGGTCCGGGGGCCCTTCTTCCTTTCTCACATTTCGTTCAGGTGCCGAAACCCGCCCGGTCACCTAGATCTCGAGACTCGCCCATGGATCAACTCATCCCCACGCACCGCTTTGTTCATCACGCAATACTTCTCATCGCTCGATGCCCTGCTGGAAGACTCTTCAACCCCTGTTTCGAAGCTCGAAGATGTGCTCGTCCTCATCATCGCAAAGGACGCCAAACTCATGGACTTGAACAAGGTAATCCAGGCTGCGCTTCACGGCGAGAAGTTGGTACCGGACCTGGCAGGATAGAGTCATCTGCGCTAAAGCAAGAGTTCGCCACACAACCAAACCGCAGCCACGAACCACACCCGTATATGTCGCAGTCACATCCACCCCCTCCGTAAGCCTATCGCATACACAACGCACCCCGCCACGACGTCATCTTTGACCAGCCTTTCGACTCCTCTCGCGTCAACCTCGGTGCACACCGCGACTTCATCTTCGACCAGCCTCTTTCTTAACTCCTCTCGCATCGACATCGCAGCAAGCCGCCACTTCGCCTTCGACCAGCCTCTCGATTCCTCTCGCTTCCTCGTTGGAGCAGGTGGCAATTTTGCGTTCGACCACCCTCTCGACTCCTCTCGATTCGACATTGCAGCAAGCAGATGCTCAAATCAATCGCCCTCACGACCCCTCTCGTCATGACGTCGCAGCAGACTGTGCCTTCGTCTTCATCCGGTCTGTTGACTCCTCTCACTTCAATGTCACAGCAGGCCACGACTTCACCGTCCTCAGGTCTCACAACTCCTCTCATCCCGTCGTCCCAGCGGACCACGATAGTGCCTTTCCAAGGCTTTCTGACTGCAACGCCAGTATGTCGCCTCGGAGTAACTGAGGCTACGCGGTTCGCCGCGCACACACCTACAAACAAGTTACCTCGAACCCATCCCCCCTCCCAGTCAAAGAGTTTCGGGTACACGCTGGAAGAACTGTCGTTGTCCACGTGATACAGGGTGCTTGGGTGCAACGACTTGTTCGGAAGGTGCGTCATGGAGAGTTCAATGGCTAGAGAACACCCCGGTTGCGCCGTGTGCATCAATTCCAAAGACGGGCAAGTCCGTCTTACTTTTATGACCCACATGACGAACTCTTGTATTATCCGTCACATGGCACCGTGTGCCTTCAAGACGCAGCCCCGAATCAACAGTACGTGGTGACCTACTACTCTCCTTACATGTTCCCCAAGTACGATCTTGAGGGCAGGGTCTCCAGTTTGTCTCTCCTTCAGTCCAAACAAGTAGAGGATCGGGAGTACGAGCAGCACTGCTGCTACAAGCTGCGCTCAACCGAGTAAGTGCATCCCATGGCCGTCTACGATGCCAGCGCACATCATGAGATGTCACGTGACACCAGAGACTTGTGCTGGATGTACAAGTGCCACACCACACAGCTTCAGCAATACGCCATGCGCATCACGCAGATATCCTGTGCAAATGAAGAGTCTGGCGAAGCGGGACACACCGCAATCAACAAGTAGTCGGGAGCCTCCCTCAGTGACATCTCCAAAAAAGCCGCCATTAGTCAGACTCGTTCCCCCGAAAAAGTCAGCTTGATGTGCGTCATCATTCGCGACGCCGGAACGGACACCGGCGTTCTGCTACCAGCCACAGAGCACGTAGACAAACATCCACTGCCTCTGAAGGCAGCCGAAATTTCCGTCCTTGGTGAGGTCACTGTCCGACAGAACCAAAGCGCTTCAGCATCATTGTCGTCCTCTTCAAGCGAGGAAGAAAAATCGTCGTCGATTTTGTAGTCTTCATGCAGCTCAGAAGCACTTGCGAGCCAATCACACGCCAAGAACTCTCTGACACCCGAAGCTGTCAAGCAGTGCATAATCGCACAGATCCTACAGAGACGTCAGAAGCAATATCAACAATGGCTGGTGGAAATGATGAATTGTCAAGAAGCCTCACGAGTCTACGAAAGCAGACCAAAACCGACTCTTCTTACTAAAAGCGACGCAAGTAGTTCGAAAGTCATCAGTATGGCCTGCAGATGGCAAACAACTTGACCCCGAATTCATCTGAACACTACAGCGAGCATGAGCGGCCTCCTCCGCAAGATAAGCCACCATATTCTATAGTTTCGTCATTAGCGAAGCACTCCGTCATCCCCGTGTAACACCTCTTCCCTTCACTTGTTCGAATTTCGTTCGCAAATGGCCACCTGAACTTCTGCCGCTGTGCACCCGAACAATGCCACGAGTTTGGCTGCCGTGGGAATGTGTTTAAGCTACAGGAGGAAGAAGGGGTGGTGGGCACGAGAACGAGCCAGGAGCCAGGAGCGCTGGCTCGCTCATTTGTTCCGTTCACATTCGATGTATACACAGGCGATCGGGTCCGGGTTCCATTCTTCTTTTCTCACAATGTTCAAGTGGCGGCAAACGCACATATACGACACCGCATATCAATAATAAATTTGTAAAGACGCCATCGCTGACACTGCTTAGGCTGCTGTATGGCAATGAGTTATCTCCAGGAATAACAAAGTGAACCTTCCAAGGTTCCCGAAGGTTCATACAAAGCCAATTTTCGCATTGGCGGAGGTTTCAACGCACCCCTTTCAGTCACTTGCAGCTTTCGAGGCTGCTCTCTACAGCGGCTGGTATTCTAGAGACCATAGAGCTGCGCCAAGACGTCGTTACAGTCAACCTCACCACCAACAGTCACCCTGAGTACGGAGAGTCATGATCGCTTGAAAAAATTATCTCGCTATCAAGCCACTCATGATCAATGGCCAAGAGCACGAAATCACCTCTTACAGCGTTACAGACTCCAAGACGTGCAAGGGTGTTATGAACATCAAGAGGGTAAGCCTGGGAGAAGCTATAACAAAAGACCTTATGCTTCATGAGTGTAACCCGAAAATTAATTTTCTGGAAGCCATACGAATGGGGAAAACTCCTGACGCAGTAATCGTGACTTCTTTCGGGAAAGAAGGTTTCTTTCTGGGTCAAATACGAAGCGGCCATGCTCCAGTGCAAACATTTTCGGTAAAGGATGGAAGCCTGCACTCGCGGTTGAACTCATGGAGATCGGCCGAATGTGGGCGCTACAAATAAAGAGGAGTCTTGCCGTAAATGTGGAGCTGCGAATTCTCCCCCGGACCATGCGTGTATTCCGAACTGCTTACGATGCAGTGGACAATAAGAAACTGGATCCGTCCAGAGCGCCCTACGATACAAGCTCAAAAGACCTCTCCCCAAAGTAGACAACACTCCTCCTTCGCCCAAGCCCAAACCACCTTCTCCGACCGAGGAGCAGAGACGTCCTTCTAAAAAGCCAGAAAAAGACTAGCCATCATTCTCAGCCGCTTACTCTATCAAGAAGTCAAGCCCTCCTCGGGCAGGCTGGCTCTCGGCAGCTTCTTATAGCTCACTTAACGTTAAAACTATGGATGCTCCCATCTACGCCCTCTCACAACAGATTCAGGAAGAAAACCGTGCTTCGCGTAAACATACTCACGACCTCAAAACGCTTTCTTTCTTCACAATCGTTCCTGCCCAGCAACACGCTACTGTTACACCAGTAACTTCCTCGCACCCCGAGAACTTCATCAGATTACAACAAAGGACACCACTCCTCCTACTACTACAGGCACCTTAACAAAGCGCAAATCCAGAGATGATGCAAGAGACGCTGGGGAAGAACACGATAAGCTATATCGTTAACTGGCAGCGCACATTCGCAACTCCAACAATCGATTTGACTCTCTTGAAATACGCATGGATTCTGTAGAAGCTAAGCTTTAGTCTGTTACCACTTTTGTTCATGAACTCAGCACCCATATCAGCGCGAACTTTAGGCAGTTCAAGAAAGAATTTAATAACGTTTATTTTGCATTCAGTCAAAATATCGGTATAGTTGATCACCTGCATGGCCCCGTGCACTCAGCACTCCAGAATAGTTGTGTGACGGTGCGAGGCCTTTTAAAAAAATAAAGCTACTCTGCAAGAATACATAGTTAATCTCACACAAGAACCTGCAGTCATTGCTTTACAAGAAAGGTATGGTCACAGTAATTTCCCTGTTTGCAATACATTCTAGTGCACAAGATGCGAACGTCCAAATACGGCAATTTTAGCCTAAAAGCACTTAACCGTTACTTGCTCCTATTTTGATGGTATCGACATTGATAAGGGCTTTGTAGAAATACTTTCCAAAAAGACGAGGTGAGCTCCTCTTTACACCCTTGATGTTTACAGCAGTCTCCATTCTACACACCACAGATTTACTACCCTTTGGCTCGTGCTAAACAGGAACTCCGGATGAACTGACTCCTCATTATCCGCGACTTTAATTCTCTATATCAGCTATGTGGTCACACAACACGCACGCCTACAGGATGAGCCTTATAGACCTACACACAGGATCATCAACTCACCTTGCATGCCTACCCACTTTGGGAACAGCATATACAGTAAAAATTACCAGATCTGACCAAGATCTCTCGGGTTAACGTAGCTAAACAGGAAAACATTCAAATCGATTTCGGTACCTACCACTACGTCATTCAGACCTCTCTTAGTTGCTCTCAATAACTGTTTAACACCAAACCTCCCAAACTGATTGGAACATTTTTCGGTTAACTCGCGTGAATTGTTCTCCTGCTTCCGTAGAAGATTTACAAGAATGGATCAGCCAACTCCAAGCCAACGTTGACAAACAATTAAAACTATGCCTTAATTCATTCCACACAGTTGATGCGAAGTTATAGCTCCAATGGTGTGAATCGGAGAAATCGCTATTGAAACGACGGAAAAGACACCACCACAACCACAGTTTTCGCATCCATGAAGCACGCTTGATCATGACATACATGCCTATGCGACCTGACTAGCCAATCAATAATAGAGTCAAATGTGCGAGAGCATGGACGGCAATTCGAGTAGTAAGAAGACTTGGCGATTGCTGAAGCAATTGCTCGACCCATCGACATCGCATGCGCATCACAACCATTACATCACTCGGTTATTGCACAAACACAATGGTAACCTCCCGCATCTTTCACAGGGCATTTGCACGATTGCGCCTTCCCCTCAATTCAGTGCATGCGCATTAAGATTATGACAGCGAGGTCAATGTACTTTTTGAGGCCACAAGAACAGAAACAGAAGATTGCCATGCTTTATTTTCTATAAAAACTACATCTGCCTCAAGCATTAATAAAGAAACTGATTAATTACTTTGATATCACGACGACCAATCGATCTCCGCCTTCACAGATTACTACACTCACTGTTTGAATACTGACTTTTTTCCTAACTCACGGAAAACCGCTAGGGTAATCTTTATTCCTATACCTAATAAATCTTCAGACATAGCTAACCTTGGACCAATTTCTTTAACGTCATGTTTAGACAAAGCTTTCGAACATGTCATTATTAATCGCTTAAATAAGTACACAGAAGACAATCCGTTACTCGCACCAGAGATAATTAGCTTTCACTAATCACTCTCTAGCCAGAATGTCACGCTGAGGCTCAAAATTCAAGCATGACATCCTTTAGTAGCACTAAAATAGCACTAAAGACACCCAAGCCATTCCGGGGCTCGACCTGCACGGTGCGTTCAACATAGCTCATGTCTCTATCTTAAGTGGTCCCGCCGCGGTGGTCTACTGGCTAAGGTACTCGGCTGCTGACCCGCAGGTCGCGGGTTCGCATCCCGGCTGCGGCGGCTGCATTTCCGATGGAGGCTGAAATGTTGTAGGCCCGTGTGCTCAGATTTGGGTGCACGTTAAAGAACCCCAGGTGGTCGAAATTTCCGGAGCCCTCCACTACGGCGTCTCTCATAATCATATGGTGGTTTTGGGACGTTAAACCCCACATATCTATCTATCTACCTTAAGTGAACTGGGCAACCTTAACTGTAGCAAGAAGAAGTATGACTATATCCGCGAATTCCTCAGCAACCGCGCGGATATCATTAGTCTTATTGATTGATTGACCGATTGAAACTTTATTTTGGTCCTGAGAAGACGCAGGGGAGACCCCGCACCACCCCACTTATTCCACGTAGGAACCGTCAAGCTGAGCTTGGCGGCCCGTTCACGGGAACTTAGGACGGCCAGGATTTGATCGTTAAGTTCTGGGCTACGTAAGGGCGCAACACACCTGTCCTCGCTGAGGGCCGAGCCGATGACTTCACATTCCCACAACCCATGGTTGAAATTTGCTAACAGTCCACAGGCGGGTCAATCTGCACTTGGATACCGTTCATGGTACAAGGCATGAAGAACCGAAGGGTCAGGATAAGTATAGGCTTGCAATTGTCTAAGGGTAACTGCCTGCGCGCTGCACAAGGCAGTCTGTGGGAGGGGGAATACCCTTCTTGACTGATATAAGTGCTTTGTTATTTCGTTGAACGTAAGTAAGTGTTCCCAGCGAGGCAGAGGGACTGAGGAGGCGGCGCGATCAGTGATTACTCACGTGGCCTCGTGTGCGCCCTCGTTAGGGTTAGAGGTAGAGTCCTCACTCGACACCAGGTGAGCGGGAAACCGAGTGAGAGAATGGGGCGTGATACTCTTGACGTTTGGTAGAATGCGCAGGACCTGGGGGGCTACCATCCCGGTTTCGTAGGCTTTGAAAGCCGCCTTGGAGTTGCTGTATATTGATATATTGACTCTCTGCGCTATGATATTGGAGTCAAGCATCTTTACCAACCCACCCAATTCACCGAATTCATCACGGAAGACCGCTAGGGTAATCTTTATTCCTACAGCTAATAAGCCCTCATGCATAGCTGATTTTAGACCAATTTCCTTAAAGTCATGTTTGGGCAAAGCTCTCGAACATGTCATTCGTGATCGATTAAACAAGTACAAAGAAGACAATCAGTTATTCCCACCTGAGATGATTAGCTTTCGCCAATCACTGTCTTGCCAGAACGTCATGCTGAGGCTCAAAAGTCGAGCATGACATCCTTACTCCCAGTGGCAGTAAAACCACCCAAGCCATTCCAGGGCTGGAACTGCACAGTGCGTTTAACATAGCTCATGTCTCTATCCTAACTGAATTGGGCAACCTTAACTGTGGCAAGAAGAAGTATGACTATATCCGCGAATTCCTCAGCAACCACACGGCTATCTTTAGTCTCAATGACCAAAATTCTTCCCCAATCACTCTGGGTAGCTTTGTCACACCTGAGGTATTTGTTCTCTCACGGTTCCTTTAACACCTAGCTATGAGGTCTATTCCTGAGACATTAGCTAAAATACCGGATCATCAATATCCTTTATATGCCGATGCCATTACCATATGAATGAAGGGTGGATCTGACGGCGACATTCACAATACCTTACAAGAGGCTGCAGACGTGGATACTACGACAGCTAGGCTTATGAACATCGAGTGCTCGCCAGCGAAACCTGAGCTGTACTTAGCTGCTAAGCGCAACAAACCGAGCAGGGTGATTCCGCGAAAAATTGACACGGGTTCGAAAGTTGATATTTTAAATTTTACTGAGTATTCAATATTTTGTGCTCACACCACCCAGTAGCCCGAAAGTGAACTTTGTTTTTTATTTACTGCATAATTGAGAAGGAAAAAGTATTTAACAGAAATATACGGCTGGAACAATTTTGTCCCTTAACATTCTCGAAAGTTAGCGACAATATAAAAATGCAAATATTAACTATACGAAAACAAGTTCTTATCAGTAAAGTTGCGAGTAATGAATAATGAAGCAGCATTGTTTAAAGTATGTGGGCTGAAACAGACTGTTTTTAAAGAATGCCTAGAAAGACGACAATTTTGTAAAGTTGCTGTTTTTAAGATTTTTTTCTCCTAAGGTAAATCAGCCAGTGTTTCATAACTTGGTTACCTTTTATTGCAACCTAATGTTTACAGTATTGCCTGCCACTACCGTTGCTATATGTCGCATTGTTACTTTAATAATTGGCCTCAGACTTTCGATTTGGGCAATTATTAAGCAACTCGAAAAGTTATTATTTAGAAAACCCCATCCTCAATTTATTTTAAAGTCTCACAAAAAGACCCTCGCAGACCATACAAAATTACATGAAACATTTTGCATTATTTTCTTTTATCCAGAATATTACGGGTATGAGTCCCAGCTTATTGAGTATGCACTAAGATAATAAACACATGACAAATCGGCATAAAAAAGTGGGCTTGAGCTCTGAGTCGTTTGAACGTAACCATACTTACACAGGAAAAACGGTTTCGGCATTTTGAAGAATACATTTCTCTTTAGGCGCATTTCTCGTACGCCATGATCAGCTTTAATGCCGGAAATCCAATACACAGGTGTACATTCAGGCAATGGTTACATACTTGCCGACAAAGCAATTATTTATAATGCTCCAACACCTGCACAAGACCTCCGAAGGTAGTACATGAACAGTTGGAGTGTCCCCCTTTCCTCTTCTCTCGTAAGCTAATGAATGCTTTGAACAAAAGGCGTAGTGTGCTCAAAATGGTGCATGTTTTCCAGATAACTTCAGCAGTGTTTGACCCTAACAAAAGACGACTGGGATCTGTACCATTAGATGAGCTTGACGAAACGTATCGACAACATAAGCTTGCAACAGGTGCCAACTGTGCGCACTAAAACGATCTTGTAATACCGATTTGCTTTGAAGTTCTCTGTTTTCCATAAAGCGTTTTGACATTTTTCAGCCATATGGCTATCTGTGCCACTATTCCACATGCCGGCTTAATTATACCCAAGCTTGCCGCTTCTAAGAGGAAAAGGAAGGTTTCGTGCTTTGCTTGGCTTTACTAACCTATACGTTCCGTTTCCCATTGTGGAAACCCTATGATATCACACAATGGCTTCAAGGGAAGGCATGCATTAAATTTTCTTTTGGTTATTTCGGTGGCAGCGGCGTTGCGTAATTTCAATATCCGTCATGCTTCGTTGTACCTTCCCCAGCTTGTTCCCAATTAGGTGTACTGAACAAAAACGTTAAAAAACATGACTTTCATAGCTGCCGATGCTAGAGCGTCTATAACCAAGGTGCCAATAAGTTGGAGATCTCAAGTCTGAATTTCCAAGGGCAAATTTAGGTATATTAGAAAGGCGTGCTTTAAAAAGTGATTCTCGTTTGCCGAAATCACTGTTCCTGCGTAAATCTAGCCACGTTCAATTGACTCAGAAGCTCAAGCCCACTTTTCTAGGTCAATTTGTCATGTGTTTATTGCCTTAGTGACTCCTCATAAAGCTGGGACTCGCACCCGAATATTTTCGCTCCAAATAAAATAGTGCAACATGTTTCTTCACATTGACTTGCTATGATGTGCGAGGATCTTTTTGTGCGGTTTTGAGAAAAGTTAAAGATGGTGTTTCGTTTCATATTTTTCAACAGGTCGAACTGTCGCCATACTTGAAAGATTGAGGCCACTAATTTAAATGTATATGTGAGGTACAGCGACAGTGTTGGCAGGCATTATTGTAAATATTGTGTCGTGAAAGGCCACTATGTTGTGAAACACTGGCTGGTTTATAAAAATCTCAAATATAGCAACTTTAAAAAGATGCCGCCTGTTAAGACATTTTTGAAAACAGTTTGCTCCAGCCTACATATTCGAATCGAGGCTGCTTCACTCTTCATTACGCGTGCAAATATTTTAAAAATATTGTTTTCGTAACGGTGGTATTTGTGATTTTATGTCGTAGTTAACATTCTAGAATGAAAACAAAAGAAATTTGTCTCTCCGTACAGAAAAATTTCAATGTTTTTTCCTCCTAAATTACACAGCTATTAAAAATGAAGTTTGCTGTAGGGCTACCTAGTTGTATGTGCACAAAATATAAAGTACTCCATCAAATTGAAAATATCAACTTTCGGACCCGTGTCGATGTCTAGTGAAATCACCCAGCAATCAGAAACGCCTGAATGGGAAGAACGAGCTAAATGCCTTCAGAAAAAAAGTTCTTAAACTGCAACGGTGTGGTCTATGTCAATGCTGCAAGTATCTTTGTGAGCAGAAATTCGGGTTAACAGTTAACTTCACCGGTAGCGCCGCCATGGCCACATGCATTCGAGCGTAGTCTTCGGAATAGGCAGAGGAGGTAGCGGTTGCACTTCCCGTTGCAATTGCACAATTTTCCATCATACTGAGTGATTCGAAAACGGCCTTATACAGCTTCGGAGCGGGTAGGGTTTGTAGGACAGCCCTAGCCACTTTCTCCCGTAATCCGCCATCCCAACTTGTTGCATTAATCTGCATGGACACCTGCTCACTCACGCTCAATCGGTAATGCAGCGGCCCACGCAAGCGCTCGAGCTTTCACGATCCGAGCACAAGCTCGCCTAGGGGACATTTCAGAAACCAACGATTTCCCTACTGCATGTACATATAAAGAAATATTACTTACGCACAAAAGACATTTGCGGGCACTACCGGCTCAGTCGCCGAACCCTACCGCCTTCACTGCGTCAGTCCTCCCGCGGATGTGAGGTCCTCTGGCGTAAACTACAAACCTGAACTTTACTCTGCCCTACCTTATGCTACAAAATTTATCTTTAAATTTACCGTAATGTTGACTGCAAGTTTTGTACTTTCAGAAAAGCGGACCTCAACGACATTCTGTGGCAGTATGGAAATCACTCCCCTCCCCAGAGCCTTCGTAAACAAATAAGTAGTGAGGAGCTGTGACAGCCTGCCATGCGCAGATAAAACCCCGACCTTCAGGGGGCTATCCTAAAGCGGTAGAGGTGGTAGAGAAGGGCTACCACGAGAAGGATCCCTCACCTTCTCGCAGCCCCTTCCCCTTCAGAGGGGGTAAAAAAGTTTCTCTCTCTCTCTCTCTCTCTCTCTCTCTCTCTTGGCGAGAAAATAACTATTCGTGGGGCGAGATACTAAACGATGCACCTTGAACCGAAAGCGAGCGTCATAAGCACTCGAGCATCAGGTTTGTTTGTTTTAATTTATCGTTGTTTATTATTTCCAGCCATGGCACGTGTAAGCAATTCATTACAGACCGTGAACTAATATGTTCGACCTGCTTGTAGCGGGACACGATGACGAACCCAGCACTAAAATATCTCATGCCGAATACATCAAGTAACGGCGTTTTCCAATCATGCAATGCAATATACACTTCTAGCTTTCTTTTGCTTGTACACATACCTTAGCTGACTGCCCGCCGTAATGAAGTAAAACGTTGAAGCAATTATTGGTTCTGTGTTTTTCTGCAGTAGGAATTAACTTTATTTGCATAGATGGCGCAGCCTTCAAAGTCTTCAGCGCTACCTATGCAAACTAAGGCTCAACTTGTGCAGTGACCCTTTCGACCCAGGCAGCGATAATATTCATGTTCTTACATGACACGCGCATTTCATGATTTCCACGTTAGGATCTCTGAATTATGCTCGCCATGCAGTCAGCTGATACTATACCTGTTTTTCAATACGTCATGCGAACGAAACCACCATAACAGCAGCATAACCAAGATGTCAATCAGCACATTTATGACATACATGCCTTGAATTTCATGTTATGACTAGTCAGTTATATGCTCGTCATACAGTCATGGTATGGCATACCAATTTTGGTATAGAGACCATTTTCAAAATGGCCAGGAGAGCTAGAGGTTGTAGGTGGCTAGATGGATGGATGGATGGATGGATGGATGGATGGATGGATGGATGGATGGATGGATGGATGGATGGATGGATGGATGGATGGATGGATGGATGGATGGATGGATGAATGGATGGATGGATGGATGGATGGATGGACGGACGGACGGACGGACGGACGGACGGATGGATGGACAGACGGCCAGACGGACGGACGGATGGATGAATGGATGCACTCAAAGTAGCCGAAATTCACTAAAAATGATTTGCATAAAAAATTTAATGTGTTTACTACGAACAGGCAACTCGACCAAGCAGCAACTGTACATCCTGAACGTCCCTTTTTACTCAGACTGGAATAATCAATCGGCACCTATGAAACGTGGAACCTTTGTTCCTTCCAAGGCGGTTTTTCTGTGCAAGAAATTTAATTACATGGAGCGGGTCCGAAGATTCATATTTGAGTATCTGAAGCACAGTTTCTTGACTGCGCATTTGAAGACCGACGCAGAAAGTGCCTCAAGCATGTAATACACAAGAAGGAAAGTTGCGGTCAAGCATGCTTGTAGTATGGCCGGTGGTCTAAAAAACTTGCCAAGGGGCGTTCATTTAGGCTCATTTTACCTATACATATGAATTGCTGTCAGCAGTGCCAAACTCATACAATCGATTTAGCTAGATAAGCTAGATAGAACCTTCCAATTGCTCGCGCCCTTCTGCCTCAAGATTATTCGACACCATATTTTATATATAAGATAAATGTAGCGTTAATGTATCTTCACGTTCCGATTTCCGGAAAGTAACGTTAACGAGTTCTTTTCGTGTTGAGGGAACTTGTAACAGGAACTCGTTCCTAAATTGGGAAGGAACCAGCAATGAGGTTTTGTTCCTGTTTCAGAGGCAGCTACGGAGACCGGGAAATACAGTAATACAGCAGAGTGCACGGGATTCTTGAGTGCGCATGATTTTCTTTTTCCATGTACGAGCAAAATGACCGCCAGAATCACCTGGTTAAATTGAAGGAAAATATTTTGTTACTGCAATCATTTCAGTAATATTTACAAGGAAAAGCATGGAAACTGCAGCATTTTCTTGATAGGTAATTGTAAGGTGTTATCGATTCGCATGTGGCAGTATTTTTTATTGGTGTCCGTTTTATCTCCGGGTGCTAATTATTTCGATTTAATTTATATTGAAGCATTCTAGCATTCCTCCTTTCTGGAGACTTGTATGGGTGAAAACTGGGCTAGTCATCATTTTGAATCACATTGCTCTCATATGCTGACTCATAATTTTACTATTATATCGCGTACGAATACGCGTTACGTAGTTACGTTCAAACGGAGTGCCGTTGTGATGTCATTTAAATAGGGCACATGAGAAGTAACCTTGTCGGAATATTGTAAACGGCTTCGATTAGCCGACCTAAATTCACTCCCCACGTATTTCTCAGAGAAATTGCCTGAGTTTTCAGCGTCTCTTGTTTCGTCATCTGAATTTCTACTATGTTTTGGTAGCACAATTCCAATGTCATCTACTGTACTTTTGACTGCATTCAAATCAAAGGGTCACATATCTAGCATAACGGCTTCTTCATAATGAAAACTAAGTATTTATTGAGCTAGACTACTGAAAAATAAAAACTGCAGAATGTCAGTGCAATGTAACACCGCAGTTTTTATGCCAAGTATATCAAACGCTGAACACGAGTTGCGTGCTCTTTGAACAAGAAAAACATTCAGATGTTTTTTTTTCTTACATCGCCCAACGTATTCAGTGAACACTTTTTATTCACAGTGCGAATATGTGAACATATGTGACTAAAACATGCCTGTAACCAGCCCGTGGTCGTCGCAGAACCAGCGACGTTCAGTCTAGACATAGACGCATAGCGACCACCTGCACCCTCCTCCTTGAATCCTGCTTCTGAGACTCGACGAGAGAATCGTTGAAACAGTGTTACTGTCTGGGCACGTATTGCATGTTACATAGCCCACATTCAAGAATATATATGACGTTATCTTAGTCACAGCCCAGTGCACCTCTTATCGTGTGCTTAAAATCCCAGTGAGTGTTTTTCTCCACTGTCGTTGTC
Source organism: Rhipicephalus microplus (assembly GCF_043290135.1). Taxonomy (NCBI): domain Eukaryota; kingdom Metazoa; phylum Arthropoda; class Arachnida; order Ixodida; family Ixodidae; genus Rhipicephalus; species Rhipicephalus microplus. The sequence continues at coordinate 381,886,830 of NC_134710.1, forward strand.
TGCATGTGTTTGCATGCTTTTCGTCTGCTTTTCTCGCAAGGGCGACACCCTGTTTGAGGTTTCACGCCTATTATTAAATTTATCGAATGATACTTAATACTTTTCGGCCGCCTGTATACCACACAAGGAGGAGAAGTGAAAATTTCGGATAGTCGCACGCTCTGTACCAATATATGTTGAACTGGTTTTTTAGGCCCTTGTTTATATCAGGTGGGTTGCTCGTGAAAGTTAAAAGCAAATTTTGTTACGGTGCTGGTCGGCATCTTTTTGGTGGTGTAGAAGAGTCTGGCAGTCCAGATTCTCCACTTTTTTGATGGCGTCATCTATGATAGCTGGCGGGTATTTTTGATGAAGGAATACTTCCCGCTTATGTGTGCTGTTTTTGTGGAAGTCCTTGGTGCGGGAGCAGATTTGTCGGAGTTTGTGTGCTTGGGAATAGGGAATGCTGGTCTTGCAGTGTCGCGGGTGGCAGCTTTTGGAGTGCAGGTATTGTTGCCTGTCCGTACGTTTTCTGTATACGCTAGTTACCAACGCACCATCGTCCATTCGAATAAGTACATCAAGGAAACTTAATTCAGCATTGGAGTAGGAGTGTGTAAAATAAATGCTGGGGTGTACATGGTTAAATGCCTGTATTATTTGAGCAGCTCGTTTTCCGAATGTGTCGAAATCAGGAATATATTGCCAAGGTACCGTTTATAAAATATTAGTTTGATATCACAAGATGATAGCGTAGTTTGGGGCCATTCTTGTACCCATTGCCGTGCCGTTCATTTGAAGGTAGTACCCATTAATAAATACAAAACTCTTCAATTCGAGTACAGGTCGCGTTAAGATTTTAAATACTTTTTTGCTTGGCTGTGGTTGCTTTATGATTCAACAAGTGCCCTGACGCCATCGTCATGTGGGATATTTGTGTAAAGTGAATTAATATCCAATGTTACGAGAAATGCACCTTCTGGAATTTTCACGTCCGATATTTTCCGAAGGAAATGGTTTTTGTCACGCAAGAAGGACTCATGTGTGGGTGGTATGTTTTTCATTACAGAGTCAATATAACGGGAAATGGGTTCCGTTAACGTTCCCGTGCCTGATATAATGGGTCTGCCAGGGTTTCCCTTCTTATGGAACTTCAGAAGCATGTAAAAAATGGCAGCATATTCATGGGGTGAATGATGGAGAGTGAGACGAAGCATCCATCCGTCCAATCATTCTTGCTTCCATCTGTTCATGCGTTCGTCTGTGTGACCGTCCGTGCGTCCATCCGCCTGGCCTTGCGTGCGTCTCTTCGTGCGTCCATCCCTGCTTTTGTCTATGCATCCGCCCCTGCGTCCGTCCATGTGTCCATCCGTCCGTGCAGCCATACGTGCGTCCATCCATGCATCTGTCTGTGTGTCTGTTCGTCCCTCTAGTCAACACTCCAAGTACGACTATCTCGCATCTTTTCATTATATTGTCACGCACCAAGAGCCGTGAAGACAAGACAGGAACAGCGGGGCAGAAAGACACGACCGTATATCTTTAAACGAAGCGCTAACACACCCTTCTTTTTTGTTCTCTTTTCCCTCTTCGGCTCGCTAGGGCTTGCCGGCTCACAGCTCTAGGTGGCAATATTCCCCCTCCCATTAGAGCATCGACTCGATGCTCGTACACAAGGTGACAGCAGGGCCCATAAGGGAATAAAAAGAAAGGGAGAAACAATACTTATAGTGCACAGGGCATATGCAGGTGCAAAAAAAAGAAAAATGTCTGTGATTGGTCATAAGAAAAAAATAAACATTATTACAGTTCAAAGTTCGTTTGAGATCCTATGGAAAACGAAAAAGAAATATTTGCTGCCCTTGCACAATAGGGCGAGTATTACTGCGTAAAATAAGGTTTTAAGCGGACGACATGCACAATCTCTGCTCGTGGTGAGTGGCACTGGGTCGTTGCCGAGCCTCCGTCTGGAATGACTTGGTAGTTGACCTCGTTAAACCGCCGTAATAATTTGTAGGGTTCGAAGTACTTGCTCAGGAGTTTCTCGCTGAGACCTCGCCGTCTAACAGAAGTCCAAAACCACACTTGGTCGCCAGGTTGATAGGTAACTGGTCGATGGTGGATGTTGTACCTTCGAGAGTCTTTACATTGCTGCGACCTTATGTGCACGTGGGCTAGTTGACGTGCTTCTTCTGCTCGCTGAATGTAATCCTCGACATCAGGAGTTAGCAGCTCCTGCTGGTCGATGTCACAAGGAATCATGGCATCTAGCATGGTTTGCACGTCTCGACCGTAAACGAGGTGGAAGGGTGCGAACCTTGTCGTTTCCTGGGTTTCGGTGTTATACGCAAACGTTACGTATGGCAGGATCTCGTCCCACGTTTTATGCTGCACTACCACGTACATAGAAATCATGTCAGCCAGTGTTTTGTTTAGCCTTTCTCTCAAGCCGTTACTCTGGGGGTGGTATGCGGTTGTCTTACGGAGGTTCGGGTAACTGAGTTTGAAGATGTCGTGCAACAGCTTTGCCGTAAACGCTGTCCCTCGGTCAGTAATGATGACTGACGGGGCGCCGTGACGAAGCACAATGTGGTGCATGAAAAACTGGGCGACTTCAGATGCTGTACCGCGTGGCAGTGGCTTCGTTTCAGCGTAACGCGTCAAATAATCAGTTGCGACGATGATCCACTTGTTTCCCGAGTGAGACAAAGGAAACGGTCCAAGAAGGTCCTTCCAACTTAGTCAAACGGCGTACGCGGTAGGTCGATGGGTTGTAGGAGGCCTGCAGGCTTTACAGGTGGTGACTTGCGACGCTGACATTCGCGGCATCCTTTCACGTAGCGTTTCGCACAAGCAGCAAGTTTTGGCCAGAAATATAGCTGTCGTACTCGGTCGAGCGCCTGTGAGTATTCCAGATGGCCGGATGTCGGCTCATCGTGTCAGGCTAATAGGATATCATCACGAAGGTCTTGAGGAACGACTAGAAGATAAGATCTGCCGCCGGTACCGGTGTTTTTCTTGTACAATAGGCCGTGTCGTAAGCAAAATGACGGCCACGTACGGGAAAGTTGTCGAGGAACCGACACGGTGCTGCCTTCTAAATGGTCGATGATTGGCCTTACCTCGGGGTCCGCTCGTTGCTTACTGAGAAGGTCCGCCCTACTGAGAGTCCCCAGGAAGGCACTGTCGTCTTCTACAGCTGTATGGTCGGATTCTAGAGGTGCTCGTGATAGCGTGTCGGCGTCTTCATGCTTTCTACCCGACTTGTATACGATGGTGACATCAAACTCCTGAAGTCACAGACTCCATCGTGCTAATCGCCCAGAGGGGTCTCGGAGGTTAGCCAACCAACATAAAGCGTGGTGACCCGTCACAACTTTAAATGGGCGCCCATAGAGATAAGGCCTGAACTTTGTAATCGCCCATATTACCGCGAGACATTCCTTCTCTGACGTTGAATAGTTGGTTTCGGCACGTGATAAAGTGCTGCTCGCATAGGCGATCACACGTTCCGTCCCATCTTGTGTTTGCACCAAGATAGCTCCGAGACCAATGTTGCTTGCGTCAGTGCGCACCTCTGTGTCAGCGTCCTCATCGAAATGACCAAGCACAGGAGGGGAAGACAATCGATGTGGCAGTTCCGCAAAGGCAGTCGCTTGTTCGTCAGTCCACAGAAATGGGGTGTCGTCACGCGTAAGTCTGATGAGTGGCTCCGCAATCTTAGAGAAGTTTTCGATAAAGCGGCGCTAGTATGCGCAGAGCCCCAGAAATCGTCGAAGCTTTTCTAGTCTGTCGGAGCTGGAAAAGCGGCCACAGCGGCAGTTTTCTCGGGATCGGGCTGAACGCCTGCAGCGCTCACAACATGACCCAGGAACTTCAGTTCTTTGTAGCCGAAATGGCACTTCTCAAGCTTGAGGGTAAGGTCAGCGCATCGTATAGCTTCAAGAACACTCTGAATGCGATGAAGGTGCTCGTCAAACGTTTTTAAAAAGACAACGACATCATCTAGATAAACGAGGCAACTTTTCCACTTGAGGTCAGCGAGAACGGTATCCATCATTCGTTGGAATGTGGCCAGAGCAGAACAGAGACCGAATGGGAGCACTCGGAATTCATACAGACCGTCAGGAGTTACAAAAGCAGTTTTTTTGGTCACGTTCATCAACTTCAATTTGCAAGTAACCACTTTTGAGGTCGATTGAGGAAAATTACTTTGCTTGCCTCAGCCTGTCAAGAGAATCATCCACTCGAGGCAACGGGTACACGTCTTTCTTTGTGACGTTATTCAGCTTCCTATAACCGACACAAAAGCGAAGTGTACCATCCTTCTTCTTTACAAGGACCACTGGCGATGACCAAGGGCTGCTTGATGGCTGTATTACACCGTCTTGAAGCATTTCCTTCACTTGCTTTTGAATCACGCGTCGTTCAGTTGGTGAAACTCGGTAAGGCTGTTGCCGTATAGGGTGCGCGTTGCCGTAGGTGATAATACGGTGTTTCATAATCGATGTCTGACGGATCCTTCATGAACGAGCAAAACAGGCGTGGAATTCTATCAACAAGTCGTTAAGCCTTCGTTTGTTTTCGTCAGAAAGCGTTGGATTTACGTCGACACACTTGAGAGGTGCTTCGGCATTATCGGTCGCCTCAGAAGCAAAACACTCCGTCATATTGGTTACTGGGTAGGCATAGGAGATGAGAGTGCCAGGGAAAAGGTGTCGTCGCTTGTAGCTGAAGCTTGTAACAAGAACCTTGCAGTGGCAAGCCTGGAGGTTGACTAGGCTTCGTGCTACGCAGGCACCTTGGAAAAAGTGTAGGGATCGATTGCTCTCCGCCACTATTTCACCGTGTGCTGATTTGTTCCACGCCACTTGAACCATAACACTTGAGCGTGGTGTTGCCACAGCATCGTCAATTACACACAAACTCGATCGTGGCTGGGATTATGCTCTGGTGTTGCGCTTTTTGTTGAGTGTGACGAGGCGTTGTCGAATGTCGATGATAGCACTTTGCTTCCTCAGGAAGTCGATGCTAATGATGAGGTCTCGAGAACACTGACGGAGAAAGCTTAAGCTGACAACGAAGATAGAACCACTAATCTGTATTCGTGCTGTGCAAATGCCGAGTGGCGTGACGGTGTGCCCACCAGCAGTACGAATTGACCTGAGGTTCCAAGGCATCGTCACTCTCTTCAGATGAGCAGCCTGTTTTTCACTTATTATAGAAAAATCAGCACCAGTGTCAACTAAAGCACTGATTTTGCGACCGTCAAGCAGCACTGGAATGTCTAATGAAATCTTTGCAGAACCAGCTGGTGTCGTCGTCGCCGGCGAATCGTCAGTTTGCGGAAGCGTTGGTAGGAGGTTTTGAGCTTGTCCAGTATGAGTGGCCTCGTCCGCAATGGTTGCTGTGGTTATCTGTCCCGGCGTAGAGTGGCTGACCGACCCTGTGCCACGCTCGAATAGGTACGGCGATTAGGAGAAAATTGCCGCGGTAATGGGGAGCGTGACTAGTGCAAGGATAACGAAGTTCCGCGCTGCTGAACCATATACTCTTAAATTTCAGGGGGCCGCTGACCGAACTTGGGTGGCGGTGAGTTCCTCAAAAATCCGCGTAGTCCAAGTTGCCGGTAAGAACAGTGTCCGTACAGATGCCCAGCTTCGCCACAGTGGAAGCAGAGAAGACGTCGATCTGGCGCACGCCACACGTCTGATTGCCGCGAGATCAGGTGGCGTGCGCTGTAATATGGCGCTGCTTGGACCGTCTGCAGCATGGCTGGGGCCACGGTGGGATGCATAATTGCAGGTGTAATAGGTTGCCCCAAAGCTTGAGCATACGACATGGGGGAGGAATCCACTGGGTGGTCGACAATCCCGCATGAAAGGCGGTTCTCTTAAGACATCCCGGACTTCATATCGGACAACGCTGGTCAACGAGACGATAGTGGGCTGTGAGGGCACTGACAGCTTCTGGAGTTCTTCGCGGATGACTGAATATATGAGCTCTCGGAAGAAATTCATTTCGTCGCCGAAAGCTCCCAAGTAGTCCATAGTTGAAGCGTTGACGTGCCGTTCGTTTGAGGAGGCCGGTGCCTAAGAGTGCTTTCGATGGTTATGGCTTCTGTGAGAAATTCTGACACAGTCTTGGGTGGACTGCGCACAAGCCCACGGAAAAGCAGCTCTTTCACTCCGCGCATGAGGTACCATACCTTCTTTTCTTCTGGCATGCCGGGGTCAGCTCGGTGGAAAAGACGCGTCATGTCCTCGACATACATCGCAACCCCTTCATTCGGCAGTTGTATGCGGGACTGCAGATCGCGCTCAGCTCTCTCCCGCCGGTCAGGGCTGGCATATGTCCCAAGAAGTCGGCGTTTGAAGTCTTCCCACAATGTAAGAATACCTGCCCGGTTCTCATACCATACACGCGCGCCGTCCAAAAGACTGAAATAGACGTGCCGCAGTTTGTCTGCGTCGTCCCACTGGTTGTGCACGGCAACGAACTCGTAATGAACGAGCCAATCTTCGACATCCGCAAGTGCAGTGCCATGAAGCGGCATTGTGCCGTTCGTACCGTTTGGATTGGTGTCAGTAGGGCTGGTTGGAGCTGCCATGTTGTTTACGAGCAGTCCAAACTCAGGGAATTGCCCTCGGATTCTTCTGCTGGCGCGGTGCACAGGAATAATTACCGGTACGGCGCTTGAGTTCTTGCTATGTGGAGGGGTACGGTGCATAGATTACCCAGCACCTCCACCAGTTTGTCACGCACCAAGAGCCGTGAAGACAAGACAGGAACAGCGGGGCAGAAAGACACGAGCGTGTATCTTTAAACGAAGCGCTAACACACACTTCTTCTTTGTTCTCTTTTCTCTTTTCGGCTCGCTAGGGCTTGCCAGCTCACAAGTCTAGGTGGCAATATATTCTGCATATAGAAGCACCGCCATCCAGCGGACATTCCAAGGACTAAACGAGAGGTGGCAGATGCACACTTTCTTACGGCTTGCGCTTCACGTCTACTTCCCACCTTTAAGGTGGTAGGACACCTTCAAAAGTAATTTTTTTCGCGAAATAAATTTTTATGGTTTTGTTTTTCTTGCACGTGCAAACATTAACATATTTGATGCAACAACAATTATCCTCCTAGTGTCATTAGTTTGCGAGTTACAGCAAGTTTGCTATAACCTGTGCTCCTTTAGCAAAACCGAAACCACATTTCCAACTGTGGTTTCAGTTTCGAAAAATCGCTTTCGAAAGCAAGTGTTGTTTCGTCTATATTATTGCTATTCAATATACTTTATGCATTTTATTGGGACTGTTATATAAGATGATGTCAATAAATACAACTTTGCGTTTAAAAGTCTTCGTTAATCTCTAACAACAGCCACAAGGGAGGCGCACGATGCTCGTCAGAATTTTTGTTGTTTGCCTTGGTCAGGCTACGTCAGACTTCGTTCTGCATTTGTTCCATGTGTCAACGCTATTAGGGCTGTATCCTCAGGCCACCTGGACCTAAATACGACCAGCATGAGGAAGTGCAGAGCACAGAAGATGAGGAAGCGCAAGTTTGCTGCAAATCGCTGCACGACGACGAGGCTGCCTACTGACACAGATGCCGGCATTTCGGCGACCGCGAAGAAGCTTGGGGACATAAACAACGCGTACCAGGCTCTACTAGAGAATTCTGCGCTCCATGGGAACAGGATAATGGACATTGGTATTCTTTCTTGAGTGTTTTCATCAGTGGCATGTTCCGAATGCATGAACACAACACTGAAGCTCGAGGAACGCTCTCACCAAGGGACATGCTCGGCTTGTGTGGTCGTTTGTACAGACTGTGGGTTCAAGCGCCAATTTCATACGTCGAGAAAGGTGGGTCGTGCCATTGAGAACAATTTACGCCTGGTTTACGCGATACGCCAGTTAGAAAAAGGGCACGCTGGTGCGAAAACCTTTTCCAAAGTGATGAACATGCCTGCTCCTCCACGTTACTCCGCCTACGACAAATTGTCATCTCGGCTTTCTGCAGCGGCAGGAGAAGTGGCGTTGAAGTCGATGACTGATGCTGCTGTGGAAGTTCGTCATGTTGTGGGAAGTACCGAGTGTGGTGTTTCAGGTGATGGCACGTGGCATAAGCGTGGCCATTCATCTTTGAACGGTTGTGTGTCTGTGATGTCTGTTGACACGCGAAAGGTTATTGACGTTGAGGGCCTTTCTAGCTCATGTAAATCTTGTAAAACCAAAAGCAAGTTGAAGCAAGATAGTGCTTCGTACCAATAATGGAAGGCAAACCACACTTCCTGTCAAGCAAACCATGAAGGAGGTGCTGGCAGTATGAAGACAGTTGGTCTATACCAAATATTTGAAAGGTCGAAAGGCAGAAGAGATTTGAAGTACCTGCAGTACTACTGCGATGGTGATTCCAAGAGCTATGCCGCTGTCAAAGACATGTATGGAAAGGACAGTGTGCAGAAACTGGAATGTATTGGGCATGTCCAGAAGCGTGTTGGCTGCCGCCTGAGAAAACTGAAAAGACAGTGCTTGGACTCGGTGGTAAGAGAAAGCTCACTGATGCCCTTATTGACCGCCTGCAAAACTACTATGGCATCGCCATAAGGGCTAATGTAGGGAACCTTTCTGCAATGAAAAAGGCTACCCTTGCCCGTCTTTTTCATTTCAGCTCTGCCGACAAGCAGCCGAGACATGGTCTGTGTCCACTTGGACCGAAAAGCTGGTGCGGATACCAAAGGGTCGAAGCACTCGGCCAAGGAAAATATGTGCACAAAGGAGGACTTCCAAATAATGTGCTCAACAAAGTTAAAACTGTGTACAGTGATCTGTGCTCTGATGAACTTCTAATGAAGTGCCTTCATGGAAAGACTCAAAATGCTAATGAGTGTTTAATGATCTAATATGACAGCGGGCACCCAAAGAGGTCTACGTAAGCTTGTCTACAGTAATGTTTGCCTTGCATGATGATCTGGCACACTTTATTAATGGTAGTGTAAGCACCCTAGATATACTGAGGCAAGCTGGCATAGAACCAGGGTACCACGCGACGAAAACTTGCATCGCCAAGGATCACCTGTGCATGCAGAATACCAAACGGAAGTCAGCGGATGGGACAATTTCGGCCAGAAAGAAAAGACGAGCAGCCACCCGGACAAAAGAGACAATAATGCTCCCGCAGAAGGGCTCAGCTAGAAATCTGGTGCATTTTAGGCCTGCATGAGAAGATTGTGACCCTTTTTACAAGCTCGTAAATCTTTGTTTACGTTTTTCTAAAAATAACAATTTGCTCCATATGTTGCAACGTAAACTTTTATAATGTATTTCTCAGCGTATACTTTGAACTGAAATTTTGCACAATGATTCAAAACATATATATCTGTGCAGTGAACTAGAATAAAAGAAATTTATGGAATATTTTTCAGTTTACAGCTGAATTCTCCAACAGGTTCAGTCTAAATTGGCTCTTTTTCCCCGTTTTTTTGTTTTTAGCATTACTTCTTTGATATTCACTGCATAATATTTATTTTAGTTCACTGCATAGCTCCATTCATTAGTTACAAAAATGTCAAAGCATTACCGAATAAAGCCACCCATTAGTCACTTATCACAGCTCGCGTGGGTAGCACTTTTAATGCAATTTTCGTCAAAGATTACCTCCCAATAAATAAGTATTCAATAGTTTGCTCTGTAAATTGCTGCGTAAATTAAATTAGGCATGCTGGTTTTGAGAAAAAAGTTAGTTCAACGCTGCCTGTCTTTAAAAAAATTTTTGTTTTTGAGTGGCCTACCACCTTAAGCACTTCGAGTTCATGGTATATACAAGTTCGCTGTATTCGTGGCATTGCGACCCAACGCTCGCTAAACCTTTCTCTGTCCATTCGTTCTTGCTTCCGTCCATCCACGCGTCCATCTGTGAGACCGTCCGTGCGTCCATCCGCCCGTCTGCGCATGCGTCTGTTCGTGCATCCACACGTCCATCCATGCGTCTATCCCTGCATTCGTCCACGCATCCGCCCCTGCATCTGTCCATGCGTCCATCCGTCCGTGCAGCCAGCCATGCGTCCGTCCATGCATCTGTCTGTGTGTCCGTTCGCCCACCTAGTCCACACTCCAAGTACCACCATCTAGCATCTTTTCATCACATGTTCAGCATATAGTTCCACCGCCATCCAGTGGACATTCCAAAGACTAAACGAGAGGTGGCACACGCACACTTTCTTACGGCTTGCACTTCGTGTCTACTTCCCACCTTTAACCACTTCGAGTTCATGGTATATACTAGTTCACTGAATTCATGACACTGCGGCCCAACGCTCGCTAAACCTTTCTAAAACCAAGAAGGTTACACCTAGCGAGTATAACGTAGCAACCCTTTCTTGTCAGATAGTGCTCAATGTGCATGCCAATGGCTGCTAATGGGGAATGAGAGACAGGAGACTTCGGCTTTCAGTTACCACGCACGCTGCGAATTTTTTATTGTTCCACAACGCAGAGGAGAAATCTCCCACCGGCACCACCTTGCAGGTCAAAGCGTAAGACATGTTACGCACTACTACGAGTGACGAACGGGTGTGCTTCAAGAAGTTTCGCCCCTAAAACTACCAGGTGCCAAATCTACCGTAGTAAGTGCCTTTTGAAGCTTTGAATCAATGGCGCCTTCACATGTGAGATCCTTTAGGGTTGTTATAATTATCTTTTTGTGCTCGGTAGTAGGGTCCGAGTCGAGGTACTTGTAGAATTGTTTGTCATTTAGTTGTCGCCAGCCTTCTTTGATGCAGTCCAATCTATTCAAAAAAACAATCGCGCGTCCTTTGTCTGCTGGTTTAATGATGAGATCTTCGCGGTTGCTCAACGCGAGTAGTGCCTCTCTTTCTTTCTTTGATATGTTATTCATAGCTTGTTTGGGCACCTTCTACACATGTGTGACATCTTTCTGAACCGCGTCTTTATGTAGATCCAGAAGTCGATCTCTTTTGGCGTCTGGGGTCCTTTGCCCTCTGATTACCCCACGAAATAGCGTGTTGTCTTTTTGGGGTGTATCAAAGAAAGATTCCTCCAATCGTAAATTTTGTGCGAAGTCGTCTAGGTCTTTTCAAAGCGTGAATTCATCGTACTTTCCAATGCCTGGGCAGAATGTAAGTCCGCGTGATAGCAAACTCCGTTCTTCGTTGTGATGTTCTTTATCCGATAGGTAAATAACGTTTGGTTCGTTGGAATGTGCTGGCAAATCTTTCTGAACGTGAAGTGGCTTATTAACCATACCTGTTAATAGCAGAAAATGAACTACTCATTATCAATATGCTACCAGGAATAATTACTACACAAGATAAACTGATAGTTATATCGTGATGCATTAGAATTTCAGGTGCACAACCTTTTTTTTTTGCAACATTACGCGCAGTGCCATCTTAGGCAATATTTCGGGGAGCCTTAGTGTGTTACCTGTTTGGCTACCTGTCAAAGATTATTCCACAAATTAAGTATAATGAGTAAAACATATTTATCTTGCTCTCTGCTCTCTCTGCAGAAAACCGGCTTCACGAAAGCCTCAAGTGCATTCGCTGATAGTTGAAGCAATAAGAAATCCATGAAGTGAACGTCTTCTCTGAGGTTGCATCCGAAAAGCGAAGTGTCGCGGTCCTAAAGAAGGCAGCTACGTTGTAGAAACGTTGGCAAGGATTTTTCACAGCTTGAAGATATCTTCTGCTGAACCTTATATGGGTAGCCACTTACCAAAGCCGCCATGTCATACATAGTGTCGAGGTGATCCCATATCGTCTGCGAAGATATGTCTTTGTTTAGAGATGCGCTGAATTTCTCGTGGATGCACGCCATATGAAAGTACCTGTTGACACCTACGCAACGCAAGAAATCGGTAGAGTCACCTTGCTCTTGGTGACGGAGAGCTACAATCTAAGCTGCAGAGCAGTATGAAAGCGATACACCGCTCACATACTTGTTTATGACCTTTCATTGCGTGAAAAAACTGCACCTCTGTATATACATTCCAATCCAAAGTTTTGGCTGGCTTTCCGAAAATAGAATCCATGTACGAGCGCCAGGCGGTCTGCCACGGGAAGCGTTTTTACTCGCACGTAGTTGGAATTCACACTATGAACCGAAACGGCATCCGCGTGCGCAGTTTTCCTGTAGCAACGCCTCCTAGATTTCCCGTGCCTGCCGGATGAGCGCGAAACACCGGTTATGTATGGCGGCGCTGCCTACGTAGGGGTAAGGTCTTTGTACTTGGCCTTTGAGATCGGCAATTTTGACGTTTGTTACTAACTACAGCGGATGCCTTGTATTAAAAAAGTTGTTTGTTGAATGACGGCGTCACTTACGTAGAGGTAAATATAATTACGTTTACGCCTTTTCAGAACTTTTCTACGTTATTTTTGTTGCATATAAGCTCCAAAAACGTAAAAACCTATTTGAAGACACCCCTAATTGAGTGGCGCCACCACCATAGTTCTGACGACCGCCGCTTCCCAAATGACCACCGATAATCCGGCAGGCACGGGAGATCTAGGAGGCGTTGGCCTCCTCTAAACCTTCAGTGCCCCTCAAATGCTCCCTCGGCGACCGTCGTCCTCCCCTCTCAGCCACCGTAGTTTTACGCTGCATTCCACTACGTACAGGCGCTGCTCACGTAGGGGTTTTTATGAGCTCACGGGAATACACCAAATCAGGGAGTTCAAGGTGATATGGGATGGACATCGTTTGAGGGCAGGGAAGCTAGCAGCAAGATATGATTTGAGAAGCGATTGAGAGAAATGGGGGAAGAGCGTTGGGCTAGGAAGGTATTCAGCTACTTGTACATGAAGAATGTCGATACCTAATGGAGGAAGCGAACCAGAAAATTGACTGGTAAATACTTGGAAAAGAGCAGGGGGCCAAACCAAAAAGCATTATCGGTTAAGAAGAAAGTGAAGGAAGATGAGAGAGATATGTGGAGAATTGGCATGATTAAAAGTCCGCACTAGAGATCTATCAAACTTTTAAGCAGGAAATTGCCAAGGAAAGGATCTATGATAGTACTCGGGGTCGTTCTCTACTGTTTGAGGCCAGGACGGGAGTATTGCGAACCAAGACATATCGGGCCAAATACGAAGGGGTAAACACAGTATGCAGTGCGTATGGAGAGGAAGAAGAAACGGCCGAATACTTGATAATGTTCTGTAACGGGCTTCACCCTATAGTTCAGGGTGATGGCGCAGAGTTTTTCAAAGCACTGGGGTTTAGGGACAGGGAGGGCAAAATAGACTTTAAGTGGGTAGAATTAACTAGAAGGAGGTTACCTGATTGGTGGCTAAAGTCAAGGCACGAGTGAAAAGTAAACCCTTCAGTGCAAAGTACTAATCCTCAACCTCACTAATCAAAGGAGAAAACAAGATAAATTTAATGATTAGTTCGCTGACTATCACGGCTAGGCGGCGTTAGCCGCCGCCTGATCTAAAGGGTACAGCCACATCCATCCATTCATTCATGCGTCTAAAGGGTAGAGCCACATTATGGTGGCTAGAAGGAAACGTGTCAGCATCGTCCCGGCCGCGCCTTGAAAAGAGGCGTGCTGGTGTTTCAGTTCGCGGTGGAGCGGCGCGCAAATCGCCACCATGATCGGTCGAGAGCGCTCGCCAGCCGCTCGCGCGGCACTTTTGTCCGCTTGCTCGTATGCTCGCGAATTGTAACCTCTGCTACTTGCTTATTTGAACTTGTTAAGAAATAATACATGCCAATGTAATCATGCTACAGTGATGGGTAAACAGCAAAGACACTGCTTTGCACCTGGATACAATGTGGGATATGTTTCGGCCCGCAAACAAGGAAAGAAAGCGTCTCTCTTCTCTGCTCCCGCCGACGATGAACGGCGCAAAGCCTGGCAGTGTGCGATTCCTCGCGCTGAGAAACCACTGGAAAATAAGTGCGTTGTGTGCGAAGCTGATTTTGACGAAAGAATAATCGTCCGTATATAGCTACATGCATGTTATCAAAGGGTTCCTAGCGACTTGGGAAATAGCTGTACCTAAGGAGCGTGGGTTTCTGAGTGAATCAACTGCCGAAGGACTCCGCGTCACTCTAACAAGCATCTTTTCCATCCGGCACTATGTCACGAAACCGTGGGCTATAAATACTTGATGACGTCTCGCCTCTGCCAAGACGTGCTTAAAATCTTTTTTTGGAATTCTGAACCAAATGTCTGGCTCGAATGATCACCCTTCGCCGACACAATTTTTTATCTCTGTGAATTGCCTCAGGTTTTAAAGCTTAGCACATTCACCCTCCAGTGGAAACATACCTTCTGGAATTCTGAGCAGCCTTCAATGTCCGCGCATCCGCGCTAATTCAATAAAATTCCGGAATAAACTGGACGAGCGGCTAGATGTGGGGCGCCTCAATGATGTGCCTCAGCCGCGTGGTAAAGAACGCGGGCGAGAGATTGCGGGCGAGAGACAGTTGAGGAGAAAGGAAAATCCACTTTCTGCGCGCTTGAGCCTGTTTGCTTGAGCAGCGGAGTGGTCCGCTCTCACCGCATGACCAGTGGCAGTGGTTGCTCCGTCGGGAAACTCGTGAAGTGTGGTGCGTGTTTCTTTTGTTTTTGCGGCGCCGGGTCAGGCGTTTTGGAGCCATAGACGCGAAAAAACATGAGAAGTTGGATTTCTCAATGAAGGCAGATATTATTCGAAGGGTGGAGGCCGGCGAAAAGAAGTCGTCGGTTGCCAAGGAATGAGGAACTCCTCGGAGCACCTTAAGCACAATACTGTGCCACAAAGCTGATGTGACGGCCAAGGCAGCTCAGTGCGGCCGTTTTGGAGCGTGTCGCGTGCGTGCACCGGAATACGATAAGGTTGAGAAAGTCCTGTACGCCTGGTTCTTGGAGACTCGGGCAAAAAACGTTCCTGATGACGACCCAATACTCATGGAAAAGGCATAGTGGTTGGCAACCGCACTAGGTGAAGACAGCTTCACTGATGGTACAGGATAGCAGCAACGCTTTGAAAATCGCTACGGCATCGTCGGGAAGACCCTGTCGGGTGAAAGCGGGGCTACCTGCAGCAACAACAGCATTGAGAAGTGGCTGTCTGATGAATGGCCAGACATTTGCAACAGCTTTTCGCCGTCGCCAATGTTTAGTGCCGGCGAAACTGCCCTGTTTTGGCAGATGCTGCCAAGCAAGACGTTGGACTTCAAGGGCAGCAAATGCCATGGCGGGAAAATGAGCAAGGTGGGCATCTTCATTTTGCTCGCTGCAAATATGGACGGCTCGTGCAAACTTCAGCCGTTCGTTATCGGCAAGAGCAGATCGCCACGCTGCTTCAAGAACGCAAGAGGTCTCTCGGTGCGCTACGCATCCAACAAAAAAGCGTGGATGACACGCGATCTGTTCACGGAGTGGCTCCGGGCAGGGGATACAGAGCTGGAGAAGTCCGGCCGCCAAGTCTGTCTCCTTCTCGACAATTATTCGGCCCACCACGTCCCCATCCCACTGAAAAACATCACCGTGAAATTTTTGCTGGCCTACACTACGGCGAAGCTGCGGCCTCTCGACCAAGGCATTATCAAAGCCTCCAAAGTTGGGTTCAGGCAATGACTGGGGCAGAGGCTCCTGACGAACCTTCGTTTGGGAATCGAACTCAAAGTTGACCTTCTTGGAGCTACACAGATGCTGACAGGCGCTTGGAACGACGTGAAACAAACCACTGTCGTAAACTGCTTCCGCAAAGCGGGCTGTGTGGTGACTCCTGACGAGGCGTGTTCGGACACCGAAGACGACGGCGTTGAGTGTTTCGACTGTGAATTTCAGGCGCTGGCGGCATTCCCATGTGCCATCCAAGATGGCGCAACAGCGCGCGGTTTTTTAAGTACTGACGATGACGCGCAGGCTGTGGCGGATCTCAATGATGCGGAGATTGTGACGGACATCGCAATTGCCGCTGCCGAAGAAGCGGCAACAAGCGACTCCGATGAAGATATACACCCGTCTACGGCAGCTGGGCTGGCGTCGGCGTTCAGCGTGATTCGCCGCTGTTGCGGCGCAATAGAAGGCGCCGGACTTTCACATTTGGACAGCGTCAGCAAACTTGAAGACAGTTTAATGAACTTCATGGCGCAAAAGAAGAAGTCCAAGCTCACATACTTTTTTCTTGCCAAATAAAGGGCCGTGGTCGTTGCGCTGTGTTTCGTATTTTCCGTGCTTTGGAGAACAAGTCGGTTACAAACCGCTGCTCTTCACGATCTCCGAAAGCTCACAGTGATGTGCGGAGTATTCAGGTAAGCTTCAGGTAGGCATATTTTATAATTCGAATAATTGATATATCGAACTATTTTACGATCCCTTTGGAGTTCGATATCTCCGGGGTCGGCTGTATTTAAAAATAAGCTAATAACTCCATTCTCTGTTCACTTTAGACCCCACTAGAATCCTTCACTCAAGCTGGCCACTCTAGCCTCACAGTTGAGTTGTCACCAAAATGGAAAACTTACTTAGCTGTGTCCATCGCTTTAAGTCCAACCTACATTGTGGTGATTCTGCTGTGGATCTAGCAAACAGTACTGTTGCAATCGTTGCTCCGATGCAAACGGTCCGTCGCGCTGACTTGGCCTTCTCCCGGTTGTGTCGTTAATATGACAGTAGCCTCCAGAACTGAATGCCTGCTGCGCCTATCAACCGAACATAGCTGCTGATGCAACTTTGTTCTCTCATAAACATGATGACAATGCCAGCTCATTGAACTGTGGTTTTCCATTGCAGCTGCTGTCACAGGCGTTGAGCCGTGTGCTCCTTCATGCCTGTTCTGTGGACTCCTTCGCCCACTTGGGCGTCTATACGCCGTCTTACTCATGACAGTGTGTTTGGCGCATGGTTATTTTGCTAGTTCTGCTGTTTCAAGGCAACAGAAGATATTCTGCCTAATCGACATGGGTGAAAGCATTGAAGCTACAGACAAGCTTGTTGCATATGTCAATTGGCTGACCTTTATTTTAAACCACGAGGGTTGTTTGCATAAGGAAACTTTACTGGGTTTTCAATCGTCAAGATTTAACTAAGCGACTGCCACAAACATTCTTTGCATTTTTGTGTCCCCCTTTTAGGCAGTTTCTACTTGTTGCATGTTTTTATAAATTCGGACAAGCATGCTTACATGCGTAGTAAAGGCATATTGGAGTAAAAGCCACTAGAAAACAGCTTAATAAACCATGTACATGGCAGTGCAGAGCAACGCACTGCCATGTGCGCCACAGTTGCGCCACAAATATACTAATCTATGAATTTCTAACTCGCCCAAGAAACAGCACATTTAAAATACATTTCTAGCTAAAAGGGCTTTTTTAACGTTGTCTTCTATAATCCGACTGTCATAGTTTCATTCATCGTCAACGCCAGGTGCCGTTGCTGTGCACTGACTTTCTAAATCCGGACCAAACTTCTACACCAGGAAGTGAGGCTGTTGTTCGGCGGTCTCGAACCACCAGTTGGACACAAGCTCAGATGATTTTGCAAAATACTTAGGTTGGAATCGCACCAGCAAGCCTGTTTTTATGCAAGCCTCCTGTCAGTATACGTTCGGAGCGCCTTGCCAGGACCCCAAGCAAGCAAGGTGCTAAGAGAACTCAACAGCGTTGCAAGCTGTAGCACCGAATTCCATTGGCAACGATTGTTGGCGGGTTTACGAGCAGGAATGCCAAAGAAACGAGCTGCACCAGCAAGCAACGTCCGCGTCATTGGAGATGTCGACCTACCGGGCATAGCGATGCGATTTCAAGGCCTTGGACCAAGTTTCATTTTATCACCATGGAAATCAGTGCTAGAGCTTCTCGCCATGGAGAGAAGTCTCCAGAAAACCTCCAGATAGCGAACATAAACGATGTTTAGGACAATGTGCCGATGTCGTGTCGTGTAGCATTCAATCATTGCTTAGACACCCATTAAGGCAAGTTGTTAATGTTCTTTGGGCGCAATCTGCACGATGACTACCCGCTGATAAAGAATGTGGTTTTGTTGTCTTGCCGCAGCCGCAATACGACTCAATACAATACGACTCAACCGCAATACGACTCCTGCTTGGGCCTTTTTGGCCTGCAGTATTCCACAAATAAAATAATAATTAAAAAGCCCTTGAAGCAGTCACATCAGTTCTAAAAAAAGTAAGGATGTCTCACTACCCAAACTTAAAGCTAAAGCAAAAAAAAAATATGCAGCACGATGGGCCTTTCTCGCTTAGCGAAAGATGTAGACGGCAGAGAGAACACTAGCTTGATGGTGATGTTCAGTGCTAAAATTCACAAGCAGAACTGTCCTCTTCGAGTTTGAAGATCAGGGAATTGGACATGGCAGAAACACATTGCGAAGTTCCTGCAAGACAAGTTAAGGCTCCTTCCCATAGAATATCCCTACTTGCTGAAGAACTCTGGACGATGTAGCTGCATTCGACAAGAGCCTGAATGAATGGTCAATTGATGTTAAAAACCTTTATTATTCGCTTCCACACAATCAGCTGCTTACACTTGTTGAGAAATGCATAGATAACTTTGGAGCAGTTGCATTTGAAAACGCATCAGGCTTGACCGGAGCAAGCTTTCTTGAGCTACTCCCAATTTATCCAAATTCAACCCACACACAATGGAATAACAAAGTGTTTATTCAGATACAAGGTGTCTATATCAGCTCCTGTTTGGCGCCAGTCTTAAATGACCTGTTTTTAGCCGAGAAGGACAAATGTTTAAGTAACAACCTCCAGGGCACAAATGTGATAATTTTTAGATTTGTCGATCACTACATAATCATCTGTGACAAAGCCCTAGGCAACAATCACCATGAAGCAGAGATTTTAGAAATCTTCCGGAGTCGCGCATCGCCCCACTTGTTTTAACCCATGTATTAGCGGTAGACAATGCTTTGCAGTTTCTTACTCTTTGACTAACCTTTGGCAAGAAAAACACGCTTGCTGGCCCTATCACCCCCGAGCCAGCAAGCATTTTTGATGCACAATTCACACCATTCAAAGTTGGTTATGCGTGGTATAGTCAACCTCTGCTTCACAAATGCCACCCGGAAATCTTGTATTCACACAGTGGAAACCAGCCTGCATGAACAAGCAGCAAGGCTGGGTTCGGCAGGATACCCTACGCAGGTGCTCGTCTCTGTCGTGGGCAAGGTGCACACGAAAGTTCGCCACCCGAAAGGTGAATCAGCCTCTGCATCTAGAAGAAAGGAGAAGGTGGCAGTGATCCCATATATACACAAGGTCTCGCACCGGCTGAAGAAAGTAGCAGGACAGGTTGGTATAAAGGTGGTTGTTTTCAGCACCAGTTAAGCTAAGCCACTTCTGTAAGCTTACCGACCCAGCCTGTAAGAAGCCAGCAGAATGCCAGTAAGAACACCGCCATCCTTTTGTGGAATGCGTCGTAGGCGCCGTGTAAATGTTGCTACTGACATGTGGCGAAATATACATCGGCCAAACGGGCCGTTGTATTAATGATCGATTACGCGAGCACAAAACAAACGTAGCTCGATACAGAGATGGGCACCCCTGTCCACAAATTGCAAAGACTATGGTCATTCACCCATGTATTCAAAATGTATCATAATCAGCAGGCACTAAGATAAGTATACTTGCGAAATCACCGAAGCAAACACCATAATCATCGAAAGGGATAATTGTGTCAGTCAATGCACTGACAACATTCATCAATGCACTGAAAATGTCACATGGCTAAAGATGTATATATGAAGAAAACATTTTCAATAAAAAACTCATTGCTAGATTGGTGCTCTGTCCTGTCTCCTCTTTTTCTTTTCTTGTCAGAGTTGTGCCGCAAAAATTACATTAAGCTATGTCTTAGAAGGTTCAACTTTTTTCATTCAGCACATCTTTTGAGACCACCATGAATAATGACGATATTTTTGCCCTCCATGCTGTCCTCTACAACCTCCTGAGCTTTTGCCAGTGTATCCACCATGCTCATCTCTGACGGGGACTCCACTCTCACTCTCCTGTCTTCCTTCAATGTCGTGAAGACGCCACCCCTAACCCTGGCCACATTGGAGACCCCAAAACTAAGACCTTTCTAAGCTCCAATCGCTGGCTTCCTGTTTGCAATGGTGCCCCTGTTTGCTCCCCCTGTTTCTCTCCCTGCCGTCTGTCCTGTGTTCCTGCCCTGCTCGAAGACTGCCGCGCCACCGAGCTGTATGATCTCGGAGCCTCTGTGTTGTGGCCAGACACTGCAGCCCCCTGATTTCCCTTCCCACCTGTTCCTTCCCGAATGTTGCTTTCTCCGCTACAGACGCCTTCCACCTCACCACGCTTGAAGAGCAAAGTTCCATTAGCTTTTACACGCTGCTCGAGCTCGGCCCGCACTTTCCGTTCTTTTCTAAGGTCGCCCTTGATTTGCTTTAGTAGGCTGCGGATAACCTCCTCACGCTCATGTGACACACCGAGCTGTTTCTAGAGCTCCATCCTCTGCTCCCGTTTTGCCCTCAGCTACCCCTGCAGCCCCTCAATGCTAACATCCATGCACTGCACTACCGCCTTCAGTGCCTCGCTCAGCCTACACACGAAGCTCACCTTCTCCGCGACGGCCAAGCTCGTGAAGGCTGTCTCGTCCAGGTAGCACCAGTGCTTGCAATCTTCGCGCTGCACCAGCTCACTCTTGCCCCTGATTTTTCTAGCCTCCTTAGCCATCCCTCGCACGACCGTCGGACCGACTGCTCGACAGCCCTAAGTTCAACCCTAATCCCGCTATCCAGCCGCTTTCGCTAACTCTCCCACCTGAACAACTGTTTCAAGCTGTCGTCTACATCATACATACACGTGTTTAACCTCACTAGTAGCTTCTCACGAGGTCCACTTCGTATTAGGGTTTTAGTTTAACAACTAAACGGGTGCACTGAACTTGTTCGAAACTACCGTCTACCCCGTTCACCACGTGTACATCATCATTAAAAGGTTGCCCATGGCCCGCACCCACAGTATCCGCAACACAAGTTACCAAAAATATTTATAGCAGTTTATAGCAGTTATCTCAACCCCTCTAACAACCAAAATGAGTGAAAAAAAAACAAAAAAGGAAACCTTATCTCTCTTTTTGTGCTGCTTCTGCACAAACTGACCTGCTCCTGAAGGATGAATGGATGGATGGATGTGGCTGTACTCAAGAAATCGGGCGGCGGCTAACGCCGCCTAGCCTAAATACTTAGTGAAGTAACCACAAGATTTATCTTTTTTTTATTTAAATAGTAAAGTTGGACGGGTACTTTGCAGTGAAGGGTGTAATTTTCACTCGTGCCTTGACTTTAGCCACCAATCAGATAACCTCCTTCTAGTTAAGTCTACCCGCTTAAAGTCTATTTTGCCCTCCCCCACCCTTAACCCCAGTGCTTTGAAAAACTCTGCGCCATCATCCTGAACTATATTGTGAAGACCTTTATAGAACATTATCAAGTGTTCGGCAGTTTCTGCTTCCTCTCCACACGCAGTGCACTCTGTGTCTACCCCTTCGTATTTGGGCTGATATGTCTTGGTTCGCAATACTCTCGTCCTGGCCTCAAACAGTAGAGAACTACCCCGAGTATTATCATAGATTCTTTCTTTGGCAATTTCCAGCTTAAAATTTCGATATATCTCTAGTGCGGACTTCTTAATCATGCCAATTCTCCACATGCTAGTCTCCGTTGCCTTCACTTTCTTTATAAGCGATAGTTCTTTTTGGTTTGGCCACCTGCTATTTTCTAAGTATTTACCAGTTGATTCCCTGGTTCGCTTCCTCCATTTTGTATCGACATTCTTCATGTACAAGTAGCTTAAAACCTTCCTAGCCCAACGCTCCTCCCCCATTTCTCTCAATCGCTTCTCAAATTTTATCTTGCTGCTAGCTTCCCTGTTCTCAAATGATGTCCATCCCATATCACCTTGTACTCCCTAATTTAGTGTATTCCCGTGAGCTCCTAAAGCAAGCCTACCTATTCCACGTTGCTTAATTTGTAATCTTGCTTGAACTTCCGATCTCATGCACAAGACCGCATTGCCGAACGTCAGACCAGGAACCATGACCCCTTTCCATATTCCTCTGACAACATCATACCTATTGTAATTCCACAGTGCCCTGTTTTTCAACCTTTAATCGTCACGTATATTTCATGTTCCCTTAGATACTCGGCCCCCTTACTTATCCATACGCCCAGATATTTGTATTGATCTGTTATCTCTAGCGTGACCTCTTGTATTCTGAGCTCACTACCTTCATTTTCATTAAAAGTCATGACTGCTGATTTTTCGTTACTGAATCTGAAATCTAACCTATCTCCCTCATTACCGCAGATGTCCACCAATCTCTGCAAATCTTCCTTGCTGTCGGCCATTAGCACTATATCATCTGCGTACATCAATGCTGGTAGTGCCTATTCAATGAGTTTTCTTTGTTTGACGAAAGAAAGGTTGAAGCCCAGTTCCTTTCCCTCTAACTTGGCCTCTAATCCTTGTAGGTACATCATGAATAATAAGGGTGACAGGAGACACCCCTGCCTAAACCCCCGTTTGACCTCTGCAGGCTTGGATACCTGGTTTTCTCACTTTATAACTACCTTGTTACCTTTATAGATATCCTTTAAAAGATTACTGACTACATGTTCCACGCCTAGTGTGTTCAGTATTTCCTACAATTCCTCTTGAACCACGCTATCGTACGCTTCCTTGATATCCAAAAATGCTAGCCACAGGGGCCTGTGTTCCTTTTCTGATATTTCAATGCACTGCGTCAGTGAGAACAGATTGTGTTCCAACCTCCGGTGTTTTCGAAACCCATTCTGCAGTTCTCTTGGCACCCCCTCATCCTCTATCCATGCCTGCAGTCTTTCCTTTATAATCTGCATCGCCAGCTTGTAGACCACTGATGTCACTGTTATAGGATGGTAGTTGTTTATGTCAGCTTTGTCTTTCCTTTATAATCTGCATCGCCAGCCTGTAGACCACTGATGCCACTGTTATAGGACGGTAGTTGTTTATGTCAGCTTTGTCCCCCTTTCCTTTATAGGTCACGCTCATCCTGCTAAGTTTCCATGCATCGGGAACTTCACCATCGATTATTATTTTGCTCACACCCTCTTTCAAAGCCTGCTTAGACTTCGGACCTAATGTCTTTATCAGCATAATTTGAATACCATGTGGGCCTGTTTATGTACTACTAGGAATCCTTTTCTCAGCCCTTTCCCATTCTCGTTGTGGAAATGGATCCATTGCGCCACTTGATTCACCCTTGTCTATTGTGGTGCATAAAGCACTTCTTTGTTGAATTTTTTCTGTCACCCTTGTTCTTATATATTCAACAGCTTCGTCCCCTTCTAGCCTAGCACCATGGGCTGTAGTTATAAACCTCTGCTCTAGGCTCGCCTCATTTCTTAGGGAGTTTAGATGCTTCCAAAATTTTGCAGCTACCTTTCTATCTTTCTTGTGTACTTCTGCCAGCCACTGAGCTTCCTTTCTTCTAATGTTTTTATTGATTAGAAGGGATGCATTCTTCTACAGCTTAGAAAGGTTTCCTATTTTCTTTCAACATCATCTGTCCGTTCACCTAGCTGCTTAGCATGTCTTTGTTCCCTAGAGGCTTCCTGACCTTTTGCTATGGCTCTCTTAACTTCCTCATCCCACCAATTTTTGGGTTTGTGTCTTCTTTTCCGGGGTGACTTGTCACGCGACTTAGCAAGCTCTAGCTCAGTCTAATTAGATTTGTGTATGTCCACACTGTTTTATTATCCTCAGTGATTACTTTCTCAATTTGTTTAGTGGCCATTTCAATTTGCCTTTCTGAATAAAAATTTTCCTGTAGTTGCTCATCTTGTCTCCTTCCCACTTTCAATGCTCTTCCAAAACTTAGCTTGATACGTTTGTGATCACTACTCATACTTCTGGATCCACCTTCATCTATGTGCATTCCCCTGAGCTTATTATACATCCTATGTGATCATCATCATCATCATCATCAGCCTGACTACGTCCACTGCAGGACAAAGGCCTCTCCCATGTTCCGCCCGTTAACCCCGTCCTGTGCTTGCTGCTGCCAATTTATACCCGCAAACTTCTTAATCTCATCTGCCCACCTAACCTTCTGTCTCCCACTAACCCGCTTCCCTTCTCTGGGAATCCAGTTAGTTACCCTTAATGACCAGCGGTTATCCTGTCTACGCGTTACATGCCCGGCCCATGTCCATTTCCTCTTCTTTATTTCAGCTATGATGTCCTTAACCCCCATTTGTCCCCTAATCCACTCTGCTCTCTTCTTGTCTCTTATAGTTAAACCTACCATTTTTCTTTCCATTGCTCGCTGCGTTGTCCTCAATTTAAGCTAAACCCTCTTTGTAAGTCTCCAGGTTTCTGCTCCGTAGCTAAGTACCGGCAAGGTACAGCTGTTATATACCTTCCTCTTTAGGGATAGTGGCAATCTACCGGTCATAATTCGAGAGTGCTTGCCGAATATGCTCCACCCCATTCTTTCTCTTCTAGTTACTTCAATCTCGTGGTTAGGCTCGGCGGTTATTACCTGCCCTAAGTAGACATAGTCTTTTACAACTTCAAGCGCACTATTACCTATCTCGAAGAGCTGCTTCTTTCCGAGGTTGTTGTACATTACTTTCGTTTTCTGCAGATTTATTTTAAGACCCACCTTTCTGATCTCCTTGTGTAACTCCGTAATCACGAGTTGCAATTCGTCCCCTGAGTTACTCAGCAATGCAATGTCATCGGCGAAGCGCAGGTTACTAAGGTATTCTCCATTAACTCTTATCCCTAACCGTTCCCATTCTAGGCTTCTGAAAACCTCCTGTAAGCACGCGGTATATAGCATTGGGGAGGTTGTGTCCCCCTGTCTTACACCCTTCTTGATTGGTATTCTGTTGCTTTCTTTATGAAGCACTATGGTAGCAGTTGATTCCCTGTAGATTTCTTCCAGAATGTTTATATATACTTCATCTACGCCCTGATTCCGCAGTGTCAACATGACGGCTGATATTTCTACTGAATGAAATTCCTTCTCGTAATCTATGAAGGCTGTGTATAGTGGTTGGTTATACTCTGATCACTTGTCTATTACCTGATTGATGGTATTGTCACGCAGTTTATTTACGTACAGACGTACTGGAAGGCCGAGGAACGCCAACCGGCCGAAAATACAAAACAAACGCAAGCTCGGGTCGCGCGTGCACCAACGCTGTGGCTTGCGGTTACATGCTGCTTCGTCGTCGTTCGCATAGTTCTCTACATTGGCCCCCGGTGAATAGCGTAGCCAACCTGGCGATTTAAGGCGTAGTCACTATAGCGGGGTCGTAATACGGCTTCAGGCGACTCACATGCACAATTTCTCGGCAAGACGGCATAAGTCATGAGACTGTGTCAAAGGATCAATCTCATAATTGACGGGTGACGTACGGGCGAGAATGCGGTAGGGCCCGTGGTATCGTGCCACTAATTTCGACGAAAGGCCAGGAGTGCTCGGTGGAATCCAGAGCCAAACGAGAGCACCAGTCGTAAAAGTAGAGAGATGTCGGAAGGTGTCAAGCCGTAGCTTCTGGTGGCCTTGGTCCTCGGTTGTCAGAGAACGGGCCAATCGTCTGCAATCTTCTGCGTACCTGGCAACATCAGAAATTGCAGTGTACTCAGAAGAGTCGGGCGTGTATGGGAGGATAGTGTTCAGCGTGCACGATGGTTCGCGTCCGTACAACAGAAAGAAAGGGGAAAACCCTGTTGTCGCGTGCGTAGCGGTGTTATACGCATACGTGACGAATGGAAGGACAGTGTCTCAATTAGTCTAATCTGAAGCTGTGTATATCGTCAACATATCACCGAGAGTGCGGTTAAATCGATCTGTGAGGCCATTCGTGTGCGGGTGATATGCTGTCGTCATGCGATGAACCATGTTGCACTGAGCGAGCAACGCTTGAATGGCGTCAGACAAGAAAACACGCCCCCAGTCGCTCAAAAGTTCGCGGGGAGCACCATGGCGAAGAACAAAGTTGCGCAAGATGAAAAACGCAACTTCCCTCGCGGTTGCTGCGGGTAGTGCTGCCGTCTCCGCGTAACGCGTAAGGTGGTCGACGCCGACAATTTTCCACCCATTTCCAGAAGACGACGTGAGAAGTGGTCCGTATAAGTTGATACCGACGCGGTCAAACGGACGCGCTGGACAGGGCAGAGGCTGAAGTGTACCGGCAGGGCGTTGAGGTGGGACTTTACGTCGCTGGCATGCAGTACAAGCACGTACGTACTTGCGGACAATTGTGTACATGCCGCGCAGTAGTACCGCTGACGTAGACGGTTGTACGTTTTGAGAGCGCAAGCGTGAGCGCTTTGCGGGTCGTTGTGAAAAGCAGTACGGATTTCCGAGCGCATGTGGTTGGGTATCACTAACAGCCACTTCCAACCTTCAGACGTGTAATTTTGCCAATAGAGTAGGTCGTCTCGAATAGCGAAATGTGTGGCTTGACGGCGGATAGTTCTTGAGACCAAATTATCTAACGGATCAGTCAGAAAGGCGAGGAGTGTGGAAATCCACACATCTTTGCGTTGTTCCGATGCCACGTCTGTGAAGTCAATTGGTGTTATGACAGCTGAAGAAGGTGACGAGGAGGCTGGGTCAGCCGGTAGCGGCGAGCGGGATAGCGCATCAGCGTCGGAGTGCTTGCGGCCGGATCGGTATACAACACGAATGTCGTATTCCTGTAGGCGAAGCGCCCAACGACGAAGGCGCCCCGACGGGTCTTTGAGCGATGATAGCCAGCATAGAGCGTGGTGGTTCGTGACGACTTCCAAAGAGCGGCCATAAAGGTATGGGCGGAACTTCGTCAAAGCCCAAACAATTGCGAGGCACTCTTTCTCCGTGACGAAAGAATTACACTCAGCTTTCTTGAGATTCGACTCGCGTAAGCGACCACGTATTCTTGGTACTCTGGTTTTCGTTGAGCCAATACAGCACCAAGACCGACACCACTGGCGTCGGTGTGGACCTCCGTAGGCGCATCAGGGTCAAAATGACGTAGTATTGGAGGTGATAATAATAACCGCCGAAGCGCGGTGAAGGATTCGTCGCACTCTTTTGACCAAGCAGAAATGCCTTTCGAAGTTGTCAACAGGGTGGTAAGAGGCGCGATGATGGAAGAGAAGTTGCGCACAAATCGACGAAAGTATGAGCACAGGTCGATAAATCTTCGAAGCGTCTTGATGGAATTGGGCTTCGGATAGTCGGCCACGGCGCGGAGTTTCGCCAGATCCGGGAGAACACCCTCTTTGCAGACGACGTGACCCAGTATAGTGAGCTGACGTGCGGCAAAATGGCACTTCTTGATGTTAAGTTGAAGGCCAGCATAGGTGAGACACGTGAGAATAGCACGAAAACGAACAAGGTGAGTTGAAAAGTCGCAAGAAAAAACGACGATATCGTCTAGGTAGCAAAGGCACGTGTTCCACTTGTAGCCGCGAAGGATGGTGTCCATCATCCGTTCGAAGGTAGCTGGGGCGTCGCAGATTCCAAACGGCATGACGTTAAACTCATACAGCCCATCAGGTGTTACAAATGCAGTCTTCGACCGGTCAGGATCAGCCATTGGAACTTGGCAATATTCTGAGTGTAAATCTAAAGAGGAGAAATATTCTGCCCCTTGCAAGCAGTCGAGAGCGTCGTCGATGCGTGGCAACGGGTATACATCCTTCCGAGTTATCTTATTGAGCCGGCGGTAGACGACACAGAATCGGATAGACCCATCTTTTTTGCGCACAAGTACAACAGGGGACGACCAAGGGCTCTGCGATGGCTGGATGACACCACGCTTGAGCATATCGTCGACTTGTTCGTTGATAATATGGCGCTCTTCCGCTGAAACTCGATATGGTCGTTGGCGTAAGGGAGCATGAGTACCGGTGTCAATGTGGTGCGTGATGTTCGCTGTGCGACCAAAAGATGGTTGAGCGCAATCGAAGGCAGAATGGAACTCTCGAAGAAGGGACAAGATTTCGCTTCTTTGTGTCGGCGATAGCTCAGCGGCAACAGAGGGCTGGAATGAGTCTGGCGCGGGCAGTGTGGCCACAGGTGGCGTCATAGCATTGAGCTGGAGGTGAGGTGCGTGTTCGGCGAACTCTAGAGGGCGCAAGAGGTCAACCTTTTGTATGTTACCCAAACATTCTCCGCGAAGTAAGGTAACTGGAGACGATAGCGAGTTCGCAACGAGCATGGCGGTAGTACCGGATTCCACGGTGAGTTCGGCAAAGGTCAGGTGTAGGCTACGGCGGCGGGTAAATATGTCAGACGGAGTGAACAAAACAGTTCCGGCCGGAGCGGCCGTACAGGTCAGGGCTACAAGGGTGGATGTTCTCGGTGCTATTTCCGTGTCTGCAACAACGACAAGTTTGTAAGCTTCAGAAAGAGAATCCACCAAACAAGAGGTTGGCAGCGGTGTAAGGGCAACTTCTGCACGTGAGCAATCTATGATGGCCCGATGACGCGAAAGAAAGTCCCATCCAAGAATGACTTCGTGGGAGCAGGATGCCAGCACGAAAAATTCAATGGCATAAATTTCACCTTGGATAATGACACGTGCAGTGCACACAGCTGTAGGTTCTATGCACTGCGAGTTGGCCGTGTGAAGCATCAGGCCCGAAAGAGGCGTCGTCACCTTTTTCAACTTGCGGCATAAGGTGTCACAGATTATGGAAACGGCGGCCCCTGTGTCGATAAGCGCTTGTGCGGCGGTCCCCTCAACATTGACGTCAATAACGTTTTGCGGCGAGAAAGATGGAGGCTTTAAGCAGTTCGAATTAAATGCAGCTGTTGCCTCCGGAGCTGCAGCGATCAGTTTCCCTCTTCCGTAGCAAGTCGGCGACGCATAGGTGACAGGGAGCGTCGTCGTGGCGACGGTGACCGATGGTTTGCGTAGGGTCGAGGACCGTCAGTGGTGTACCTTGATGGCGGCCTAGACGACGACGCCTTTGGCATGCCCACGGTGTCGACTGGAGGGGGATCTCGGCGACAGTGGCGGGTGACGTGTCCAGCGATACCACAGGCGAAACAGATGGGCCTATTATCCGGCGTCCTCCAAGCGTCTGGGCGACGGTAAAATGGAGCTGAAGATCTCGCGTAGGAATACGGCGCCGCAATTGGGGTTGTAGGCACTACATAGGGTGGCGTGGCAGGTTGAGTATATAGCATACGCTGTTGCGTAGGCCGAGCAGCGACGGCGGCGTACGTGAGAGGCGTTGTGACTGGTGGTTGCCGATGCACCGGCGGAAGGGCTTCAGCGACTTGGGTCCGAATGACGTGTTGGAGGTCCGGTGCCAAAGCTTTCGTGGGCTCATGTGTTAGTGGCATCAGTGACAGCTGGCGCGCTACCTCTTCGCGGACGAAGTCCTCGATTGTCGAAAGCAGCGGCTGCTGATCGGTAGGATGGGCAGCTAGGTGCAAGCTTGCGAGCGTGTCTAGCGTCGTGAGGGCTTGATGAGCAGTTGCGCGCTGCCTACGCAATTTATCGAAGCTTTGACAGGGGGAAACGAGGACAGCATTTGTGGGGGGATTTCTTGCGAGCAACATCTGAAAGGCGCCGTCGTCAATGCCTTTCAATATGTGCCTGAGTTTTTCTTCCTCAGGCATGGTAGAGTTGATGCGGTTGCATAGATGCAACACATCTTCAATGTAGCCCGTGTAGGTCTCGCCTGGTTGCTGCGCATGGTGACGTAAACGGTGCTCGGCTTGAAGCTTGCGTGCCGCAGGTCGTCCAAAGACGTCCGTAATCGCCGTCTTGAATGCAGACCACGTAGTAATGTCAGCTGCATGGTTATTAAACCACAGTTGCGCGGTGTCCGCAAGGTAGAATGTGACGTAGCCCAGCTTACTTGGGTCGTCCCATTTGTTACTTGCGCTGGCTTTGTCGTACCTCGCCAACCAATCTTCGACGTCCGACTCAGTGAAGCCCGTGAAGATAGGAGGGTCTCGTTTAGGATACACAGTGAACAGTGAACAGTGAACAGTGAACAGTTAACTTTATTGACATCATGTACATAGAACACACACATAGTACACAATGCCGGAGGCCGGCAGAAAAAGCCATCGCAAGGATAGCTTGACGAAGCTGCGGGCCCCCGTTTTGGCACCAGCGTACAACGGTGTTTTCAGTACATAAAAAAATGTACTGAACAGATAAATCACTTAGTACAGGACCCGAAGGAAAATGTGAGCCCACTACAAATAACCATGTCTTGCGTACAAACCATACACAAAAGAAAAATATACACCAACGGATGTACTAAATAGCTCAGTACATATAGATTACCTTCATAATACATGCATACAGATTAACATAACTTTGTAATTTACATAGAGTACACTATAGATATATAATTGCACAAATCATTCAATACACGACCGAAAGAAAATATGAGAAAATATGAGGTGGTTACAAATCGCCATGCCTAGCGTACACCGACATATTCTCTATAGTTGACACTCATAGGCATGCGCGAGATATTATATAGTGTCAATGTAATTATTTGCAAGAAAGGAACGTATTGCATTGAAAGTGTTGCTTTCAAGCTGAAAGTTAAATTCGTATAAAGCATTTAGTAGCCTCGGAAGTCTGTTTCCACCGCAAGTGACATGGACGGTCGAAGGTCCCACCTGGAGAGGTGTCTCGGTGGCCATGTTCGTGTCACGTAAAGAGGGAAGCTTACGGGAGCGAAGTTCCAGGTTTGTACGGGAGTCCACACACCTCCACCAGATGTCACGCAGTTTATTTTCGTACAGACCTATTGGAAGGCCGAGGAACGCCAGAAGAGCGAGGAACGCCAACAGGCCGAAAATACAAAACAAACGCAAGCTCGAGTCGCGCGTGCACCAACGCTGTGGCTTGCCGTTTCATGCTGCTTCGTCGTCGTTCGCATAGTTCCCTACAGTATGAATGTGTTCAAATGTTGAGTAGCCTGTTCGAAATCCTGCTTGTTGCTTTGGTTGATTGAATTCTAAAGTTTTCTTTACTCTGTTAGCAATTACCTTTGTAAATAGCTTGTATACTACAGAGAGCAAGCTGATCGGCCTGTAATTCTTCAAGTCCTTGTCATCTCCTTTCTTATGTATTAAGATGATGTTAGCGTTCTTCCAAGACTCTGGTATTCTTCCCGACAGGGGACACCTCGTAAACAGCGTGGCTTGTTTTTCTAACACAATCTCTCCTTCATCTTTCAGCAGATCTGATGTTACCTGATCCTCACCAGCAGCTTTGCCTCTTTGCATGCTCTCCAAAGCTTTTCTGACTTCTTCTATAATTACTGGTGGGGTGTCATGTGGGTTACCTCTAGTTCTTATAGTATTAAGGTCGTGGTTGTCCCGGCTACTGTACAGATCTCTGTAAAACTCCTCCGCTATTTGAACTATCCTATCCATATTGGTAGGTATTTTGCCTTCTTTGTCCCTTAGTGCATACATCCGATTTTCGCCTATCCCAAGTTTCCTCTTCACTGCTTTGATGCTTCCTCCGTTTTTCAGAGCGTGTTCAATTCTCTCCATGTTATACCTTCTTACATCGCATACTTTACGTCTATTAATCAACTTCGAAAGCTCTGCCAGTTCTATTTTGTCTGTTGTACTTGACACTTTCATGATTTGACGCTACCTAATTAGGTTCTTCGTTTCCTGGGAAAGCTTGCCAGTGTCCTGTCTAACTACCCTGCCTCCAACTTCCACTGCACACTCCGTAATGATACTCGTCAGATTATCATTCATTGTATCTACGCTAAGGTTCGTTTCCTCACTAAGAGCCGAGTACCTGTTCCGCAGCGACACTCTGAATCCCTGTACTTTCCGTCTCAGTGCTAGATCATTGATTGGCTTTTTCCGTATCAGTTTCTGTCGTTCCTTCTTCAAGTCTAGGCGAATTTGAGACCGTATCATTCTATGGTCACTGCATCGTACCTTGCCAACCACTTCCGCATCCTGCACGATTCCTGGGTGTGCAGTGATTATAAAGTCTATTTCGTTCTTATTTTCGCCATTAGGGCTCCTCCATGTCCTTTTGCGATTTTCTCGTTTTCGGTAGAAGGTACTCAAAATCCGCAAATTATTGCGTTCTGCGAATTCTGCTAGTAGCTCTTCTCTGGCGTTTCTAGTGCCGATGCCATAATCTCCTACTGCCTGGTCTCCAGCCTGCTTCTTCCCTACCTTTGCATTAAAGTCCTATGTGATATCAGTGCGTAATCTCTCGCCGACTGCAGCCTTCCTACCTCCCATGTTATTTGCCCTTCACACTTCTCGGTACTGTTGCAAATGATCAAATCAAGCCTTTCACACCTAACCATTATGATTTGGCCTGTCGGGTCGGTTTACCCATCTATATCTTCCATGTGCGCATTCATGTCTTCTAGTATTATTATTTCGCATTCTCTTCCTAGCTCCTGCATGTCCTTTGATATACACTCTACCATTGCCTGGTTTTGCTCTCTGGCCTTTGCTCCCGTCCACAAGTACACAAACGAAGGTGTGTCATTTGACCTGCCACTTTCCCTTTTAGCCATAAATGTTCCTTGCACCCCTGCTTGACCCTTTGCCAGTCTGTACTTTTATGAATGAATGCCCCAATACCACCCCCCTTTCTGCTGCCTTCTGTTCTATTACAATATTCCCACGCGTAGTCCGGATTGTTCGGAGGTTATTCCATGTCCCTGAGATGTGTTTCTATAAAACCGTATACCATCGGCCTCTCTTTCTTTAGCTGTTCTTCTATCTCTTCCCACTTCAGCCTGTTCCTACCACCCTGCATGTTAATATACCCTATGTCTGAATTGGCTCGGCGCTCGTGGCTACGTCTATTTATGCCCCGCACTCTACCTATCTTAGATACTGGTGCCACTTTGAATCGTATCTGTCCATACCACCTGTCAAAGAGTCTCCCTGGTTGTTTTCCTCGTTACTAGCTATCCTGCACCCCGAAGGGCCCGCTTGCCCCCCAATA
The DNA here is from genome assembly GCF_043290135.1 of Rhipicephalus microplus. Lineage (NCBI taxonomy): Eukaryota > Metazoa > Arthropoda > Arachnida > Ixodida > Ixodidae > Rhipicephalus > Rhipicephalus microplus. The sequence goes on from NC_134710.1 coordinate 381,919,785, forward strand.
AAGCTACTGCGCGTCCTGCAAGTCGCCAACCCACCTCATGACCTAGCCGCCCATCGAAGTGAATTCTGTCTCGTTGAAAACCACCCTACTTATGCACCTCTCTGTTTATTTCCACCACCTCAAAGCCTTTTTCTCGACTGATCCGCCATATCTCTTGGTTTGCGTTGACAACCACTCGGTACCTCCGGTATCATGCATATCACTACCTGTACCTGAGGAGAAGTGGCGCGCATGTCATCGACCCCTTTCGCCAGTGTGGTTGCTAGTCCTGCTGTATCTTCATTTAGGACATCGTTTAAACCGCCTGAAATTATCACGAGGTTTCGTCTATCAGCTGTACTAAGGAACCCTCACTCAGTGTGCCCTCTCGTGGTAGCCGGGCGCGCGAGGCAGTACTCGTTGGTTTTGCTGAGGAGCTCCGCGATTGGGACGGCTTGAAAGAAACATGCAGCGCGCCCGCTATCTTGGAGGTTGTGGTTGGGCTTTCCACTACCCAAAATGCGTGGACAAGTGGCGCTGTGTGTCTGCAAATCAGCAGTGCTCCGGTTCTCAGGGGAGTGTGCCAAAGCTGGTCGGGTGCTGCTGAACGATGAGGAGCTGCCCAGGCTAGAGTAAAACTGTTACCTAGGCGTGATATTGTCCACCTCGAGAAGCTCGTCTTGCGACATGAAGCTCACTTGAACAAGCGGCACAGCAAGCCAGCCGTATACTTCATAGGCAATGCCTGGGAGGCTGCAGCCGATACCACATGGTGTGCGACCTGTGGAAAGCCGTGCACATGCCTAGTCTCACTTGCGCAAACTCGGTCATTTGTCGGTCACCCCGACAAGGGATTGGCTGGAGCGTTGGCAAAGAGAGGTGGGCTGCATAGTCTTAGGCTGCCGTAGACATCAGAGTCTGCCGAGGCGGCGCTGCGAGATGCGCTGCCACCAGTGCCCCTATTGCCGCGCCGGCCATGAATGGGTAGTGCAAGGAGAGCCATCCGCAGGCGAATGTGAATTAGCCCTACTCTTTCGTTGGTCTTGAGGCGCAGTTTTCTGAAAATGAAGGACCTGGCAAGCTTCTTCCTTCAAACCAACCTCGCTTCAGAAAAGTAAGAAGTCATTAAAACAAACTGCAGGTACAATGCAAAAGATGTTTCAGTTAGTTCGGCATGCTTCAACTGGCAAATTATCTGCAAGCAGTACGACGTGCATTCTGTAATGCCTAAATTCGTTAAACTTGGGCAATTACATTATGCCAAAGCGATGAAGTGCGTACACAAGTAATCTATCTTACGATCAGTGGTAACGAAGCTCGCTTTATCTGGCATGAATGGTCCTGGCGATTTTCGCCTTTGCAGTTGCATTCTCTACTTTCTGTGCGTTGAACTATTTTATTTGCATGCTAGAATGCTCTCCTGACGGTTGTCTTTTGTTTGTATATACCGCTAATGGGGGTACATGCGTGTCCACTTCGCGGTGTAAAATGAAAAGCAAAATCGAAGCCTCCGAAATGGCTTAGGCTATTGCGGAGACCAACAGCAAGAATAACCATCTGACTGTGGTTGCGATCATTTCGCGACTAACCTGTATGACGTACGTGTTCTTATTTTCTAGTTAAAGCCGGAACTTGGAGCCTTCAAAGCTCCATGTGCGTAATTCTGTGTGGTGGCGGTGATATTTATCGCGCACGTCACCTGTCTTCTGTTCCATGGAATGCACCGCAGTCAGAGGCTCCGTTAAGCTTCACAATAAAAGTTGCCATAGTTGCTGTCCGTCAAGGCTACTTAAAACTACAACAATAGACTGACATTACCACACTTTCTCATGCGATCGGCTGTAGGGAACGCCAGTGATTCGCTGACCCAACACGATCGCAATGGTCCATATCTAGCACTCTCCTCTTTCTGCTTCTCGAAAGCTGCGCAAATCAGTAAATTTAAAGTCCTTTGTGTCCGTGGCAATTCACAACGCAACAGTAGCGACGACTGGAGTCTTTTTTCATTGAGCACGGCACTGTTGCGTCTGCTCTTGCTTTTGCCATAGTTCCAGCGCGTAAACCAGCAAGCTCCTGATGACAGTTCAGTGACGCGTCCGACTAGCGGAAAGAAATTCATAGATCTTTCTCTGAGTGTTGAATGTGCAAACACACCTAATATTTCGCTCAATTTTCGCTTCGCGCATGCTAGTTACACCTCGTTGTGCAGCAAACTGTGCAAGGGAGTCGGGTTTGCACTACTGAAAACTGCGTCGACAGGTGGCGCTGCATGTCCACAAAACTTTGCGTCGTGTTTCTTTTTCTTATCTTTTTTTCTTTTGTTTTACAATTTGGCTAGGACAATCACTGAGTCCATCCAATACAAATCTGCCTATCTATCAACCCCAGAGTCTGACGCCAATGGGCGTGTTGTCATGGAGGCTATCTAGGGGTATGTCGGATGGTCTTCGTTTGAGGCTCGAGAGGCCTGCAGCAAAATCATGTTTGAATGTCGGCTACGAAGCATAAATGACAAAAGGTGGGCACGCCGACTATTCTGGACTAGTATCGAAACCGGGCTTAAACAGGAGACCACAAAAGGCATTCGTGACCGTGTACGAGGAGTGGAGGGAGATATGTGGCAGTCAGCTATGCTCCCCAAGAATACCCTCAACATCTACCGGGAGAACAAGAAAGAAATTGCGACAGAGCCAGCACTGTATGACAACAGCTGCGGTGCTGCCCAACTCTTCGAGGCGCGAGTGGGCGCGCTGTGCACTCTTGACTATTGAAGTCGCTTTAATTGTGCCCCTGAGACGCTCTCGGTTGTGTTTAGGACCTGTGGTGGCGAGCGAGAGACTGTCAAGCACTTGCTTCTCTGTTGTTCGGAGCTAACTCCCCCTCCAGTAGAGGGCACCACCTTGCCGCAAGCCCTTGGCTTTTGTGATACGGAGGGAAACCGTTGTGGCAAGAACTTGCACATCGCGAAAGCTCACCTCGAATGTGGTGGAGGGACACAAAGTGGACACACGCGGTATCGAAAGTTTGTGACCTGTGAATTCTGACTTTTGCGTTAAGTGTTTTTTTTCTTTTTTTACAGATTGGCTAGGACTCTTATACTGAGTCTACCCTATACAAAGGGTGCTTTAGCCACATATTATCTATCTACTCCAGAGTCTGACAAGAAAGTAGTTGGCTGGCTGCCAGCCTTACAATTTGTTGCAATCAGATTCGTCGCATTGCCATTCCGGTGAAACTGTTTCTTTTTTGTAATATGATGACAGCATTCGGAAAAGAAATGAAGTATGGAAGTAACGGTGCCCAAAAAAAAAGGGATGGTGTGCATTTCCCGGAACAGCCTAACAAAGACGGGAGCATCTAGATGCGCCATGCACATCACTGCTAATTGAGCATATATGCACGTACTGTGCTTTGCACTTATCAACTCGGTGGTTGAGGATCACGCATTCAGGTAAAAAACAAAAAATAAACAGGGGTGCTTTACATAACTAAGGTTGCAAGTGTGGTGAATAGATGCAGCAGCAAATTTTAAGGTTACACCATAGTCCCCGAATACTGAGACTATAGTTATACGAAGTGAGACTGGCAGCTAACTCATTTGAATCAGATCTCACGTAACTTTACAAAACGCTAGTGTACGAGAATACGACCGTTTCAAGGAGAGCAACACTTTTTGAACATCCTCTTTGCGATGAGAGTGCAGCACGTAGAAGTGCATGTGAGTCGCTGGCTGAAGGCCACTGAGCTAGCGTGCGTATCAGCGATCGCGACCATGCGCTGAGGAGCGAACTTCATAGTTGTCCGAGCGACACCTGCCTGACCCCCCTCACCACTCTCACTCGTTTGTTTAACACTCTTCAAGACGGGCGAAGAGCTTCCTGTCTGTTTCGACTACAGGCCTTCCGGGCGGGGGTATTGGAAGCTATCCCCCACGCCCTCCGATTGGTGGAGATGGGTCGGATTGTTTGACCTCTGCTTCAGCCGCGTTCATGGCCCCGCTCGCGCTCTTTTACTCCCGGATAGTATATACAATGCGTGGGAGTATGTTTTCAATTTTGAATTTATACAGGACATGACGGCTACAGCAAAAATTCGTCAGAGGTGTCCATATAATTTTTATCGCAATAGTGGGGCTACAGCTCAATTAGATGAGACTTTAAAAATGCAACATTGAACAAATGCAGCTTCACAAGTTATTTGAACGGGGCTAAATCTTCTCGGAATGTTCTTGCTGCTCTAAACTTGTTCACAAAAGCCCTTCTTGCTGCTCCAAGCATGCTCCAAAACATCTTTCTGGCTGCTCCAAGCCTGCTACAAAAACTACTTTTGACAGCACCCAAAGCCTGTACCCTGTTCTACCCATGCAAGTGGTGCAGAGTTGCACTTCTCAAATAGTACAAAGTGACATTTGAATGCACTTCAGTTCCAGCAGTAGAACAGGACTGTTCCAGTAAAGTTCACCTCACTGTGCAGACAAACCATTTTTCGCAGACTTTATTGTCCTTTCTTTCAAAATGAATATCCGCACATTTTCCCCAGAATATCCGTGCATTTTTCAACATGAGTATATTGAGAGATATCCCAATGTCCCATTGTGCTCAATAAAACTGAGCACAAAGGACATGCTACTGGTGCAGACGAAGATGTTTTGTTGCATTTATTATTGTAATTACTGCGAAAGTTTTTTACAGAAACACGATGACTGTGAGATATGATCGCCTTTCTAGAAATCCAGAAAAAGTGAAATAGCCTGGTTCCTAATTGTATAATCTGAACGAGAAAAAAACTACACAGCTTTCGTAAGGATTGGAAGAAATGTCAACGGTGTTCTGGCACTACTCCCAGCTCCTTGCGAATGGCAGGCGAAGTTTCTTCTAGCTTACAAAGAACGTATGTAAGATAGCTGCAACACTACATCGTGCTAACTGTGACAGGTAGTGATAAAGTAAATTTTTTCTGCAGAAGAAAAAAATGGGATGTATGCGGCCTGCAGGTGCACAAAAGGTTGAAAGCACTCTGTAGCCTCAAAATGTTTGAGATCTACATTCCACAACTGTGAAAAACATCAATAGGTCAGACAAATCAACAGATGGTCTTCAGAGATAAAATATATTTAATGAATAAGCATAGAAACATTAAGCTTTCACCCTGGAAAACTTGAACCCAAAAACCAGGGCAGTGACAGATCTTCCTTGGCTACCACCAAATTAAAACGTTGGTGTTGGTATGGTATCTACTAGCACTAGCTCTGCAAAATAATCGGAGGCACGTAAGAACGAAACAGCTCCAAATGTGCTGATCCAGCCAATTCATATTTGTGCATGTACACAAAGAAGCATTTAAAGGGGCCCTAAAACACTTTTTTCAAGTATCCATGGAATGGATTTAATCAAGGAGCTCATTGCTTCATGAATTCACAGGATTCGTCCAGCGGAGATTGGTCGCATGCTGCAATAGTATTGTCTCTTTTTCTTGTCCAGACAAAAGCACTAAAACTAAAGCAGGCAGGGATGGCGCGGGGAAAAAAATAGTCGCGTGTGCCTTGAGCACTCTCTCTCTATCTTTTTTTTTCCTTTGTATATGCAGTTGTTTCAGTGCGGTTGCGCACACATGTGGACAAGTCATGGCCTCTTGTGGCAAGCGCGGTAACAACCAAGCAAGTTATGCTCAAATCAGCCAGTGGCTGTTACAATGGCTGTGACGAGTGATTTTTAAGCTTCTCCCGTCATTTATTGAGAGAAGAGAAATCAGTTTTTAGCTGACTTTGAGAATTTAGTGTGAATTTTAGGCCACGTGCAGTGCTCCTAATGTTTCACTCTTTGTGCTTTCGGGAGCCTCAACTACTAATCGGCAGTACTTTCTGACCATGCACAAAAAGTGTTGCAAATCCATTTTAAGAACGTTAACATACAATCTCTTAACGTATGAAATTTTGCATGCTAGACCAGGATTCTACAGGTAGCATAATAACTTGTTCTATCATTATCCGAATTAGGTTGTTGATTATCACCAATATTTTGCAAGCAACACAGTGCTTTCTGGGAAATGACACATCTCTTGCATGCAGGGAATATAGCCCTTACCAAGTGAGCAAGTGCCAAAAGGCTGGCTCAAGAAATTTTAAAAGGCAGCCGAAATTCAGAGGCTTGGTGAAAGCCGTGACAGCAGGCTCTCACTTTAGCCCTCCAAGAAAGAAGTAGTACACCACCTACAGTGCTTTATTACCCTGCTTTTTTATCTCTGTCTCTTGTCACTGCCCTAGCTTATCTGGCTTTATCGCATTAGTTGCTTGATTTAAACTTTACCCACACACATGCACGCACACACACACACACACACACACACATATATATATATATATATATATATATATATATATATATATATATATATATTTATTTATTTATTTATTTATTTATTTATACATACTGCCAGTCCCAATGGGGACTATTGCAGGAGGGCAACCAAAGGATAATATAAATACACTTACATTGAAGATGTGAAAATGTATGACTACAGATCTTATACGATATTACATGGATTATATGGGAGCATAAACAATGTCGTGAAAAACATTTGGAACACAGATTTGGTACATAATTGACGGTTAATAATAACATGCAAGAAATATCACTAATAAACATGAAAGACTTTTCCATGCGTATGACACTGATATACTTATCATGATCAAAAGGCACTCAAGAAGACATCAATTTAACTATGGGTGGCACGAATATGATTATTAAGCAACATCAAAAATGTATTCAAATCTTTACTATTAATTATACAGCCGGGTAAACTATTCCATTCTCTAATTGACTGTGGGAAGAAAGAATACCTGAAGCAGTTGCTGTTGAAACGGTATTCCTGTAAAGTTAAAGGATGTTTATGGCGTGACTGTCTAGTTTCCGAAATTGATATGAACCTAGAGCTGTCGATGTTTAGCTGTTTATGAATGAGTTGGAAGAGCATTTTTAAACGTGAGAGTTGAGCGCGTTTTCGCAATGTTAGTAACCCAGCTTTTGCGATTAATTCAGTAGGTGAATCGAGCAGACTGTATTGTTGTAAATAAATCTAACCGCCTTTCTTTGTACACTTTCTAGCTTTTTAATTAAGTTATTTGTGGCCGCGAACCAGACTAAGTTAGCGTATTCTATTGTAGGTCGAATGAAGGTTTTATAGGCTAAGAGTTTTGTTTGAGGTGGTGCGGATTGTAGTCGTCTTTTAGGAAAAAATAATCTTTCTAAGGCTGAGGATGTAACGTAATTAACATGTGCCTCCCATCGAAGGTCACTAGAAATGACTAGTCCAAGATACTTATGCTGTTTCAGGTAAGTTAGTTGCGTGCCGCCAATAGTGTAGGCAAAATTTGAAATGTTTTGTCTGCGGGTTATTCTTAACAAGGCTGATTTTTTTACGTTTAATGTCATCTGCCATTTCGTGCACCAATCTGACACTGATAATAGAGCATTGCTGAGGACCATATGATCTGAAGGTGAGTTAATTTCTTTGTAAATAATACAATCATCTGCGAAAAGCTTTATGTTCGTCCCGATGAATTGAGGCAAATCGTTGATAAAAATCAGAAATAGAATAGGAGCTAGGACGCCGCCCTGTGGTACACCTGAGGTAACTTCTGTTAGTTCCGATGCTTGCTGGTCTATTTTCACAAACTGCGTCCGCTTGGTTAGATATGCTCTAATCCAGTTTGTGATCGATCCTTTACCTATTGTCCCCTGCAGTTTTTCCATGAGCTTTTGATGCGAAACCCGGTCAAATGCTTCAGAAAAGTCAAGTGAGATGAGGTCGATCTGCTTTTGGTGGTCAATGGCCGATGACAATTCATGTATTAATTCGGTAAGCTGCGTAACGGTGGAAAGACCTTTACGAAACCCGTGCTGAGATGGTGTCAAAATGTTCTCGTTTTCAAGGTAAGTAGTTATATGTTTAAGAATAATATGCTCAAATATTTTACAGATTGTGCTTGTTAAGGATATCGGGCGATAATTAGCGACGTCAGCTTCACTACCCGATTTGTGAATTGGTATGACCTGTGCTATTTTCCAGTCATTGGGCAGTGAAGATTTTGATAGGGACATGTTAAATATCATAAACAGATATTTAGATACCCATTCGGCGTAACGTGTGAGAAACTCATTAGGTATATTATCAGGCCCTGGTTGTTTCTTGATCTTCGTTTTTAGCAAAAGGTCAAATATACCTGCTTTGTTTATACAGACAGGTTCAATGGGGTTTACTCCATGAATTTCGAGAGGTGGTGGGATATCCTTATCTGTAGTGAAAACTGAGTGGAAGTAGTTATTGAAGAGAATAGCTCGGTCTCTACTTTCTTCTGGAGACATTGTACTATATTTTTTATTTTTTGGATTTAGGTAGTTCCAGAATTTTTGAGGTGCATCATTAAGAAAATTAGGTAGAGTATAAGAAAAGTAGTGATTCTTAGCTGCTTTAATTTGAGACTTCATTGAACTGATGGCTTCCGCAAGGTTTTTACCAGTTATGGGATTCGATGTTTGCTTGAAAGACTTTCTTAGGCGCTTTACTTTACGTTTAGCATGAATAATGTCGCGGTTTATCCATGGATTGAATTGTCTTTCTTTCTTTGTTTTAGAAGGTATATAGTGAGAGACGCAATACGAAACAATTTCTTTAAATTTCTGCCACAACGTTTCGATATCAAGATCCAGATTATCGGCAAGCTGCTCGAATGAGCTGAATTCGTATGATAAGTGGTCCAGTACACTAGTGTCATCAGCGTTGCTGAAATCAAGAAATGCCAAACTGAATTTGAATTCTTGATACGTTCATGCAAGGGAATCGAACACAATACTATCTTGTGATCTGATATACCATCAGTTAGCTCAATGATGGCCTCATCTGCAGGAAAGTGGTCACTAATAAAAACTAGGTCAAGTATATTGGAGGAACACCCTTGTACACGAGTGGGCTCTTTAACAATTTGGGAGAGGTTGAATGTCAGCATAGTATCAATAATATGTCAGACGAAGATGATTGATGGTTCATGGTGAGCCAGTCGATATCAGGGAGGTTAAAATTGCCAACAAGTAAAAGCCTACATGCAAGAGCGTGAATGTGCAGGTATTTATACAGGGAATGCACTGCTTCCGAGTGTGACGAGGGGCTCCGATAAACGCAACCAATTACCATTGGACAGGCACTCAAGTGAATTTTACAAAAAACTGCTTCCACCCCATCGACATCGGGGAGGGCCGTGAAGGCGATATCTTTTCTTATTAGGATGGCCCCACCTCTCCCCCGTGTAGCTCTGTCTTTACGTAAGATTACATAGTTGGGTGGCATTATTTCGAAGTCCCTGACGTCACTTGACAGCCACGTTTCGGTGAGTGCGACAAAGTCGGGATCTGTGCTGAGTAAAAATGATTCTAGGCAGGTTGTCTTTAGAAGAATGCTGCGAACGTTTATGTTTGCGAACTTTACTTGGTGCGTGACTGAGTGTTGCGTGGTCGCAACGCGCGCACATGGGATTCTTCGTTTTTTTGCTGAGGGTTGCGCTTAACAGGCCGAATGCAGTTTACATCATCGTCCCATTCAAACACTTCGTTGTCGATTTTTAATTTGTCAAACACAAGATTTATCTTGTCACCTTCTAGTTTCCTTGCCTTAGCTGCTTGCCACAGTTTCTTTCTGATGTCGCGTACACGGGGAGTGAAATCTTCCCCCACCGCGATCTTTAATCCCTTTAATTTATAGCAATTCTTCAGTATGGTAGTCTTTTCCCGGAAATCTAAAAGCTTTAGTATTATCGGCCGTGCTTTGTTGGCAGAAGGTCTTCCTAGTCTATGTATCCGTTCGATAGCCACGGGTTCTAATTCGAGTACCTTCTTTATTACATCTTCATTAACCATTTCAGCAAGGTCCCTGTCATTTTCTTTGCCGTTCTCTGGAATTCCATACAGTATTAGATTAGACCGTCGGGAACGGCTTTCAAGGTCATCTAGCCTGTTTTCTATAGCAGAAAGTGATTGCTGTAATTTGTTTACCGCGGTTACACATGAGGAAACCTTCTCATCAAGAGCTGCTACTTTTTCCAGTTTGGATTCTATAGCAGTGAGCCGGTCATTCTTAATTTCCTTGACATCATGAGCAATTTGTTGAATCTGTTTAAGGAGGAGGGTTAGGTCTGGTCCAGGTCCAGGGTTAGTTTCAACGTCTCCACAAAGTAACAGTAATTTCTTAATATGAGACAGCATTTCAGTCAATATTAAGCAGAGCAGCCCTGGGCACGGCAGCAAAACTAGACAAAGGTTATTTGAGCGAAATCATTTGCCGTAATGTTTTCTCACCTGGACGATGAAAACAAACGAATTAGACGTCATGCCAGTGATGCCGCCATGCCCTATGGCGTCTGGATGGTTGCTATCCGGCTTTATACTCCAGTGAATTGCTTGTAGCGCCGTCGCTCCTCCGTCGAGGCCCGCCAGAGCACCAACTGCTGTCGATGAAGGGGGCGTAGTCCAGATATCGCTCAGGTGCGCATGTGCGGTTGACACGTTGACAGGCAGGAGGATAGCCGGTTGCAAGGCGTTGATCGCAGCTTGCCAGCCCAGTACATCGCACTCTGCCGGCATTAGCAGAAGGGTAGCGACGAGCTGGACGATGAAAACAAACGGATTAGACGTCATGCCAGTGATGCTGCCGTGCCCTATATATATATATATATATATATATATATATATATATATATATATATATATATATATATGGGAGAGAAGTGTATACCTAAGGGCTCGTATTTCCGTGGTTTAACACAATATTAATGAGATATAACATATATATCTATATATATATACATCCCTACTTTAGGTAAGTATATACTTGCTGATTAAAAAATTTTGACTGTGCTGTCACCTTTTCTTGAATGTCCTTTTTGACAACGTGTTGTCATGAGGCTTTCTTATCGCTTCATTTCGTTCGTAAAGTTCTCTTTCTGTTGCTTTGATGCGCACCATAAAAAAAAGTCTCACATTCAAAGTAATAAATTAGCCGTGAGTACAGCACTCTGTGTGTGTCTCGATGATCGTGGCTATGCTCGTAAAATCTTGTAATAAACTTAGCTCAAGTTGTAGTTCTAACCTAGTTATGGGTGAGAACTGCCGCTTGTCTATTCCATCAACACTGCTCTGTCCACTTGTAATACTGGAGCCGTAGTATGTCCAGCACTAAAAAAGTAAAAATAAAAGCATTACTTCTGCGAACTATAAGAAGAAAGCATGCTCATCATAGACTTCGAGACCACTCCTGGCATTTGATAAACTTAATGAGCATCCCGAAACACGCACGAAAGCACCAGTGCATGCTCTCGTCATCTCTAAAAACTAGAAAACCCAAGGGAACTCGGCAGAATAAAGGGATACTTGACAAAAATAGGAAGAACTGATGAAAACATTGAAATTCAAGTTTGAAGATGCCACTGCCTTGACAAACAATAGTAGTTTCTTATATTTTTGAACAGTAGGCTCTATTTTCGGTGGATCTTCAGTCCACGTTGATACAGGCGAGCCTTGGCGTCACATTTTTCAAGGCGCATTCCAGGTCTCTGTCCTTCTCTTCTCCACTTATCCTTCCATCCCACTTTCCCCCTTTCACGAAAGCTCTGATGCTTCACCACAGCCAGAAGCACTGTTCGCTGCCGTAGTTGTTCTGGGAACTCTAGTGAGAGACAAGCGACTTTAGAGACCTGGGTGACAGCTGGCATTGTTGAGATGCCCGATTGCGGTCAGTGCTGCGTCACTTCATCTAGTTCATGGTGCGGCCGTAGGCGCGGCAGTTTGCGAAGAACTTGTTCAACTCAATACTTTTTTTTACTGCCCAATTCGGCTGAAAACCTTGGCAGCAAGAATTAAGTTTGGGACCCCTTTAAGAATACTTGAAGTAATTAGATTGAACTATAGCAAACAATGCAAGACGACAACGAAGGAGCCAGCAAAGCAAGCCACAGTGGAGTTGATATACGCGCGTGACCCGAGCCTGCGCTTGCTTGGATTTCGGCCTGCTGACGTTTCTCGGTCTGCTGATGTTTTTCAGTCTCGCAGTAGGTCTGTAAATGAATAAATCACGTGACATTTGGTGCAGGCGTGTTGACTCCCGCACGAACCTGGAACTTCGCTCCCGTAAGCTCCCCCTTCTTCGTGACTCCAACATGGCCGTCGAGACTCCTTTCCAGGTGGGACCTTTAGCCACCCACGTCACTTGCGGCGCCATGTATCCTCACCGAAATCCCCTTATCTTCACCGGCTCCGCTGAAGCGGACGTGGAATATTCGTTGGCAAGGTACGACAAAGTCGGTGCCAGCAACAAATGGGACGACCAAAGTAAGCCCGGCTACGTCACGTTTGATCTCTCGGACATTGTGCAACTGTGGTTTAATAACCAAGTGGCTGACATTCCCACATGGTCTGCTTTCAAGACTGCTGTTACGGACATTTGGACGACTTGCGGCATGCAAACTTCCCGTCAAGCAGCGTTTATGCCAACGTGCACCGCAACCAGCTGAGAACTACACGGGCTACATCGAAGATGTGTTGCATCTATGCAACCGCGTTAACCCGGTCATGCCTGAGGAAGAAAAGATCAGGCAAATTTTAAAGGGAATCATGGATGACGCCTTTCAAATGTTGCTTGCGAGAAATCTCTCCACGATCGCTTTGCTCATCTCCCTCTGTCAGAGCTTCGACGAAGGTGCGTAGGCAGCGCGTAATTGCTCGTCAAGCCCTCACAACGCCTGACACGCTCGCAAGCTTGCAGCTAGCTACCCGTCCTAACGATCAGCAGACGCTCTTTTCGACAATCAAGGACTTCGTCGGCGAAGAGTTAGCACACCAGCTGTCACTTCTGCCATTGAAACACGAGCTCCGAACCTTCAACGTGCCGTTCGGACCCATGTCGCTAAGGCCCTCCCACCGATGCATCAGCAACCACCCGTCAGTGTGCCTTTCACGTACGCCGCTGTCGCTGCTCGGCCTGCGCAACAACGTACGCCCTATGCTTAATTAGCCATGCCGCCCTATGTCATGCCTACAACCCTGATTTCTGTGCCGTATCTCTTCGCAAGATCTTGGGCTTCGTTTTACTGTCGCTCAGATGCTTGAAGGATGCCAAACAGTAGGCCCATCTGTTTCACCTGGGGTATCGGTGGACACGCCACCCGCCACTGTCGCCAAGCTCCTCCTCCATTTGACACCGTGGGCAGGCCGGTTGCGGCATTGTCAAGGATGCCACCAAGATACACCACTGATGGTTAACGACGCTACGCGAACCACCGGTCACCATCCCTTCGATGTCGCTCTTCGTCACCTATGCGTCGCCGACCTGCTACAGAAGGAGGAAATTGATCACTGCAGTTATGTAGGTAACAGCTCCATACAAGTCGAACTGCCCAAAACCTCCATCTCTTTCGCGGCAAAATGTTATCCACGTCAATGTTGAGGGGACTGCCGCACAGGCGCTTATTGATACAGGGGCTGCCGTTTCCATAATCTACAAAGCCCTATGGCGCAAGTTAAAGAAGGTGGTTGATGCTCCAGGGCTTATGCTCCGCACGGCCATCGCACAGTGCATAGATCCTTCCGCTGTGTGCACTGCGCGTGTGACTATACAAGGTGAACTTTATGTCATTGAATTTTTTTGTACTGGCATCATGCTCCCACAAAGTCATTCTTGGATGGGACTTCCTTTCACATCATATCGGGCCATTATAAATTGCTCACGTGCAGAAATTGCCCTTACACTACTGCCAACTTGTTTGGTGGATTCCCTTCCAGATGCTTGCAAACTTGTCTTTGCAGCAGACACAGACATAGCACAGAAAACATCCACCCTTGTAGCCCTGACCTATCCGGTTGCTTCTGCCAGAATTGTTTTGTTTACTCCGTCTGACGTATTTCTTTGCCGCCGCGGCCTACAACTGCCTTTCGCCACACTCATCATGGAATCCAGTGCTACCATTATGCTCATTGTGAACTTGCTATTGTTACTATTCACCTTAATTGGCGGGGAATGTTTGGGCAGCATACAAGACTTTGACCTCCTGCACCATCTCACCTCCAGCTTATAACCAACCTCACCTCCAGCTCAATGCTATGACGCCACCTGTGGCCACATTGCCCGCGCCAGACTCATTCCAGCCCTCTGTTGCCGCTGAGCTATCGCCGACACAAAGAAGCGAAATCTTGTCCCTTCTTCGAGAGTTCCATTCTGCCTTCGATTGCGCTCAACCATCTTTTGGTCGCACAGCGAACATCACGCACCACATTGACACCGGTTCTCATCATTCCTTACGCCAATGACCATATCGAGTTTCAGCGGAAAAGCAGCAGATTATCAACGAACAAGCTGATGGTATGCAAGCGTGGTGTCACCCAGCCATCGCACAGCCCTTGGTTGTCCCCTGTTTTGCTGATGCGCAAAAAGAATGGGTCTATTCAATTCTATGTCGACTACCACCAGCTAAATAAGATAACGCGGGAAGATATCTACCCGTTGCCAAGCATCGACAATGCTCTTTATTGCTTGCAAGGAGCAGAATATTTCTCCTCTTTGGATTTATGCTCAGGTTATTGACAAGTTCCAATGGCTGACCCGGACCGATAGAAGACTGCATTCGTCACACCTGATGGGATGTACGAATTTAACGTCATGTCCTTCAGACCCTGCAACACCCCAGCTACGTTCAAACAGATGATGGACACCATCCTTCTCGGCTACAAGTGGAACATGTGCCTCTGCTACCTTGATAACATCATCATTTTTCGCTTTGTTCGTCTTCGTGCTATTTACACATGGCGCACCTCTGCTGGCCATCAACTTAACATCAAAAAATGCTATTCTGTCACACGCTAGCTCTCTATACTGGGTAACGTCGTCTGCAAGAAGGGTGTCCTCTTCGACCATGCGAAACTCCGTGCTGTGGCCGAATACCTGAAGACCAATTCCATGAAGGTGCTTTGAAGTTTTATCGAGCTGTGCTCATACTTTCGTCAATTTGTCAATTCGTCAATTTAATGGTGCGACTTCGCTACCATCATCGCGCCTCTTATCAATCTGCTGAAAACCTCCAAAAGTATTTCTCCTTGATCAAAGAAGTGCGAAAAATTTCTTACCTCGCTTCAGCGGTTATTACTATCGCCTTCAATACTACGTCATTTTGATCCTGATGCACGTACAAAGATCCTCATCTATGCCAGTGTTGGCTCAACGAAAACCAGGATACCGAGAATACGTCTTCGCTTACGTGAGTCGACCCCTCAAGAAAGCCGAGTGTAATTATTCGGTCACTGAGAAAGAGTGCCGCGCAATTATCTGGGCCCTAGTGAAGTTCTGCCCATACCTTTATGGCTGTTTTTTCGAAGTCATCAAGGACCACCACGCTCTATGCTGGCTATCATCGCTCAAAGATCTGTCAGGATGCATTGGTCGTTGGGCGCTTCGCCTGCAGGAATACGACACTCATGTTGCATACTGATCCAGCCGCAAGCACACTGACACTGATGCACTATACCCCTCTATGCTATACCACTATATACCATGATACTGACGCACTATACCACTATACAGGCTGACCCAACCTCCTCGTCACCTTCTTCAGCTGTCATGACACCAATTGGCTTCGCAGGCATGGCATCGAAGCAACGCAAAGATGAGTGAATTTCCCAATTCATCGACTATTTGAGTGACCCGTTAGCTCATCCAAAGTCAAGAACTATCTGACGTTAAGCCACACATTTTGCTATTTTAGACGACCTCCTCTATCGGCAGAATTACACGTTTGAAAGTCGGAGGTGGTAGCTAGTGATACCTAACCACATGCGCTCGGAATTCTGTACTGCTTTCCACAACGACGTGCAAAGCTTTCACGCCAGCGCTCTCAAAACTTACAACCGCCTGCGTCAGCGGTACTACTGGTGCGCCATGTACACATTTGTTTGCAAGTACCTACGTGCTTGTACTGCATGCCAGAGATGTAAATCTCCAACTCAATGCCCGGCCAGTACTTCAGCTTCTGCTTTGCCCAGCGCGTCCATTTGACTGCGTCGGTATCGACTTATATGGACTACTTCTCTTGTCGTCTTCTGGAAATAGGTGGATAATTGGCAGCGTGGACCACCTCATACGTTACGCTGGGACAGCAGTGCTACCCACAGCAACCTCAAGAGAAGTTGTGTTTTTCATCTTGTGCAACTTTGTTCTTTGTCATGGTGCTCCCCAAAAGCTTTTCAGCAACAGGAGACGTGTTTTCACGCCTGACGCCATTCAAGCTTTGCTTGTTCAGTGGAACATCGTTCATCGCATGACGACAGCATATCACCCGCAGACAAATGGCCTTATAGAACCATTTAATCGCACTCTCGGTGATATGTTGAATTAGTAAACCACTTCCATTCAACATGTATGCGTATAACACCGCTACGTACATGACCAAAGGGTTTTCCCCTTTGTTTCTCTTGTTTGAACCCGAACTATCGTGCACGCTAGACACTATCCTCCCCTACACACCTAAATCATCTGAGTACACCGCAATTTTTGATGTTGCCAGGTACACTGAAGATTGCAGAAAATTGGTCCGTTCACTGACAACCGAGGACCAAAGTCACCAGAAGCTACGGCACAATACCGACCGACCTCTTCCTACTCTTACAAATGGTGACCTCATAGGGCTCTGGATTCCACCGAGTACTACTGGCCTTTCATCAAAATTACTGGCCTGATACCACGGGCCCTACCGCATTCTTGCTCGTACGTCATCAGTCAATTATGAGATTGAGCCTTTGACACCATCTGATGACTTATGTAGTCGTGGTAGATATGCATGTTAGTCGCCTGAAGCCGTATTATGATCCCGCTATAGTGACTACGTCTTAAGTTGCCAAGATGGCTATGTTCTTCCCCGGAGGCCAATGTAGGGAACAACGCGAGACAACGACGAAGCAGCCAGCAAGGCAAGCCACAATGCAGGTGATATAAGCACGCGACCTGAGCCTGAGCTTGCTTAGATTTCGGCCTGCTGACGTTCCTTCGTCTGCTGACGTTTTTCGGCCTCCCAGTACGTCTGCACGTGAATAAATCACGTGATAGATCCAACATTTTACAGTGCACGGGCATAAGCATAAAAAGTAAACATGTGAGCAAATGTGCCAGAATTGGTCTTATTTGAACAGTACAGTGCACTTGGTGCGCTCGAACCTTTGATTTCATGAGTCATACCAACCTCAGTCAAAGTGATCCGTGAGCTATTCTTGTGTCTAGTTGCAAGACACAATCACAAAGAGGCCTCCATTTGTTAGAATTTGGGACACAACTTGGAGGTAACGCATGCGCTTTTCTTGTGGATTGTCTGGGCAGAGGCTTATAGCATAGTATGTTACTGCAAGATAAATCTTTTAAAAACATTTATATGTCATACATCTCAATTCACTTACAACGACAGTGATTTTAATTGAACATCAGTGTGTAACCATCGCACTGTGAAATTCTGTTTGTCAAATAAACCGCTTACGGTGTTTTCATGGCACATGATTCGCTATGTCAGCCGGAAAGGAGCAACAGTGAGCACGCCAGATCCTCTTCAAGACGAACGCTTCCATATTTGCTATGATCTCGCTTCTACACATGGAGAAACCTGTCCTTATGAGACATTTCTTACTCTCAGGACAGCTTGTGTTGGAGCATCATCAATGAAGTAGACAGCACCGCAAAGTTCACAACCACTAAAGGCAAAAGTAACGTGGACAAAGTGCTTTGTCTGTGGTTGTCTGCCATTGTAGTGGATCTTGCAGCACTGACAGCTTCATCCTTTTTCTTACTCTATACCATCGACTCCTCCAGAGACTTGGTGAACTCCCTGCCGGGGGCAAACTAGGTCATAGTTTCTATTGAAGAGATAGTTGCCGCCCTGCATCCAGTGTCCCACACCATCATCATTATCAGCCTGACTACGTCCACTGCAGCACAAAGGCCTCTCCCATGTTCCGCCAGTTAACCCGGTCCTGTGCTTGCCGCTGCCAATTTACACCCCCAAACTTCTTAATCTCTCCTGACCACCTAACCTTCTGTCTCCCCCTAACCCGCTTGCCTTTTCTGGGAATCCAGTCAGTTACCCTTAATGACCAGCGGTTATCTTGTCTACGCGCTACATTTCCGGCCCATGTCCATTTCTTCTTCTTGATTTCAGCTATGATATCCTTAACCACCGTTCGTTCCCTAATCCACTCTGCTCTCTTCTTGTCTCTTAAGGTTACATTTGCCATTTTTCTTTCCGTTGCTCGCTGCGTCGTCCTCAATTTAAGCTGAACCCTCTTTGTAAGCCTCCAGGTTTTTGCTCCGTAGCTAAGTACCGGCAAGATACAGCTAGTATATACCTTCCTCTTGATGGATAGTGGCAATCTACCTGTCATAATTTGAGAGTGCTTGACAAATATGCTCCACCCTATTCTTATTCTTCTAGTTACTTCAATCTCGTGGTTCGACTCAGCGGTTATTACCTGCCCTAAGTAGACATAGTCTTCTACAACTTGAAGTGCACTATCTCGAAGCGCTGCTCTTTTCCAAGGTTGTTGTACATTACTTTCGTTTTCTGCAGAATAATTTTAAGACCCACTTTTCTGCTCTCCTTAACTAACTTCGTGATCATGAGTTGCAATTCATCCCCGAGTTACTCAGCTATGCAATGTCATCGGCAAAGCACAGGATACTAAGGTACTCTCTATTAACTCTTATTCCTATCTGTTCCCATTCTAGGCTTCTGAAAACCTCCTGTAAGCACGCGGTAAATAGCATTGGGGAGATTGTGTCCCCCTGCCTTAGACCATTCTTCATTGGTATTCTGTTGCTTTCTTTAAGAAGCACAGAATACCAATCAAGAAGGGTAGCAGTTGGTCCCCTGTAGATTTCTTCCTGGATGTTCATATATACTTCATTGACGCCCTGATTTCGCAGTGTCTGCATGACGGCTGATATTTCTACTGAATCAAACGCTTTCTTGTAATCTATGAAGGCTATGTATAGTGGTTGGTTATATTCTGAGAATTCTCTATTACCTGTTTGATAGTATGAGTGTGGTCAATTTTTGAGTAGCGTGTTCGAAATCCTGCTTGTCCCTTTGGTTGATTGAATTCTAATGTTTTCTTTACTCGGTTAGCAATTACCTTTGTAAAGAGCTTTGTATACTACAGAGGGCAAGCTGATCGGCCTGTAGTTCTTCAAGTTATTGTCATCTTCTTTCTTATGTATTAGGATGATGTTAGCGTTCTTCCAAGACTCTGGTACTCTTCCCGCCAGGGGACACCTCGTAAACAGCGTGGCTTGTTTTTCTAACACAATCTCTCCTTCATCTTTCAGCAGATCTGATGTTACCTGATCCTCACCAGCAGCTTTGCCTCTTTGCATGCTCTCCAAAGCTTTTCTGACTTCTTCTATAATTACTGGTGGGGTGTAATGTGGGTTACCGCTAGTTCTTATAGTATTAAGGTCGTGGTTGTCTCGGCTACTGTACAGATCTCTGTAAAACTCCTCCGCTATTTGAACTATCCTATCCATATTGGTAGGTATTTTGCCTTCTTTGTCCCTTAGTGCATACATTCGATTTTCGCCTATCCCAAGTTTCCTCTTCACCGCTTTGACGCTTCCTCCATTTTTCAGAGCGTGTTCAATTCTTTCCATGTTATACCTTGTTACATCGGATACCTTACGCCTATTATTCAACTTTGAAAGCTCTGCCAGTTCTATTTTGTCTGTTGTACTTGAGACTTTCATAATTTGTCGCTTCTTAATAAGATTCTTCATTTCCTGGGAAAGCTTGCCAGTGTCCTGTCTAACTACCCTGCCTCCAACTTCCACTGCACACTCCGTAATGATACTCATCAGATTATCATTCATTGTATCTACGCGAAGGTTGGTTTCCTCACTTAGAGCCGAGTAGTAGTTCTGAAGCGAGACTCTGAATTCCTGTACTTTCCCTCTCAGTGCTAGCTCATTGATTGGCTTTTTGCGTACCAGTTTTGTCTAGTGAGGGAAGTCTAGCGGTACTGTTCGAGGAGCTAGGGGGTGTTAAATGGGTATAATAGGGCTCAGTGAGGTTAGGAGGACAGATGATGCCTATACGGTGCTATAAAATGGGCACGTCCTTTGCTATAGGGGTTTGGCTGACAAAAGAGAACTGGGTGTGGTGTTCCTAATTCACAGAAACATAGCTGGCAACATAGAGGAATACTATTGCATTAACGAAATGGTGGTAGGTATCGCAATTGAACTGAGTAAAAGATACAAGATGAAGGTGGTACAGGCTTACGCACCTACATCTAGCCATGATGACGCTTCAGTTGAAAGCTTCTATGAAGACGTGGAATCGACAATGAGTAAGGTAAAAGTACAGTATACTATACTGATGGGAGACTTTAATGCAAAGGTAGGGAAGAAGCAGGCTGGAGACGAGGCAGTAGGAGATTATGGCATCGTTACTAGAAACGCCAGAGTAGAGCTACTAGAAGAATTCGCAGAACGCAATAATTTACGAATTTTGAATACCTTCTACCAAAAGCGAAGAAACCGCAAATGCACATGGAGGAGCCCGAATGGCGAAAATAAGAACGAAATAGACTTTATAAAGAGTGCACACCCAGACATCGTGCAGGTTGTGAAAGTGATTGGCAAAGTACGATGCAGTGACCATAGAATGGTACGGTCTTGAATTTGCCTAGTGTCAAACACAAGCGAAGTTAAATGTACTGAAACAATCCTCATCGTGAAAGAGGAGAGGAGCACTGCAGCTGTAGCAAGAACCATTGTGTTACAAGCAGGTCCAACTGCACGGCACACACAGTATAGGATTGATTGATATGTCGGGTTCAACGTCCCAAAACCATGATATGATTATGAGAGACGCCATAGTGGAGGGCTACGGAAATTTCGACCACCTGGGGTTCTTTAACGTGCACCCAAATCTGAGGACACGGGCCTACAACATTTCCGCCTCCATCGGAAATGCAGCCGCCGAAGCCGGGATTCGATCCCACGACCTGCGGGTCAGCAGCCGAGTACCTTAGCCACTAGACCACCCCGGCGAGGCTTACAGTATAGGATTGGGCTAATTGGCATTCTAATATTAAAAACTGAGCGCAAAAATTCAGGCAAGGCACAGAGAAAAGACAAGGAGCAGGGCAGGCTTCTGTTTCAGTTATGTCTGAATCATGCGTCCGAACTAGTCCCATAGAAATTACTTTGGGCAATCGCAAAATTAAGCACCGTTTTGAGTGTGCAAAAGAAATAGTTTACAGTATACCTTTGTCGTTCATGTAGACAAAGGTACGTAGGCCAGACGGGCACGTCCGCTAATGTAAGACTACAGGACCATTACTAGAAAGTAAGAAATGTAATAAGGAATAGTTTTTTTACCTCTCGTTGTTCTGAATATGGGCACCAGCCATTATTTGAAAAGGCAAGGGTTCTTGCATACAAGCCTAACGAAGGCAGTAGAATCATAATAGACCTTTCCCAAGCAATCTCACTAAACGAAAAGTTGCTAGCAAAAAGCTGGTAAGCCGAGTGACAACAGGCAACGAGAAGACGCGGCTAATTCATTGATATGTGGGGTTTAACGTCCTAAAACCACGATTTGATTATTAGAGACGCCGTAGTGGAGGGCTCCGGAAATTTCGACCGCCTGGGCTTTTTTAACGTGCACCCAAATCTGAGTACACGGGCCTACAACATTTCCGCCTCCATTGGAAATGCAGCCGCCACAGCCGGGATTTGATCCCGCGACCTGCGGATCAGCAGCCGAATACCTTAGCCACTAGACCACGGCGGCGTGGCGAGAAAACGCCGCTAACCATGATGCTAGCCTGCTTGGTGGATGGGCGCAAGTTGCTGTCATACATCATTTTCCGGCGCAAAACCATCCCAAAGGAGCTGTTCCCCAAGGATGTTATTGCCCGCTTACAAGAAAAAGGTTGGATGGACACTCCGCTTATGCTTGACTGGGTCAAGACAGTGTGGTGCCGACGGCCAGGTGCGCTCCTCCATCCCACCTCCATCCTAGTTCTCGACTCACTTCACGGTCACATGTCACCGGAAGTGAAGTAGCTTATGTGGGAAACTCAGACGTAGCTCGCCGTTATTCCCGGAGGTATGACGTCCATCCTGCAGCAATTAGACGTCTGCCTGAACAAACCATTTAAGGATAGATTGCGGCAGTTGTACGGAAAATGGATGCGAGAAGGTCAGGCTTTGACGCCTATGGGTAGGATAAAGCCACCTAGCGCCACGAAAATTGCCGAGTGGGTGTCTGCAGCTTGGTACGGCCTGCGCATGACATGATAGTTTGTGCGTTTAAAAAGGGCTGCATATCTAACTATATGGATGGCACGTAGGATGACCTCATCTGGGAAGAAGAAAGTGACAAAGATGGCTCGACCACCGGCGATAATAGCGATGAAAGCGACGAATGAACAAAACTCACTTCATATTTAGAAACTGGGATGTCTTTGCCACTTATATGTGCTGCAAATGAAAGTACTTTTCCCCCCGCTTTCAACTCGCGTTACATTCATGTTCTTTTTTTTGGCACTGAAAAGTCACCCCTCGCGTTACAGTCGTGGTCACCTTACATTCGAGTAAATACGGTAATTACTTGCTACGAGCACATCTTAAGAGAGAACGTGAAAATTCCGTGTGGTAGGTGGACACCTAAGCCCGATGCTGTTCCTCGAATTTTCCCGAATATTCCTGCACGCTTGTCTGAACAATCAGCATTAGAGTGGAAAAGGAAACCAGCGAAACTTAGAGAAACCGGGAATTTCAAGGGCCGTGCGCTGGCAAGTGGTGGCGATATGATGGACGTTAACATGGAAAACAGCGATGTCGACGAAACTACTGGTGTCCCTTCCGATCCTGAGGCTATTGAGCTATGTCCAGAGGTAGCAACATAATTTTTGCATTACATTACCGAACAATGTTCCAATCCTGGAATGCCGAGCTCATCCAGAAATAAGTTTTTTTTTTTCAAATTCGCTTTTTGTGCTTAAAGAGCTTCAAAGCGAAGTCAGCCAAAGGAGAGCTACAAAACGGAGTGGCTGATTACTTACCTGCTATTTAAAATATCGAGCCGTGCTGTTGCTTATAGGTTGATGTCCAACGTGAACGCACTTTCTCTGCCGACATCATGACGCCTCAAACAAATAAATTATCAATGGAAGGCCTGACAGAGTTAAGTTCAGAAAGGTTTCGCTCAGCAGCATAGGTTGTTGTGCTAGAAGAAGGTCGGTCATCAGTTAGTCCGCTCGACTGGTAGAACCTCTTGAGAGCTGTGTTTTCTTTTTCTAAATGTTGTTCTTCCATTTTTCTCAAAAAACTGAGGCCCTAATAACCGTCTCTCTCATTTTTTTAGTATTCGAGCATAATTTTTGTTGAACATTCATTAGTATTGTATATTTATCCTTTTTTTCTTCTTCTACCGAGCTCTACCATTCCTCCTTGTGTTTTTGCATGGTGAGCATAAGTCTTTCCGGGACAACTCGAAAGTGCTCCTCTGCAACATCTTCAGGGCTGATGTTGCAGTCGAAATTGAAGGGAATGCGCTGATATGACAGCCCGTGCATATCTTCAGGTGATCAACACAACTGAGATACGTTGATACCATCTGCAAGCTCATGAGTTTCAGCTGGCTTCCCAAATCATGTTCGCACACGAGGGAACAAGCTTTTCCCTAAAACTGAGGACAGATGTGAAGTCCTTTGTTATCACAACTGCCTTGTTGATTTCGACAATACCTTTGTTTTGAACAAGTTTGAAAGAAAAAAACTTCTTCTTGGTAAGCTCGCTATTCCTAGATCGAAACTTTCTTCGGTCTTGTACTGCAGGAGACCACGTTGCTACCTCTCGACATAGCTTTCGATCGGAGGGGACGCCAGTAGCTTCGTCAACATAGCTGCGCTTGTTAACGTCAGACACATCACCACCAATTGTCGACACACGGTCTTAAAGATTCGTGGCTTCTTCTAGTTTTGGAGGTTTCACTTTTGCGCTTTAATGCCACTGATTGTGACAAATATGCAGGAATATTCAAAAAAATTCAAGGAACAGCACTGGGTCAAGTGCCAACGCACTACGTGGAATTTGGACGCTTTCGCCAACTATGCGCTCGCAGCAAGAGATTAGGCCCTTGGATTCGAGATGTAGGTCTTGACTGTCACCTCAAAAGCTTCTCGTGGAATAGCAGCTGTCCAAGCCTTGATAACTGCAGAATTATTTGGAGTTTGAAGAAGTTCCACTGATCACAAGTGTTTTCCTTGGAGGCATAGCTACTTCGACAGCCCGGCAAAGCTACAGATCAGCACGTTTACTATCCTACTGCTAATTGACTCAAGCATGCTTGATCATCCCGCCACGTGAGAAATACAAAATGTGAAAGAGCTTTTCTAAATAAAATGTTTTTAAATACTGGCTGTATGTCATCTATTGCACTGTGTTCAATTTTTTCTTGAATTATTCCTCCATAACTTTGTAAGCCCTTCTTCTAAGTCCTTAGATTATTTCAACTAACATCGAAGGAGTTTGTGTATGAAATGCATCTTCAGAAAAAACTATACCATTTATGTCAACTGCGCCAGCTGTGAGGCTTGTAAGCTCACCGATATAAAGCACAGCAGGATTGTGGTGCTAATTCACGCAAGACTGCCTGTCTGGCCTGTCGATTTTTTCTTAGCTGTTCAAAACGAAGCACAACCGTTTCTAAATATATTCCTACACGCAAATTATACGATGTGTAATTACAACAGTCTCCTTCGCTTAAAATCTTCCGCAACCTGAAGGCGCAGATGAACCTTATTTATAGGAGCAGGCAGGATTTTTTGGGGAGGGGGGCGGGGGCGGCGGGGGGGGGGGGGGTAGGGCACCACTTTGAAGAGGGTGCCGGATAGACTAGTGTGGTGGAGTGTCACTGTTCGCTCTGAAAACAATAGTGGGAAGATTTTCTCGGGGGGGGGGGGGAGGACGGCACAGGCTCGGTGTGCCACTTGCTGGCGAAACGTCATTGCAGACAAAGAAATTATCATACACTTTTTAGGTACAGGCACAGCTCCTATTTATCACTGGCAATATTGCACAGTATAAAGCCTGGCAATATTGCACAGTAACCCCAACCAGACCACGCGAGAAATCTCAGAGACATATCATAAAGAACACCACACCATGTCTAAGTCAATTAACCTTCGTTATCGTTACAACACAAGGAGCGGAACTTTATTAATCAACTGTAAATATATGTCTTGGTTGTTTGCATTTTTGTGCTTCTTTATGACATGCGCAATACATGCCCATTTTCTCATATGTTTTTTAATAAGTGCGATAACCGTTAAGTCATAAGTGAGCGTTTCCGGTGTGAGTATTTTTTTCCTGGTCCTGCTTCTTCCTTTTTGCCCTACAGGCTTTATTTCAACTCACCGTTACAGTGCCAAGGAATCAGATGTCGCTTCTAAACACTGAAGTTTGTGAGTAAATGATGCAGTAATATATCACACTTTGCCGAGTTCACTTGATCTGAGAAGCGCTGGCACGATGCAAACGAAAATTTGAAGTGTGAGGCCTGCGCGTTCGTCGCGGCGGCATACCAATTTTTTCCCTAAGTTCACCCGTTGGTGGCGCTAGTGTGTTTGAAGAAGGTTTACTGAGGCAGCAACAATCGGTCGAGGCAGCTGCATCAGTAGACCATTCAAAGCCTTACCAGAAAAAGAATCGGAATGTGGTGTTCCAGAGTGGTTCCTTGCAGCTTCTTAGTTTAGTTTTGCCTGTGTTCATGAATATGCATGTGATTCTATATTTTTCTGTAACCTATGCATAGTCGCATCTTAGTAATAGTAAATCAGTTCTGCACTGGTTCTTGTCTTTTCTGTGTGCTTTGTCTAAATTTTCACTACTGAAAAAAATTGCCAAAAAGCCTCGATTACGTCCCCCGTAAAACAAGTCCTGATATAGGCAAATGTTGTTGCCCTTAATGGTCTGTTGCTGTTAATTAATTTAGCTTTCCTCTTTCATTACTTCGCATAAACGGTTGTCTTATGTCTCAAGAAATAGTTCTTTGCCAGTTTGAAAAGTACTGCAGCATGTATTGCAGCATACCAAGTTTTGCACAATGAAATGCTCTTTCCAAAAATTATATGTTGTAGAGCAACAAAAATATTTTGGAATAAATAAAAATGCGAGAAATGTGATTTTTTGGTGGCCAGCTGGCAAACAGTTCAATAAAAAATATATACCGTATTTACTCGCATAATGAACCCACTTCTTTTCATAAAAGTTGACGCTAATTTTGGGGGAGGGTTCATTACGCGGGAGAAAAAAGTCACAGGACGTACAACAGCGAAAATTCGGAATGATGGTTTTGCTTGTTTTGGCCCACAAAATGTGCCACAAATCATTTTTGCAGCAAAAAGCTCGTTTTCTTCCGTAATTAATGCACACATATTGATGCCGAAGTGTTGTCCAGCCGTTCGGTTCCCGTGCTTCAGCGCATGCTCAACCAACTGTAAGTTCAAAACCAGCTGTGTAGCTAGCGTAACGGTCGAACGGGCCCTGTGCAACAGGTGTCCCCAACTAAGTTAACTACGAAAAACCCGTCAACAAAAACGCAGCGATGGATGGCGGTGCACGGTTGACTTTGCACAGCCTCCGAGATGGCGGGCGCTTGGCGTGTTTGGAGGTCATGTATCTCAGAGGTCATGTATTTTTTTTTTTTTTGCTTTGTTCGTGTGCCGTTGTGCTTGCGTGGCACTGTAAGCAAAAAAGTTTCTCCTGCATTCGACAGGTGCCGCTCTGCCACAAAAAGTGCAACTTCTAAATTTTGATTGATGTTGACTGCATTCGCACTGCTCGCAACTGTTTAGCATGGTTGCTAAACTAAGCTTTGACATTTATTGTGTCATCTCTTTGGGATATAATGCCTTGATTTAGCATTGTTTCGATCTTCTACAACACTGGCTATCATAGCGAAACAAATGAGACAGATGCATTAATTTTTCTTTTTTCAAGGACCAAGTTGGGAGTTCATTATGCGAGTGGGTTCATTACGGTATATTCAAATTATACACTTTGAGGATAAATATTTCATGAACATTTTAAAAAACAATAAATTTTATTGAAATGTTTCTATTCACATAGACAAAGAAAATCAGAACCGAGGTGCTGCTTCATTACTTGTGCCATGCAGTTTTTCTGAGACAGAACAGGACCGATACACTTTATGAGTCAACTTTTTTTTTATGAGCCTGCAGGTGTTCTAATACATATGGATGCCGTAATGTGAATATTATCATCAACCTGACTACGCCCACTGCAGGGCAAAGGCCTCTCGCATGATCCGCCCCTCAACCCGGTCTTGTTCTTTATGCTGCCCCATGATACCTGCGAACTGTTTAACCTCATTGGCCCACCTAACTTTCTGTCTTCCCTTCATGCGTTTGCCTATTTCGAGAATGCAATCAGTTACTACCCTTAATACAAAACGGTCATCCTACCTACACGCTACATGCCTGGACCATGTCCAATTTTTTTCTTGCTTCCAACAATGATATCTTTAACCCCTGTTTGTTCTCTGGTCTACTCTGCTCTTTTGCTTGTCTCTCAAAATTACACCTGTCACCTTCCTTTCCATCGCTCCAAGCTTTGTGCTCAATTTAATCTGAACCCTCTTGGTAAACCACCAGGTTCTTGCTCCATAGGTAAGTACTAGCAAGATGCAGCTGTTATATACTTTCCTCCAGAGGGTTAGTGGTAGATTAGCATTGATGATTTGAGAATTATTGCCGAATGAGATCGGCCCCATCCTTGTTTTTCAGGTTATTTCACTCTAATGGTTCACCTCTGTGCGTACTACCTTTCATAAGTAGATATATTCCTTTAAAATTTCCAACGTATCTGCACCTTTCATGAAGCACTCTTTCTTGCTGCGACTGTTGCACATTACATTAGTTTTATGCATATTGTGGGCATTCATTAAGCACATCTACTTTCTTCATGCATGTTCATCATCATGAGTGGTCGTCGTCTTCATTTGGTGTGGGAACTTGGCCTGCCTGGGTTCTGTGCCTCGGGTGTGGTCGCTTCATAGTGTGTCCTGGTTGCCCTCACCATCGCATCGCAAGTGGTGGAGTGTGCTTAGCAATCTTCCGACCTCTACCAGCCCGCTCTACCTCTTGGAGTTCCGCTGAGGTCATTGCCGGGGCCTTGTGTCCGGTAACATACCTCAGGCCGAGCCAATCAATGCTCCTGCATATACCTCCACGGCCCCAGCTACCGCGGATTATCCATCATGGATTTTCACTGCGCGCCAGAGGGATACGCCCACGTTCGCCGGACTTCGAGATGAAGATGTGGAGGATTGGTTGGACCAGTTCAATCGAGCGAGTTCTACCAACAACTGGGATGATTCTGCCAAGTTCCGCTGTGTTTCTTTCTATCTGACAGGCGTAGAAAAAACGTGGTTTTCAATCATGAAACCGACATGACGGACTGAACACATTTCAAGCAACAGGTTCGCCAAATCTTCGGCACCCCGGCTGTTCGTTCAGCACTCGCGATGAAGACACTGGACGCTCGCAAGCAACAACGTGGTGAGTCTTACACCTTGTACATAGAGGATGTGCTTGCTCCTTGTGACCGTTTCAACACGTCCATGTCCTAATCAGAGAGGGT
The DNA here is from genome assembly GCF_043290135.1 of Rhipicephalus microplus. Taxonomy (NCBI): domain Eukaryota; kingdom Metazoa; phylum Arthropoda; class Arachnida; order Ixodida; family Ixodidae; genus Rhipicephalus; species Rhipicephalus microplus. The sequence continues at coordinate 381,948,504 of NC_134710.1, forward strand.
TCGCCATCTATTGAAAAGGATCGGCACAGTCGCGTTCAATGCCTTGATCATACAAAACCCGACAACAGTCACTGACGTTTTTGCCACGTGCCAACGCCTAGAGGAACTTAAGTCTCAATGGTTACCGCTGGAATGGAATGGAATGAAAAAAACTTTATTTCAGTCCTGCAGGACGTGCTTAGCGCGTAGTGGGCGTCTCCCTCGTAGGGACCGACAGGGAGTACCTGGCGGCCGCTTCGTGGGCCTGCTGGACGGCCCATTGCTTGTCGGCGAGAAGTGAGCTCCTGAGGGACCTCTCCCACTTGCTTGAGGTAGAGTCGGGAGGGGTTGTTCTACACTCCCAGAGCATGTGTGCGAGTGTCGCTGTGTGTCCACATGATGGGCATGTGTCACTGGGGTATGCATGAGGATAATAAACGTGAAGCGTGGCAAGGTTTGGGTACGTGTGTGTCTGTAATAGGCGTAGGGTTAATGCATATGATCTGTTAAGTTTCGGATTTGGGGGCGGAAAAATGCGGCGTTCCAGGTAAAATTGCTTTATTATGTCATTGTACGTAATGGGTGCATCCCCATTGGTATCTAACTCAGCAAGATGGCGTTACCCTATGGTGGTGCAGTCGGTAAGTGCGCGCGCTACATCATGGGCGATCTCGTTGAGGTTGGATAGAGCACCAGGCACCTGGCCGAGATGGGCGGGGAACCAGATGGCAATGTGGTGCTTCAGGGCACTCGGGTCCACTTTGCGCAGGATACGTAACGCCTGGTCGGAGATGACTCTGGAAAGCCCTGAAAACACCACCAAAACTGATCTCTCATTGCGTGCTATGACCCGGGTGATTATACGGGAAGAGCTGCAATCTTTCGGCCTCTCAGTGACCCCGAGTCCACCTCCCCCCTTCAACACTCTTTTGCGCGACGTTATCAAAGCGGGGTTGGCTTCCATGACCGTGCCAACGTATGTAGACTCTCCGGTACCTCGACCTCAGCTGACGTACGCACAAGTCTTCGCTGGTTCACCACCTGTCGTACAACCGATGCCTGCACACTCGACGCTTGTACCCCTGGCTTCGATGACTCCGAAAGCACCTAGTCAGCCCTTTCACTACCCATGGCGGCCACCTCGTCCGATTAGTTATTACTGCAGCTATCGGGGCCACACTGCACGCTTCTGTCGGAAGCGTCAGCAGGACGAGCGTCATGAATTCGACCCCTACAAACGGAATGATGGGACAAGTGGGGCCACTTTCTAACGCCATCCTCATGATCCGCCGCTACGTCGCTCCTCGTCGCCAACTGCAACGTCCAAGACAACCCTTTCTTAGCACTCTATTAGACGCCGCTCACCATCAGCCCTGCACCGCTCTACGTCTCCATTGCAACCTGTCTCGCAATTCATCAACTAACGCCTGGAAAAAGAACCTCTGCAGCTTTTTGAGGAAAAACTGCATCGAACAAAAAGACAAAATTCCTTCAGTTCGTCCATATAATACGATATCTGTTTTAATAGAAGGTGTGTACGTGGGTGCTTGTTTGTCTGTGATTGATCGTTCCTAGTGCTCACGTCTGCGAAAAGTCACCACCCCTTATGATAGACCTACACTGCTCGCTGCTCCAGGGGATGCCATTAGACCAGCCGCTATGTGCACCACTTGTGTTTTCATTGCTGGTCTTCTCCATTTTGTACTATTCGCCGTGCTGAGTTCGTGTGCAAACCAGCTTATATTAGGCTGGGACTTTATGTCTACAGCAAACGCTTCCTTCTGCTGTCGAGAAAATGTTGTTTGTATGATGTAAACTGACTATGCCCTTTATGCGAATGACAAGCCCGTTCGCTTGCTCACTGCGGAAAATACTGAGCTACCATCTAGTAATCAGCGAATAGTTACCATTGCTTCTAACGTGATCGACTCAAGTGACGTGTTTGTCCAACCATCTGCACGCTGTCTAGCAAGAGGTATACACTCTTAAAAAAGGTAGTAAAAAGGTAGCAACTGCAAGCGAATAGGTAGTAATTGCTGCAGTTACTACCTTTATTCGACCGTTACTACCCTTTTGCTACCTGTTTACTACCTACGTTAGTAAACAGTTACTACCTGCTACCGTTACTAACACTTTGCGACCTCTTTCCTACTTACGTTAGTAAACAGTTAGTAATTGAAATGAAAGAGGTAATAACTGCAGCTGTCATTACCTTTCTTGCCCCGTTACTACCTCTTTGCTACCCTGCTTTTGACTATCTAATCCAAAATAGTGCGTGAATGCCATTCTGATAATTTATGAGAGGAATCGATCGATCGTCTCGACGTATTATCATTAAACGAAAAAATGACGCAGAAGGTATACATAGATCAAGAAAATACATTTCGTTCTGAATTACTCAACCGAGATATGTAAACGTTATTCGGATATTGTCGAAACGGAGAAGTACAAGTTAACGAACAATAATCAAGTGCTACACGCGCCGTTATAGACAATTGCAACAAACTTAGTAAATTACAGCAAACATAAACAAGTCGGGCAAATGAAAATAACCAGATGGTCACAATTAGCCTCGAGGACAGTCACAGTTAATCCACTGCGGCGTGTCTCCAAATATCATCATTGTTTTGGCGCCTCAAACCCGCAAAACGATTATTACCTTTTAAATGCTAATATATTAGTCGTGTGAAGCATTCAAATGCACTGAAAATGAGTTTGGTACCTTGTTCCAGCCACTTAACATAATGCCTTTTTGTGGCCATTTTAGAATAAATAAATATTACATATAATTTTTTATAAGTAAGGCTGATTAAATGTCTTGTGCTACGTCACAGAACACAAGTAACCTGGTAGTATAATACAGTGCTATAGGTTTATATTTGTTATAATGCATCTTGAAGCGCAAGTGGTCCCCGGTGCCTGACATGCCCCTGCGAAGTAGGGCCTATGTATACCCCACGCTCTCTTTTCAGTGCATGTGTACGTAAAAAATAGTGAACTTGTTTGGTCTGTGCATTCTTCACATTCATGGCGCACCACGCTTCTTACCCGAATTTATTTAGTAATAAGGCATTGATTAGCCAACAAATCAACATTAGCAGTGAAGTATACCAAAATGAATGAACTAGGTAGTATCAGTAACTACTTTTTTGAAATCTCTAAAAGTTACAACCCCATGGGTGGTAATGGCTAGGGTAGTAACAGTTACTAACTGCTGGTAGTAACAGCAAGGGTAGTAACTGTTACCACCCTCACCGTTACTAACTGCGCTTACTACCAGGGTTGTAACATATGTGACAAACCATTACTACCCCGAAGTTAGCAATTCCAACCACCTTTTTTCTAAGAGTGAGGTCTAGTGCGGTTACACAATGGCTTTGGACTTCTCTACGCTACAAACCAGATTCTCAGAAAATTCTCATTCCTAAAGGCACCACAATGGCTTGCGTTACCGAATTCCAGTGTGTCTTTGTTGTCCCGCTTATGCCAGCGTGTTCTGACCTTCCTTCTATCAGACGCTCAAAATGCGTTTCTGCTCTTGCTACAACTATTAGTCCGGAGCTGATCTCTTCACAGAAAGAGGAGTTGCTAGCCTCACTACAAAACCATAAGAGATTGTTTGATGCCCTTTTCTCTTCTCCATTAACAAGCATCGTATCGAGACTGATGGGACTTCTATCCTACGCCGTCGACCATACCACATGTCATCATCCGAGCGCGAGGTCATTGAAGAAAATGTTGTCGATATGATGCAACGGAACATCTTACGTCCCTTTACGAGCCTTTGGTCATCTCCCATTGTTTCAGTAAAGAAAAAAGATGGCTCCGTGCGATTTTGCGTAGACTACAGGGCACTCAATAAGAGTACCTGCAAGGATCTTTACGCGATGCCGTGCATAGTTGATGCTTTAGATCCGTTGCAGGGTGCTGAGTACCTCTCAAGCCTAGACCTGAGTTCTGGTTAAAGGCAAATACCCATGCACGGGGACGACAAAGAAAAGACAGGGTTTTCAACAAGAGTTGGGCTGCTTGAATTGAACGCCATGCCATTCGGCCTTTGCAATGCTCCAGTAACGTTCGAGCGGATGATCGACACAGTTTTACGAGGCTTAAAATAGAAAAATTGCTTGTCCTATTAATCGATATCGTTATTTTCTCATAAACCTTCCCTCAGCACTTGAAATGACTGGACGAAGTTCTCACGTGCCTTACAAAAGTGGCCTTCAGCTGAACACCAAGTGCCATTTTGCGAGCAAGACAAAGTGTTAGGCCTCACCATAAGCGAGGACGGTATTCGTGCCAATCCAGACAAGATTTCCGCTGTCCAACACTTCCCGCGTTCTGAAAAAGCCAGAGATTTGCGTGGTTTCCTCTGCCTGGCTTTTTATTTTAGCTGATTCATTCGGGACTTCGCCTCAACAGCTTCGCCATTGCACAAGTTACTCGGATCAGCTGTCGCCTTTGTATGGTCTCCTGAATGTGAATCGGCGTTTGCCCAACTGAAGTGTGCACTCACATCCGTACCAGTCCTCTGTCATTTCGATGAAACCACGCCTACGCTCCTGCATACGGACACTAGTGGTCATGGCATGGGTGGTATTCTCCTACAGCGAGACTAATCTTCACGTGAGAGGGTCATCGCATACGCAAGCCATGCACTGACCCCTGCTAAAAAGAATTATACCATCACCGAACAGGAGTGTCTAGCGGTCGTATGGTCTATACAAAATTTTCGACCTTATCTCCACGGCCACTGTTTTGCAGTGGTTACGGACTATCACGCCTTGTGCTGGCTTTGGACACTCAAGAACATCTCCGGCCGCCTTAGTCGCTGGATTCTTCGCTTACAAGAATATGACTTCAGTATTACATACAAGTCACAGAAAATACAGTAAGACGCCGACGCGCTTTTGCGTTGCCCACTCCCTTCAGAGCCACTCAACAAACGCATCACTGCTGCACCTGAGGAGCTTTCGGCCATCCCTCCCCCACATGTTTCGTCATTCGCTACTCTGGACCCAACTTCTCCAAACGAGTGTGGTTTGTTGTTACCTCACCAACGTGCTGACCCTTACTGTCGCCGCATCATGCACCGTCTGCATGGGACTTGTCGACCCCCTAAGCCCGTCTTCGCCGACAGCTGACGCAATTCAAGCTCAGCAACCGCCTTCTGTACCGTCATATCTACCACCCTGATGGTCAACGCTGGGTGCCCGTTGTACCTCGCTCTCTTCGTGCACAATCCTGAAGACATATCACAATGACATGTCTGCTGGACATATGGGCTTCCCGAAAACGTACGACCGCATAAGATGCCACTTCGACTGGCTGGGCTTGTCCACCAGAGTCGTGAAGTACGTTGCCTCATGCGCCCTTTGTCAGCGACGCAAGCTCGCTACATCAACTCGAAGCCAATAATTACAACTGCTTCCGTGTCCCCTGCAAGCATTTTAGGTACTTGGCGTTGACCTGTATGGTCTGCTTGCTGTGACTGTCACGGCCAATTGATAGATAGATACAGCTGTCGACCACCTGACCTGCTACGCCGAAACAGCTCCCGCGCCTTCTGCATCCGCTTCGGAAGTTTCTGACTTTATCCTTTGAGCAATTTTTCTTTGTCACGGTTCTCCTCGTGTAATCCTGAGCGACAGTGGAAGAGTATTGCTTACAGAACTCGTCGAATAAGTGCTCAAGGCATCCGGCACTACACACAGAACAAGCTCTAGTTACCATCCTCAAACGAACGGGCTGACTGAGCACTTTCATCGCGCACTGTCATATATGGTAGCCACGTATATCGAACCGAACCACAGAAACTGGGACGTCATTTTGGCATTTGTCACTTCTGCCTATAATATCGATGTACAGCGCACAACCAGTTACTCGCCATTCTACCTAGTCCACGGTCACTTCCTCTCTTATTTCTTCGATGTTTCGTTCTTCTCTGCAGCCCCGCCGCATTGGTCTAGTGGCTAAGGTACTCGGCTGCTGACCCGCAGGTCGCGGGTTCGAATCCCGGCTGCGGCGGCTGCATTTCCGATGGAGGCGGAAATTTGTAGGCCCCCTGTGCTCAGATTTGGGTGCCCGTTAAAGAACCCCAGGTGGTTGAATTTTCCGGAGCCCTCCACTACGGCGTCTCTCATAATCATATGGTGGTTTTAAACGTTAAACCCCACAAATCAATCAATCGTTCTTCTCTGCACCTGATAAACTATGTTCATCCTCAAGTGAAGAATGCCTGTTTCGTCTACTTTATTGCCGCCAACTGGCCCGCGTCAACACTGAAGACAAGCAACAGGATCACAAGCTTGAATATTATGCCTCTCATCTGCCGTGTCCTTCAGCCCTGGTGATGAAGTCCTCCTTACACCGATTTGCACTCATGGCCTGTGTGACAAGCTTCAATTACGCTTCATTGGCCCCAACACTGTCTTGGAGCAAATGTCTCCTGTCAATTATCACATGGCACCCGTTCTTCTTCCAACGAACCACCGCTGCCAGGCAGCAGAAATAGTCCGTGTATCCCACATGAAGCCTTTCACACGGCGTTCTTCTTCGCTTTAAACGGCGGCCAAGAACTGCGGTCAGGATGACCACTTTGACATGGGGGGGGGGGGCATTCATTAGGCCCATCTACTTTCTTCAGACATGTTCATCATCATGAGTGGTCGTCGTCTTCATCTGGTGCGGCAACTTGGCTTGCCTGTGTTCTGTGTCTCGGTTGTGGTCACTTCATCGTGTCGTCTGGGCCTAATAAAGGTTGCCTTCACCATTACATCACGACATTATTTTAAACCTACTCTTCTGCTTTCCTTGTCCAGTTCAGAAATCATGAGCTGTAATACGTCCCCTGAGTTACTCATCAAGGCCATTCACCAGTGAATCGCAGGTTACTAAAATATTCTCCATTAACTTCTGTCCCTAACTCTTCCCAATCTAGGGCTCTGAAAACCTTCTGTAAACACGCGATGAATAGCATTGAAGAAGTCGTGTCTCCCTGCCTTTTCTATTCTATTAGCTATTATTTTTGTGAATAGTTCGTAGAGAATGCACATTAAGCTGATTGGCCTTCCTCATATCTGAGCGGTGGTTGCTGCTCATGCTCATCACTTCGTTGTCCTTTGCCATCCTGCCGGCTTTTAGCCATGACATCAGTCTCCCTTCAAAAAAATTATGGTGCCGATGCTTCATAAACATAAAGGTTTGTACTCACTGGCAGCTCATCAGTTCATTTGGACAAGTTTGGTTTCATTTCAAACCATGTGCATGACTTCTAGTGCATGTTTTTGACGCCTTGAGCACTATCGGGAATAACCTAATAATTAACGTCACTGAGGCTTCACAGAAATTTATATGGCCCGAAGTATCAGCCTAACAGCTTTTCAGAGAGGCTGCGATGCTGAATTGAAGTCCAGAATCATAATTTCTCTCCGGGCTCATATGAGACTGGTCAGTGACGAAGGTTGTAACATCTTAGATCGTAGTCTTACTGGCAAGGGATATGTATGCGCGCCAGTTGCCGGGCTTCTTCAGCAAGCTGAGTGATGTAATCAGCATCCGTTTCGGCACCTTCGAACTCAAGCGGCAGCGTAACGCCTAGCATAGTTGTAACTTCACGACCATGAAGAAACAAAATGGCGTCATTCGTGTTGTTTCTTGATGTACCATGTTATATGCAACTTGACGTGACATATGGCAAGATCTCATGCCAGTTTTTATGCTCTACATTGATGTACACGCAAAGCATATCTGCAGGTGTCTTGTTGAGGTGCTCTGTCAGACCGATGGTTTACGGATGATACGCTGTTGTTCACCGGTGAGATGTGCCACTAAGTCTTATAACTGTTTGTAATAGTTCGGCTGTGAACGCAGTTCCCTTATCGGTTCTTACCACTGACGGAGTTCCCTTAACGGTTGTTACCACTGACGGAGCGCCACGCCGCAGCACCGAATTCTCAATAAAAAATCAAGCTACCTCACTTGCCGTGCCCCTCTCCAGAGCATTGGTTACGGCATAGCGAGTATGGTAGTTGATGGCTACTATAATTCATCTGTGACCTACTGAGCAGGTTCGAAGTGGACCCAGGAGATCCATTTCAACTTGGGCGAATGGAGCACGCGGTACGTCAATAGGATGGAGAAGGACCGTTGGTCTGACGAGTGGGACTTTCCTGTGCTGGCAGTCAATGCACGTCCGGACGTAGTGTTGGAACGGCCATGGTCAGTCTTGGCCAGTAGTATTTCTGCCTCACTCTGCATAGCGTTCGCGTGTAACCCAAGTGGCTGGATGTCGGTTTATCGTGGCATACCTGTAATACTTCACTCCTCAGCAAAGTTGAAACAAGTAAGTAGTCGCTTCCGTTCAACATATTCACCTTGTACAAGACATCGTTGCGCAAAAAAAATGATGACAGTCCTCTCGCAAACAGTTTTAGCACAGCGGAAGTGCGACCTTCCATAAAACGAATGATGGGTTACAGTTCCGGGTAGCCTCGTTGTAGCTGTGCAACAGTAGCCGTGTTTAGAGTTCCTACAAACACTGTCTCGTCATCTTCTGAATTCGCAAGTTCGTAATGCGCATGACAAAGTCAATCAGCGTCTGAATGTCGCTTTCCCTACCTGTAGACAATACTGATGTCAAATTCTTGAAGCTTGAGGTTCCAGCGTGCCCGCCAGCTGCCTCCAAGCCGCCGGCCCCTCCCAGCCTTTTCTCAGCCACCACAATTACCTTGCTGGTGCAATGAATACTTCTGTGCCCCCGCAACTCCCATTAAACTGTGAGAAACGAAAATTTGCTGCTGCGGATTACGCCTCCAACGATCTCCAAGCAGCGGGGATAAGCTGACTTCCCATGTGAGTTTGGCGTCCCCACTCTTCTTCCTTCCTATGTTGAACTGTGCGTATCACTGTGCCCCCGGCTTTCTAAGCGGTCTTCTCGGTCAGTTGCGTGTTTCGTGCGTGTTTTCTTACGTGCGTACGTGATGCGGATCGAGGCGACTTTTTTTTCTCCTTCTCTTACTTTTTTTCCTTACCTTTCTCTTTTATTCCCACTACCCATCCCAGTGCCGACCTGTTGAAGTGTCATCGTAAGGATAGACAGTTACGGGCGAAACTTTTCTCTTCCTTTCCTTTGCATAGTCTGGCGTGCCAACCGTCCTGAAGGGTCTTTTAACTCGTCAGCCAACAAAGGGAGTGATGGTCACTGAAAACATTAAAAGGGTGGCTATACAAATATGGGTGAAACTTTAAAACCCCCCACACTACCGCAAGACACTTCTGTCGTAGAATAATTTTCCTCCAATTGGCAGAGGTTCTACTCGCATAAGCGATGACTCTCTCGGCGCCGTCGTGCCACTGCACAAGCACAGCTCCTAAGCTGACATTGCTGGCGTTGACGTGAACCGTTGTCGGGGCGTCATCGTCAAAGTGTCCGAGGGCAGGTGGCTTTTGGAGACGCTGGCTCAGCTGGTTGAAGGCTTTTTGCTGTGTCATAAGTAAAAGGGCGGGAAGCACGTGTCAGGCACTGAAATGTGGCATCCATGCGCGAGACCTCAATGGTGCGCTTTCTCACCGCGTTCTCGTTTGAAATTGGTCAAAAAAGGCTCCAGGAACACGAGCACAGCTGTGATGGAAAATCACAGAAGATGAACTGACACTGTGCTGTGGAGCTTTGAACTGCGAAGGTCAGCGTCGCTATTGTTCTGAAGCCATCTTCTTAAGGGTGTCGGCGTAAGAGGCCCAGGAAGTGGCTGGCGACTTCGGAGGTCCCGAGTGAGGCTGACCGGACTTGCTGCATCCTTAAACAGAAGTTCTTGGGAACACTGCAGCTCTTCCACTTCGAGCCAGAATTGATGCGGCCCACACCAATCATCAGAGGGAGTCATTAATGATTAATTTATATCAGGGGTTGAGCGTCCCAAAACCACCATACGATTATGAGAGACGCCGTAGTAAAGGGCTCTGGAAATTTAGATCACCTGGGGTTCTTTATCGTGCACCCAAATCTGAGCACATGGGCCTAAAACATTTCCGCCTCCATCGGAAATGCAGCCACCACAGCCGGGATTTGATCACAAAACCTGTGGGTCAGCAGTTGAGTACCTTGGCCACTAGACCACCGACGTGGGGTCAGAGAGAGTCATCAATAAGGCTATTGACGAATTAGGTTTGACTAAGTGGGCCGAAGATGATGGATGAAACAGGGACACCAGCAACAAATACAAAATTCGCAGTGGGTGGAAATTGCCGACTATTACCGTAGGAGCTTGAGGAGGACGCTGACGACAGACTCGACGAACCATCGACAATGGAATAGACACGACAACGGGATGAACTGTAAGAACGTTTAGTTACTTAAACTACAGTGTTGTAAAAGGCTTTTCAGTGACAAGATCAAAACTATCGCCCTTGGGGGCAGCTGCGATCAAAAATGCTAACGGCTGCGGGTGGCGCTGCTGTAGCTAGCCCCAAGGAAAAAAACAGGTTGCAACACGTGCAAAAAAGGAAGTGCTCGACGCAGCTCAACCTGGGAGTAACCGCTATGAGTGAATTTTGTTTCGTAGTGATCCATTTGTGTGTGTGTGCATGGCCTCCGAGATGGCGGGCGCGAAGCTGGTTTCTCTCCAGCCATCCCAATCACACGGAAAGAACAAGTTTCCAGAGGTGGGCGTGGCCCGCTCTTCGCGCCACGGCGCCGCTCCGTATGGTCAAAAAGACCGCCGCACTGTTGACAAAGCTTGCATGTGGCGAGGAAAAAATGGTTTTGCATTTTTATATAGCTTCATATTGATTTAAAACTGTCGGACCAAGGTGTACGAGAGGCAAAGCCAATGCTTAAGCGTATATCTTCTCAAATGAACATTTTCTCTTGCCGTAGATTTGCGTCACCCATATTAGAGCACTTACATTGTGATGTCTCTGCAAGAGATCTGGATGTGCTGGAAACTTACTGTGCCTCGAAGTTTGCAGGCACAGTAAGTATTGAAGACCCTGGCGAAGAAAAAAAAAGACAGCTTGATCAACAAGCGAAGTCAGAAGAGTGCCGCGTTCTATGATAATGGGTTACACTCGATTAAAAGGGTTGCTTCTTCTTTCCTTTCATGGAACTAGCGCTGCTTTTTATTGTAACGCCGTTTCAAGAATCGTCCCGTAGAGCCGCAGAAGCGGCGGTTGCCAGCATCTAGACTAAGTCTAGACGGTCGCCTTACGGTCGCCTATTCGCACTGTGAATTTTATGGTGTCCAGTGGATACATTAGGCAATGTAAGAACTAACATCAAAATGTTTTTGTTTGTTCAACAAGTATGCAACATGCCTTCAGAGATTGATGTACTAAGCATGACACACTTGGTTGTTACATAGCAGTGACAATTTACACTTTTTTTCTTTTTTTTCAGCCTCCCTAGGGGGCGAATACTTAGTTTTCTTTAGAAAGATGCCATTATGCTACATGTGCGACCGGTTGATTTGAGTGGAGCGAGAGTACAGTAATTAAGTTAACATGGCACTGATTTTGCCGTTGTGCAACCAAAACATGATCAAAATTCGTATGACGATAAAGAAGACGACTACAACTCAAGACACTTTCACTGTGGAAGACTTGGGAAGTGATTGCTGGTCGAAATCGAAACCTTATACAATATTCCAGCAATAATATTTCACACATACTTTATTTCAATGAAATGACCAGGGACCCAGTTAATTAGAGCGTAACTGCGTTTCGGTTGGCCACCTCATAAATATCCGTACATGATATAATAGCAAAATGATGAGTCAGGATATGAGAGCAATACGATTCAATGACGATACTTAGTCCAATGACGATACTTAGACCGTATACATGTCTCCAGAGGAAAGGAGGAATACTAGAATGCCTCAATATTTTTCAAATCGAGGTACTTCGAACCTAGACAAAACGGACCGTTATGAAAAAAAAGTAATACAGCCGAACCCTTCTATAAGGGACACTGATATAACAGACAAATGGGTATAAGAGACACCAGTATGTCTACAGTAAAATACGGGAGATAGAAACATGCATACAAGGTCCCCTGCTTATAAGAGACATATCATATAAAAGGCAAGAATCGCTGCCCAGAGCATGCCTCTTATAAAAGGGTTTAACTGTACTGCCATAGACGAGTTAATACCTTCTCACAATTACCTATCAGAAAATGCAGCAGTTTCCATGCATTTCTTCGCAAATTGGACCAAAATAAATGCAGTTACAGAAAAAAAAATATTTTCCTTCAGTTCAGCCAAAATATGCTGGCAGTGCTTTTGGCTCGTACGCGGAAAAAGAACCCATGCACATGCTGGAATCCCGTGCGCTCTGCTGTATGCCATGGTCTCAGCCACCACCGGAACTCTCACGGTAGCCGAGCGCGCAATGTGATACTTGTTGGTTTTGCTGGGGAGAACGGCGATTGGGACGATTGGAGAGAAACACATCGTGCGCCCACCATCTCAAAGGTCATATGGTGTGCATGTGATATATTTAGCACTTGGAGGTGATGAAGCTTCCTGTATTCTGATGAATAAGAAGACAAAGACGGACACGCATTGCTTTACTCTGCGTAGCCAGACAGGCTAACCCGGTAATCGCCTAGAAAACGAATAGACCATTCTGTTGTTTTTAGTGTCACTACGAAGACCGCCGGAAGGTTTGGGAGCGGAACTTCACAGGGAAGGACAAACCCCTGGCTGAGACATCTGTGATGTGCGAAAAAAATTTCGCTGAACATCTTGTTATTCTCGACTACGTACACTTATCGGAGGTAGCTGCGAATTTCCCGGAGAAGGCCTGCTCTCGTTGCAAATGCGGTGCCAACGCTGTTACTGGACCTACCTGCATACATTTTTAAAGTACTTGTCAAGCCAAGACCAGAGAGACAGCGTTGCAGTGTTCCTTCATCCGAAGCAGCGAAAAAAGTACGACTATCTCTCCACGATGGGCACGAAGCAAGCTTGGTCGAAGAACAAAATTCTGGCCGGACAAGGCCCATCAAAAGCGACAAAGCAAATTCTCTTATATCAGGTGGCGTGCAAGCACTAGCCGACTGCTTTAGTATTTGTGTCTTCCTATTCTTTATATAATTTCTGAATTTTCATATTCCTTCCTGTTGTCTTATTGGTTGAAAATTCAGTGGTTTTGTAAAATTTGCCTAGAAATATGGCTTTTACATAATCTTTTAAATGGTCATGGCTATAAAAAGCAATCGGCGGGAAGTAAACTGCCTTTCGAATAATTGTACTAGTGATAATTACTTGTCTTTCACAAAAAGCTATCCCTATTTGACATTTCCTTTGGTTTGTTCACATGCATAAGAGAAAAACCTTTAATATTTAGTTTGGCAAGCTCAATGAAATTAATGAAGTGTTGTTAAAATAAAGAAGCGGGGTACCCTTGAGCTTAATCCTCAAGAGTTCAACGTGACATCTGAACGCATGCGCACACAGACACACACCTACTATTGTTTAGCCAATCACTAGCCGGCCTTCGCTTTTCGGTGGTGACCTAAGTTGTGCCGCAAGAAATGAGCCAAATGAGGTACCATGCGCATTTTCTTAGCACTTCCAGAAAACGATAAGCACACGTAAGCTTGACGCCGCCATGCATATGATAGGTGCATCGCAGGCTGCAAGCGAGATGCTAATTTGGCGCGGGTTCTCGTCAAAATACCGCAGCATGTGGCCGAATAACGAACATGCAGAGGGAATGTACAGAACGGTCAACCACTGTGCTGAGTTTGTTCCCGGCGAAATTATCACCACCACAGGGGAAATGGAGACGAGGGATGCCGCAAGCCCAGCCGTCGCGACTGAGTGCGGCCACTAATTGCGTTTTGCCCAATTTGGCGGGGTGCTCACGAAAGGCGGCAGCCACGTCCAAAAATTATATGGGCGATGCCGTCACCCCTCGCGTAGTTTACTTCGCAACAACGACAGTTGGCACAGAGTAACTCAGACGTTTTTGTTTTGCATACTGGGAGATTTCGTTCATGTGAAGACATCAACAAGTGCTATGTGAAGAGGGGGCGCTGGTACTTGCATTGCCATTCACGATTTTGCGCGCTTTGGAAGACTGACGGATTTTCGGTACGCAGCTGCTGTCAGTACTGGCAATCCCGGGCTTGTTTTTGTGCCGGTACTTCGCCATTGGCACGGCAAATGCGAGTTCTCTCACGTTTCCATTGCCGTGCTCTTCTAGAGGTGTCCGTGGCATACCCATATAGAATGGCTCACGAGAGAACTCATGCGCGTGTGCTCAGGGTCACGTCTATAGGACGGCATAAATGACGTCAGTCACAACGCAGCCAACGGCCCGTGTGCTTCAGTATGGCGCTGCGAACGACGTAACTGATTACGCAGCCTATGGAGACCGCTCGTGACACCACTTTCGGGTGGTTTTGATCTTTTCTAGTCGTATACAACTTTCGCTGTAGAAAGAGGCCTGCAAACATCAGCATTGTTACTGGTCATCATCAATGAGAATCTCTCTTAGTGTTTGCCAAAATCTCAGTCGTCACAGACTGCATATCTTTGGTGGCAACTAGAGAATCTATAACAACCTATAATAAGCTTTCATGTGAAGGTAGCATTATAAGAGGATTGGAGGGGGCAAAGTTGTAGCAACATACTCTATAATAATTTGAGGTCTCAATCATTAAATGTAAGCTATAAGCAATGACGAATCAAATAAAATTTTGCGATTCTAAGCGTAAAATTTTATTTCGATTCTTTTTTTATTTGGTAAAATTGGTTAAAGCAATGAAGACAGTTTACCAAATGGTGTCATAATGGTTGAATTTCACTAGGATTGTGCTTCTGCATCTGCTCTACTAAGTAAACCCGCTTAAGTCGTATTTTCAATTATCTATTTTATTGCGTCTGGAATTTCATAGACACTATAGCCGGGTTTTCACCATCGCCGTGATGTTCCGTATAAGTTTTGAACTGATAATATCTACGCATACTATGTTCTTCTATGGGTAAAAGTGTGCGAGCAGGCGTGATAAACCTAGCCGTAGCAGAGGGCAGACGGACCGCCCATCTCTGTCACTTGGAGGGCGAATGCAATAACGTCACCCCGCTCGGGAATCCTGGTGTCGAAGCAGGCAGCAAAGATCCAACCCGGTCTAAACGAGTATAAAGAGACTAAAAAACAAGAGAGGGGGCTATCTTTTAAATGCGAAGCATTTCTTAGCAAACTTCGGTGACATTGAGCGTATCTATCTATCTATCTATCTATCTATCTATCTATCTATCTATCTATCTATCTATTTATCTATCTATCTATCTATCTATCTAGTTGCCTACGACTTCTAGCTCCCCTGGCCGTTTTGATAATGGTATCGATGCCAAACTTGGTACGGCATAACATGACTATATGACAAGCATATTTAACTATTCATAACACAAAAATCTTGACATGGATGTCATGAATGTCATGATTTACATTTCATGATCCTCCTCCTCTTCCAGTGGTCTCGTTCATATGACATGTTGCAAAACTGGTATAGTATGACATGATTTCATGGCGAACACAAGCGACAGACCTTAACATAAAAATCATGACATGCGTGTCATGTAACAAAATGACTACATGTCACGCTCATGATGCGCTTACGGCCGTTTCGTTAGCTTCAGTTATACCAAATTTGGTATTACGGGACGTTAATGGATGACGAAGGTATGATACTGGTGCAAACATGATAATCACGACATAGGTGTCATGTAACAACATGACTACATGCCACACTCATGATGTGCTCGCAGCCGTTTCGCTGGCTTCACATTTGTCAAATTTGGTATAACGTGATGCCAATAAATGACGAAGGTAAGTGATTGGTGAAAACATGATAATCATGAGATGCGTGTCACGTGAGAACATGAATACGTGCCACAGTCAAGGCGCCAATACATTTCGACGTGACGCGGTGCGCGTGCTCGCTGGCGTTCATTCTGTCGCGTCACGCTGACGTGTCCCCACCAGGCGCCTTTCCTGTCATATACTCGCAGGCGCGTGCCGCGATATGTTGCTTTGACGCATGCGCGTTTCATCGCATCGTCAGTATATATATATATATATATATATATATATATATATATATATTGGGCCCTTCGTGATGCGCTTGCGGCCGTTTTTATAGCTCCACATATAAAGCAAATTTGTTGTTACGTGATGTCAATGGATGACTAAATATATGACTGGTGCAAACATGATAATCCTGACACAGATGTGGGGAGCAGGTGCGCCCAGCCTCCCTTTCCCTTTTAGGGCAGCGCACGCGCCTGGTTGCGGGGACCCCTTCCCCCACGGCCGGCGCGTGCGATTCCCCCCCCCTTTCCCGGCGCCAGGAACAGGTTCCCCTCTCCCTCAGCGAGGAAAGGTACCATTCTCGTCAGGGAAAGGGAAATCGGGTCGGGGAACAAAACGAGCGGGCAAACGGGCGCTCGCTCTCTCTGACACCAGCGACCATCCCAGGAGGACGAACCCGCAACCCCTCCTGCGAGCCGAGGACGTCCACGACCGAGGTGTAAGCGTCAACACCTTTGTTATCTGTAGTATCTCCCCGCGACAGTGACGCGCGATTGCTAACGCTTAGCAATAAAGTGTTTGTTGTTGATCTGGCCAGTTGCCTTATTCGCCCGAACCCGTAGTAGTAGCTGCAATGAGGCAAGCTACGGTTGGGGGACGTTAACCGTGCACGGAACGACTGTGTGCGGCTGAAACATTAGCTATAGGCTTCTGCGTCAGCCGTACATAGGACGGTCACCCAACATCTGGCGCCCAACGTAACGAATTTGGCAACGCGGCTAGTTCTGTGGACGCGAGCAAGTGCCAGGGCGCTCTTCCACACGTAGGATAATAGGCATGTCGGAATTCCAAGATTTGTCAATGTTGTCGGATGTCGCGTCGCAGAGTGGCGATCCTTTGGCTAACGCGGGGGTACTGTTAGGACTTTCCGACAGCGTAGAGCTTGGTCGTTTCACGCGGGATGATCAGGAGGGTGCAGAGACCGCGTTAGCAGAGAGTAGGCCTACGACGGAGAGCGGCCCGCATGGCGCTCCGGCATCTCGCGACGCGAACAGAGAGGCGCCGCCACAAGTTACGACACGCGCCTCAACTATAGGCGAGTCTTCGGGCAACAGTTTGCCCTCGAGCGAGGTACTCTTACAGAATGCGCTGTCAGTTGTGCAAAGCCTCGCGAGCGCCCTGCAGAACACAGCGCAGGCCCCCGTGCAAAATGTGCGACCACGTGTCAAGGTAGACGTTCCGACCTACACGGGTTACCACGACTGCAAGAGCGCCAACGAGTATCTCGACCGGTTGCTCCATTATCAGCAGGCGACGGGTCTTTCTGATGCCGAACTTCTCGAGCGCGTGGTCCCGGTGTCGCTCACGGAGCAAGCGGCTCGGTGGTTCCGACTAACCGGACATCGCGCCCGTACGGTAGAAGAGTTCCGCGAAAGCTTTCGCGGCGAATTCCTACCGGCTAATTATGAGTGGCGTTTGCGGAGGGAGTTGGAGCTGCGCACCCAGCATCCGGACGAATCCTTGCTGGAATACGTACGGGCGATGGACGAATTGTATCGTCTCGCGAACCCTCACGCCACCAACGCGGAAAAGGTCGAGCGTGTTACCCGACAGGCGCACCCGACTTTCGCGGCGCACTTCAGGGGATGCAGGTTCGCAGACCTCGAAGAGCTCGCCACCGAGGCGAAGCGCATACAAGGGGACATCCTCGCAGCGCGTTCGTATCGCCCCCCTCCGCCCGCCGCGCAGTCAATCGAGCCTCGCTGTGCATGGAACGGCGGCGCAGTGACTTCAGAAGCGTTTAGGGGTAACGCATCAGCATCGTACGCTGATGAGCACGTGTCACGCGGTTGGGAGCTGTCAAACCGCGCTTTAGACCCCTACGCTTACGCGCTCCGTACGGCACACGCCGCCCCTGCGCGTGACATTCCAAGGCAGGAGCACGTGGTTGACGCGAGGCCTAACGAGCGGCGCAATCCAGAGCGAGGACCACCTGATCGAGGCGAGTTACGAGCGAACCGGCGTGGTGTCCGCGGTCCTTGCTATCGGTGCGGCGCGCCAGGGCACATCGCTCGCGAATGCGACCGCACGCCGGGTCAGGAGCAAACGCGCGGTTCGGGAAACGGACGGCGCCGCCGGTGATCCACATGGGACCCCGCGCGGCGATTAGTAATCCTACCGATGCGTTCGGATCACTTGCACCGTCGGTCTGTCGCGCAGGTGATGCCGTAGACTCGCCCGCGCCGCTAATCGAGTTAACGATAGCTCGGAAAAAGTTCGTAGCACTTTTGGATACTGGGGCAAGCGCTTCTTTATTCGGTGACGATGTGTTGCACCATCTCCGCGAGAACAACATCCGCTTGAGGCAAAGCAACACCATCTTCCGTCTAGCTACGGGCACAGCACAATCGAGCGGCGCGGCTAGGCTAGTGATCCGCTGGGACAGACGCGTGAGGCGACAACGTTTCGTGCATCTTCCAGGGCTGTCAATGTCTCTAATCCTGGGTCGAGACTTCCTCGCTAAGTCGGGTATTGTCATTGACATTGCAAACGGTGGTTACCGAGAGCGCGACGGAGACGCGCTGAAGCTTTTCTCGAAGGCCTCCGCATTGACAAAAGCATGCCAATCGCAGGGAGAGGCGCGAGTACGCGAGGAGGAAAGCGCGCCGAGAAAGCGAGTAAACGCCCCGCCGGAGCAATGTGCTGCGCTGCAGGAAAGGGCAGTGCACCCGCTTTTGGTACAGGCACAGAGCCTACTAGAGGGGGAACGAGCGCAGCTGTCGTCGCTGTTGTACGAATATGACGCGATGTTTACTGACTGTCCCGGCCGCACTACGCTGGTTAAGCATAGAATTGACACGGGTGATGCACGCCCTTGGAAATGCAATCCCCGACCAATCAGCTTAGCTAAGCGGAAAGCACTAGACGCCGCCTTGGACGAACTCATCGAAACAGGCGTAGTTGAGAGGTCAAACAGCCCATGGGGTTTCCCGGTAGTTCTAGTTCCAAAGAAAGATGATACGTATCGCCTTTGTGTAGACTACCGCAGGCTGAATGAAATTACGAAGAAGGACGCGTATCCTCTTCCCTCCATTTCATCGTTAGTATCCAATCTAGGCGGGGCGAAGTACTTCACAACGCTCGATGCTAGCCGCGGATATTTTCAGGTTGAGATGGACGAGCGGGATAAAGAGAAGTCAGCTTTCACGTGCCACAGAGGACTTTTCCAATTCAGGAGAATGTCGTTTGGCTTGGTGGGCGCTCCCGCTACGTATCAGAGGCTAATGGACCGTGTTTTGGGAGATGCAAAGTGGCAGCACGCACTCGCATATCTAGACGACATAGTGGTTTACTCGAAAACGTTCGAAGAGCACGTGCGCCACTTGAGAGACGTTCTAGAACGGCTGAGGTCTGCGGGCATCACTTTGAACCCAAACAAAGCTCAGATAGCGGCGACCCGAATAACATTATTGGGATTTACGCTTGACGAGGGTCGCATTTTGCCGGATAAGGGTAAGCTTGAAGCGATAGTGAGCTATCCATCGCCGAACAATGTCGGTGAGCTGAGGCGCTTTTTGGGGATGGTGAATTTTTATCGCCAATTCATTCCAGATTGCGCGGCAGTGCAGGCGCCTTTAACGAAGCTCTTGAGGAATGGTGAGCGTTGGGCTTGGAGCCAAGAGCAAGAGGCCGCACTGCGTCGCCTCACGAAGTTGCTGGCCAACACGGCTCAGCTGCAGCTACCCGATTTGAACAGGGAGTTTGTTATTCACACCGATGCAAGCGACCTGGGCTTAGGAGCAATTTTGCTTCAGGAGCATGGAGGTTCCCTCAGACCGATTGCGTTCGCGAGCCGTACGTTGACACCGGCGGAGAGGAACTACTCAGTAACCGAGAAAGAGTGTCTGGCGATAGTTTTTGCTCTCCGTAAGTTTGACTTTTACATAGACGGAGTTGCGTTTGTGATTGAAACGGACCACATGGCGCTCACGTGGTTGAGGCGTTTGAACGAACCAAGTGGCCGATTGGCGCGTTGGGCATTGTTGCTGCAGCGTTATGACTTCACCGTCCGCTACCGCAAGGGTAAGAACAATGCCGCGGCCGACGCACTATCGCGTGCTCCAGTTCGACACGAGGCAAGTCACGCGACTAATTCGGAACGAACTGAGAGCGAGACACTCGCGCTAACGCAAACAGCGGAGCAAACGTTAGTTCGAGCTAAGAGCGTGAACCACGTAGAGGCTGTCGTTAGCGCAGGGATTGTTTTCAGCAGAAGGGAGCTGTTAGAAGCTCAGCAGAAAGATCCATTTTGTCGAAAGGTGTTCGACGGGCTCCGGGAGCCGGGTGGTAGTGAGGCCACCGCGCACAAGGGGGCAGCTGGTATTGCTGTCGGTGCGGAGCGCTCGGCAACAGCTGGTAGTGCTGTGAGCGCGCTGGATTCATATCTGCTAGATTCTGACGGCGTCCTGCTGAGGTACATTCCATCCGACGATGACACAAGTGAGTCATTTAAAGTCGTGATACCGCGCGCGTTGAGAGGAGCGCTTCTTCGCTACTTTCATGACTCGTGCATTGGTGGGCATGCGAGCGGCCCTAAGACTTACGCTAAGTTGTGTCGCCTCGCTACCTGGCCAGGTATGAAGCGGGATGTGATTCGCTACGCCCGTTCATGTCGTGTGTGCCAAAGCGTCAAGCCGCGAGGAGGACGTCCGCCCGGCCTCATGCAACCGATTAACAGTCAGACTCCCTGGCAAATCGCAGCGTGTGACGTAATGGGCCCGTACCCCTCAACTCCTAGCAGAAATAAGTTCTTGCTGGTGATCACGGATCACTTCACTAAATGGGTAGAACTTTTTCCCCTTAGGAAGCTGACGGCTCGAGTGATTTTAGAGAAGTTGATGGAGGTTTTTACCAGGTTCGGGTTCCCCGAGCAGTTGATTACAGACAACGCGTCTTATTTCACTGCGAAGGTGTTTGTTGACACGTGCGCCGCGTTGGGCATTAAGCACAAGAAAACAACCACCTACCATGCTCAGTCGAACCCCACGGAGCGAGTCAATCGCAACATCAAGCACATGCTTGTCGCGTTCTCTGAAAGACATAAGGACTGGGATACCTATCTTCCAGAGATCGGTTTTGCATTACGATCGACCGTAAACCGATCGACTGGGTATGCGCCTTCTTCTCTGAACTTGGGGAGAGAACTGCCGAATCCGATGGAGACCGTACTCGCGGACCGCAGTGGAGTGCCAGTGGCGACATCAGCACGCGCTGAATACGCAACGCAGCTGCGCGAGAAGCTAGCGGAAGCTTTACATAAAGCTCGACATAATCTCAGCACTGCTAGGGCACAGCAGAAGGCGCAGTATGACCGCACGCGTAGGAACGTACACTACGAAGTGGGCGATCTGGTGATGCGGCGCCATCATGTTCTCAGTAATGCTAGCAAACAGTTTGCTGCCTCGCTGGCACCGAAATGGTCCGGGCCGTACCGAGTGCGAGAGAAAGTTTCTTCGCTCGTTTATCGACTCGCGAACATGAAAGGCAAACCGAGCGGCGGACCGGTGCATGTATGTGACTTGAAACGCTACATAGCACGGGAGGCGCATGAGGACTACGGTCAGTCCCCCTCCAAGCCGCGCGCGGCGGGTGAGATGGTTCGACACCGGGTCAGGAGCCCAGAACCGCGCTACTTCCTGCGTAACAGTCGGAGGCAACTATGCACGGTAGGCCGCGTTTGAGATGTTCGACGCGGGGTGCAAGGGTTAGCGCGCAACACATGTGCGATTGTTAACCTGTCGTTCTTTATCTGTATCACTCTCACCGAACAGATGGAGCGCCATTGGGAACAGCACCGCCGGAACAGCAAGGAGAGGAGACCACCTCCTTACGGCCAGCCCCCACCCCCACCAACGTCCACATGGCAGCCCTACCCCACTGCGGCCCGGCCGCGAACGCCGAGGCAGAGCCACTCGAGCCGCCGCCACCGAGGGGGTCCGCGCGCGCTGCCGCCTGGTCACCAACTCTCGGCTTCGCCGTCACCATCACGACCCGCCGGTTCACAGGGAACGAGACCAGGGTCCCAACGCGGCGAGCCGACCGCATCGCCTCACGGCCGCAACCACCGAGACGTGGCAACCTGGACCAGCCAGGATGGAGGCGACCCTCCGGTGTCTTACGTCTCCTCGAGGCCCTGGCGCCGGCAGGAAAGGGCCCGAGTTGGGGTCGCCCCAGCGCACCTGTATCGCCCTTTTCAGGGGCGCACGGTAGAGGACGCGGACCGGAGGGCTAACGGGGCTTGCCTTCCAGTGCCCGCAGGGACGCGGTTCTGCGAGTGCGGCGCCGTGGTGATCCATAACTCCCACGAATTGGGGAAATTACACCGGCACCGCACCCAGGCTACCCAACCATCCAGCCGCGAATCATCCCAGGAGCGCTCCGGCGCCGCGGTTCGGGCCATGCTGGCGCGGGCGGCCCAGGAGGCGGACTTCGCGCAGTGGCTGCTGAGAGTTGCCTCAGGCCACGCGTCCAGCGAGAGTCCGCCTGCGCCGCTATCAATAACGGCTACCGTAGAGCGGGGGGCGGCGGGGCCGGGAGAGACATTGGTGGCGGCTGCATTGACACCGGAGGTGGCGTCAATGACCTTGGAGGCGGGTGAGAGAGCGGTGGGGGCTCCGGCGGTGCCCGCGGCAGACACCGAACGGTCCGAGGGCATGGACGTAGACCAGGCCCTTCTGGCCTATCTAGAGGACGAATAAAACGAATTATTCCCTCTTTGCAGTCTCTGTCGTTCGGGGGCCTTCTTAAGGGGGGAGGAGATGTGGGGAGCAGGTGCGCCCAGCCTCCCTTTCCCTTTTAGGGCAGCGCACGCGCCTGGTTGCGGGGACCCCTTCCCCCACGGCCGGCGCGTGCGATTCCCCCCCCCTTTCCCGGCGCCAGGAACAGGTTCCCCTCTCCCTCAGCGAGGAAAGGTACCATTCTCGTCAGGGAAAGGGAAATCGGGTCGGGGAACAAAACGAGCGGGCAAACGGGCGCTCGCTCTCTCTGACACCAGCGACCATCCCAGGAGGACGAACCCGCAACCCCTCCTGCGAGCCGAGGACGTCCACGACCGAGGTGTAAGCGTCAACACCTTTGTTATCTGTAGTATCTCCCCGCGACAGTGACGCGCGATTGCTAACGCTTAGCAATAAAGTGTTTGTTGTTGATCTGGCCAGTTGCCTTATTCGCCCGAACCCGTAGTAGTAGCTGCAATGAGGCAAGCTACGGTTGGGGGACGTTAACCGTGCACGGAACGACTGTGTGCGGCTGAAACATTAGCTATAGGCTTCTGCGTCAGCCGTACATAGGACGGTCACCCAACAATATATATATATATATATATATATATATATATATATATATATATATATTGGGCCCTTCGTGATGCGCTTGCGGCCGTTTTTATAGCTCCACATATAAAGCAAATTTGTTGTTACGTGATGTCAATGGATGACTAAATATATGACTGGTGCAAACATGATAATCCTGACACGCATGTCATGTAAGAACATGCCAACATACTGCACTCATAGCGTGCTTGCGGTCGTTTCGCTAGCTTCACATATGCTAAATTTGGTATCACGTGATGTGAATAGATGATGAAGGTAAACGACACATCCAAGCATGATAATCATGACATGAAAGCCATGTCGCCATCATTTACCTCCACTTCGTAACGTTGTGCTGAATTTAAAGTGACATATCAACATTTCTCATTCATGCTTCGCATATCATCGATTCCCACTGTACGTGGGATCTGCCAATTTTTTTTTTCAGTGGTTTCTAGATTCACGCGGGATTAGACTCAAAAGAGCTGCCAGCCTTCCTTCGTATAATATTACAATTTGTTGCTCTCGTATCATTGCTTCACTGTCGTGGTGACACTACGACTTCTGGGGGTAAAATAAGAATTCTAAGCAATCAAAGTAATTCAATCAAATATATGATGAAGTCTTCGCAAGTAGGCTTAATGACCTCTTGATGTTCAATGGTCGCTACAAAATGGCGAAAACGTAATCACACATTAAACATGATCACGGTGCACAGTAACGTGTAGGTGGTGCACAGTGAATGCTGGCGCAATCTGTTGGCGCAATCTGTGTCGTAAGCTTGCATGCTACTTCTCATAGTTCGTGGTACTCTTACGAGCATGTGTGTGCCGAATTCTGTAAAATGGCGTAAATATGGCTGCGTACAAACGAATATGCGGTGGCATTTCGGTATAGGCATGTATGCTCATATGTATTAGAGTATGGCCACAAATCAGGTAGCTCTTACCCCAAAAGCAGCTTGAAGCAGGTAGACGTGTCATACACTAAGAATTGTTGTCTTTCACATGGTGTTTTGAATAGAAGGTACTTCTGCTAACTCCGGCGTATTTCAGTTGTAATTTAAGTCTGTTGATCGGTTTTTGCTGCTCCCTTGGAGGGGATGGATGTAGACCCCCCCCCCCCCAGACGCCTGCCGGCACCAGCGGCGTCAGCGGCGGCCGCCCCCAGGCAGCGGATGGGACAAGTCAGTGACAGTGACAGTGAAGATACTCATGCTTACTATTTCAGCAGTGATGGCTTTTCAGATGACGGCTTCCAACCTGTGCTGAGCCGCAAAGTGAAGAGGAGGAATATGAGGACATCCTCATCCTCCAGTATTCAAACTGTAAGTGAAGCGCCAAAGTCGAACACTTATAGCATCCTGTTTCTGCTTGCATTTCCTACCGTCAGCATGAAACGCCTTAACAGACAGTCTGTGTCGAGGTCTCTGGAAGCGCTCGTGCCAAATGAGATCAAGGGCATAAGAGTGAACGCCAGAAAGAATATACTGGCTGTTGACGTTTTGCACGCAAGCGCGTTGGGCGTTCTGCGCAGTGTAACTGACTTGGACGGCAATCAGGTGCGCCCTCATGTTCCCTTGGGATGTGATGTAGTAACCGGCGAGATCTACGACATAGATATGGCTATTTCTAATAATGGCTTACAATTTCTTGTCAAGTCAACAACTGATACTCCAATTGTTGATGTCACCCGGCTAGGCAAGTCTCGCTGTGTTAAGATTGCGTTTAAGAGCACATCCCTCCCCTCTCATGTGAAGGTGGGGTACTTCAGACATGTTGTGCGGCTTTTCATTCCAAAGCCTCTCCAGTGCCGTAAATGCATCAAACTTGGATATGTGAGCAGCGTCTGCGAGAATTTGGTGGTATGCCACCGCTGCGCCGAGCCCCATGCAGCGGATAAGTGCGTCGCTACAGTCAAAAAATACTCTTATTGCAATAAATCCCATGAAGCCACATCGAAGGACTGCCCGCGGATTCAGAAGGAAATTGCCATCTTGAAGGAGATGGTGCGCGATCACTCATCTCATTGAGAAGCCGCAGCTAAAGTCAGAAGGCGTCGTTCACGTCGACGTCGGTCTTCAAGGACGCCCGCTACTTCATCGATGCGTTTGCCAGATCTCTCATCAGTACCACCTCCTTTACCTCCCAGACCACATGCCGTGGGAAAGGCTGTAAAGGACAAAGCCAGTGAGCCTACCCTAACTGCGACAGAGTGGCCTGCACTTCAAAGGCAAGAAGCATCAAGCGAACCGAAGGAGTTTCATGACGGTAAGCCCACGATCCCGGTTCGAGATCTTTCCAACCAAGACAGGCAAGTGACTGCAATTGTGCAATCATTAATTGCCACGATTCGCACGCTACTGAGCAGCATACAATCTCCGTCTGCTAAGAGTGCACTACCAATACTGGATGCACTGAATACAGTTCTTGCTAACGTCGTATAAGCACAATGGCTCAACAAAATCTCTTCTTCCGCACTGAAGTTAAAAGTGCGTCGATTTTTCAGTGGAATGCCAGAGGCACGAAGTCCCGTATCTCGGACATTTGCCAATTTGTTCGGGCCAATCAATTCCCTGTACTTGTCATATGTGAACCAAACGTACCAACGCCTTATAGATACTCCGGTTATGAAGCTTTTTGTTCAGCCGCTTGCGAAGAACAAAGCAAAGTAATTGTTTACATTAGCACGGACTTGACTTATCTTTCGCACCCAATAAGTTCAAATGACGACAATCAGTACGTGTGTCTTCGTGTAAAGAAGAATGCAGTTTCGTTCACACCTATTGGTGGATATATATCTCCGTCATCGCGATTTGACTGCGACAAATAAAAAGACATCCTAATGAAGACCGATTGGCCTTGGATCATCAGCGGTACTTCAACGCCCATCACATGCTTTGGGGGAGCACTAGGATGAATGGCAAGGGCCGGAACATTGTTACATTCGCTTCCGACTACGACCTTTCCATCATGAACGATGGTACCCCAACATATCTGCGGGGTCTCACGTATGGCAGTTGCTTTGACCTGACATTGGTGTCATGGTGCTTCTTTCACAAAGTTAAATGGTTTAGCGATATTGAGACTCATGGAAATGAACCCACCTACGTGAAGATCGATGTTATCATAAAACATTTCTCTTCCGGTGTTGTAATTGGCACTGACTGGTCGATGTTTACATCGCTTGTTGAGGACGCTTGCCAAGAAGGCCTTGCCTGCAGCCTGGAAAATACCATCGTGGAAGCTATGCAAGCGTGCAAATGTAAATTACCATTTTCGTCTAAAATAACACAGTTCGACATCGAACTGGAAAAAGTACGAGCTATACGAAGGCGTGCTTAACGATGATACAGAGGCACAAGATCAATTTACGACCTGAGGGAAGCAAGATGGCTCCAGAAAAAGATTCAATGATGCATTTGCAAGCTCGAGAGTGAACGCTGGATAGCATTTGGCGAATCTCTAGACACTCATAAACCGCAGTCTTATATCTGGAGAACAGTTCGTGGTCTTCGCTCCTCTCCGCAACAACGGCACCCTTTTAAAGCTTTGGCACTCCATCATGGAAAAACAGAACTCGAGGTGGCTGAAGAATTTTCCACGAGAGTTGCCGGGAATATTATGAACAAGAGCATCGACGCCATGATCGTTCCTGAGACGCAATTACCAGAGATGGACATTCCATTCACCAAGGAAGAACTGGAAGGTGCGTTAGTCGCTTCTAAGCGCACGTCATCGCCAGGTCCTGATGGTATTACTTATAGTGCGTTGGGACACCTTGGACAAAAAGCCAGAAGAGAACTTTTAGCATGCTTCAACAACTCCTGGCTCAGCTACAGTGTTCCCCGAGAATGCAAAGTAAGGCTATTAATACCACTTCCGAAATCGGGAAAATCAACATTAAACTTGACAGCGTATTCCCCTATTGCCCTCGCAAGCTGCCTCAGAAAAGTGATGGAAAGAATGGTTTTATTTCGTCTCGAGTGGTACTTGGAACGAAACACCAAATACCCTTCCTGCATGGCAGGCTTTCGTCGGGGCCGATCCTTCATCGACTGTGTCCTTGACTTAACGACATTTGTTCAGCAAGAAAAAAGTCGCAAGCGTATATCAGTGCCACTCTTTCTTGACGTGAAGGGTGCATATGATAATGTAGCTCACGATGCCATCCTCACTTCTCTCGCAGCAATGCGCATTGGTGGACGAATGTTTCAATGGATAAAAGATTATATAACTGGCAGGGGTTTCTTTGTCCAAACAGATGAGGGTAAAACTGCTGAACATTACACCTACTTCGGAGTACCTCAGGGAGGTGTTTTAAGCCCCACATTGTTCATTGTTGCCCTCATTGGTCTGGTGAAAGTTCTGCCAAAGTCGGTGTGCCTATGCATATACGCTGATGAGATTTGCCTCTGGAGTGCTGCAGTTACTCGCCCTCAGGTGCGTGCACGAATACAGCGGGCAGCAACCCTCACAACAGCCTACCTTCGGAAACAAGGCCTAACTATATCAACTGTGAAGTGCGCGTTGATGGCGTTTACACGCAAAGGAATGACGCCATACCCTGTTTACATCAATGGGCAGAGTGTTAAATATGCACGGACGCATCGTTTTCTGGGCATAATAATCGACAGAAGTATTTTGTGAAGCCCGCATTGTGTGTACTTGAAGAAGAGATTGTGCATATAATGAAATTCATGTGCGGGAAAGCATGGGAAACTTCTGTGGCCTCCATGCTACAGCTGTACAGGGCCCTACTTCTGGGTCTATTGCGCTACAGCTTGCCAGTACTGACTAACACTTGCGAATCCAATACTCATTCATTGGAGAGTTTGCAGGGTCAGGCGCTGCGTATCTGCCTAGGACTGCCCCGATGCGCTTCAACTTATGCCACAATCGTGCATGCCAAAGACCATCCGGTGTATTGCCTCAGAGCGCATATTTGACATGCTAGCCGTGTCCCCAACCACCACTTGGCCCTTCTACCCTCCGGAAGACCACGTGCTACGTTTTCAGACGTCATAGCCAAGCACCTAAACAGCATTCCATCAGGATATACGCCAGCTACGAGAATGGCATGTCCTTTGTGGTGCCTCGACCACCCGCAAGTACGTCTACAAATTCCGGGTATCAAAAAGAAAAGCAATCACTCCAGAGTAGCATTGAAGCAAGCAACACTGCTATTATTACATGAGTTGTACTTGGACCGAACGCCGATATACACTGATGGGTCCGTCTCGTCCAGCAGCTCATCAGGTACCGCTGTGATTCAGGCTGCAGCAATGACAATCAAACATAAGTTGTCGCATATGACTACATCTACGGCGTCAGAGCTTGCTGCTATAAGGGCTGCTTTACAATATCTCGTTCAAGAGCGTCCAGGAAAATTGGTCATATTCTGTGATTCCAAGGCAGCGCTTCAGATTTGCAGTCTGCCATGCGTAGGAGGAATCATGAACAATTGGTACATGAAATAAGACATTGCCATCATGGAGCTCTAGCACGAGGGCATGATATTATATATCAATGGCTGACTGGACATATCGGTATTACCGGAAATCAATTAGCCGATGATGCAGCCCGCTCAGCCCATGAAGGAACCCGTGTGGTCCCGATTCCTCTATCAAGTAATGATGCGGCAAGACAACTTCACCTGCTGGCTCGAGATCTTACACACGTTCTGGTCGTCTACCAGCTTCCAAAGGTGTCAATTATATGAACTGGATCCTTCGCTCAAGATAAAGCTACCATCACAACTTTCCCGCTCTGATGCGACACTGTTATGCCACCTTTGGTTGGGTGTTGCATTCACAAAGGTGTACTCCTTTCGCATTGGTATGGCAGACACCTCTACATGCGACTACTGCGGAGCTGAAGAGACCGTTGAACACGTCCTGTGCAGCTGCGCTTGCTACGACACACAGCGATGCCAGCTCCGGATGGTTTTGAATCAACTTGACTCCAGACCATTTTGTGTGCAGAAGATTCTAGGACCTTGGGCATCTGCCTCAGTTGTCCAAAAAGCGACTAAAGCACTCCTACTTTACTTAAAGTCGATAAACCTGAGTGACCACCTGTATACTGTGTGCTCCCCCGTGTGTGCTCGTGATTGTGTTTACCTTCTTATCGCTCTGCAACCTCTTTTCTCCCCTTCATCTCTTCCCCAGTGCAGGGTAGCAAACCGGATGTGCGTCTGGCTAACCTCCCTGCCTTTCCTTGCATCTTTATCTCTCTCTCTCTCACACACACATTGTATACATTCGGAGCGCTCTACCAGAATGTACGTATTTCCTGCAAGATGTGGCTGACAAGAGTAGGCCTCCACATCACCTTAACAAATCAGTGGTAGACCGGAAACATTCTCAGTGGGACCACTGCAGCACTACAGTATTCTTGAATCTTAAGACCAACTGTTTGAGCAGCCAGCAGAGTTATCATGCCCTCGTACTTAAAGCTGCCTGTTTTGAACTTTGCATCTTCCTATTTCTCTCACTAGTGGAGTAATTTTCTAACGTGACACCCTTACATGCATTCAAACAATGCTTTATTGTCGAAAATGTTCTGTGGGTGTAATTTTTTATACTAACCTCAGCAGCTGGCATTAAGTATAAACTACCTGTCGATGGTAAAAGTACGCATCAATTTATTGTATTTTGGCAAAGTGATTTATTCTACTGCTGTTAGGACACTGAGACTATACTCCGTCGATATGACCCATTACCACCACGCTTGCTCTCAAGCCCCGCCCTGGTGGTCCAGTGGCTAAGGTACTCGGCTGCTGACCCGCAGGTCGTGCGATCAAATTCCGGCGGTGGAGGCTGCATTTTCGATGGAGGCAAAAATTCTGCAGGTCTGTGTGCTCAGGTTTCAGTGCACGTTAAAAAACCCCAGGTGGTCGAAATTTCCGGAGCCCTCAAACACTGCGTCTCTTATGAACATATAGTGGTTTTGAAACGTTAAACTCAAAGAGGTATAAAAAATTTCTTTACACCTCCTTGGTTCATTCCCACATATCGACCAAATCAATATAGGCCTACTCAATATTCAACAGTATAAAATCTTCACCAATGCTGTACCACGATTGTCGGCATTACGACGCTTGTGATAACCGGCAAGCTGTCTTGGTGTTCGGTCATTTTACCAAGAAGACGTGAATATGTGAGCCAATCTCAAAAGACACCAAGACAAAGTGCATAGAAACTTCATTCGGTATAGCAGAAGGTATTTATGTCATCTGTATATAGATTACCCGACCATTGTATTTGAACAATGCTCCAGACAACTTGGATACCACATAGTTCCAATGAAATACCAAGTGGGGTGCAAACTGCATGGATAGTGAAGCTTCACACTAAACGTGTACACACGTGTCGCTTCCTGCTTTGAGGACATTTTCAGTCTTACGTGTTCCTTGCTGCTGCTTGACTGAAAGTTACCTCTTTCGAAGTTGACAACCAGTCCAAAAAGGCGCATATGTTTGGCTATTGCTTAACCACTTGAGTATGAAGTACTCAAAATTCTTGAACAATTTTAGCAAGCACAATAAAAGTTGCATTTTCTTTATATGTGAAGAGTAAAACCACAAGCAGTTTGTTATTAGCTGTGGTCCTTTGTTTCGTGCCATACTGCAGCTGTGACATTGAGCCGGTCGTATAAACTAAAGTTTCATCATAGGCTTTTATATACCACTCTCTTACTGCAGTTTTTAAATTTTTCGACAGAGTAAGTAACTCCCAAAAGCATAACTGCGCATATCTACCTTGAACACAAGTTCACCTTGAGTTTTCCTCTGTAGCATCAATTAAGGTGCAGCCTTTTCCGTCAAAAATGCCTTGGTTGATCCCTCAAGTATAGGAATCGGTAAAACACGAAAGGTAACCATGTCGTTACAGAAGTTGTTTTTTGTTTACTGTTTATTGTTATAAGAGAGCTTGCGGAATATCTTTTGGTGTTTCAAAAATACAGGAGCGCTGAACGTTGATGCGTTCACGTTGTCACTTGGTCACACGTACATCTACAACCCTGCGGTTAACGTCCATCGTTAATGATTACCAAATCATTTTAGTCACAGAGGCTTGTGGTAGCAATAGTAGTTAGTGGTGAGAGTGGAACCAGAGAAAGCGATGTGACCACCAAAAGAGCGTGGCTGATTGGATGTCAAACTTGGGCTAACGAGGCCTACTCGTTGCATGTTTGATTTACTTACCACTCTTTGCCCGACCAGAGAGAAACGCAAAGCGAGTATTGTCGTCCCTTTGGCCTGCCGCGATTTTTTGCGGCACTACGCGGCATGAGCGTGGGTGAGTAATACGGAGTTAAAGCCATGCGAAGCCGGCGGGTGTCGCAGAAGTATTCTGGTTATGCATGAATACTGTGAGTAGCGCCGACGTTTCGGGGAAGGCCGCCATCTGGATTGCACTTTTTCTGTTGAAAACGCGCCGATTAGGACCGACGCTTTGAAACGACACGTTGAATGACTTAATCATGGATGTCGCGGTGATTTCTGCACTTCAGCAAGAACACTGTGAGATGACAGTGGCAGGTAAAAAGCGTATATTCAAACGTCACAAAGCATATGATTATGGCTTAGTGGAAAACTTGCCCGGCATCAGTTTTCACAGGCCCAGAGGTCATTGGTTCGACTCCGGTTGACAAGAACATTTTTCTTTGTCTTGCAATTGTGCGTACTTTTTTGACGTAGTTTTCATGACGAAAATTTGTCACTGAAATCCTAATGGACACCAGCATATTACACTTTCGTGTTTCAAAAAAATCGGCAGATCCCACGTACCTGGGAATTAACTTTATGCGAAGCACGCGAAGGGAAGGTGACCGTGTTGCGTTTTTTTTTTTCGAGCGACACGTCATAAATGACGCCAAATATATGTACAAATGTTGCTCGCAGAGACATATGTTGAAGAGTTGTAGATGTTTATACAACCAGTTTTCTACTGGCACAAAGGTGTCAGCTGGAAATGTGTTTTAGCAACACCAGAAGCTAATATGCTGATATGAAGCACTGATGCTCGCGAAGATCCTGGCCCTTGACACTGCTACTTAAATCAATTTAAGCACATGGCACCTCCATACAAT
The DNA here is from genome assembly GCF_043290135.1 of Rhipicephalus microplus. Classification (NCBI taxonomy): domain Eukaryota; kingdom Metazoa; phylum Arthropoda; class Arachnida; order Ixodida; family Ixodidae; genus Rhipicephalus; species Rhipicephalus microplus. The sequence goes on from NC_134710.1 coordinate 381,980,986, forward strand.
TGACGTTAACCCGACGTGACGGCTGTATAAAAGGAGTACATATCTAATGTTTAGAAAATGGGGTACGCAGCACTGCAACCACTATTAACGTTTCACGAAGATTAGCGTCTATTTGAAAAGCAGTTCCGAGACCTGGCGCAGCTCTGTGGTTGAATGCTTGACTGCCACGCAGAATTCTTGGGTTCAATTCCTGCTGAATCCTCTGAAATTTATTATTTGCATTTGTCGGGTGGCCAACGCTGCCTATGTCAGGTTTTTCTTAACACTGACATTTATTCTATGCCTTCGTTGGGTCGACGCTACCGATGTCGGGTATTGCTTAACGCTCACGCGTTAAAATTGCCCATCTGTGTTCTCGTCGTTCCTGGGTAAGTACTAAGAGCAATCCCCTGTGGCACATACCCGCTTACCAGTGGCACATATCCGCCCGTGAGTATGTGCCACGGTCTTACGGGAAGTGTTCGATGACGTACGTGGCGGGATTGTGACTTTATTCATATCTTGACCAGAGCGTCATATTCGTCAAACCATCTTACCCTCCCATGCTAATTTTGGTTCACGCCAAGTTAAGGGGGTGACCACGAGGGCACCCAAACGCAAGCGGCTAGATAGATAGATAGATAGATAGATAGATAGATAGATAGATAGATAGATAGATAGATAGATAGATAGATAGATAGATAGATAGATAGATAGATAGATAGATAGATAGATAGATAGATAGATAGATAGATAGATACGCTCAAAGTCGCCGAAGTTCGCATTTAATAATGCCTTTTGTCCTGTCTGCAGAGAACGCCATAATAGAAACACGATATCGTTATTGCATTTAGCTCTATGATTGATTTTACTGTGGTAAAACAAAAACGTCTGTTCTAACATATGGCCATACACGCATGCATCAAAAATTGATAAAAGTTTACAATACAAAGACAGCTTTCGATTATGGATTTCGAATTTTTGTGTGAGCTTCCATCACAAAACGAAATATGAGCGTGAATGATGAATCAACAAGCCGGTATTTAAGTGATGGTCACCACTAGTTTGTGAGGAGATGGAACTTACTTCAGCGGGCTGTAGAACTTAAGTTGAACAAAGTTTTCAATTCTTTAAGGCTTAAGCCCGGAGTGTTTCTTCTTTGTCTGTTTCGCAACTGTGTTTGTACCCTTTTAAATAATTATGGCCTGACAGAGCGAGTGATTAACATATATGAGGTCACACTTTCATGCCGAGGCTTTTGCTTGGAGGCTTCATTACTGCAACGGGATATGTAACCACCGAGCTAGGGCTAATTAAGCCACTTTGAACTTATCTTGCACTACTGGGTCACAGAAATTGGCTTGGAGGTTTAAATGTCGCTGACATGCAGAAATAGTCGAATACGCAAACGTGTTCTTTTTGAACACATGGAACTCATTTTATGCATTTGTGTTTTGAGCAAAACGCTTGCTGAACTTATCCAGTCATCGCTGTGAAACCACGCTACACTAATTAATTGCTTAAGTATGTCACACAGCCGGAGCGAATGCATGCATTGTGTGTTTTTAATAATCCCCGACGGGTAGCCATGTATTATGAAATATAAGCCTGCCAGTATCAGTACAATGTTTAATTAGATTCTAAGCCACGTACGTGTTCTCACTGTTCTTGTGATTTTTAATAGACAACCTTTTGAAAACTCACGTTCAAGGCTTATTGTATGGTTTATTAGTCTGTCCTCACGACTCCAACTGAGGACGCTAAGCGCAACATCTATCAGCTTTTTTTTTATTTTATCACCGCTTTTCGGTTTATTATGCTGGTTGATTTTACTTACACTCAAAAATTCATCCTTAATTAGGCCATGGAAATGAGAGGCTGTGAAAGTAAATGCAGCACAGGGTAATCATACGCATGCACAAAAAATCTCATATATAGTTGATATCCAATGAAGAACAGCTTGGTATTTTACAATAACACCTAATCCAGAAAATATTGCACTCAGTCGCCATCGATATTTTTTTAGAAGTCTTATTGCACAGTATTAAAGGCAACGAAAACAGTTAATATGAACAACATGAAAATATTGTATATTTTTGTGCAACTGGAATAGGCTAACACTACTACACACTTTAATCCAAAAAGCCGCGCAGGAAAACAATTGTCATACGATCCTTAGGCTTGACCACTGCTAAATATTTCGCAATATCAAGCGTATCGTTACGCAAAGAATGTTGCCAAAAGAGAAAAAGAGAGTAGAATATGAAGAAGACAGGCTAATTTATTAGTTGGTGAGATTCCATGGTAAAAATACAAAACGGCGCTTACTTTCAACACAAGACGAAGGAAAAATGACACACACGCCACGCTAAGAATGTGAACTGGTGGCTAATACAACGCTAAAGCATTTCATTTTTAGTCTTTTTTAGCTTTCACCGATGCAAATGACGGCGAATAGGAACAAGTAACTACAGAAATTCACCCTCTTTTTTTCTTTTCGTCTTTACCATGTGGCGTATTTATTCATTCTTGGGCTGTCAGGGTCAATTATTGTCCAAATTGTAGTACATTGTTTTATTGCCTTCACATGTAAAGCGCGTATTTATTTCAGTAAAAATAGTTGCAAAAGTGCTTATTGGAATTCGGCGGAATTCGGGATCTGATGCACAGTGATCCTTCATTATCTTTCCGTGAAGTTCCAGTGTATGGCCCAGCTTTTTCATTCCAATGCTCCTCAGCTTTTGCACACGCACTTTGTTGACTTAAAAACGCTCGAGGCCCATATATCTAGATTTGTGTGCATTTCCAAAAACCCCACGTTGTCAAACTTCCCGCATCACTCCTTATGGCCTGCCTCTTGCACATATTGTTGTTTTGGAACGTTAAACCTCAGGAACTATTATAAGGAGAAGGTTGGCACCATTAGCGTTTTTATGTGGCAAAATGCGAGGTGTATGAGAAATAGACGACATAAGACATGCTCTAAAGCGCGTGGAATAACACAATGAGAAGGTATATGGAGGTAGACAGACAATAAAGCCAAGCAACCTCAGCAATATAATCAAAAAAGAACTGATACATGCTGACTCTATGTTACGTACAAGGCTACATACATTTCTCGAGCTCACGAATCTCGGTATCTGCGAACTTGGTTCGTCTGCGGGAAATGAGGGCTACACCTAGCGCAGTAAATTCCCAAATCGCAGCCAGTCTTCGCTTCGAGATTGTGCGTGTGGTCTCTCGTAGCCAGTTCACACACCGGCCCATCTAGGCGATGTACGAGCCCCCACAGGACGTCGGGATCTCGTACACCACTCCTGTTGTTCAAGGACCAAATTGAGTTAGATGTTTCTTCTCGCACATAGGTTCCTCGGCGCTCTATTGAAGATATCTTTTGTAGGCATGAAAAAACGGTAATTATTCTCGTCTTTGAGGTTGTTCACGCACATGGTTTGTTTTAACATATGGAATGCATGTTTGCAAAGATGCGCACGGTTGAAATCCGATCATGTACTCAGCAGGTCTTAGTATTTATACCGACAGCCTTGGCATTTCAGCTCCCGTGACTGTTCCTATGTGGGTGCGAGGCTTAGGGAGAAGAAAACTTGAATAAACGAACGTAGCGCGCATCTATATACAGACCTACTTGAGAAACATCGAAATAACGTGTCAGGTACCAGTTGGGAAGATAACTACATACTTTTGAAATGTGTTTATCGCTTCCGTGCTAGCTAGATTTTCTACATAATACTGGTTGATGTTCCCATTGTTTTTTTAGGTGGTTCCTGTGTAATTATCATCTGAACTGAACCTTCCTTTTTTTTAGAATGAAAATGATACCGAAGATTGTTTCCCATCAATCATATACTTTCGTTTAATATTTTCTGTGTTTCTTCAGTGGTAGTTATTCCAAATGCTGTGTTTCACATGTGACTAAACTGGTGGAGTACATTCATTTGTGCGATATATCATGCTTCAAAACGACATTCAATCGATATACCACCCACGCATCTCACTGCGGGAAAAAGAAGGCTGGGAAAAGTACTATGATTTACGCAGCCTATTTCTCAAAAGTCTTTAGTGTGCTTCGTCATCTCAATGACTGTATTTATCACTTGATATAGCGTTCATTCGATAACAAAAAAATTCCTGTTAACAACAAGTTGGACAGCAATGCCACATGTTCTGTTGTATTGCTCCCAAATCTTGCGGAGTTAAAAATCATTTAAAGAACGATATGGCAAACGAAATGTCAAAGCCTGGATAAACTTTTTAAGCACTTTGTACTGATTTTTGTATCGCTTCGAAGAAGCTATGAGATCATCTGCTTAGTGCTACGTAATTATGTGATTATTATCCTAATATTTACAGGTGGCATGTACACGAGCAAGAAATACAACTTGCCCTGAAATGTGAGAAACGTTGCAACGCTGTGACCATTTGTATGAAACTAAGAACTTACTAATCCCCCATTTCGTTATAAACAACGAGTGTAATGACTACAATATGCACTTTGGAAGCATAACAGTTTACTATTTCAATTGCAGAAGCTAACAAAACACAAATTAGCATGTGTTCTTTAGCGTAACCCGTCTTTTGGTTTTCGGGTTTCACGTTTCGACAGAAGTATGCAATGACCACGTAAAATATTGGCAGAGAGAGAGAGAGAGTGTGAGAGCCGAGATAGAGGCTAACAGAAAAGTACCTTTTTGAATGCCACACATTTGCACTAACCCACGACAGATAAAACAGAATAAGCAAGGCCAAGTAAGAAGATAGGACGCAGACATCTTGCACACATTAGCCTGCCTTACAGCTAGCTTATGTGTTCGTGATTGATGGATACATGATTCAAGTAACATCTTTGTGTAAAGTTGATGGATGCATTGAGCGTTAGTAAAGCAAACAAAAGACGCTGAAAAAATAAATCAGTATTACTCGTTTCGCAAACACAAACGACTTGTGCTGAAGTATCTCACGTTCCGATTAGTGCAGCATACAATAATATGATGGCACCACTTAGCCACTTTCAACGCGAGCAGTCACCTCGTGTGGCTGGTGTGTTGGTCAATGCTTCAGATATTTAATAATGTGTTTGTTACGCCAGCGTAGCTTAGCTTAAGTTTGATGCATTTTTAGTACAGCAGGACAAGATCAACAAGTCGGCAGTAGGAATTCGTAGACAGGAAAGCTCAAATTGAGCCTCCACAAGCAACTGTTTCCACATATTGGTAACTCACACGCTAATTTTGATTTGTGTAGCATGGGACACCATTGAACCCAAAGTTTGCTACTTCCTATATGCTCGCTACAGGAAAATTGTTCCACGAGAAGTAATCAGTGTAGCCTAAGCAGGCCCCAATATGAAGTATCGCTGCCTTTTTTTTTCCCAATACCAATACACTCAGCACAACGTATGGCAATCATGTATACGGTGGAGCACGTATAATGTGTGGTTGCGTAGTCGCATGTGCCTACTGTTGCAAATGAGACCCAATCCGTACTAGCTTTAATACTAAATGTCGAGCCGAGCAGCCTTTTATGGGGTCAGACAGAGTACAGTTTTATAATTGGCTACGCAAAAACTTTCTGTTAGCATTTGTGGCCACTGCATACGTGTATTGCGTTGTTCTGCCCTAAGCAGAGTAATATATCAAGCGCTAGTATTACGCCATAGAGTACACACGACGAAATTCAAAAAAGAAAAGAGCCAAGAAAGACATAGAGAATAATATTTCATGTCTTGAACGGTAATGCGATTATTATGACTTGAATCGAAAGCAGTCCAAACAGACAAAAAATGCAAAGCAGTCAATAACCATAATCAAAGATGAATGCCATTTAACTTTCTAATAAAATCATGAACAATGCAGACAAAAACCCGGGAAATCTTTTTAAAAACACAAACAACAATGACGTACTATAATGCTCCAAGAGGGGCGCACCAACAAGCGTTACGTCTCGACACCTACTTCTCGTATTTCGATGCCGATGTTTCTTCTTGCGTCTATAGTATCCAGGCCATTCATAAAGAGGAGTACAGAGGGGTAAAATGTGTGACCTAAATGTTTGAACACTACTGCCAAAAGGCGATAGCTTGCCAGCCCATACCTCTAGAGAGAAACGCCACCGAAGCCACCGTGGCGGTAGAAGGACTTCGATTCTCTGTTCCGACGTTGCAGCACCCAGCATCAGTCTTGTACTGATTCTCAGGACTCTAATAAAGTTCTTCATAGCATACCAAAAGTGCGTTCAATACTCCTCGGCACGCTACAAGATGCATGCGAGATGCGAGAGCACATCCTTTGCTGTATGTAGCAGTCAAAGAGAAGGAACTCTTGAGACAAGCAAAAAAACATTCTTACTGAGCTGTATAGAAAAAAAAGCTACAACAGAAATGGTCACCGAACATGATGGCGTGGCCCACGCATAGAAAATGCGTGTTGAAAACCAGGAAGAAGAGAGCGCAGGAGCCGACGCCGCCAGAATTCCTGGAATTCGCATGTTCGACTTCAATAACCTTGCTATTTTTTTGACGCCCAGATTAATGTTGTTGTTTTTATCGTTCCTGCAATAGGTGATCAGTAAAAGAGCGAGAGATTATGGGATGCACCATCTGCTACCACCTTCCGGTTCGAGAAGCGTAGACGACGGTGAACCGCTTCGCCGCAAGCGTCAGATTATTCGGGATTCACGCGCGGTCGCCCGTTTATTTTCGTTCTGATAAATCATGGTCAGTTGTTCAGCCGTTGGCTTCTCCAAATCGAACGTGAAAGGCAAACGGCGTGTACGGCGGGCTGCGGCCGTGAAGAGAGCCACAGTGACAGGTAGCCTTTGAGTACGGAATGTTGAAGCCAGAGTGTGCCAAAACCATTTTATCACAGATACATTCCACACTCAAAACACAGCTTACGCATGAATTTCTTGCGAATAATATATTCAGAAATAAATTGTCGCACAAGCACCTAGTAAATATATTAAGAGAACGCGCGGGTGAAATTGACTTCTTATACGAGAGGAGCACCGGCCATTGCACTCATATATATGACAAAAAACACAACAGCTTTATTCAAGAGAATGTTTGCACAAATCGCTGGATGAGTTCATTTGCGTTATCTTGGTCAAACTGTGCGCAGAAGGGCACCCAAAGGAAGAAGTCCGTTAAAAAAGCGGAGGGTTTCGATTATTCAGCACCGTTAATGTCTTACTGTATTGTTTATGTGCCACCGTGCCACGTAGCTTGATCAAGATGAGCGTTTAAATAAGCATCTGGCTTCGCCTAAGAAATATGTACATCTTATAGCGGGCTGAAGGCTAGAAACGGAAGATACCTCAACGCACTCAATAAGTGCTGCGCTTCATGCCAATTGACCAATGAGGTCGGATCCCAAAATAAACTCTTAGCATACTGCCACAGTCATCCCCATCCCCTGAAATCTTTAAAATGGTGATTTTTCATCAGCAGTAACGTATCATACAATAAAAACTGTTTTCTGTATTGACTGATCTGCTAGCCAAACTGACAGTACTCCCGAGCAGCATAAACACATTGCAGACCATTTCAGTGCGATAAAAAAGTTCCCTTGCCGTTCATGGCTTTCGTAGCTTGTCATCGTCACAGTCACGGTTAGGGAAAAAAAACAACTTCTACAGCACTGACTTTGCACGGAGAGGTGTTTTTTTTTTAACAGAGCTGTATGAAAATGCACGCGTGCCACTGCTAACTCATAACCCACGCGGTGCGTCGAACCGGAAGCCGTCGTATCCCACAGTTCTCTGCGATTGCCCATTTTACGGGTCACCTATTGAGTTCTACATATTTCAAAGCTACCTTGGCGAAAAGAACAGCAGCGAACAAAAATAATAAGTGGGAGATAGATGCGTCGATGCCTTTCAGTCTTGTCTTGGTTGTTTTGTTTTCCTTGGTTTGCCATAGTTTTCTGGTTGCACAAACGCACACTTCAACAAGTAGATTTAATGCACGTAACACAGGCATGAAAAGTAGTATGCCATTTTAAATTAGCACACAAACACGTGCACATGTCCCATTTTTTTATAACTTATTTCTTGTTGTCTTTACCAGGCGAGATGCCATGCGCAGGTAAAGCGCGTGCTTTGAAATATCTGCAGCAACAGTGAAAATAAAACGTGTTCTCGTTGTGCTTTCTAAAATCTACACATTCATTTCAGTGCCATATATATAGAAATTCAGTTTGAAAAAAAAATAGGCAGATACCACGTACAGCGGGAATCGATGATATGCGAAGCACGAATGAGAAATGTTGATATGTCACTTTAAAATCTGCACAACCTTACGAGGTGGAAGTAAATAATGTCGTACATGACTTCCATGTCAAGATTATCTTGTTTGGATGTGTCGTTTACCTTCATCGTCTATTCACATCACATGATTCCACATTAAGTATATGTGGATATAGCGAATCAGCCGTCAGCACGCTATGAGAGTGGTATGTTGTCATGTTCTTACATGGCGCGCGTGTCCGGATTATCATGTTTGCACCAGGCATATATTTCGTCATCCATTTACGTCACGTGACACAAAATTCGGTATATGTGTACCTAGCAAAACGGCTGCGAGGGCATCATGAGGGGCCCAGTATACTGCGATGTAGCGTTGATGCGCGCACACGCTGTGCCCAGCGACGCTACGTTAGCAAAACGCGAGCACGCCATGCGCGACCAGCATGCGTCGGCGCGGCCCGACGGCAACCAACGCGAAATGCGACATGCTGCTTTTCGTGCCGATGGTTTACCCAGAGAACACTGCATCTGCCTTTTTTTCGTGATGGAGGGACACCGGACGCGCTGAAATGCGCATGCGTCAAAGCAACGCTGCGCGGTGCGCACCTGCGAGTAAATGGCAGGACGGGCGCCTGGCGTGGCCATGCCGGCGTGACGAGACGAAATGAACGCCGGTGAGCGCGCGGGTCGCATCACCTCGAAATGTATTGGCGTCTTGACTGTGGAATGTAGTCATGCTGTTCCATGACACGCATCTCATGGTTGTCATGTTTGCACCAGTAATATACATTAGTCAGCCATTGACGTCACGTAATACCAAACTTAGCGTAATACCAAACGGCCACGACAGCATCAAGAGTGCAGCATAAAGTCATGTTGTTACATGACACGCATCTCATGAATATCAAGTTTGGATGAGTCATTTACCTTTGTCGTCCGTTCGAGTCACGTAATAGCAAGTTTGGTACATGTGAAGCAAGCGAAATGGCCGCGAACGCATCTTGAGTGTAGCATTTAGTCATGTTGTTACATGACACGCTTCTCATGATTATCATGTTTGCACCAGTCCCATACCTTCATCAGTCATTCACGTACTGTAATACCAAATTTGGTATATGTGACGCCAGTGAAACGGCCACGAGCGCATCATGAGCCTGGCATGTAGTCATGTTGCATGACACGCATGTCATGATTTTCAAGTTAGTGTCTGTCACTTGTGTTCGCCATGCAATCATGCCATACCATACCAGTTGTGCAACATGCCATGTGAACGAATTCAGTGTACTCAGATTTGGGTGCACGTTAAAAAACCCCAGGTGGTCGAAATTTCCGGAGCCCTCCACTACGGCGTCTCTCATAATCATAAGGTGGTTTTGGGACGTTAAACCCCACATATCAATTAATCAAGTGAACAAAATCACCGCAAGAGATGCAGAACCATGAAATGTAAATCATGACGTTTATGACATACACGTCATGATTTTCATGTTAGGACTAGTCAAATATGTTCTTCATGCAGTCGTGTTATGTCATAGCAAGTTTGGTATTGATACCATTATCGAAACGAACAGGAGAGCTAAAAGTCGAAGGCGGCTCGATAGATAGATAGATAGATAGATAGATAGATAGATAGATAGATAGATAGATAGATAGATAGATAGATAGATAGATAGATAGATAGATAGATAGATAGATAGATAGATAGATAGATAGATAGATAGATACGCTCTCAGGCGCTGAAGTTCGTTATGCTTCGCATTTTAAAAAAATGAGCGGTATGGACTATACGCTCCGCCCGCTTTGCTGGCCTTCAACCCGGGAGCGTCGGCGCCAAATCGGCCGGCCATCGGTGACGGTGAAGAAGGGGAAAGAAGGAGACCATTAGATCACGTGTTTAAACGCGGCAGCGCCCGTTCGCCGCTGCGGAAAACGGTCTGTAAACACCGGAAACGGCAACTCAGTCCCTGTTCCCGACAAGCAGGAAATTTAACCCATGCTGCCACTCCAATGCATGGTCGACTAGGCCAGACACTTGAAAACAATTAGGAACGCAAGCGTGTCGGCACTCTCAACTAATACGGAACGCTGCCGTAACGGGCTCCTTAGAGAGAATGGTCGTAGTGAGCACCATTATTTTCTTTGCTTTGCGCTGATTTTAAATGCAAAGCATTTCTTAGCGAATTTCGGCGACTTTGAGCGTATCTATCTATCTATTTATCTATCTATCTATCTATCTATCTATCTATCTATCTATCTATCTATCTATCTATCTATCTATCCATCTATCTAGCTGCCTACGACTTTTACCTCCCCTGGCCGTTTCAATATTGGTATCGATTCCAAACTTGGTATGGCGTAACATGACTGTATGAAGAACATATATGACTTCTCATAACATGAAAATCATGACATGTATGTCACGAATGTCATAATATACATTTCATGGTCCTGCAGCTCTTGCGGTGGTTTCGTTAACATGGCATGTTGCGAAACTGGTAGGGTGAGGCATCATTGCATGGCGAGCACAAGCGACAGAGCCTAACATGAAAACATGACAAGCATGTCATGTAACATGACTACATGCTACGCTCATGATGCGCTCGCGGCCGTTCCGCTAGCTTCACATCTACCAAACTCGGTATTACGCTACGCGAGCGGACTACATAGGTAAATGACACATCCAAACATGATAATCATGAGATGCGTGTCATGTGACATTATGACTACAAGCCACACTGATGATGCGCTCGCGGCCATTTCACTAGCTTCACATATGCCAAATTCAGTATTACGTCACGCCAGTGGATGACGAAGGTATGTGACTGGTGAAAACATGATAATCATGAGATGCGTGTCTTTTGAGAATAAAACTACATGCTACAGTCAAGGCGCCAATATATTTCGACGTGCCGCGGTGCGCATGCTCGCCGGCGTTCATTTCGTCGCGTCACGCCGGAGTTGTCACACCAGGCGCCGGTGCAGCCATATACTCGCAGGTGCGCACCGCGCTGCGTCGCTTTGACGCATGCGAGTTTCAGCGCGTCCGGCATCCCTTCGTCACAAAAAGAGGGAAACGCAGTGTTTTCTGGGTAAGGCAGTGGCGCGAAATGCATCATGTCGCGTTTCGCACCGGTTGCCGTCGGGCCGCACCGACGGACGCTGGTCGCGCCTGGCGTCAGCCTAAAGGATTCTCACGTTTTGATAAAGTAGCGTCGCTGTGCCCAGCGTCCGCGCGCGTCAACGCTACATTGGAGTATATTGGGCCCATCATGATGCGCTTGTGGCTCATAGATATCATAGATAGATATCTATCTATCTATCTAGCCGCCTACGACTTTTAGCTCTCCTGGCAGTTTGGATAATGGTATCCATACCAAACTTGGTATAGCATAACATGACTGTATGACGAGCATATTTGAAAAGTCTTAACATGAAAATCGTGACATCTATGTCATGAATGTCAAGATTTACATTTCATGGCCTTGCTGTTCTTGCGGTGCTCTCGTTCGCATGACATGTCGGAAAACTGGTATGGTATGACATGACTGCATGGCGAACACAAGAGACAGACCCTAACGTGGAAATCATGACATGCATGTCTTGTAAGTCATGAGTTTTGACTACACGTCACGCTCATGATGCGCTCGCAGCCGTCTCGCTCGCTTCACATATACCGAAGTCGGCGTTACGTGATGCGAATGGATGACGAAGGTACATGACTGGTGCAAACATAATAATCATGAGATGCGTGTCATGTGACATTATGACTACAAGCCACACTCATGACGCCCTCGCAGCCGTTTCGCTAGCTTCACATGCACCGAAGTTGGTATTACGGGACGTGAATGGACGACGTAGGGATGTGACTAGTGCAAGCATGATAATCATGTGATGCGTGTCTTGTAACAACATGTCTACATGCTCCGCTCATGATGCGCTCGCGGCCCTCTCGCTAGCTTCACATGTACTGAAAATTCAGTATTACGGGATGCGAACGGGTGACATATGTAAATGGCATGTCCAATTTTGATAATCTTGACATGCGTGTCATGTAACATGACTACATGCCGCACTCATGATGGGCTCGGGGCGGTTTCGCTAGATTCATATATGCCAAATTGTGTATTATGTCACGTGAATGGACGACGAAGGTGTGTGACTGGTGCAAAAACAATAATTATGAGATGCGTGTCATGTAAGAGCATGACTACTTGCCACACTCAAGGCACCAATACACTTAGACGTGACCCAGTGCGCGTGTGCTCCAACGTTCTTTCGTGACGTCATGCCGGTGATGCCATGCCAGGCGACGATCTGCCTGGCATATACTCGCAGGCTCGCGCCGCACTGCGTTGCTTTGACGCATGCGCGTTTAGCACGCCCGACGTCCCTTCGTCACGAAGCAAGGCAGATGCGGTGCATTCTGGGTAACGTCGTTGGTGCGAAATGCAGCATGTCGTGTTTCGCACCGGTTGCCGCCGGGCTGCGCCGACAGACGCTGGTCGCGTCTGGCGTCACACTTTAGAATTTCCGCGTTTAGCTAGCGTAGCGTCGCTGGACTCAGCGTGCGCTCGTCAACGTCACGTCGCTCTACATTCGGCCCTTCATGATGCTCTCCCCGCCATTTCGCTAGCTTCATATATTACAAGTTCGTCATTAAGAGACGTGAATGGATAACGAAGGTATGTGACTGGTGCAAACATGATAGTCATGATATGCGTGTCATGTAACACATGACTACATGCTACGCTCAGAGCACGCTCACGGCCGTTTCGCTAGCTCCACATATACCAAATTTTGTATGAGGTTGTGTGAATAGATGATGAAGGTAAACCGCACGTCCAAACATAATATTTATGACATGAAAGTTATGTACGGCATAAATTACCTTCACCTCGTAAAGTTGTTCTCATTTTAAACTGACATATAAACCTTCCTCATTCGTGCTTCGCATATCATCGATTCCCACTAGTACGTGAGATTTGCCAATTTTTTGTTTATTGTAAAGAGCAGGAATGTGTTTCCAAATCACAACGCTATTATTCCGAAAATCAACATCAATATCTCGTTGAACCACGCAGGTTTCTAGCAAAAGTTGTTGTTTTTAACTTTTTTTTTGTTTAATAAATATTTATTTTCACAGAATATTTAAAAGAGTACAAGAAAACTCCTAAATGGGGCAGGCTACAATGGAGTACATCATACACTTTTTCATCGAGAAAATGGCAGCATATTTACGGAGTGAATAATGGAGAGTGGGGCGAAGCATCCGTCCGTCCATTTGTTCTTGCTTCCATCCGTCCACGCGTCCGTCTGTGTGACCGTCCTTGCGTCCATTCGCCCGTCCATGCGTGCGTCTGTTCGTGCGTCCGCGCGTCCATCTGTGCGTCCATCTGTGCGTCCGTCCCTGCGTTCGTCCATGCATCCGCCCCTACGTCCGTCCATGCGTCCATCCGTCGGTGCAGCCATCCGTGAGTCCGTCTACGCATCTGTCTGTGTGTCCGTTCGTCCATCTATTCAACACTCCAAGTACCACCATCTCTCATCTTTTCAACATATGGATGGATGGATGGATATGGCTGTACCCTTTAGATCGGGCGGTGGCTAGCGCCACCAAGCCGTTATACCTAATGAACCAAAAACTATATATTTTTTCCCTCAAAAAGTGAGTTTGAGGATTCGTACTTTGCAGTGAAGAGTTTAATTTTCACTCGTGCCTTGACTTTAGCCACCAATCAGATAACCTCCTCCTAGTTAAGTCTACCCGCTTAAAGTTTATTTTGCCCTCCCGGTCCCTAAACCCCAGTGCTTTGAAAAACTCTGCGCCATCATCCTGAACTATAGGGTGAAGCCCTTTACAGAACATTATCAAGTGTTTAGCAGTTTCTTCTTCCTCTCCACACGCACTGCATACTGTGTCTACCCCTTCGTATTTGGCCCGATATGTCTTCGTTCGTAGTACTCCCGTCCTGGCCTCAAACAGTAGAGAACTACCCCGAGTATTATCATAGATTCTTTCCTTGGCAATTTCCTGCTTAAAAGTTCGATAGATCTCTAGTGCGGACTTCTTAATCATGCCCATTCTCCACATGTCAGTCTCCGTTTCCTTCACTTTCTTCTTAACCGATAGTTCTTTTTGGTTTGGCCACCTGCTGTTTTCTAAGTATTTACCAGTCAACTTCCTGGTTCGCTTCCTCCATTTTGTATCGACATTCTTCATGTACAAGTAGCTGAAAAACTTCCTAGCCCAACGCTCTTCCCCCATTTCTCTCAATCGCTTCTCAAATTTTATCTTGCTGCTAGCTTCCCTGCCCTCAAATGATGTCCGTCCCATATCACCTTGTACTCCCTGATTTGGTATATTCCCGTGAGCTCCTAAAGCAAGCCTACTTATTCCACGTTGCTTAATTTCTAATCTTGCTTGAACTTCTGATCTCATGCACAAGACCGCATTGCCGAACGTCAGCCCAGGAACCATGACCCCTTTCCATATTCCTCTCACAACATCATACCTATTGTAATTCCACAGTGCCCTATTTTTCATGACTGCTGCATTCCTGTTACCTTTAGTCGTCACGTATATTTCGTGTTCCCTCAGATACTCGGTCCCATTGCTTATCCATACGCCCAGATATTTGTATTTATCTGTTATCTCTAGCGTGACCTACTGTATTCTAAGCTCACTACCTTCGTTGTCATTGAAAATCATGACTGCTGATTTTTCCCTACTGAATCTAAAATCTAACCTATCTCCCTCATTACCGCTGATGTCCATCAATCTCTGCAAATCTTCCTTGTTGTTGGCCATTAGCACTATATCATCTGCGTACATTAATGCTGGTAGTGCCTGATCAATAAGTTTTCCTTGTTTGACTAAAGAGAGGTTGAAGCCCAGTCCACTTCCCTCTAATTTTGCCTCTAATCCTTGTAGGTACATCATGAATAATAAGGGTGACAGGGGGCACCCCTGCCTAAGCCCCCGTTTTACCTCTGCAGGATTGGATACCTGTTTTTCCCACTTTATAGCTACCTTGTTATCTTTATAGACACCCTTTAAAAGATTGGTGACTACATGTTCCACGCCTAGTGTGTCCAGTATTCCCCACAATTCCTCTTGAACTACGCTATCGTACGCTCCCTTGATATCCAAAAATGCTAGCCACAGGGGACTGTGTTCTTTTTCTGCTATTTCGATGCACTGCGTCAGTGAGAACAGATTGTCTTCCAACCTCCTGTGTTTCCGAAACCCATTCTGTAGTTCCCCCAGCACCCCCTCATCCTCTATCCACGCCTGCAGTCTTTCCTTTATAATCTGCATCGCCAGCCTGTAGACCACTGATCTCACTGTTATAGGACGGTAGTTGTTTATGCCAGCTTTGTCCCCCTTTCCTTTATAGATCATGCTCATCCTGCTAAGTTTCCATCCATCGGGAACTTCACCATTGATTATTATTGTACTCACTGCCTCTCTCAAAGCCTGCTTAGACTTCGGACCTAATGTCTTTATCAGCCTAATTGGAATGCCATCTGGACCTGTTGATGTACTACTAGGAACCCTTTTCTGAGCCCTTTCGCACTCTTGTTGTGAAAATGGAGCCATTGCACCACTTGATTCGTCCTTGTCTATTGTGGTGCATAAAGTACTTCTGTGTTGAAATTTTTCTGTCACCTTTGTTCTTATATATTCAATAGCTTCGTCCCCTTCTAGCCTGGCACCTTGGGCTGTAGTTATAAAGCTCTGCTCTAGGCTCGTCTCATTTCTTAGGGAGTTTAGATGGTTTCAAAATTTCGCAGCTGCCTTTCTATCTTTTTTATGTACTTCTGCCAGCCACTGAGCTCCCTTCCTTCTAATCTTTTCATTGATCAGAAGGGATGCATCCCTTCTACAGCTTAGAAAGGTTGCCCATTTTCTATCAACATCATCTGTCGGTTCACCCCGCTGCTTAGCATGTCTGTGTTCCCTAGAGGCTTCCTGACGTTTTGCTATGGCTCTCTTAACTTCCTCATCCCACCAACTTTTGGGTTTTTGTCTTCTTTTCCGGGGTGACTTGTCACGCGTCTTAGCAAGCTCAAGCTCAAAGAGTCTAATTAGGTTCGTGTATGTCCACACTGTCTTATTATTATCATCCGTGATTACTTTCTCAATTTGTTTAGTGGCTATTTCAATTTGCCTTTCTGGATAAAAATTTTCCTGTAGTTGCTCATCTTGTCTCCTTCCCACTTTCACTGCTCTTCCAAAACTTAGCTTGATACGTTTGTGATCGCTACCCAGACTTCTGGAGCCACCTTCATCTATGTGCATTTCCCGGAGCTTATCATACATCCTATGTGACATCAGTGCATAATCTATCGTCGACTGAAGTTTTCCTACCTCCCATGTTATTTGCCCTTCACACTTCTCGGTACTGTTGCAAATGATCAAATCAAGCCTTTCACACATATTCATGATCATTTTGCCTGTCGGGTCGGTATACCCATCTATATCTTCTATGTGCGCATTCATGTCTTCTAGTATAATTATCTCGCACTCTCTTCCTAACTCCTGGATGTCCTTTGATATACACTCTACCATTGCCTGGTTTTCCTCTCTGGCCTTTGCTCCCGTCCACAAGTACACGAAACACAGGAGTGTCATTTGACCTGCCACTTTCCCTTTTAGCCATAAATGTTCCTTGCACTCCTGCTTCACCCTTTGCCAGTCTGTACTTTTATGAATGAATGCCCCAATACCACCCCCCTTTCTGCTTCCTTCTGTTCTATTACAATATTCCCACGCGTAGTCCGGATATATTCCGCATATGCACCGCCATCCAGTGGACAATCCAAGGACTAAACGAGAGGTAGCACACGCACACTTTCTTACGGCTTGCGCTTCGTGTCTACTTCCCATGCCCACCTCTAACCACCTTGAGTTCATGGTATATACTAGTTCACTGTATTCACGGCACTGTGGCCAAACGCTCGCTAAACCTTTCCAAAACCAAGGAGGTTACGGCCAGCGAGTATAACGTGGCAACCCTTTTTTGTCAGATAGTGCTCAATGTACATGCCAATTGCTGCTAATGGGGAATGAGAGACAGGGGAATTCCGCTTTAGTTAACGCGCACGCTGCGAATTTTTCATTGTTCAACAACGCACAAAAGAAATCTCCCACCGGCACCACCTCACAGGTCAAAGCGTAATACATGTTATGCACTACTACAAGGGACGAACGGGTGCCGCTTTAAAGAGCCTCGCCCCTTAAAACCTTATGCGGCTAGATAGATAGATAGATAGATAGATAGATAGATAGATAGATAGATAGATAGATAGATAGATAGATAGATAGATAGATAGATAGATAGATAGATAGATAGATAGATAGATAGATAGATAGATAGATAGATAGATAGATAGATAGATAGATAGATAGATACGTTCAGTGTCACCGAATTTGGTCAAGAAACGCTTGGCATTTAATACAAACACTGACATATCTTGGCGGCTAAATACTACTGATAGGTTCTACATTGACGCTAAGAAACTGTTAGTTATCGTCTGCCAAGCAGAAGTGAGACAAATGGATAAGTTATTTTATGGGTGAAAAAAAATTTGTACCGCATATATTGGCGTCTCGGATGAGTTTTCTAAAAAAGTAGTGTAACAGTACACGGAAATTTGTTAACGAAATAATAGGCATCATTTTGGCACACTTTCACGATGATTATTGAAAAGATAGGGCGGTTCTGCAGTTCCCAACACTGAAGCGATTGCCGCAAATAATTCATCAATGGCGAAATCGGACCATCTGTGTCATGCCCCTTCAATGTCTAGAATGAATTATGCAAAAAGGCGTTCTTCATAACCAAAATGTCTTACATCATCATGACGTCACTCGGACCTCATAAACCGTGACGTCAAGTGTTCACAGCATGCCGCCAACGCAAAACAAAATAAAGTGCCTCTGATGTTTGACGCAGTGCGAAACCACGTGATGTGTAGAAACTTTGCGCGCGATAGGGTAGGACCAATCTTGGCTATATTGTATAAGCCACAAGTGCATTGACTGAAATGAAAAAAAAAGAGGTGTTTTTGTTTTCTTTGAGTCGCCTAGTGAATGCAGAATGTCCCTGGGAGTTTTGGTAGCTGAATTTAGAAGTCGAACGTTTGAATATAGTTGTTAAAATATAACCCATAAAGGTTGTGAATAACATATTCATTAGCGTTGGCGGGGAAAAGGGTGAGTGGCGGCATTGGGTTTTGTTGCCGTCCTACTTCAGTTTTGAAGAATGGTGCCTAGTCAACCACACATATTTACTCAGTGCGTTTGCGGTGATACGGGAATTCTACTTATTTGAAAATATGTTCAAAATGACATGCATGTATTTGAAGACAGCATTGGCTGAGAACATGTCATCTTGGATTTCAAAAATGATTTACTTGTCCCCTTTAGTCATAGAAGCACCATGTCAAAAGTACGCTTCTGTGAGCAGCAAAATGTACCTATGTCAAACTTATTCCTGAACTTGGATTTGGTAATACTATTCACCTATGAAGAATGACTTGATACTATGCATTACAAGCTGTGTCGCTATTTGAGATAAGCACCACAGCACAAATAATAAACGCCACGTATGAAAGATGGCTGAAATGCGGGCATTTGCTTCACCTTATGTGTGAACGTGTGTGTGTTTGTGTGTGGGTGCACACACGCGAGTTTCTGTGCACTTTTTTTTAAAACAAGACAACAAAAAAATTACACCAGCTCTCAATAAAGAGAACAATGAGTAGCATGTAAAGTAGCGCATGGGTTCAATAAAGTTCCGTTTATCACGGGCGCCTCGCCCGATGTCAATTCGTTCTCCCATGTGGAGCACACCATGCATCCACAGTAGTTTGTGCGGCTGTTACTTGTCACAAACCCTTGTTGGAGACAATCACGCAGGTTCATTGCCCGCCATGCGAGAGCACCTAGATTGATCTCGTATTTGCATAATTTAGTTTGCTGACGCCATCACGTGATCGAGAGAGAGTGTTAGCGGGATAGGCTACAGCCCATTTACTACACAGCCACTTAAGCAGGGCCGCTCATGCTAGCGCGTGCAAACGCGTTCTGACTAGAAGACAACGCACTGGTTTGTCGTGCGCCTGCAGAATATCGTTCTCTAACGCCATCAAATGAGCGCTGAGATAGTGAAGTGGAGAAAGGTCAAAGCGTCTTACCCAGCCCTTATACGGGCCGCAACGCGCTAGCGCATGAGTATACGTTCTGGGAGTGCTTGAGTCAGTTTTTGCGCATGCGAAGTAATGCTGGCCCACTGCACACAACTGCCATTCGTTCAATGTCCCGTTTCCATCTAAGGCGTGGTCAGGCTGCTCGCTCCCGTGCAGGGGGGCATTTCTTCATGCTCATCATTACCACGCTTGACTGGTTGTGGGGCGCGGCCTCAGCCTTACCATACAATCAAGACATCCTTCATGTCACGCTCACTCTTCGATTTATTGCAAGGCAATAATATTCTCTTATGGCAGGCACGATGGCAAAACGCGAAATAAGAATTTCTATCGAATTTAGAGCAGGAAGCTAGTTCTGGATTCATCACAGTCTTTAGCACTGCATAACTAATAGGCCCACCATCATCCAAAAGCATGAACAGCATATTTTGCTCAAACTGACTTATTTAATCTTTCAAATGTTCCGAAAACCACTAGTGAATGGAACTGCATTAGCGATACATGCAATGAAGGTATAGACAAAATAACGTTCCTCCCCTTCATTGTTGTTGTGTCATTGCAACTTTTTTGTATTTGTACTAACCAGCCTGCATAGGCTATGAGTCCGCAGTATGAAAAGAGTAAATAAATAAATAAATAAATAAATAATGAATAATAAATAAGTAATGAATATATGAATAAAAATTATTATTATTATTATTATTATTAATTAAAAAGTAATTATTAATTAATTAATTAATTAATTAATTATTAATAAGTGAACAAACTGGTGCTCTAGGGCAAAATATATGAAGATTTATTGGGCATGCTAAGACGGCTAGACAAAGTCGTATAATACACGACAACACAAATGCAACAAATTGCCTTTGTTGCGTTTTGAATTAGTGTGTCTGTATTTGTGTCCTTTGACGTGTTTTTATTTAGTGTGTCTGTTTGTTCCCCTTCCTACCTTCTGGGATTATTCCTTTTTATTTAGCCTAGACTTTTATATTTCCGATTCACATATATTAGTTACATAGTGCAAATATCAAAAAAACACACCTTCGATTCTTCGGTAATTGATTTTGGTTGCAAAAGGGGCGACGTCACAAATAGAGCTTGTACATGTGGGCGCATGCAACAATCATTAACACATTGCATCGAAAAGACCCAAGGTAGTTTTTGAGAATTCATTCAATTGCTTGCAGGAAAGATGCAGCTATGATGTGTCTTTGGTGCCATTTACTTTTGGATATAGTAGTCAACATACCCGCTCTAGTAAGCACGGGGACTTGGGAGCTTAAGGGCCATTTCATGCTTTTTTTATGAGCAGAAGGCAAGGTCAAAGCAAAGCCCTCATATAGTTTGACACACGGAAATCGGACGCTCCATTTAGGGGTCCTGCATCTCTCTTCCAAGTACTGATAAAATTGATTCACTAAAAGAGGTTATTGACTGCTGCAAAAAAAAGTCAAAATCTGCCCAGTACAAGTGAAGTCGCAATGATTTGTCGCATGCTGCAACTGCATTCTATTTTATCTTCTAATGACGAAAGCCCTGGAAGCTATGCAGAGATGGATTAAACGGGAGAAAAAAATACGCCATGCGCCATTTTATATTTATTAGGTCGTCTATTATCTAAAACTTGCGCCAAACATTAATGTTTCCGTGTATCATCGCCGTGGTATGATTCGTAACATTTACTTACTCAATTTTGTGGCAGAAGAATTCTGGGGTATCGTATGCAGCCGTTCTACATACCTAATTAATAAGAACTAATAACAACTGATGCCGCAGAATGTATCTGGAATGTTATTGGTGTTATTGTATGTTATTGAGAAAAATAAAAGGGGACGAAAATCCATGTCTTGCCACTCGTTGGCTAAGTTTGTCTACCAACTAAGCTGCAGTGGCAGTGGTCCCTCATCCTTGCCCCGCCGCGGTGGTCTAGTGGCTAAGGTAATCGGCTGCTGACCCGCAGGTAACGGGATCGAATCCCGGCTGTGGCGGATGCATCTCCGATCGAGGCGGAAGTGTTGTACGCCCGTGGGCTCAAATTTGGGTTCACGTTAAAGAACCCCAGGTGGTCAAAATTTCCGGAGCCCTCCACTACGGCGTCTCTCATAATCATATGGTGTTTTTGGGACGTCAAACCCCACATATCGATCAATCAATCAAATCCCACATCCTTAGTACACGTCTGTGAATAAACCTTGTGTTAAAACTTAGCAACCAAGTTGTGTCTCCCCTTCAGTTGTCTGTGTTTATTCAGCGCTAAATTTTATCTACAATATCTACTTACAAGACAAAATTCAAACGTGCTGATACGCACAGTATTTATGCGCTTCAAAATTAAAAAAAAAAGATACGTGAGTATGGCGCCATGTTCTGAAATATAGTCAGCAGCTCTCTTTTAAAACTTTATTTGTGGCTCAATTTTTCATGTACAATGAACTGAGCAAACGTTCTGTGTTGAAGACTGCGCATGCTGAACATGCCTACAGAGGCACTTGTGTATATTAGGTCTGAAATGTTTCTCTATGCATGATCAGCTCTTTTGTGTGTTTGCCTCATCGCGTCTTACACATTAAAATATGCAGAACGAACATGCCCATGCTGACGTTATTGCAATGTACACTGATATGCAAGGAGATAGATTCCTAAGATGCATTTTCATCATAGTTAGTTCCGGTAGGATTTCTTACGGATCAGTGCATTCCAACTTGGTTAAAGAGAGAACAAGAAATGTGTATCAAGGAATGGATTGTCTCAGTGTTTTTCAAATGCTCACTACGTGGACATGAACAATTGTTCTGCCCACTATAAACAATTGTTTATAATAAAAACGCGACATAGTAATCTCTCGATAAAACATCTATATTATCATAGTGATTTGTTAAAAGGTAGAAGCTGGTTGAATGTATGGTTTTATAAAGCAAGAAAGACAACTATACAGGCCAGGGCCTACTCAGCAGGTAACACGTCTTATTGGGAAATAAACAAATAGAAAAACTTTTATTTTATCAAACAATGTTGATATAATAACACTACCTGAATGGACCCTAACAGAAACACTTGAAAAAAAACCGAACTTGCATGGTTCTTTTCAGGGAGACTTAAAGGTGAAGTGCATCGTCTTCGTTTTCTGAATTATCACTTCTCTCATAGTGGACAGGGGCTGGTCACAAATTACACACTTCCCCAACAATGAGAACGTTTCGTTCGAGGATTCTATGCTTCCTTGTGTCTTCCAGCTTTTTATTTTTTTTCTTGCACTCTTTCAATTCATATTCAAAATATTTTAACAAGCTCATTACTGTATTTATTCTTAATGTTTTATTTATTATTTATCTATTTACTCCTTTACTGCAAAATTTGCTTCGCTCGGAGGCGGTAGTTATTCTCAACTGCAAAGTTGCATGAAATTTGATTATCCAGATTTGCGGAGGCAACGTTCTGATTCCTTCATATAACTTGAACGCCCCTACACGCTCCTGAATGCGCTCATGTCTTCTGCGAGTTTCGATATTCTGCCTAGTCTTTCCCCTTTCTTTTAAACGCTTGAAGTAGTTGTACATTTGTCGACATTGAAACGCAGCTACGTCAGCTGTTTCTGCAAAGTGCATCACCATTCTATTTACTGTTTTAACAGCAGCTCCTGTAACCTACAACATTGCAAGCACAGAAATTGCGGCCAGGAAGGGCCACCCCCTCATAGTTTCCGACGAATATTTTCCTGTTCATTTCAAAAGATAGCGTGAATTTATTCTGATCACTTTTAGTCCTATCTGGCATACATCTTTCTCCTCTGTGATTTATTTACTTCATTTTGTAGCATTGTTTTAGGTTACTACTGTAAACTACTTCACAACAGGGTGACCACGTTTTTACTCATCCATTAAGCAATTGAGAAAGCGCGTTATATCAAGTGATTTCTATCAGTAATACTCTGATCCTTTTTGTATGGTAGGAAAAGAAGATGGAAGCTTGCGATGAAAAAAAAAGGCAGACCCCATATACAGTGGGAATCGATGATATGCGAAGCACGAATCACAAATGTTGATATGTCACTTTAAAATCAGCACAACGTTACGAGGTGGAGGTAAATGACCGTACTTGACTTCCGTGTCATGATTGTCCTGTTTGAATGTCTCGTTTACCTTCGTTATCTATTCAGGACATGTGATACCAAATTTACATTATGTGGCCGCGAGCACGCTATGAGCGTGCTATGTGGTCATGTTCTTACATGACACGTGTGTGAGGATTATGATGTTTGCACCAGCCATACATTTCGTCATCCACTGACATCACGTAACATCAAATTTAATATATGTGGAGCTAGCAAAACCGAGGCGAGCGCATCATGAAGGCCCAATCTACTCCAATGTAGCGTTGACGCGCGCACATGCTGGGCGCAGCGACGCTACGTTATCAAAACGCGAGCCCTCCATAGTCTGATGCCAGGCGCGCCCAGCGTCCGTCGGTGTGGCTCGACGGCAACCGGCGCGAAACGTGACATCACAGAAATACGACTCGAAATGCGACCTCTCAGTCATCGTAGGCATGTTCCGTCGCGTTGGCCTGCACCTCAACTCGTCCAAATGTCACATTGGATGCTATCAAAGCACAGTACTTGGCCATTTAGTAGACACCAGCTGTGTACAACCAGACCCAGCAAAAATCAGCGCCATCAAAAACTTTCCTGTACCACGATATGCGAAGGATGTACGCAGCTTTATCGGAATACGTTCCTACTTCCGACGCTTCGTGAAAAGTTTTGCTCACATGGCGAGGCCGCCTACGCAGGTCCTCAAAAAAGACGTCCCATTTTATAGGGCTCCAAAGAGGCTTCTGCGTTCTCGACTCTCATCACTCTTCTCACTACTCCTCCGATTCTGGCACTCTTCAACCCTGCTACCCCTACAGAAATCCGTACAGATGCAAGTGGATATGGCGTTGGTGCAGTGCTCGCTCAGGCATAACATGACCATGATCGTTATTGCATATGCCAGCCGCCTCCTATCTACCCCTGAACGTAACTATTCAATCACAGAGTGTGAGTGCTTGGCTCTTGTATGGGTGGTGGAGAAATTCCAACCTTATCTCTACGGACACCCATTTCCTGTAGTTACCAACACCACGTGCTCTGCTGGCCCAACTCATCGAAAGATCCTTCAGGCCGCCTTGGTCGCTGGGCTTTGCGCCTGCAAGTTTTCCTATTCAGTGGTCTACAAATCTGACCGCCTACACCATGATGCCTATTGCCTCTCCCGGTACCCTGTCGACGATTCTGACGACACTGACGAGCCTTCGGAGAACTGTATCTTGTCAGTGTCCGACTTCCTTAACAAGTGGGAAGAACAGAAGCGCGATCCAGGGCTGCTTGACATCATCAGTCGTACGGAATCCTCCCCAAATGATATTTCCGTCCGCTACTTTGTCATTCAGAAGGGTGTGCTATACCGCCGCAATTTCCGACCAGATTGGCCTGACCTTCTTATTGTTGTGCCTAAGCATTTGCGCTGCTGTGTTCTCATCGAACTTCACGACGCTCCCACGGCTGGACACCTTGGCGTATCCCACACGTGTGTTATTAGCACCTAAAGAAACAACGGAGAAGTCTGAAGTTTTCGATAACTCCCCATTTAGTAGCGGAAACTCGATTAAGAGTCAGTGCAGTGATTGTTAAGTATGCCACTTTTGTCTCATGGAACTTAAGTTGTGCATAACAGCTAAAACGCCACTATGAACTTGTGATTAAAATTTCTTTGTGATATTCTTTTTTTATTTTTTTATTGCGAACCGATTGCCACTAGTCCTTGTACTTTTAGACACGGCAATCAGGCCTGCTGTTCCTCGGGGCCAAACACAAATTCAACTATTGTGATCATTTGTTGTAAAATGTTGTTTATGACTGAAAAGTTCTCCGAACTGAAATAAAAAAGTGACAAGGACAAAATAATGAAAGAGGGAAAAAAACAATGACAGGCAGGTGTTAGGGTAGTGGCAAAACAGATTGAGAGCTTAGGCCTTTGTTGAAGGTTGTGTTAGCGAAGTTTGGCGTGTCCCTTGGCGTTGTTTCTGTTGTCCCGAAGATGCTTCTCAACCTGCGAGTGGAGCAAAAGGCCATCAGCAAAAAAAGCGAGTGAGTGTACACGACTATCGTCACATGTCAATACGGCTGCAAAGCATGCCTGTGATAGCCTTTAGCCACATGAGGCAACTATGACAAGAAGCGCGATGTACTAGTAATATGAAAAGTACCTCTATGTTCAAAAGGCAGGGAAGTGAAAGCACGATTATATGGAGGGACAATTGGAATATTTACGCTCCTCACAGAATTTCCATTTAGTATTCACAATGGCATTTTTCTCATTTTATTTCTTGCACTCCTTGAAACGAATCAGTAAGCAGCAAGAACTGCTGTCGTATTGATACCGTTTGAGATGGAACATGGGTCTGGTAAAAACGCTGCCTAAATTTCAAAACACTAAAAATTTATCACACAAGTGTATTGGGCAGCTTATGCCGTAGCAGTCTGCAACGAGTGTGCTTAAAATTTTGAATACTTGACCTGTGCAAGAACTGTCGTATTGAACACAAGCAGTGTGCATACTTTCATAATTTTGTCTTTGCTAATCTTATTAGTTCTTATTTTCTGGGAAGAGCAAGATCACCTGTACCAACTATGGATGCGCAGACACACACAAATACAATAACGGGCCTAACTGGTGTTTTCAAGAAAGAAAAGATATAAAGAAATGCGTTAGGACCGAGTGAAAAAATTCCCCTAAGGGAACTCACATGCATAGTCTTTGTCTGGTAAGTACAAACAAAGCATGCCAGCAATTTTTTCAGGAATGGCCGTTTGTATTTCAGTGAATGTGTCAACTGGTTGATTCATTTGAGTCTTGCCAAGACATAGTTATATTTAGTGCGAATGGTAATGTAATCTATAACTTGTTGAAATAAGCTTGTTATTTTTTACACTTCTAAATTAACTATGGCACCTAGATGCAGCATTAAAGAAATAAAAGGTAGAAGGTGGCTCTGTTGGAGCCACGTCAGTAACTTATATTCTGCAAGTGTCTTGCTTGCAAATGTATTGAGAATCTTGAGTTGCATCTTCCATTTTGTCATGTATTATGTCAAGCAACTAATTCGAGGTTGCCCACCACAGGCTAAATGGACTAATAAACTATCTGCACGGAGTCCCTTGAGCTAGTCGTGGGCTATCTTACAGTTTATTAGATATAGTAATGGTGCATGCAAGCAATGATTTGTAGAATTTGTCATATTCACTAGGCACTCGTTTTTGTTTCCCACAATTCAGCACACTGGGTTGCACTCCTCGGAGAAAAGCTCCAGAAGCATGGCAACCAGAATAAATTCCCACTTATATTGCACTTTTGTCAGAAGATGTATCTCGCATGCGCTTTAACATTAAGTGTGGATGAAGCAGTTATCAACATAATTAAGGACTGAATGCCATGAACCCCAGTTCCCTTGTCAAGCCATACTTGATGCCGGAGCTCAGCAAAGGAAGAAAATTTATTGCGATCACATAAAGAGCATACAATAAATTTTAATGAAATTAAGAACCTTGCTAACACGTGCTGTGAACCAGTAAAACAATCGTGGCTGCCACACATGATTCTGCTCAGCACACCAATCAGCTAAGCTCAGGAGTGCTCAGGCAGCAACGTTTTTCATGGGTCGCTCAAACTAGAAGTGGCTGCTTACGATCTTGCGCACATGCAACACACTGGCGTCGCTGTCCGATTTCCCCTTGCAGTTCTCTGGCCGATAGGCTGGAACGATGGTTACCTGGTTCATAACAATTACATTCTTTCTCTGCCACGTGACGTCGTCGATCCTGTTGAAAGAAAGGACTATGCAAGTTGGTTTTCACACTTAGCAGTGACATTACAAGTCAAGATCTCTTCAGATCTGTGGTGCATTTGCACACCAAAGGCAATTGTTGCACCCCACAACAATATATAATGCTTAGCCCCGATGCGCTTCTACTTATGCCACAATCATGCTTGCCAAAGACCATCCGGTCAGGACATATAGAAATGTGGATTGCCTCAGAGCGCACATTCGACACGCTAGCCGTGTCCCCGACCACCACTTGGCCCTTCTACCTTTGGCAAGACCACATGCTACGTTTTCAGACGTCATAGCCAAGCACCTAAACAGCATTTCATCGGGATATACGCCAGCTACGAGAATGGCATGTTCTTTGTGGTGCCTCGACCAGCCGCAAGTACGTGTAGAAATTCCGGGTATCAAAAAGAAAAGCAATCACTTCAGAGTAGCATTGAAGCAAGCAACACTGCTATTATTACATGAGTTGTACTTGGACCGAACGCAGATATACACTGATGGGTCCGTCTCGTCCAGTAGCTCATCAGGTGCCGCTGTAATTCCGGCTGCAGCAATGACAATCAAATTTAAGTTGTCGCATATGACTACATATACGGCATCAGAGCTTGCTGCTATAAGGGCTGCTTTACAATATCTCGTTCAAGAGCGTCCAGGAAAATGGGTCATATTCTGTGATTCCAAGGCAGCGCTCCAGAGTTTGCAGTCTGCCATGCGTAGGAGGAATCATGAACAATTGGTACATGAAATAAGACATTGCCATCATGAAGCTCTAGCACGAGGGCATGATAATATATATCAATGGCTGCCTGGACATATCGGTATTACTGACAATGAATTAGCCGATGATGCAGCCCGCTTAGCCCATGAAGGAACCCGTGTGTTCCCGATTCCTTTATCAAGGAATGATCCAGCAAGACAACTTTACCTGCTGGCTCGAGATCTTACACGCACGTTCTGGTCATCTACCAGCTTCCAAAGGTGTCAATTTCATGAACTGGATCCTTCGCTCAAGATAAAGCTACCATCACAACTTTTCCCGCTCCGATGCGACACTGTTATACCGCCTTTGGTTGGGTGTTGCATTCACAAAGGTGTACTCTTTTCGCATTGGTATGGCAGACACTTCTACATGCGACTACTGCGGAGCTACAGAGACCATTGAACATGTTCTGTGCAGCTGCGCTTGCTACGACACACAACGATGCCAGCTCCGGATGGTTTTGAATCAACTTGACCCCGGACCATTTTGTGTGCAGAAGATTCTAGGACCTCGGGCATCTGCCTCAGTTGCGCAGAAAGCGACTAAAGCGCTCCTACTTCACTTAAAGTTGACAGACCTGAGCGACCGCCTGTAGACTGTGTGTGCTCCTCCGAGTGTGCTCGTGATTGTGTGTACCTTCTTATCTCTCTGCAACCTCTTTTCTCCCCTTCATCCCTTCCCAGTGCAGGGTAGCAAACCGGATGTGCATCTGGTTAACCTCCCTGCCTTTCCTTGCATCTTTATCTCTCTCACTCTCTAGACCTATTTCTGCAGGTGCACATTAACTGCGGAACAGATTTAATATCCAACAAACATAAGAGGCCATGAAGCACTCGAACGACACAATATCAGAGTACATTGCTTCACAATCTGATTGCTGCGAAGTGTTTTTGAATTGGTCAAGAACGAAAGGAGTGACAAGGTTTGTCACGTGCTTTAAGTGCTTGCTCTCTTCTCTCGTCTTGACGAGCACTCTGGAAGCTAAGCAGGGAGAAAGAGAATACGCCAGCGTGCATTACAATTTTGAGCGTGCATAACGAAGTGCGCTTGCTCGCTCCTGATGTTACTTTTGTGTGTCAACGTCATTCACTGTGGTTTATTAGCACACTGTAGAGCGCTGCTTTGGCACAAGGGCGCACCTCTGATCCAAATATCGCACTTTACTATGTTGGCTGTTGGCCAACAGCAGGCCACTCGGTGTTTTAGCGTGAAACAGTAGGTTCTGGCTCCTCCAAGACGAGTGAGGATGAACATCAGTAAATTTGTAAATTCGTCATCTTTTTGTCTTTTCACGTTCATTTGTATTTTGTATTTGGGGTCCATCTCTCATTTAATGTCCTACTGAGAAACCTCGAGGTATCAATTAAATAATGAAACAACTTTTTGAAAAAGGCAAACAAGAAAACGAACCTTTCACTCTCTGCCTGAAGGCAGTTCTTGGCGCGTATGATTTCCCGAGATGTTCATAGCAGTCTCTAATTGTTTTATCACCAAGCCCAAGTGGTTCTTTATGAAACATTTTAATCGGTGTAAGCCTTTAAGTTGTTCAACGATTCACCCAAGCTTCGTGGCTGTATTTATACCTACAGTGATGCGTTTTTGCCCAAAGAAACATGCCAAAGACACAAATTCAAGCTCCATGCTTACGTATATCTAATGCAAACGTAGCGAAAAGTGCAATGTATTGAAGATGCATCATGTCTGACCGGACTGCAAAGTAAAAAAAACACTCACGTTTTTTGTATGGCCAGAAAAAGGTGAATGCCGTCGTGGGACACACGAGCTGAAATGGCAGCCGCCAAGCGCTGTCGCTCATCTATGTTCTGTTTTGCCCTCGTGTTGAGTTGCATCAAATTATTAATTAGAATTGTTGAGGTTTTCTATCCTCAAAACCACGATACCATTATGAAGAACACCGCAGTGCAGTGCTGCGGAAATTTCAACCAGCAGGGGTTGTTTAACATACACCTAAACTTGGGTGCACAGACCTCTAGCATTTCACCACCATCGGAATGCGCCAGTGAATAATACTGCACAGGTTGCACGTACACCACATCGTAACCCCAAAGAATGCAGCTAGTACTAGAGCGTTTCTGAAGTTCAAACGTTTCCTATAAGCTTGTTGCACACAGAAAAGTGATGGTTCCTGAAGGGACTCCTTCAAATTTGACATAAGCCGTACAACAGGATCCACCATCACAAAAGCTGGCCAAGACCAATCAATCTTCGCCTTTTAAAAATAAACAGGCAACAGAATGATATAAACGATATTTCTGGAGATTTCTTGCAAATGTATAAAATGGAATAGGAAATAATGAAGTAAATAATGAAGTATATAAGTACATTACAACCCCCAGCGGTCCCACGAATACATTTTTTTTTTAATTGTAGGTGTCTGCATTTTAACGTGAAGCACACAGTTGGAAGTCATAAGTCCTAGGCAAAGTATGGTTCAATGATAAAAGCTGAAGTACATGCTTGTTTACTATAAGGCAAACACAATCTCAGAGCAAAGAAGGATTAAAGTGCGATGAGCCACCATGTGAACAAACTGAAAAACTGAGATTAGATGACCAAATGTGTAACTAAAATATAAAAATTGGACAGCAGTAGCTATACTACATTGTTCAAAAGTTGTCGATGCCGCCAGGGCATAAGTTCTGCTGTAAGGAAAGTTGAGGCCACTGCGAGAAATGATGAAACTGAACAGTGATTTATCCATGGAAACACATGGAACATCCTTTTTCGATGACTATGAATTAGGAATGTTTATGGACTAGGGATGTTATGGAGTACGCAGCTTTCCTGTGTTCAAGGGCTGCGGTGGTGTAAGCTGACTGGAGCCAGCTTCCTTTTTCACGGTCAACTCCGAGACGAAGTTGAGGTTGACCATGCGTATGTCGCTGACACTGGCTTTGCCGCTAGAACTGGCACAATCTGAGACAAGTGTGTCAAGAAACAGCACATGAAGAGTGTCACAACATGAAGGCGCATAACGCGCTGACATTAAGCCATTACGTCCAATGCATCGTTATGCTTCCTTTCTTTTTTGATTGTTTACTTCAACTTCCCGGGGCGCAGATTTCCCGGGCTTCGCATGTTACATGATTATTAGGCATGCAGTAGCGAGGAAAACCGGATTAACTTATACCACTTTTTGGACGCACCCAAATCGAGGTTTATGAGCGTTCACGCATTTCGCCCCTATCTAATGCCAATTGAACCCACGACATCCAAGTCAAGCAACGCCAACGGAACACTAAAGAAGCTCAAGGAGTGGGTAAACGCTAAGAAGCCATTAAACAAATAACCTGAAAACATGATATCACATCCCTATCATTACGAATCGATATTTCAAAATGCTGGACGCTGTTACGAAATATTACGCATTAAAAAAGGGCCACTTGGTGAACATGAACGGTGCCAAAACTCTCAGCCGCCTAGATTATCGTAGCGCAAGTGCATATCGGCGCCCTAGGCAATCCGTCGGATCATTGCATCGCCGAGGCTGGTAACAAGTTGCTGTGACCTAGCATCGGCTCAACCGTCCTTCCATGTCAGAAAGATACACGACAAAGCGAGCCTACTACCACGTCTACTCAATAAAATCTGAAAGGGAAGAATGCTGGGTGCCGCAACACTAGCAGCACACTAGCAAACCCGAGGCGACTCTTGCGAAGCACGTTTCCACTTTTTTTTGCCGAAGGCTCCGACTGAAGCTGTACAACGAGCAGCACGATTACCGAAAAGATACTTAGCATGAGAGCATTGGTCTGCTGGTCGAAGGCCAACACTTCTCCCTCGATAACCTGGTCATAGCAAGTTTTACAACAAACAACACTTCTAAGGGAAAAACATTCTGGCCTATCCGCCATAGCTTTCATATTCGGGAATGGACGATCGGCGTAGTTGTTACGTTCTTACCGAAACCACCGTCTTCGGCTAAACACAGCACTGACGGCGCTTCGTTGGTCACTGCTATACAGGGACATAAATACCGCCATCAGTAATTATACTTCAAGTACAACACTGCATATTTGTTGTGAGTTTTACGCGAACATCTAAGTTTTTGAGTGAGATGAAAGTTTGCAGCACGGTGTTTTAAGCTGCATACGCGGTCCGGCCAATGCGGTATTGACAGAAACAATCCATTCCAAGAGCATCTTTTGGATTATCATCATTCTTGCGGAAGGATGTTGAAGAGTCATTGCTAGCTCGTGAGTCGCTGTTTGTGTTCCTCAATCGTGCTGTACAACCAAAAGTCGGCAAGATGAGCATTGTGTCCTACAATGAAGGTGTAGTGGTCACCATGAAGGGCAAAGAATGCGTCGCCATTGCAGGCGGCCGCCGTCTGGGCGCGCGCGGCCACAGCATTGCGCTGGACTTCGAACGCATCTTCGAGATGAGCCCGAAGCTCTACTGCGGCCTGCCGGGCTTTGCCACGGACACGCAGACGGTGGCACAGAGGCTCAAGTTCCGCATAAAACTGTACGAGTTGCGCAAGGGCCGCTCTGTAACTCCCAAGACGCTCGGCTCAGTCATCTCCAACCTTCTGTATGAGCACCGCTTCAGTCCGTACTTCGTGCAGCCCATAGTGGCCGGCTTGGACTCCCTGACAAATGAGCCCAACATCTGCGTGATGAACCTGATCGGCTGCATCGACGAGCCTACCCACTTCGTGATCTCGGGTACGTGCAAGGAGTAGTGCTATGGCATGCGCGAGACGCTCTGGGAACCGGACATGGGGCCTGACGAACTGTTCGAGGCGATGCGTAGGCACTCATGAATGCCTTCAATAGAGACTTCTTCTCGGGTAGGGGTGGCGTTGTGCATGTTGAGACGCGTCGCTCGGCAGAGCTGCGCAAGTGAACAACTCGCGTCCCAAACAACAAGTGACTTTTATTATCACCCTTCCTCTCGAAGATAACTTTCTCGTGCGGGCGCATGCGCTCTCTGCACCGCACACAGAAGCACCGCTTTGCGTCGCCACATGCACATCATCGAGAAGGAAAAGGTCACCACCAGGTACCTCAAAACCAGGATGGACTGAAAAGAACATTGGCGACCGCCCGTCAGAAGCCTGTAACTCCATCATTTGTGCTGGGAATAAATGCACGTCCTTTTCTTCTTTTTTCTATACCCCTTCAAAGAAAGGCTGTGCTTTTATCCCTAATTCAGTCGTGTAATAAGTTCGAGCTAATATTCAGAAGCTGCAACTCGTTCAGAACCAAGAAGCATTTATGTGATGTGAGAAAGAGAAAAAGTCTTTACTATATTAATTTAAAGGGCTGTTAGAAGGCGGCGGAGATTATCCTTCTCATGATATGCCTGTCTAAAAAACACGGTAAGGAATTTGTCCGAGTGCAGTTTTCATCATTTACAGTTGACCCATGTATAATGAACATGCGAGCCAAACCACTCTGTGGCCAGAAAAAGTGAAAAACTTGGAAATTTATGCCAAAGTAAATTTTTAATGAGGATCTGCTCAGTTATCACTTCACATTCTTGGTTCGTTTACTAAACAAACCCTTTGCACACTATATTACAGTATGCAAAGTTCAAACATGTTAGCCACTTATTAATGACATACACAACCAATTCGGCTGCTAGTGTTCTACACTCTGCTTCATACATCATCTGTAATGCTGTGGAGGCTAGTGAGACTTCTTGTAGTTGGTGCGTTTGCCACGAAAGATAGTTGAGTTCGTACCACCAATAACAGAATTTTTGTTTTTGTTATTGTTGTGAGCAGTAATTGAAGATATTTTGTGCCTTACAAAAAAAAGTGTCTGTTATTATACAGCTGGTTAGCTTAGTTTACACGTGACGTCACATACAGGCTCTCTACGCTGGTCATATCGTAATGGCGGCCACCAGGGTCGCCAAGGGGAAGCAAAGAAACGGAAGGTTGCACCACCTCTAATCAAGATGTAATGTGAGAAAAAATGAGCAAGCGGTGTTATAAGTCTTGCTCACCGAACTTCTTGCATAGCTTCTACATCGTTGCACTTCATGAGTGAAACGTACTTCTGCTAACACTACTCTCTAAGTGACCACCTGCTGGCTCAATTTCCATTTTCATGACATCACAATAAAGCAGCTTAGAGTAAATACTTGAAAATGCTGTTTTAGCAAGTGTGCACTTGCCTGCTGCACTGCAAAGGTGAAAAAATGCCACTGTTTTATAATGCAAACAGGAAGTGTTAAGTATCACCAATAACCACACGAGACATTGTTTTTATCAAGATATTCAATTAAGCCCAATATTTTTCGAAAAAATTATAACTGCCTTTGCAGGGAGAGGTACAGTGATCGATACCCTGCACATAGGGATGTTATGGGACGATAGAAAAAGAGTGTATTTACAATATTTCACGAGCACAGTGATTGGGCGTGACAACAAGCAATACTGCTTGTTTCTTAGTAACCTGGCGCGTGCACCATGGGAGATCAGCCATGGACCGGGTAGCATCTTCATTTAGGGATAAGATTGCTCTACAATTGAAATTTGTTTAGAAATAGATAGTTTAAAAAGTAACTTGTTGGTACAGTCAAGGCCTAAAGACTACTAACAAGCCAATAAGGTAGAAAAACAAAGTGACATTAAAAACTTAACATTCAGTTTGTTTTGTCTCCCATAGGAAATTACATATGGCTTCGCAAACCTTCCTGCGGCATTAAAACCTATTTCGGTAGTGCCAAAAAGAAGAACCACCAAAACAGATAAATTCAAGCGTGTGACAGGAACCGAGCCATCGTCCTCCTGTTCATCCTGTAGATAAGCAACACAAAATAATAGTCCAGAAAAAAAAACATTTTAGCTAGTGCCTGCACCTCAATGGCTGCTTTTGTTTTCCATTGTGACATGTGGAGGCAGTGTTTGTAAAATAGGTTATCAATGTTTCAGATTTAGACGTAACCATACTTGGCTGTCACGTGCTTGAAAAGTGGGACAAGAACTGGTTTTATGTGAAATGACGTCATTTGGCCCAGCATGTTAATAAATTCAACGTTTGGTTTGAGATAGCAAGTCAGAAAATGTAATATTTTCTCCCATAGTGAAAATGCTGCCAAGCAATTTGGAACTATAACTTTTTTATTGACTCAAATGCATTCAAGGTATCAACAGTGCATTCTTGCCTGAAAAAATTTCACATAGGTGCTTGATGTGTGATCAAAACAAAGTAAATTGTGAAATTTTTTTCACATGTGCAGGCCCTCGCTGTTTTAGAAAGTTTTCATACATTGCTGCAATTCAAAAGCTAGGGTGCTATCATTAGCCCCAACTACTCCTGTGTGTAGTTTTCAAAAACACTGAGCATAATAGCTTTGGCACGTTCGATCTTCTGCAATTGCTCTTGTTCATGCAGCATAACAGCATCCCGTAATTCCAATAAATTGTGAAGGCATTTTTCACTCTTCTGAAGAATTTTGTGCAAGTTGTCGCCCACTTCTACAACTGTTCTGTGCGCCGCAATGTCTAGACCTGCAATAGAAAATTATATGCAGATATTTGATACATCCTGCGTGACGTTTAAGTTCATTGAGCATGCTTTTCTGCTCTAAAGCTTGCCCAATGTTCATATATGCAATAGTAGTGTTTACAAGGAAAAGGATAGGAAATAATATTGTGAAACATTTGCAAGGAGAGGAATTAGAAGCTGCTGCCATAGCAGCTTGATGTGATTCCCCATTCTGGCAACGTGTACCAGCAAACATTGTTACACCAAACTTTGTCTTTACCTGAACCAAGTCTGAAAACAGAAGGAGTTTAGGAAAAGAACATAAATCTTTTATGTAAAGCAAGTTGGAAAGAGGACAACACGAAGTTCTGAAAAATGAGAACATCTTACTTGAGATTCCAAGCGAAGCTTAATATTTGCCGTATGTGTGAGTCATATGAATAGTTTCAAAATCAAGTGCTAGTTTCATGAAAATATGCAGAGTCATGCACAAAATTTGTGTTGGAAATATTTGTCTTTGGCTAAATTGATACATGAAACTACGACAATATGCCATGATGATATAGAGTGGAGCAATGTATTGCGTCTTCAGCGCGGTTGGTCATTGTTGGCTGTAGATATTCAGTTGTCCACTCCACACATTGGTTTAAAACTGCTTTATTTTTTTTCTATTTATTCCTTGAACTCATTCCCTGTGACACTGTTAACTTGTGTACAACAGAATATTGTGTCCTCTTTCTAACTTGATCCACTTTGTCCCATACGAATAAATATACTATCCAGCCACTACTAGTCTAAAAGTAATACTGGCCCGACATTTTGAGACTCATCCCAAATGAGTCACTGCCTGAGGAAGAGACCAAATGGGTCTTGAAATGTAGAGCCAGTTTTTAATTTATATTAAAAGCTATAGACTAAACGTGGCTGGAATGTCTGTTATTACGTACAAATTTTCCCAGCCAGATAGATCTCTGTCAAATATGCTCAATTTTTCCAATGTATGGTCCCTGCATTCTCGAAACTGCACCACGCTCCCTTATGAGTGGGCGAAATGAACGTAAATTCCTCTTACTGAGCACTGATTGATTGACATGTGGAGTTTAACGACCTAAAACAACCAGATGATTATGAGAGATGCCGTAGTGAAGGGCTTCGGAAATTTCGACCCCCTGGGGTTCTTTAACGTGCACCCAAATCTGAGCACACGGGTCTACATTTCCGCCTTCATTGGAAATGCGGCAACCACAGATGGGATTCAATCCCGCGACCTGCGGGTCAGCAGCCGAGTACCTTAGCAACTAGACCACCGCAGTGGTGCTTACTGACCACTATTATAAATTATTATCCCATGTGCCTTTTTGTGCATACACCTGCTTTCTCACCCTACTGCTCTGCGATACATCACTGGCCGAACAACATGCTCGCATTTTGTAAGCGGTTTCCAAAGGTGTCTGCAGGCCTTATTGCAGATCGGTGCATCTGCAAGGGCGGAGGAAGAAAGGGCATTCAGTATTGGCAGCTTTCCTTTCAATCACATGACATGACCGGAAATAGTAGTCAGTAGTTTGTAACATGCTAAATTGGCTTGCAAACCTGAATGCTGCTACCGGAGCGTGGTAATGAAGCTGTGTAGGTTATTGCTCACATAACAAAAAAGTATTACCCAAAATTCCAGATAAAAAGATAAAAGCAGCCCCCCCCCCCCCCCCCATGCACAGCCATCCTGACATTTATGTGGGTTTCCCAACAGTTTTCGAAGGTATTAATATAGGTCAGAATGATCCTGTTGCTTCAGAAATCTCTTGTCAAAGCGTTTCTTTTGTTTTTTGTGTTTTTTTTTCGCGTGGAGTTATCGCACTGAATACGCGTTTTGTATCTCACTTTATCCCTGAGAGCGCAGTGTCAACAAAACAAGGGAAGGCGATGGGTGGCAAGGAGAAGATGCCAAGATCTGTACTATCCCCAACCACATCCACGCGTTAGAACGCGTTAGTACGCGCTGCTTAGCGTCAGCCTCAGTCGAGCTGGCCGGATCGTGTGTTGACGCGCGTCGAAAAGAGCTAGCGCTGCCGTTCGATTTCGAAAGCCCGTGAACGACCACGACCAAACGAGTAGCACGAGTACGCTTGTACGTGAGTACGCCAAGTTGACGTCATTTCCATAATGACGTTTTGCACGAGATCCGCAAGAGCAGAGCGCGTGAGGGCATGCATCACGGAGGAAATGAAAGCTCCTTTTTTCCTTCTTCCATGGGCCATGGTACAGTGTTCTAGAACTAGAACACTGCAGCCACGGTACAGTGTTCCAGAACTAGAACACTGTAGCCATGGCGTGAGTTATTCCTTCCTCCATGGCATGAATGCTTGCGATTATGGCGTCCCCGTAAGTGTAGGGCATGATCTGCGTATGTGAACTCACAGTCGCCTGATCCAGGCGGCCGAGATAAACTGCAGTCAAGTCCTGCTTTGGCGGGTCTATACACGACGCGGGCTCTCGCTCTAGGAAGCTGGTGTTTGCCGCGGGTTACGACCTTCAGAATGTTCTTTTTGTGTGGCTGGTGCGGCCTGAAATCTCACGATGCTTATGCTAAGATTCAGATAGCTTGCATGCTACCTAAAAGAAATATATACGCTAACTGCTTGTGTTCTCGGCATGGGGCCACATCCCGAGGGTGGGCGCGGTACGCGTGGGTATTTTTGGGGTATTTTGATTGTGTAATTCCTGCTACATGCAGTACAATATTTCGTTCAAGTGTTCAAGGAATATCGACGTTTTGGTGCAATGTTCAAAAATTGTTTCAGGACTTCTGAGTCTTTTTGAGCAGCTACATTTAGCGGCATGAAACTTTAGGCGTCAGCATTAACGCACTGCTTAGCACGAAGTTATGTCACAAATTTGTGCCGCTTACGTTCGATTACCATGTCGAGTGATGCATCCCCACGGTAACCGTCAGCTTCCTCTTCGGGATCGTCATTATCTGCATGACCTGTGCGAGACGTGCGCACGAAATAAGATGCCATCAAACATAAGTTACATAAGATACACATAGGCGTGTGTTAGGTTCAACTTAATGGGGAAGGGGGCAGGATTGTATGCAGAATCTTTTTTTTCATTTTTTTGGGGGGTGAGGCTATATTGGGGGTGAGGTCTAAAGTGGGGGGGGCGGTTTTTTTTGGGGGGGGGAGGTCTAAAGTGGAAGCCAAGCACACATATCAGCCAGGGGGCAAGGAAAGCGGGAGCACGACAGTGGTCACTCTTGGCTGCACACTGGAAAAACCAAAAGTAGGCCATAGTTTTCCATCACAACAGTAATCACTCAATTATATTCTTACGGGAGAATGGAATTCTTACGAGGCTATGTTACAATATAGTGAAATTTTGTCAACATTTCCGCTGTGGTAATTTTTCTTGTAGGCTCTTATATATATTTATGTATCCCCACTGACGGGTGAGGTAGGTTTGCCCCCCCCCCCCCCCATTAGCAAAAGAGTTGGTACGCCACACTGCCGAGCACGCCAATGGCAAATGGTCATTTTGCGCTATGTATGCGTGGCGAAACAGAATTTGGGTTGGGGGCGCGGGCCTGGAGTGCCAACACTGGCTCCCTGACTGGGAGCGCAGGAATTGGTAGATCATCGCAGTACCCCTCCCCACTAGGTTAACATGTATGGGGCAGGTTTTGCCCCCTTCCCCTCTCGTGAAGACGCCTATATATATAACAGCAACACATTACAGGTACGTATATTACAAGTATTGCAAGTTCGCCTTACGTACAAGTCGTGACTCCACGGATGAAAAATTACTGGTAAAGGGTGAATTGGAGAATCATTCGAGCTCACTGAAACAATTGTTTTGTTCATACGGAAATTGTTAGCAATCTCCATGCCCCATAACGTGCAATTTCTAGGGGCGCCTTATCAGCATTGCGAGTTGTAAAACGAAATTAAGAACAGAGGGCGACGCGCAACCCCTCTATCCCTCGAGATTAGCTTAGAGAAAGTCAGCCTCAATACGTTATAACACTCCCAAATGTCCAGCTAATATGCCCAATAAGTAACCGATGGAAACAAGAAGTGTCTTCGTAATACTCCCGAAACAGCACCTTAAAACTTCCATATTGTAGGTAATCTAAACTTGCAATGAGGCCTGCGGCAGGTAGTTTAAGTGATCTAAAGCGCAAATCACCGGTATATTTACTCCATAAACAGACGATAAGAAGAACACGAAGAAGTTCTTGTCTCTGTGTCGTCGTTCTGAGTGAGGTCCACAAATTTTGCCAACCCATGCTCATGAAAATTTGCAATTATGTGAGCCTATAGTATTATGCTGCAATGCAATGTACTCATGTAATTAGCCAGCCTCATTAATCTTACTTAAAATGCCAGAGCAGAGTTCATACGTTGGGTCACTTACGTTCGCCCGCCAACGCACAGTCACTGGGCGGAATAAATGTGGGTGTTGCTGGTTCTTCAGCTGTAAAAGTAAGGCAAAATAATAAGAATACTCGTTCATACATATTGAACTACGCGGTAACCTACATTCGGGGTCATAGTTTTCGGCTGACATGGACGGCGTTTGATACAGCGCGTTTATTTCTCCCTGCACCATCTGCATGGAGATAGTTGCGTTAACCGTTGCTGAGACCTCAAAAATGGATACGTCTTTTACTGTTTAAGGTCGCATGAACCTTACCTCGTTGTTGTCGACCTCCTCGACTGCCTCGACGCATTCATTGTTGTCAGCTTGTGACGACGATTCCATGTTTCGCTGAAACTGCTCATACCACGACTGGGACGCAGGGTTGGAAAACGTCCTTCTGCGCCTAGACGCTGGTGACTTCTGGAACGAAAAGTAATCGACTCTTCGCTTTTTTCCCATCTTTATTGAAAAAAAAATTCGCCCCGCTTCACGAAAATACAAAGTTCGCGGCGATGAGCGCCTGCGGACCCGAGCGAAGTTTTCTCGGAAGCGACACAGTTAGCGTCGTTCGCGGCATGGCCTTTGAGATTATAGTCACACAGCCATCACGGAGGCATTTTCGTGCATACAGTAGGTACCGTCGCTTCCGCGAGGTAGCGACACACGCGCTGCTTCCTCGCTGTTCGCGTGCGCTACGGCTATGCCGCCATACTACGGCATCGCTCGTTTGCAGCATATGCGCTACGTTGGCTGGCGTCACTGCACCGTGCTCAACCAACACCATCTAGAAAAGGTGTTGGCTCAACCCGAGCACCGAGCTTTCGTTTTGTTCTTTGCGCACGTATGAAGTCCGTTCTTTTTCGTGCGTTCATTGTTTTTGGGAGTGTGTTAGCGCGATTTCGTTGAAGGGGGCCCATTTTGCGCTATTTTTATCAGTTATTGACATTTTAATTACTTCACCTTTTCGCGCTTGCGTTCGGACAAACTCAAAATTGCACTAAAGCTTCATGGCCCACTTTTGTACTGCCTTTCATACGTAACAAATACATTTGAGTTCAGCGTCCTACTATACTATATAACCGCAATAATAATAATAATTAGAGTGAACTATTAGAAGATTGGTTATGTGGATTTTAACGTCCCAAAACTACGTTATGATTATGAGAGACGCCGTAGTGGAGGGCCCCAGAAAAACTAATAAAAGACGCTCGATATAACCCGCTTTTGAAGCCCTTCTCAAAGAGCAGCGTGGTAGGAAAAGACTGTAGTTTACTGAAGCCACCCTGTTTATGACAGAGAGGTGGAATTTGGTATTATGGACTTGGTCTCGATTTGTTAACGGGCTTCAACGGGGTGGTTACGAGGTGAACCTACGCACTTTCCTAAGTGTAGCAATTGTGTGCATTTCGTGGTCTCACTACAGACACCGTCTACATTGGTGTTTAAAGGGTAATTAAAGGTGTTTCGTAACGTCACGAGTCACGTTAGAGCACGGACATCAGCATTATCAAATTGAAATGCACTTTACGGTGCGTTGATGTGAATATCGCACCTAACTTTCGTTTGTGTATTCGTCCTGGCTCGAGCAATGCTTGAATATAGCTTACTGAAGTATAGAAATACAAATGTAATGCTTATCAGACTGATGTAAAATGCAACCAAAACTTAGACCACAATTAGCCTTAAAGCTACATGATGCCTGTATCAAAGGAGAACTTATGTGATGCTTGTTATTTTTTATATGAATTGAGGTACGTGTGTGTGTGTGTGTGTGATTTTAAATGAAAAGAACAGAAATGTGAGTGCCGTAACTGTCTCTCAGGGGGAGGGCACCTGCACAGTAAAAGCTCACGAGGGGTGGGGGTAAAGGAGGGATTAAAAGGATAGGATTAAATGGTAAAAATATAGAGATAGGAAGGAGAGAGCGAGTCCCAGGGACAGCGAACGACAGTAAACGACAGAAGTAAGGAGTAGGAAAGATACACAGTCGCAGGATTCCGAAGACAGGGCGCCACTTGGCGAGAGCTCTTGTCGGCGTCAGGACATGGCGTAGAGCAAGCCCTGTCGGCCACAGAGCTGCGCAGTCATCGGAGATCGGGGGGGGGGGGGGGGGGGGGACACAACCGGTCTGCACAAAATGCAGAGAGCGAGTGAAGGTAGCCAGCGCAGCAACCACATTTAACACAGCGCCGACATTACGCCGGGGTAGGGTACTTTTCCAGAGCAATTTCGAGAACTCATAGAATACCCGACTGTCACGCAGATTGCTTGGGTTCGAGTCCTACTGGGATGCTAATTTTTATTCTTTGCATTTGTTGGTTCGACAATGCCGATGTCGGTTTTTAACGCTCTTGTGTTTACATTTCAACTTGTCGGTTCTCACTCTTCCTGCTTAGATAGAAACTGCCGATCACCTGTGGCTCACACCCATCTACTGCAGCCAGTGGTGTACGAGTGTGTCAAAGTCAAAGTCAAAGTCAAAGTTTATTTCACCAGAGAAATTCTGGATGGGCTTCAGGGATAAAAGCTGCTCGAGGCAGCTTGACTTGGTCCCTGAAGACCCTTTACAATTGGCAGCATACGACGTTAACAGTACAAAATGGGCTTGTAAGATCATACGTAAATATACATGAGCAATATTGTAAAAATTGCAGTTTGAATTACATCAAGCAATAACAATAGCATACAGAGAGTCAAAATGAGATTATGCATTTAAACGTTTAGTACAGCATAAACAACTTTGTAATACAGAAAGGTACAGAAAGTATAGAAATTTTACGGAATAGCAATATCGCGTAATGATCAAACACAGAATATTGAAAATAGAAGAATGCGGTATGACAAGATAAGCTAAAGTTTGCATAGTCAAGACATATCAATGCGAGGGCTACAACATAGACGTAAAAAATTCACGCAACTGCCGGTGTGTAGCAGTAGTAAGTTCGGTATATTCATTTAGGATAGATGGCAAATTATAGTGCAATGCTTGTAAGTTGTATGTTGTTCGGTAATGAGGAACAAACCACGCTAAAGTATGTCTCGTACTTATGGTAGTGTCATTAAGTTTTAGGTGGGATATAGTTTCCAGGAATTTTTTATAAGTGTCGGAAAAGTAGAAAGCTTGTAAGACCCGAAATTTGTATAAGTGCTGAACCCGCATGACAGTGTATTCTTGAAAGACTGTTCTAGTTGAGGCCAGGTAGGGAATATCTGCAATATGTCGGAGAATCTTCTTTTGCAGAAGCAAGATTTTATTTAGGTTCTGTTTAGTTGTGGTGATCCAAACCAGGTTGCAGTAGTTGAGGTGGGATGCGAAGAGCGCGTAGTATATTTGAAGCTTTACCTTTGTCGGGAGCAAGCGTTGACATCGTGATAATGCTCCAGTAGTTGATGACAGTCTCCTACATAGCTCTTCTACATGCGAGTTCCAACTAAGGTGAGAGGAAAAAGTAACTCCGAGTATCTTGTGTTCGTCTACCACAGCAATGTTTTGACCTTCATATGAAATTGGGTTTAATAGTTGAACTGTTTTGCTTCTTGCATGAAATATAACAATTTTAGTTTTTGTTGGGTTTATCTTTAGTTCGTTTAGGCTGGACCATGTTGACAGCGTTGACAGTGTGTTGTTGCATTCAGAGACAAGATCACCCACATTAGGCCCCGAAAATAGTATGGTGCTGTCGTCGGCATATATGACAAATTTTGCTGACTTATCAATATTTACGAGGTCATTTATATATAAATTGAATAATAGGGGTCCCAAAATGCTTCCTTGTGGCACGCCTCTTGAAATAGAAAGAAATGGCGATTTAGAGCCCTGCAAGCACACGTATTGCTGGCGGTTTTGCAAGTAAGATTTCAATAAATCTAATGGTTTCCCGCGAATACCACATGCGAACAACTTGTCCGCAAGAATCTGATGACTGAGCGAATCGAACGCCTTGGAAAAGTCAATGAACAGGCCTAGCGTGTAAAGTCTCTTTTCGATGTTGTGTACTATAAATTCTTT
The DNA here is from genome assembly GCF_043290135.1 of Rhipicephalus microplus. NCBI lineage: Eukaryota > Metazoa > Arthropoda > Arachnida > Ixodida > Ixodidae > Rhipicephalus > Rhipicephalus microplus. The sequence continues at coordinate 382,024,964 of NC_134710.1, forward strand.
CATTGTTAGTAGGGCTGTTTCAGTTGACCTTCCTTTTCGAAACCCGAATTGCGAGTCTGATAGGATATGTTTGCTAGAAAAAAAACTTGTTATGCGATTACAGATAATTTTTTCTAAACCTTTGGAAAAGACTGGGAGGACAGATATTGGTCTGTAGTTTTTCATGCACTGTTGGTCACCTCCTTTGTATATTACAGAAACTTTCGCTTTCTTCATTTCTTCGGGAAAGGTAGCAGTAACCATTGCAAGGTTGAAAATATGCTTTAGCACAGAGGAGATACAGGCAATGACGTATTTTACGGGTTTTATCTGCATATTGTTTACATCTAGGGCCCTGCTGTTTGTGAGACTCATGAACATTCTAACGATTTCATCTTCATCGGTTGGAGTTAAAAACAAACTGTCACTAACGCTGTATTCCAAAAATTGAGTATGTGACATGCTGCCAGATTTCCTCTTATAATCAGGCATGGCAGCGTTCACAAAGTATGCATTAAAGTGTTCAGCCAACACGGTGCCAGTAACACGTTGACCGTCAACAAGAATACTTTCCGGAGTTACATGCTTCTTGTCACGACCCAAAACGGAGTTCATTACCTTCCATGCAGCGTCTGGGCGTTTCTTCGAGATATCAGAAAAAATGGAATGATAATAAGTAATTTTAGCACGCTTAAGCTCGCTGTTCAGCTTATTTCGTAGTGACTTGAATTCTGTCAGCTGTGACGGGCATCGTGTGCGCAGAAATAGATGATAAAGTTTATTTTTATTTTTTATCATATCCAAGTGCGCACGCGTTACCCATGGTTTTCTTATCTTTTTAGATTGTTTATAGGTTTTGAAGGGAAAATGCTTAACGTAGATGCGCAGAAAAGTTTCAACAAATCTGCAATAAGCCTCGTTTACGTCTTTCGTTCGCGTGACATGTGACCAATCGCACTTACTGATTTCATGCCCGAACGACTGCAAGGCTGCTTGAGATAAGTGCTGAATAACGAGAGGCTCGAACTTGCGCTTTTTGTCAGTAACAATGCAATCAAATGCAGCAAATACAGGGCAGTGGTCACTTATACCTGATGCTAATGTTCCCGCGTGCAGTACTGTATTTTCAACGTTCGTGATAATTAAGTCAAGTGCTGAGGCAGTATTAAGTGTCACGCGTGACGCAGTACTAATTAAATTAGTGAAACCAGTAGAGCTAAGAATCTTTTGAAAATCGGCCGCCTCGCGTGTGCTCTCCAAAATGTTGATGTTGAAGTCACCGCCACAAACTAGATGAAGGTTGTTTACTGAGATATAATCTAGAAGATTTTCAAAAAAGGAAAAAAAATTGTATGTGTTACCATGGGGTGGACGGTATACAACGGTTATAAATTTTGTGTTTTCCCGCAGTGTCAGTATTTCATAGTCCTCAGTAACTTTGCAAAAATCTGGTACCAACACATATCTTGGACCTTCTTTAACATAGATAGCGACGCCACCACCTCGTTGTTGAGGCCTATTCAGAAAGAAATTATTGTAACCGGGTAAGCTTAGAGTGGTACATCCATCATTGTACCATGTTTCTGTGAGCAGTATGGCAGAAAATTTCAAACTAAATTCAGTGACAAAATCACATATTTCTTCGTGCTTAGAAGCAGCCGAGCATGTATTTATGTGCAGAACAGAAAAAAGATTTTTGCTGACTGGAGTAATATGACGTGGCAGGGCAAATTCGTGGTAATCCATCTTGACAAGTTTTTGGTTATTGAATAGCAACGAACATATGTAACCCTCAAACTAGTGAATTTTATCAAGGTCAGCCTCGTCCGCGATCTGAAACACTGCAGCGTCGTCAGACTGCCTCGCAAATATCCTGCCACCGAATGTCCACACAGACTTCCACTTGTGTTCATGCTTGCGTCTGATAGCCCTGCCAAGAAGCGATTTTAGCGCAGGGCACAAATGCTCATTAACGAAAATGGCATTTGGGCTGTTAAGCCCAATCTGCAAGTTAGTGAGCCGCGTCTTCTTCGCTTTCTTTAGGGTCACATCACGTTTTGCACGAGATTTGAACTGCACGATGATGTTTGATTTCTCTGGATTTCTCTGGATGTTTGATTTCTCTACACACTTGTGTGTCACACAAGTGTGTAGAAAAGCGTTTGACGATAAACGCCGCAAGATTTCACAACTTAGCTTGGACTAGCGTGGCACATATGAAAAAAAGGAAAGGACGACATAGACGTCAAGAAAGATAGGCGGTAAACTTCCAATTGTTTATTTCATGTCCTTAAGATTCGTCTTATACATACGTAACAACAAAAATCATCTTGCACATGGTCTCACTCCAAGATACGATAATTCTTGATTCGTCAGTGCAATTGATGACGTACTCACACACGTCTCCCATATCTGCTATGGCCTCGGCTTCTTTAATTTCAAGTGTCAAGTGATTCCGAGATCAGCCAATAACAATGCAGCTGTACAGATTGGGAGAGCACCCACAACCCTTGCGCCCACAATTGCTGACCCTCCCGCTAGCGCCTATCTTTCTTGACGTCTGTGTCGTCCTTTCCTTTTTTCTTCCATAGATCTCTTGGGCAATACACTTAAAGCCTCTATACCTTCCATAGGTAGAAGGGCATTATGTAAGCCTATACGGCCGCGATGCATGGTGGATGCGTGTTTATGTAGCGTGGCTGCTGACCCAGAAGTCGCGGGTTCGATTCAAGTCATGACAGTCGCATTTCGGTGGAGACGAAATAAGGAGGCCCGTGAACTGCACGGTGTCGGTGCACGTTAAAAGACTGAAATTGGTCTAAATTAACCAGATACCTTCACTATAGCGTCTATTATAGACTGTATTTAAACCAATAGTCCAACCAACCACTAAAAGTGATTTTGTGTACCTTATCTAACTAGATCAGAAAAATAATTATTTAGAAATCGGGTGTTATTTTCATGCTGAAAACCTACTTACTGGAGTGAAAAGTAAGGCCCAAATTTTCATTTATTGAATTGTTTGCTGGAATTCCAGTGCCATTATGGCAGTTAGTGTGACGTCACAGATTTGATTGCCTTTTCTCATATTTCGGCCGTCGTAGCGTAGTGAAGTTTTCTGGAAACTTCCTAATTTAGAGTCGCGCTCTTTAGATTAAAATCCAGAGCTAGACTGATTAGACGCCGTTGAAATCGTGACGGCCGAGCGAGCAATTGCAGAATAATCACAGTTTCATCGCCACCCGTCAATAGTTTCAACAGGATTTCTAGCTTATGAAGCTTCATCTTACGATATGATAGCAGAACTTTAGGTCAGAAAAATTGTTACATTGAAATTATTTCTAGGCTTCTCCTGGCAACCTCCAATGTGTTATCAAAATTTACAGTGAGAGGTCTATTGAGCTCCGGTGTTGAGCGGCCGTGAGACGTGAACGCTGTCCATCCATCCATAGTATTACATACATACATACATACATACATACATACATACATACATACATACATACATACATACATACATACATACATACATACATACATACATACATACATACATACATACATACATACATACATACATACATACATACATACATACATACATACATACATACATACATACATACATACATACATACATACATACATACATACAGGCCAGACGTACATACGTAGGTCTGGCCTGTATGTCTCTAGACGCTATGTTTGGCTAACCTGGAACCATGGGCGTTCAATTTTATTCGACTAGATTACATTCTCTGGGAACCCAGAAGCCACGCGGCAAAGAAGCGGACAGGGTATGTTCCTCGTGACATTAGGTGATTTGAGCTTGTACGTATACTTCTTTACGTTACCGGACACCGGATAGAATCTGCGCATGCACGAGTCTATACGGAATGTGAACCTTTATGTAACGTAAAATACTCACCGGATAGGCTTTACGTTCACGGCCCGGAGCAAGCCACCGAGTAAAGACAAGCCGAAGCAGAAGTGCCAACGGCGAACACGTTGTTTGACTAGGTATTGGCTCTGTCATCAACGGAATCGATGTCTGGGCGCAAGCGATTCAGTCTCAGTGATGACATCGCTCTGGTAAAGGAGGTATTGTATGTAAATCCTTTTCTTGAACCTGCGAGGTGGCTGAAGATAGCCGATCGGCTCTCCGAGGTGCTCGGCAGGTACTTCAACATTCGCCGTGTCAGGGAAAGGCTTAACTTAATCCTCCTGCGTTTTTTGCGAGACCAGAAGAAGAAAATTAAAAGGTAAGTGCGTATCGTATTGGACTTTGTTATGTACTGTTCTTTCCCATTGACAAAAATTGTGATTACTGGCTCCGCAATAGTTCCGGTAGAGAAGAGGAGCAGTCCGGCTGGAGGACCTCCTGCAGCAAGCGGCTGGCATAGCGGGCGACTGCGGCTACACGCCACAGCCATCAACCATACGACAGCTCGCTGAACGCGACGGCATTAAAAGAGCCACAGGAAACTCGGTCGCCCGCCCGCCAGCAAAACGTCGCGTCGACAACAGGGAAGAAGATGCCTTGGTAGCCTATCCGGAGTTCACAGTGGGGGACGGTGTTGAGCCCGCTAAGAAATGTGCTGATTTCGCAATTCTTACTCGTACTTAACTGATGGGGAGCCGTACACTTGGCCTGCATTGAATGTACAGGTGGTGTCGTTTGACAAATTGCATGATACAACAATGCTTCACCGATTGAGTAAGTTAAAAAGAGAGTATAACAAACTGGACAAATATTTGTAAACGTTTGCTTTCTGCACGATCATAGCAGGCGCAACCTCTTAAAGTTTTCTGTGTGAAATCTGAAGGCAGCAGCCATGCTTGCAGCACACTTTGCGGCCTGTTGTATGATTTAGGTGCTACCTGTGTAGCACTGTGGTATATTTACCAGATAGGTGGAGACAGAGATATAGCAATGTTTAAAAAGATTCTGGGAAATGTTTGCTTGGTTGCCTAGCTTGCTACTTCTGGTGTCAGGTGGTTACCGTGATGTATAAAAGGATTGCATGTACAAAAAGATATGTCTACTCACAAACACACACATGCTCAGAAAAGAGTCACAGAGAGAACCTTGAACATGAGTTATATCAAGTGGCAAAATTGACAATGGTACAGACATGACATGCAGTCAGCTTGCATACCATGGGCAAATTGGAATATCTTCATGCAAGCCTTCATCCTGCAGTAGACGTGAAATTCTTATGAATATGCAATTGTTTTCTGTGTTACATAATCATTTCACCAGTTACATGACATTTTACTAGGTCAGAGCTTGAACTATTCTGCCAAAGGTTGAGCAATAGCTGTCTCAACAATGAAGGCTGTGATATGCCATTTAGTATCTAGCAAAGATTAGAACAACTTCACTCTTCTGAACTAAACAGCGGGGTTAAATGTCTAACCGATTGTTGGGCTGAGGTACTGGCTAGATTTAAGGATCAAGCAACAACATGTGAACCTGATAAAGTTTTTTTTGTTAAAAAAATAGATGACACTTTCCCCTTCAATAGCTTTGCACAAAGCTGAAATAGACTATTTAGAAGTGTACCTGAAATAATTGTCTAGCTGGAGTTTGTAGATGTTATTTTAACATATGGTTCTCCATTTTTCTATAATTATTTTTATTTATGTGTAACCTACTAATTATCTATAAGTACTTGTATTCCCTCTCTTTTGTTTGTTTTTTGGTTTAGAGCTCTTGTGCTATAACAGATCGAACTTCTGCTGGCTATATTAAGTAGATTTCAATAAAAATTTGTTTTCTTCCTGACCAGCAGATCGTGCAAGCATGTCACAGGCTCAGACACTGCTTAACTGAATGTATGAGCCGGAGAACCTAGAGTTTCACATGGATCTGCCTGACTATGGTGAGTGAAGATACAGTGAGAAACTCTGAAAGTTTTTCATTACACACGTGCTGAATACACTGTTGCATAAACTAGTGGATGCTGTAGCACGCATAATTGGGGAAGTTGGTGTTAATTCATTTTAAGACTAGGAAATGCACGTACACAATTACGAACATAAGGAAGAAATGGCAACATCATTGACCCCTTAAAATAGACCTAAATAGTCATTTACAGTCAAGTGGGCCTCTCAGCATGGCCTGAAATTACTTTCCATTATTTTTCTCTTTTCTTTTATCTGTCATTTTTAGCCTTGCAGTGGGTTTTTGAAACTACTAAGGCGCAATAGGGGCTAGGTAAGAGTTTGTGCATCACCCTGTGTTGTTTGTCATTTTTTTTGGTCCATGTTATACCTGGGAGATCATCAAGAATAAGGTTTTTCAAGTAATTGCACCAGCACTATTGAGCGCTAGCCTCCAGCATGTAAATAAGGCGCTGGAAAGAGCCTGTATTTCTCATCAAAGGAGCTGCTGCATGAGAGGAGTTATTGCCGATGTGTATTGGAAAGGAAAGCTGGGTTCAAGCTCAAAGCACACAGCACAGCTCTTATGTTGGTTCACTTGTGATATACAGACAACCCGACGGCCTCATGCCCTGCACCTGACCGCATCGCAACTGCTGCACCCAGCCGTGCTCAAACCCCAACATCTAGTCCTTCAGATGTTGCTGCTGCAGGTTTGTAATCCCTAGTTTTGTTGGTGCATGCCTACAGATTCAAATTATTGTCGTCATAAGTGCTTTCAACATCAACAAAAGCGACTTTAGGTACAGCTATTGAGTGTAGGAAATCATTCAAGATGGCCCGAAAAATTCTATTTTGTGCTACGAAAGAAATACAGGGTCAGATTTCAGCTGTTGCTAACATTTGCACCAAGTCCTTATTTAAATTAATATGAGTTCAGCAAAGAACATTGTTTTGTTTTTTAGTACAGTATTTTTGTTTTATGCAATAATAAATTGATAAGAGAATAAGTACCTAATAAGTATAAGGAGTTTCAGTATGTTCAAAAACTAGTTGCATAGTTTCATCAAGGATCCACTTCTTTTAGTTGCCTTTGCTGCTTTACTATCTTTTCTTTGTCTCCCTGAGAATAAGTCTGCTTTATGTGCATTAGGACTCAAGTAGCAGCCTCTTTCTCGACTCGTTTACTTGTGATCTCTTGGACTGCCAGGAAATGCAGCTGTGCGTGGGAGCCCCCTGATGCCCACACTTGTGAGACCAAATGGGTGGCCAACACTCGCGTGCCTCTGCAACGTGTGTAACAAAAAAAAGCTTGTTCGTATCAGTCTATTTTGTATTTTGCCTAGTAGAAAACAAGAGTATCATTCAAAATGCAGGTACACAATTGTAAACAAAAATGCTTGCTATTGAAGGCAAGAGTAAAAAAAACACTTTATTTGTCTAGTAAATCTTTCTTTGGGAGAGCTTATTACTCTGTCCCCCAAAATCTCTGAGTATATGGCTTTATCGCATCTTTAGTCTTGGCCAGGAAAGGAGACACGGGCAAACCAGTGTCTCATGTGTCCTTTTATGTTGGGCAAATTTATGATGTGGCATGTGCTTGGGTATGCCATCGTCTGGGTGCTGTTGTGGCCTTCAATAGATCCACACTCTCAGGGACATGTGGCCACTCTCACTGTGAGAAATGTTTAAATGTTGAGCACTTGTGATCATCTTCCAATCAGTTGCAATGATGTGGACTTGCAGTGAAGTCAAGGTGGCAATAAAATGTGCTACTTTTTAGTGCAGTGAAGTGTTGCACGTTACGATTCGTATGAAGCATTTGCTGTACTAGGAGACTATTAAAGTATTCCAGTAAATATTCCAGAACTAAATTGTTATTAGAATTGTCATCACCTTTGCTTTGTTGCCAGAAAATATGTAATGTGTGTAGCCAAAGAGCATTTGCATTAACTTCAAAGAGCCAAAGACATGGAGTAGGTCATCTTTGTTTTAAGATTTTCTTTCAGAAATTTGTGGATGATTTTTTAGCACAAGTTTATGCAGCTTCATTAGTAATACAGAAAGAGCTCGTTAATTTGACCTATATGAATTAAGAAAATTGAATGACTCAGAAGTCTTCCCTGGCCCCGGCCAGCATTTGTATAGTTCATTGCCATCAAACTTGTTGATTTGGTTACATTTGGTTCCAACGTGGGTAATATGAATGATTCGCGAAGCCCACTAAGCATGAAGTGCCGCAGGCGTTGCTACAGATACCAGGCACGAAGGTACGAAAACAGCATTTGCAGGCGACTTTGAGCGAGTGTACTTACTCTCACCAAGTGTCATTTTGGCAGCTCTCTGCTACACGAGGAAGCGAAGTGTACTTCATCTTTGTTTATGATTGCAGTGGCAATGGTTGGGTTTGTAGGCCAATATATAGTTGTTACTTTTGCACCCGTGCCTCATCGTCGGACCACATTGTCTTCGTTGAAGTAGCACAAGTGGCACACGCCATCCTAAACGACTAGAGAATGACTCGCCTACACATGTGCAAGTGTGTCTGGAAGTAAACTACGCGACGAACGCGCAGTATTGCACAGCATGTGCTGCCGCATTTCCGCAGCGGACGGGGCCGCAAACTGCCTGAAGGAGAGAGTAGCGAGAGTTGTCGATTAATGACTTGTTTTAGTATATAGCAGAATTCCTTATAACGAAAACAATAGTTTGAATATAGTATGAGGACCGCTTTAGGCAACAGCGTATTTTTGTGCAAGCTACTGGGGCCGAGGCTACAGACTTGATCAAAGCGAAGTGAGGTTAGGGAACGCGCTTGCCGTAAAGTGTACTTTGTGGCGAGTGACACTAAACTTGCTCGTCTGACAGTGCGCAAATGACACTCGCGGCTTAGTGTACTCGCTGAAAGTGCACTTACGTTGCCAGGTGTGATAGGGGTATAACAGGCATTTCTTCGTTTTCTTGATACTTTTGGTAATTCAACATTAAATAACTAAACCATTTTTTTGGTCCTGTGTTGTTTGACTTAACGAGCTTTTACTGTATCAGAAATCGGACAGAGTCAGCCAGTTAAAAGGGGGGGGGGTTGAAATGTACTGCATAAATTTGCATGACTCAGTTAGTGATTGCCCTTTCAGAGTTGTCAGTTGATTCGCAGCAGTGCAGGGCACAAAGTAACCCGTGCTCACCCTTTGCCTGCTGCGACTCGCACTTCAACATCAGTGAACTCCCGAGCCACTCCAATCAAATGTATGCATGTAGGCAGTTGTAAGTCCACTAACACCGATTTTCAAAGCTGGGTTTACTTTCTTATACAAATCTCCTGTGTACAGGCATGTCTCTGAGCGAGTGTAAAGGTCCAGAAGTGCTGCTAAGATTTGAATGGTTCATGCATGACGTCGGGCTACAGTATAAATTCTGGTGACTTCACACACCCGAATGAACACATGCGATGTCAGGTACCAAAGCATATGAAATTGCTGCTTGCATGTTGCATTTTCTGTCACTTCTCCTCGCTGTTCGATCGCAGTAGTTCTTCATACTTTCAATCAAGTAAAGTAAAACGTGGCTTCTGTCATTGTGTGTGCATTCCAACATCGTCTGAATTGATCACAAGGCAAGAAAATAATTTTATTGCGATTTGTTGTTGTGACAGTAACATTTTGCCCTGTATGAACTTTCAGTGGCAAAATAGGCCACAATAGATACAGGTTCCATAGATTCGTTAACTATTGGGTGCTACAACAAGTGTGCAGCAACTGGATGCCAGCCAGAACAACACTTGGTCCTTCTTTGACCCACATGTATATAGCAATAGATGATGGAACGTGTGTAATGTCACCATATCTAGCGTGAGCATGTCGCCAACTCATGTGGCCACACTCTGTCTTGACGTCAGTATACAGTATATGAAACAAAACCAGCTTTTTAGAAACGTGTTGCATTTGCTTTTTAAAGTGTAGTCCAGTGTATAAGTGAATTTTTTTGATTTTGAGGGCTTGACCTTTCATTTGATGCATAGAAACAACTTATGAAATTTCTGCCAGTACTCTTTTAAGTATTCGCAACATTTTGTTGCAAGCAATTCTGTGTGTGCAGAGGCAGCTTGACTATTATTGCAGTATTTACCTGCCTGTGTTTAATAAATCTAGTGTTTTGGAATAGTACTGTACAGTAGACTCTCGTTAAATGAATGTGAAGAAACTAGAAAACGTTTTCTATTTAACAGTAGTTCCGAGATAAAAAAAGTGGAGAATGAAGTGGAGAAAAAAGTGGAGTACGAAAGCAACCGTGCTGAAGGAAGTTGTTTCATTTAAGCAACGGTTCCATTTAATATATTTCCCTTTACAGAGAGTCTACTGTGTTAAAAAGAACTATGTGTGCTCAGTAGAATGTCATGGTGCTTTGTAAACTGTTGCACTTGCTCATCCATTTGAACCCAAGACAGTTAACTGTTCCTTGTAAATTTGTGCAGGTCCACAGTGGCACGCTGAGGCAACATATTGAGGCCCGCTGTGATCAGAACACTGCAATCGAGAACCGCCACCTCCAACTTGAAGAGGACCAGCTGGTATTCGAGATAAAGCCCCATGAACAGGAAATGAAGCTGAAAGAAATGGAGCTTGAACAGAGGTAGGCGGAGCAGGAGGCGAAATTCAAGCTAAAGGAGCTTGAGCTCCTGCAAAGGCACTAGTTGAGGAGCACTGGCACAACAGGGGCTATCAACAAGTGCAGCTTGAAATTATAAAGTCATTCATAAATAAGTAAATGTATCCGTTTGAGCCTTCATGTAACTAAGTCGGACATAAATAAGTACTTATTAGGGGCCATGACAGGGTCACCCTCCGTACTGCTGTTCTCAGCTAAAAATTGTAGAGCGTCTATTGTTCCTGTAACTGTATGAAAAACAGACATTCACAAAATATTATCTAATTGCTAAGTCGGCTATAGAAGTCTCCGGCTATAAACCTCTCTCACTGCCAGCTACCATTATGTTGCCATGGGGTGTGGGACGTCATGTGTTTAATGCAGGAGATCTGTCTTTTCCTGAAATTCAGCCACTGCAAATTCTTCGATTTTTCAATATCAAGGCATACAAAAGTTAAAGTAGCTCCATTGTACTGCAACTGGCCATGAAACAGTTCTTGGACGGAGTAAAGACGCTCACAAATCAAGTGGCTTATTATGTCATGGTTCACAAGTACTGTTGTGAGGCTACCAGGCCACATGCGTGTTTATAAAAATCCTCATTATAAATTAAGTGTTCAACCCAATGTGCTGAAATTTCACCAGCTTATTTGTCAATAGCAAAGGACCAACTTTTATAATACAGATTACGAAAATTGCTTGTCATGGCTCCTTGGAATGAACATTAAATAGAAACAATGACTTGGTTTTAGATTGACAAACTGCGCTCTGGGAACTCTAACCCCATGTTTCACAGTTAGAAATTACAGTAAAAGCTCGTTAATTTGACACCCGTTAATTCGGATAATTCAGACGGCTCTATTGGTCCCGGCCAAAGTGCATGTTAATCTATGGGACCAAGCCTTCGCTATTTCGTCGGAATTCGGCTCCGCACCGCTTAATTCGGACAAATGCTGACGGCTGCTGCTACACAAAAGTGTGATAAAGCAGCGCTGGCACCACTGGTGTGAAACTGAAACCTGAGTGGCATCGCCATCATCATCAACTAGTGGGGGCGATCGCAGCGTCACCGAACGTCGGCGTCTTCTTTCTTCTCCACTCAGCGCCTCCGACGCCATTTTCCCTTGTGTTGTCGTGTCGGAACTATCTCTTCTTGCGGAGTTCTCTTTTTCTTTCATTGTGACCGTATTTGCATGCCACCACCATCGTGCGCTACAGTGATGGCAACGCCGAAAAAGCAGCAGAAATACGACACGAAGAACTTGGCGACTAAAGTGGAAATTTTGGAAGCACTGAAGAACGGCGAAGCGCGATAGCAGGTTATAACCAAGTACAACATGAAGCGGAGCATGTTGGGAACGTACGTGAACAATGAACAACAGATTCGACAAGCCTTAGAAAGCGAGAAGTTTCATGCCTCTAGAAAGCGGTTGCAAACCACAGCTCATCCCCAGCTCGAAGAAGCTTTGCTTTGGTGGATTACTGACTGTCGCAACGCGCATCTGCCTTTGAGCGGACCTCTCATCATGGCACAAGGGGAGAAGTATAATGCAGTGATGAACATTGAATCGTTCAAAGCGTCAGAAGGGTGCTTTCCGAGGTTTCGAGAGAGGCGCGAACTTGTCTTCAGGAGTGTGTGCGGCGAAAAGGCCAGTGTTGACGGAAGCGTGACCACCGAGTGGAGAAATGTGAAGCTTCTATAGCACATCGCCGCATATGAACCATGTGACGTGTTCAATGCAGATGAAACTGCTCGATTTTTCAGAGCTCTGCCCGACAAGACGGTGACTTTCAAAGGGGATGCGTGCATTGGTGGCAAAAAGTGCAAGCAAAGGATAACTGTGCTTCTTGCCGCCAATATGACTGGCAAGGAGCACTTGCCACTACTTCTCGTCGGGAAGGCGCTTAAGCCACGTTGTTCTAAGAACGTCAAAAGCCTTCCTGTCGAGTACACAGCGAACGGGAAGGCATGGATGACATCGGACATTTTTCACGGCTGGCTGCAGCAGTTGGACCGGCACTTCACGTCAAACGACCGCAAGATAATTATGGTTGTTGACAACTGCAGCGCCCATAACTGTACAGTCGAACTGAAGAGCATCAAAGTAGCTTTTTTGCCGCCCAACACTACGTCTGCTCTTCAGCGGATGGACCAGGGTATCATTCACTACATGAAGTCGAAGTACCACAAGCACCTGCTAGAGCGAATGATCCTATGCTCAGAAGCTGGAAAGTTGTATCAAGTGGACTTACTTGGCGCAGTGCACATCATCGCCCACGTGTGGAAAAACACTCCGCCGCAAGTCATCGCCAACTGTTTTCGGCACAGCGGTTTTGTGAGGCCCGAGCATGCAGCAGTAGCTGACGATAGCATCGAGGAGGTGTCAGCCAAGTCTACCGACGATGACTGCCCGACTTTCGATGCTGTCCTTCCCACAGATGTGACCTTTCAGGACTACATCGCGATTGATCATGGTGTCGCCACGACTGGTCTCCTGACCGATCAAGAGATTATTAATGATGTCACGGGCCCCCATGAAGACCACGATTCCGACGAAGAATCATGCGAGGAGATACAGCCACGACCTCATCGCACCTCACGGGAAGTCTCGGAGGCGCTGTTAATAATAGAGGACGCTTGCCTGAACACTCCCGACAGCTTGCGTGCTGTTGGCCATTTGTAAAAGTTAAGAAAAATTGTGATGTCAGCCGGAATCTGCGCGAAAACGCAGACGACAATTACAAGATACTTCAACAAATAAAGGTATGCTTCTGCAGCTTGATTTTAAATGTTGTTTTCCCTGTTCATTCGTTCCTTCGGCATTCGGTTAATTCAGACAGTTTTTCCGGTCCCGTGAAATCCGAATTAACGAGCTTTTACTGTAATTATTTGTGTAGAAAATTGAAGTTGAAGTTTCATTTTTATTTAGCACCTGATTGTTCATGCACTTCATTAAAAAAATCGATAAAGCAAGGCAATACACTGAGACATCTGCTAGTGCCAGTGGTCAAAACATGTAGTTCTAGCATTTGTCAAGTCATCTTTTGTGCAACAGAGACCAGCCACTACAGTCGAGGGGAAATATATTCTTCTAAATTTGGAAAAGAGTTGAAGTAGAAAAAATAGCAGTGTAGTAATCTAATACAGAAGTCATAAAATCGCTTGAATAGCACTGCAGAGGAAGGTAGGGGGGGGGGGGGTAATGTAATAGTATTTGTAGAGTTTTTATGTCCCAAAACCACTATATGATTGTGGAAGACGCCGTAGTTGAGAGCTCCGGAAAGTCTCTCCATGTGGTGATCTTAAACATGCACCTAAATCTAAATACACGGGCATCTCGGGTTTCGCCATCAAAGTTCGAACTCTTATGCGAAGAACCTTCAATACGATGATTTGTATCTGTGATGTTTCTTACTTTGTTACATGGAGGTTTAGGTATATTTTATAAACAATTTTATGGTTGTACAAAACTACAACAGTTGCTTTTGGTGATGCTTTGCTGTTAGCTGTTCAACAAGCTCTGCAGATAGCGCCTCCTGTTTGCCACTCGGTTTCACCTATACATCGCCTCTCTGTCTCACATAAGGCCAGTGGAAAATGTACGAGGTCTGTTAGAAAAGTATCCAACCCTTTTTTTTGCAAGCACTTGATGGATTTGGAACAAGCGCGCTTGCATTAGCCGACTTTGAACCTTCATGTGCACGTGTGAATTTTTTCCGGCCTGGCAAATTCGTCAGTCGCTGGGATGCAGTGGTTGAGTGAGGTGTGCGCAGTGCTCTTATTGGTTTCACATTGCAAGGAAAATTAGGGAGCGACTGGAGCAGCGCTAGAATGCTTCCAACAATAGCAGCACTGGTAAGAGAAGTCTGTAGAGTCCCAAGGGGCTACTTTAAGGGTGTTTAGGTTTACAATGCTCCAATAATGCCTGTTTTTTCTCTTTCACCAGAGGCCGGATACTTTTCTAACAGACCTCATATGATGCCTGCAGGTGCATATATGCTTGCATTGAGTGACAGCCTCCTCTTCATTGTTAAATTTGTTGTTTCCCTAATTTTATTTGAGCCTGAGACATTTTAGCTATGGGGCACAAACTCGAGATTCAGATGTTGCCTCTTTCTCTCACTTTATTGTTCAAAACATACAACTTTATTGAATGTCTATCAAGGTTTAATGCAATATCGGCTTGGCCCGGCAAGGGGAAACGTCAAAGCCTTGCCTCAAAGCCGCCTCTTGAGCTTGCTAGACTGCTCACATTCAGACGCCAAAGTTTGAGATGTGCAGAGCAGTAGCCAACCAACCTCAATGAAGGGGTCTTCAGAGTAACTGCAAGCATTCTGGCAACATAACTACAACCCTATAACATGTGTTAAAGTGTTGCACATCCTTTCTGGTATGACTTTCACGTGTCGTCCTGATGGTTGTCCCAATATATCCATCTTAGACGGACTGATTTAGGGAAGTTCTTCATCTAGAGCTGTCCCCAGAAAATGGCCTGTCTGCTGTTTAGTTTGGAACTAAGCGGTGGGAATATCCTTCTTGTGTTAACATATGCTTTTGTTTTTTTCATTATAGCTAGTGATCCTTTCCTTATAAACAAGGTATGTTCCTTATTGTGCGAGAGGCATGTCTGTGTTCAGCGCAGCATGTCTCTGGCCGTCAGGTGTGTAGTCTCATTTTTATTTGAGAGGATGTCACGTTCTGTGGTGATGTGAGTGGGGAACTACAGGGTGGTCGAGCTCACATTTAGGGATCTGCCCGCTTTTTCCAGAATGGCCAAGGCTTCCTAGGGAATCGTGCCTTTAGCGTAGTTTTTGATTGCTATTTCAGGTTTGCATTAGACAACTTCGCATACCTGATTTTTTAGGGCCATTGGAATATTGTTGCAATATTCAGAATGAAAATCTCGCTCAGATTGGAATAAAATGATGTGACTTGTCACCCCCTGGACAACTGCCAAAATTACTGTCAATATACCAACTATAAACTCTTGTGCCTCTGCACTCTTCCCGCAACATTTAGTGAAGGTGCTGGCTACGACAATGGAACTTCTCAGTAAACGTCATGTGCTTGCCGCCACCATGGCAAACCGACCGTCAATGTCTTAGTCAGCGACAATGGCAAACCAAGCGTCAACAGTTATGCCAGTCTCAACCACCTGCTGCTCGATGATCATACCTTCTCGCCCCCGAACTAGAGCATTATCGTCGGCAATTTCCCGCCAAGATCTTGCCACTCCCCGTCTTCTCCAGGTCAGCGGACATGTTCACCGCTCATGCACCACTTTTTGTCCCCATCCACAGGCTGCTTCACTTCCGGAAACTAGGTAGTGCTTAAAGTGGTTAATGTGTCCCTTTTATCTAGATGATGTGATCATGTTTTTGGCAACTTTATAAAGCCACCTGCAGCAACTCCTATGACCGCGTAGGGTGCCGCTTCTTCTGTCCAGGTCTCTATCACTCTGTGCGACACTATGTCGCTTCTTGCGACCTGTGTTAGTGGCGAAAAACGCCTGCTTTGCCTCCTGTTGGTTGTGTTCAGCCAATTGACGTCCCGACAGAACAATTCTTCCGTGTGGGCCTCGACCTACTTGACCTATTCCCTATAACTACCAAAGGCAACAGGTGTGTAGACATGATCACCATCATTTCTCAATCACCGCACTGCGCCTCTCGTGCAGCTGATGCTAACTCGAGCTGCGCGAGGATTAAAACAAGCTCACGCGCCTGGCAGTTTCGACGTGGCAGCCGCCTCCGCTCCACTTCGGCAATCGAACAAAGCAAAGAGTTTGACACGACCACGTTGGCCGCTGTCTTGTCTTCCTCTCTCGCTACATTGGTGACCCGGAGACGCGCCATCGGCAACCATGTTTCCGCCACTCTGCCCGCCAGTGCCGCCGTTCCAATCTACCTACCCCAAAAGTATGGTTTATGCAGCTCGACGCCGTTCTTGCGGTGAATGGCAGCACGGACCAGCCGCTGATGCACGCTATTCTTCTCAACGCCCTTACGATGCCCTCTGCACTACAGTGCTCACTCACAATGGCCACACGTACTGCCCGCTTCCGTTTACCCGCACCTGGCATGTTTCTCAGGCGTCGCAGAGCAATGTACGAACCGGCCTACAGCCCTCCATTGGCCGCTACCTCGGTACCCCGGCTTCGACTACTTCTACCCCTGATCTGATTGCAGAAACATCCACTCCTGCACCTGACCACGAGGTAGAAGATGCCCCCACTGCGACTTATGTCCTCTCCGAGAGGTACATTCCCTCAGAACCCCCATGTGCAGCTTCGTCTCACGTGCCTGCCACCTGCACGCCTTTCGTGACATCGACGGCACGCGACACCGTGGCCCTACCCGACTCTACAACGGCTACCTGGCTGCACGCCTCGGAGTCGGGCGCAGACATTCTTCCGCCCACTATTCATTTCCCAGTCGCGGAACCTTCACCATCCCCAATGTCCGAAGGGGACTCTTTACCCACAGAGTTTCTTAATATACACTAGAGGGAATTCTGGCGGTAGTGTCTATGGAAGCTGCAACGCACGGCGCTTCAGTGAGCATGGGATTGATTGGTAGTACACACATTTGTCTAAACTTCATACTTCTGGCCTGCTTTTGGCTCCATGTGCTTTCGTGTAGCTTGAAACTGTTTTCTCATGAAACAAATATCAGTAAATGTCCAGCGAATGCACTTCACCACCCTATTTTTTGGAATTACCTTTCCAAATCGGGTCACGAAACTCAAAAGTGTTGAATCTTTCTTTCACAACAAAACCAAAACACGGCAATAAATGAAGCCGCAAGTACGATTCACCGCCCGCAAGTATGAATACTAGACAAATGTGTGTACTAGCCATCATTCCCATGGTCGCTGAACGATCACAGCGCCAGAGTGCCCTCTAGTTAATTTTGAGAAACTCTATGTCTCTACCAGCCTCAACGCTTTGCGCGTCCTGTCAGCAGCGACCAGCATCGCCCTCACAGTCTCCCACAGCCGAAGTTAAAGCCACCAGCCATCTACCACGGCCAAACTTCCGAGACGCTGCGAGTATGACCGACGCTCCTGAGGACGACGTGCTCAGCCCACCTACGTCAGAGCAGACCGTATATCTCACACCTGCCATACAGACACCCATCTTCCATACTGACCTGCGCACGAACTCACGTGCGCCGACTACTGAAGGTGCGTCCACAGCTGCTGGATCCCATGACATGCCTCCTACTGAGCTCTTGACGGAAACCGTGGGCCAGCTGGCGGGTAACTGGAATGTAGCCTTACCCATTTACAACCACATATGTCATTCACCCCTACCCGATGTGTAAAATGCTACTTACCCACTGCTAACGTAAGTGGTCAAGTCCACTCATATTCAAATACGGCTCAAGTCACGACACCTGTGTACCGACATCGGCACCAGTGCTGTGCATGCCCGGGAAAGCACCATCAAAGTCGTTGCTTGTCGATAGGTGGTCTGCAACACTTAACTATGCCACTTCTAATTGCTTCACGCGCAGGGGCCAAATCCGCTTTTGTACACCCGCCCTCACCTCACCCTGAACGCACCTCTACCTGCAATGCTCACTCGCGACACCCTGTGCACTCCCAGCTGGCCCCAGCTGGTCATCCTGTCACCCACTTGTGTGCAAACACAGCGATCTAAAGTTTACTTCTTCGTTCACTGCACAACTCTCAGTGTCGCCCACCAGAGACCCACTGGTTCCCAATGGTCACTACACATTGACAAACTGGACTTCCCAAACGGACACCTTGCGGATGGTCGTTTATGAATATAGTCTCTTTCTCTTTCTTTGTTATATAAACTTCAAATCGCGCAAAGCGCTAAGGGGGGAGCCCTGTAGGCATGATCATCATCATCATTTCTCGATCACCACGCATCACCTCTCGCGCAGCTTATGCTAGCTCGAGCTTCGTGAAGATTAGAACAAGCTCACGCCCTGCCGATTTGGACGTGGCAGCCGCCGCCGCTCCACTTCGGCAATCGAATAAAGCAGCAAGTTTGACACGACCACGTTGGCCGCCATCCCGTCTTCCTCTCTCTAAGGTGGATCGCCATTGTGACATATCATGCAGCAAGATACGCCATTGCACGAGCAATGCCGACCAGCTGTGCAACAGATGTTGCGAACTTTCTACTCCTTGATGTTACCCTTTGCCACAGCGCCCTTCGACAGTTACAAACGGATCGTGGCCGTTACTTATTGTCAAAGGTCGACGATGGCCCATTCCGCTCCTGAGCTTCTGAACACAAGATCGCTACCGCATACCACCATTAAATGAAGGGGCTCACCGAGCGACTAAACCACATTCTTGACTGACATGCTGGCCACGTACGTTTCCGACGATCACCATCACTTTGTCCACCGCTTTACCGTACATTCATTTTGCTTACAATTTGTCCCGTCACGAAAACGCTGGATTTTCACCATTTTATTTTTTGTATGGCTGTGGCCCTGTCTTGCCGTTCGACACATTCCTACCATCTGGTGTCATATTCTCAACGACCAATTACGCCCGCGATGCAATCACTTCGGCCGCCCATGCCCGAGAAGTCGCTCGTCAAGACCTCGCAAGCTTCTCAAAAGCAACGCTACGATCATCAGCACCAAGACACAATTGCCTCTTGGTTCTCTCAGTGCGAGGGTGTTCTCTGGACACCCTCGCGCTGTTTTAGCTCGGCTGAAAAACTACTCTCTTGTTATCCTGGTCCGTACAAGACATAGGCCAATATTGTGACGTGGTATACGAAATTGCACCAGCTGACGTGTTTTTGCTACGTCACATCAACAGTGACGTTCATGCTGCCAGGATCAAACCATATATACTTCGCCTTAACTAATGCTCCGTGATTTGTACCGGGATGGAGCTACGCTTGCCGGGAGGATGATGTTGCACTAAAAAGAACGAGAAAGCTCGCTTCGATTGGAGGAGATAGACCTGACACATCACCGCCTGTGCAATCACTACAAATACTGTCAAAACACCAACTCTGCACTCGTGTGCCTGTTTTCTTCCCGCAACAATATGGCTACTTCCTCTGCTATTTCTAAATGTTCCACACGTATGCTGCATGTAATTTCAGCTTTGAAACCTGTCTATCATTACGGCAGTGTAATTAGTACTCTTGTAATACTCGGTCACGTTAACAAAGCATGCAATTTACTCTCTGCCAAAAAACAAAGCAAAGCCTCCGCTTTTGCCTTTCATCGACCTCTGTTGTAGTCGAGGTGCACGTGTCCATGAATATTATTAGTCACTGCAATGGTGTCCCCAATTTTTGTGGCGATATAAATTTTCTGGCCATGCTTGTGGTAAATTGTGCCAAGTTTGTTCATAATTTGTTTTTCTATGGTGGTGGTTGACACGCATTCAAGCTGCGAAATGCATCATGCTTTGGCTATTTCTTCCAAGATGTTGTGTATACCCAGCTTGGTCAAAAGCTAGTTGAAATTATTTGGCTGTGCACAAAGTGTCTTCATTTTAGGGGCTATCATGACATGTTATTGTGATATTAAATGTACCTGAAATTTGTTACATGTACTGAATATCTCTAATGTCCCTGAGCTATTTCTCAATAAATCTAGTCAGTTAATTATGTGATAGACAATAAAGGGAAGTATATTTACATTGCTTAGCCGGCTCTTGTTCAGATGTTGCCTCGCTTTCATTTTGTAGATCAAAGTTTCTGGCTGGGCTAAAATAGTTTTAATTTTGTGGTCTCATGTGATACATTCTCTGATGCTTTTTGTACCTGAAGACTGGAAGTTTTACAAAGATGCTTTGGAAACCTTGAGTGCCCCAGAGGAGTAGGGACTTTAGTAATGAATTATGTCTAACAAAATAAAACCAAATATGTTTTTCACCAGGTTTGTCACATTTCATGCACACTTTGGGACATTGAGTGAGCGTGAGTCTCTATCCTAGGCCATGATTTTTCTACTCCAAACTACTATATGCTATTTTAAAACATCGACACTGGGTGAGATACTGAACAATCCTTTATTTTCACACAACTGCAGAAACCTGCATAAAGCCTACACATCTTTCAGCACAAAACAGATATACATCTATGCAACTGCAAACCTCCCATCAAATTATACATCAAAGCAACCACAAATCCTAAAAACGCATAGCATAAGAGGCACAAAGTATGTTAAGGGCCTTTTTATGTGTGTTGGGTATGCGTGAACAAGAAAGATATGCTGAAACAGACACAACAGAAGTCTTCAAACTAGTGTACGAAGTCCCATAAGAAGCACTCAACAAGCATAATTGTGTTATCGGTGTGAAACACTACGTGGTGCATATTTTTGGTTGGGTGTCTCATTTTTGGCACTCGCTATTCCGCAGACTTTGCACAAGCAACCTTTGCAAAATATTTGACCATTATTGCCCAGCCATCTGCATCAAAATGGATATATATCTACATATTTTGCAAAATGGGCATAAAAGTTTGTTTTAAATACATTTAAGGTGTGCTGCAAATAAAATAAAAATGGGTTTAGAGCATGAGCATTCGCAGAGGGTGCTGCTACAGGTTGTTGCTTTCATTCCTTCGACATAACAAGGTGTCTGGCTCTCATCCCCGTATTTTCATTACATGGTGGTTCATGAAAAAAGTTTGAGATTTTTAGGTGTTGGGCGACCCGATAACACCACCATGATTACCTTGTCATGTGCATAGACACATACACACACGTAGTTCACCAAACTTAATCGCGGCATTCAATAGATCATCTTACAATAGACTAATGGAAAAATGCAGACGTGGGTAGCTGTTAGGTTCTGTCGGCACAACGAGCAAGTTTTGTTATTTTTGGAATGTCAGAGGTGTCTCCTGAACACTCCTTGAAGAACGACACCACTATAGAATAAGTGCACTTAAACCAGAACGCATAACACCTAAAACGACAGAAAATAACAGTGTAGAAATAATCACCCCTACATCTCAAGATAAGTCATGAAGAAAGGCATAAGCTACATGTCTAGTGTCAGACAGTTGTGCACTACTCTGTTCCTAACATACTGGTATGTGCGGAGATAAGGGATGACACAGGAGTACATCCCACCAAGGTCAGTAATGAAGAAGATGCCTTAAAGCGAAGCACAGCAGCCAATAAAGGGTATCGTAGCCATTAGTGTCTAGCGCCTCAAGGATTTGTCATATCAGGCAACCTCCCAGAGATCGGGCTACAGATGCCAGCACCGCACCTGGGCAAGGGGGATAGGCATTAGGCAGCGCATATACAAATACTCAGCAGCCATGCTTCATTCAGTGGCTCAGGGGCTGACACTATACTGCATTTACTACGTGTATGCACATGTTCTCGCACCAGTAAAAATATAAAAATCTTAATCAGCAGAAAGCTTTCATCGATGTGCATGAATGTACTCAAACAAAAGCCTGATTAATGAGACAAGCATGTTTTCTTTTTTCAGACAAAAATTACCACTGCCTTCAGTCAGTCACTAACAATGCCACATAAACGCTGACGACAGTGTAACAAGGATGAAATTTTTAGTTAAGTTACACGACATGATATATAAGGCATGTCAACTGAATTATTTCCAATGTCTGGCTTCTTTAAAGAGTTCTTAAATCTAAGCAGACGGTTGCACGCGGTAACGCTGTTTTTAGTACAGTTTAAGTACTGTTGTGTCACTGTTTATGTGGTAGTAATATTTTTATGTGGCGGTACCACGGCCAGATAAACACAACTAAGGCTCCTAGCAGGATCAATAAACTACAGTGCTATAGAAACAGGTTGTTGTAGAACTATGGGCCTGCTGATGGCCGTCCAAATGTGTGCTCCCGACACAGGAAGCGGGGCGCTATGATGCCCCACGAGGCAAGGAGTTCGACGAAAACTACTGCAATGGTTCTCGGCTTCCCGGCCACACCACCCTGCTTGAGAAGAGTGGTGTCCGGGTAGATGACAACCAGCCTCGATAATTGAGCGTTGTGAGCAGCAGCCCTTTTTTTGCTCCATTCCACGAACGTGAGACGTATGCCCCAGCCCTTCTCACATCAAGAAAGGGACACGTTGATAAAATGCGGTGGCAATGCCTAGTCAAAAACCTCGACCTGCAGGCGAGCGTGGGCTCAGTGGAGACATCATCGTCTGGTTTCATGATATGTTTGTCACGTAGCAAAATGCTTGTCCTGTAATTATTTAAATAAACGTCAAACTTCCTTCTACCGAGGGAAATTTAGTAGGGAGCTTTAGCTTGTACGTATACTTCTTTACGTTACCGTGTTACCGGCACCCGAGTTTTAACAGCGTTTTGCTGCACATACGTGAACCTTTACTACGTTCGTACATAAAAGTTTACGTTCACCGATGATGATGATCATGGATGCACACTTATTCGTTTTCTTTCAAATAAAACTCAATCAGCGCTGCAGAGCAAGTATAATAACTTTTAACATGTGAAACTATCAAGTGTTTTGGTGCTATACCTACCAACAGCCCCCAAATGTATGGCCTAGAGCCTGTTTTTTTTTTCTACCGAGTCTCTATAAAACGCTGCATTTATACACTATTCAATAGTCCTCATGTTTGGGAGGATGTCCAAAGCATTTTCTGGTATGCTTGAAACAGAAAGCGGCACCCACTCAGAAATTATTCTGGTGAATGGAGGGTACAACGACAATAAACAGCACTTCGGAAAGTTGCACTCGCTGATCTTATTATAACGCATTAGCATTCGAAAGACCAAATGCTCTCGTACGTTGTTATAAGCATAGGTAAAAACAGTTACACTCGCACTGACACGACTGGACAAGCCACACTTTGAAAATGTGCAAGATGTATGCGCACATAGAAGCATGACGTGACTAGCAGACGACACACGGAGCAATCCACCAGGAGACGACTTTGCTTGTTCTCGCGACCGATAGATTTCTGTTGGACTCCAGCAGAATCTGAGCTCTGGCACGGAGCACGACTGCTTGTACTTGTCCAAGGGCACGTGAACGTTTTCTCAGCAACAGCAACAGCAGCAGCACACCAGCAACCCACAGCCAAGAATAACAAGTGCTAAGGTCTCTGGTAGACTAAGGTAGACGCCTTGGCTCATGTCAGAAAACCCAACGCCTGATATGCATGGCCTAAATATCTTGCTGCTTCTCTATTTCAAGTTCTTTTTTCAGTTCAATTTGCTTCCCTCACTTCTCATGCTTCAGAATTATAGCCGTGGTTTTCTCCAAGTAGGATTTCGTTTATTATTTCTTTTTGCTTCTGCACGCCAGTGCCAGTTTTTTTTTCACTGTCCTCCACTGCCATATCACACCCCGCCGTGGTGGTCTAGTGGCTAAGGTACTCGGCTGCTGAGCCGCAAATCATGGATCGAAACCCGGCTACGGCGGCTGCATTTCCAATAGAGGCGGAAATGTTGTAGGCCCGTGTTCTCAGATTTGGTTGCACGTTAAAGAACCCCAGGTGGTCGAAATTTCCAGAGCCCTCTACTATGGCGTCTCATAATCGTGTGGTGGTTTTGGGACGGGAAACCCCACGTCAATTTATCACTCATATCACGGCACACACTTGAATACAATACCATAACATCATTCGACAATAGACTTTCTGCAAACATCAAATGTTCTTGTGTATAATAAAAAAATATTAATACAGTAAATTGAAAAGAATTAAAAAAAAGCATAAGATTACATCAATTAAATGGAAATAAATAGTCACTGAGGGAGGGTGGTTCAAGGCCGAAGTACATAGACACCTGGCTGTCATACAGGCAGGTTCGGCGATTGTTGAGAAATGTAGCAACCTTATACATCCTTCCCACTCTCTGACATCTCACTTTCAAGTTCTTGTGAAAGTCTACAAATGTGAAGTCTGCAGCCACTTTGCCAAAGCCCCGCTCAACAGCCTGCCGTACAGTGCTCATGCACTTGTTGAAGTGCACCTGGTAGTTTTGAAAGCGGGCGCCTCCATAAGGCTTCAAGAGCAGAGGCTTTAATGGGTAGGCTGGGTCTCCAATAATCACATATTTGTTACCCCTGGCAAGCTTGACAAATATTTGTAGAGCCTGGTGTCTTTCAGGATGCCTGCAACAAAACAAAATGTGTCACAAGTTTTCTTATGCCAGAAATGTTATGTTATCTTTTATGTGTTCTATTAGTCGGTGTTTCGATTCAATTTCTCGTGATATATTCTTATTTTTTCACATGTGTTTTTGTTTATATCCTGCCTGTTGTACCTGTTCTGCTTGGACCAGTTCTTGGTCTGCAGTATTCAATAAATAAATAAATAAAATAAAAAACTTGGCTGATGCATGAGTGTCAGTGCATAGCATTAACACAAGGTTTAGTGTCAACAGTCATTTTTGTATCCATTTATTGCAACATGGTTGTAAAGAATGGCAGAGAATGCCATGCCGGCTCTATACCGTGTCTTCTTCCCAGACATGCTGCATACTTGCATTTGACAATATTTGCCATTTAAGCTAATCTGACAACTTTCTAGCAAAACAACTAATATTTCAACTAAAAACATGAAAAGTTGGGAAGTTCATTACACATGGCTGCAAGTGACAAAGTTTTCTTGAAGCCAGCTCTAAGAAAGGAGGCAATTTTTCACATTGTAGGATCTTGAAGCAATTGGGGCAAGTTGAATTCACCAGATCAAAATTATTGTGTTTAACTTGCATTTAAGGAACAGTATACAGTGCAACTGATTAGATTACTGTATGACGGATGTGAAATTACTACGTGCGACTTTTTTGCATAGCATGTAACAAAGAAATGTTTAGCTTGCACTGTAATCATCAGAATATTTAACTGCACTATCATAAACCCTATAAGGAAATAATATTAACGAACTTTTTGAGGGCCAAAAAATGGTTTCCCAGTAATGAGCGCCAGTGGAGTGAACAATGCTGATGCAAATGTAGTACCTGCATGTGGCCTGTAAATGTTGAGTTATTGTTGAAATCAGAACATTCACCTCCCAACTGTATTCCACAGTGGAGAAGTCGGGTTTCACGCTATTGCAAAATTTGGTGTACGTGAAACGAAAACTTTGTTAGCCGGAATGGCATCTTGGCTTACGTTGTTGGTAGTCACTATATTTACAGATGAATCGGTTGAAAAAAATCTTAGTAGTCACTATATGTACAGATGAATTGGTTGAAAAAGATTATGCAAGATCAGGTAGCTTTCCTTCTCAGCAATCTGTACTTCATGCAACTGTGTGCATGAATACTCTTTGGAATGTCACTGACCATGTGGCATCACATTTAATTGCATGAATGCAATTATTCTAAGTTGACTGTGAAACAGTGGTTACTCGAAAAAATCCAGGAGTTGTATTCAGCCATATGGTCAAACATAAGATGGCTTTTAGATGAGGTGACTTATTCATCAATATTGTAGAGAAAAATTTCTCAGAACTTACTCAAGTGAGTGGTATATTATTAGTAATTTATTCTCAATGCATGGGGAGTGGTTGCAATCGCGGCTACCTACCTACTGCGGTTGCATCTTTCAGCGACTGTCTTGAGCGGTTGCTTCCTTCAGCGACTGCCACAGAGGCTTCCTCAAGCGCTAACAGTGATCTTAGCCATATCTATTCGCAGGATAGCTGCTTGCACTCTGCAAGTCAAAAATATATCTCAGTATGCTGACATTATACTGCCCTAGACAAATAATAATAACACTACACCAAAAGCTCACTGCTCAGCTGGGATCGTAGCACGTGAGTTATGACCTAGGTATGTTTGTGATATGACAATTTGCCATTTGCCAGCTACAAGCAGAGTTTCTGCAAAGGCAAAATCTTACTCGTAGCACTTACCAGCATCATGACGCCGTCCCCTGAATCTTGCTGGCAAATAGGGCCATTGGCACACATAACAGCCTGATACTTCTGGCAATGAAAGCGCTTGTGCCCAGAGTGGTGCTCCTGCTGGAGCTTAGATGGCCGACAAATTCGTCGTGCAGTGCCATCTATGAAGCCCCAGCAGTTCTTCAGTGGAGCACCTTTCTGGTGCATGGCCTAAAAGGAATGACAAAAGAACAGATGAAGCAGCTGCCAATAGCATTTATGCACAAGTACAGTTTTCAGATATGATCATAGTAAAAAACATTGTCCTTGCTCTTTTCTTTCACATGGACAGCCGAGACACACAGACAAACAACAAGCGTGAGCAAACGAAACATTCTCACATGCGTTCTAGCCGTTCTTGCAGTGGTTTTACGCTACTGTCTCCACCACCCGCAGTGGAGGGCACTTTGCTTTTTACTTGTACCATAACAGGAAGCGGAGTTACTCACTGTGTCTTTCAAAACTCTAAGGGGCATCAAAAATCATTTTATGCCAGGCAGCGAATAAGTCAACTCAAAATAACAAATGACGTCTTTAGAAGTCTAAGAGTGCACGTCACAGTGGCAGTTACAGTGAGAGGTGATTGATACACAAACATGAACAGTTTCCTTTTTAGACCAGGCTGTATTCCAAAAAAGTGAACAGCGCCAAATATAACAATGATGTCTTCTTATTTTAGCAGTAACTATATGTGAGAAAGTAGTAGCAATTATTGTTTATGATGCTGATTTTGTGATTCACACCTATACGTTTACTAGAAATATTCATATTCAAAGCTTACTCAATGATAAAAGCAGACGCAGCATAAGGCTACAGCCAGCTTGGTGCTCAAGAACAAGCTGTACCCAGTGCGTCAGTGTTGAATTCATTACTTACAAATATTTTCACTTAAGATTTTACAAAGACGCACTGCAATATGCAATATAATTGAAGGGTGAATTATGCTTGCCTCTCCTAACCCACAGTTATACTTGTACTCCTTGAACTAAAAGGACACTAAATGCAAAAAATGTTTCATGTCACATTAGAAGGTCAACGATTAGGAGTACCTAAAGCATAAACATTATGCACAGCAGCAATTTAGCAACAAATATAAAGATAAACGTAGAATGAGAAGCCAGCCAGAGTATTGGAGCTTGCTTAGACTCGCTCGAAAGATATATTTTGCTCTGGGCACTTGCTCCAATTCAGACTCGCCAAAAATTTTCTCCTCGGACTCAAATTGACTGAGTTTTTTCTCCACTGCGTTCACTTAAAATCAAACTCGCCAACTAATTGCTGAGACCAACCAACACAGATGCACAGCTTGACCAGAGTCTCGATGAGCCTCAGTGTGTTGCCACATGAGTCTACTAGCATAATATTACCTGTCTCAGTCATGGTGTCACAGCTGTTTGATGCCAATATCTCAAATAATGGGTGCTCTACTTTCAATATTGTTAATGAAACATGTTTTACTGGTGTCTTTAATCCGGTAATATCTGTATGACATACATGACTCACACGAAATACCGTTATAGATGGATCCGAGCAACTTTATCAAGGATTTCCGGTGAAAGAATTGGCATGAGAGGTCATTGCACCGCATTCTTGTGCTCTCGGTGACTTGTTTTTTTTTTTGTTTTTTCATGTGTAATTGTCTTCTTGCACAGTAGAAACAGGGTTGCAAAAGAATAAACAGGCTGCAAAAACAATACAAGCTGACAAATTTGCATGCAATGTGATCGCTGGAGGGTGCCCATGTTTGTCTGAGCTCAAAATTGTAGTACAGATGTATTCTCTCAGTGTGTGCGAATATGTCTTTGAACTCACTTCGAGGCGAACTGAACATTTTAAACTTCGAGGAACGAACAGACGCATTTCAATGCATTTAACCAGTCTGAACCAAAGATTTTACTGCAGCATCCTGCTGCTATGCCGTAAAATCGCCAATTTAGTAGACTCGCAATGCAACGAAATTGAAATCAGTAATTGAATTAAACGTGACACATTTTGCCGTTTCAACTTTCACACCTGCTACTATGGATATTCTGCCAGTTTGTGGACATGTTACGACTTTGCTTCATACAAAAAAGTGATATTCGCACAAAATCGATCGACTTTCATGCTTACCTGTGAAAACAGTTGCAGGTTCTGGAGGTTCATCCAGCTATGAACTGTGAGATCTGCAAGCAGGTGTCCAAAGTAATATTCGATGTGAGACATTACTTTGGACACCACACTTGAGATCGTGGAGCTGTGGCGGTTGAATATCATCTCCAGGTCACAAAGTCGATTTGGAGGTGCCGCAGTGTCATACACAAAGCCTTGAGATCTGACACTCAGACGCGCTGCGCACTCATCACTTCGCCGGGAATGAGCAGGCCAACGATCAGGTCGTCCAAATCACCTTTGTGAAACCTAAAGTTACGATAGAAGGTGGTTCCATCTATGGCGTTGATATCCAACACGCCGTTCTCGTGAAGGTTCCTCCGCAGCTGCGGCTGTAGCAAATCCATAGTCAGTAAATCGTCGGTGTACTTCCGCAGAAGACTTTGAGCCAGGAATGGATCTTGGAGCAGACTCGTTGCCATATCGACGACCACTTCTTTGCGTATGCGGCCAGCCGCTGACCTTCAACCAGAGAGGCTTAAAGAACTATGCGGTGGCTGCTTATAGCCTTCTGCATGCAGCCAACATTAATGGGTTAGGTGATTATATAGCATCAAAACACTTGATAGTTTTACATGTTAAAAGTTATTATATTTGCTCCGCAGCACTGATTGAGTTTTATTTAAAAGAAAATGTATATGTGTGCATTCATGATCATCATCAGTCAACGTAAACTTTTATGTACGTACGTAGTAAAAGTTCAAGTATGTGTAGCAAAACGCTGCTAAAACTCCGGCGCCGGTAACACGGTAACGTAAAGAAATACACGTACAAGCTAAAACTCCCTACTAAATTTCCTTCGGTAGAAGGAAGTTTGAGGTCTATTTAGAATAATTACAGGACAAGCATTTTGCTAGGTGACGGACATATCATGAAACCAGACGACGATGTCTGCACTGAGCCTATGCCCGCCCGCAGGTCGACGTTTTTGACTAGGCATTGCCACCACATTTTCCCGTGTCCCTTTCTTGATGTGAGAAGGGCTGGGGCATACGTTTCATGTTTGTGGAATGGAGCAAAAAAAGGACTGCTGCTCGCCGCGCTCAATTATCGAGGCTGGTTGTCATCTACCCGGACACCACTCTCCTCAAGCAGGGCGGTATTGCCGGGAAGCCGAGAATCATTGCAGTAGTTTTCGTCAAACTCCTTGCCTCGTTGGGCTGCATAGCGCCCCACTTCCGGTGTCGGGAGCACACATTTGGACGGCCATCAGCAGGCCCATAGTTCTCCGGCAACCTGTTTCTTATATTATGAGGAAGAGGAAAGGGGTCACCTCTTTCTCGGTGACTCGGCACCAGACCGATTCAACAACGTGTTCTGTGGACAAGTACACATGCACGATTCCATAGCCACTCCACTTATAAAAGAAAGCTGGAAAATTCTTTCTGACACTAGCAATGTAAATTCCTGTTTTTGTAACCCCTGCCCCCCCCCCCCCTGCATACCCCTATTTTTTTTTGTTCGGAAAGACTCTTAGCAGAAAGAACATGCATATTTAGGGGATCACGCATACCTACAATCGCGGAGAGAATTAGGCGGCACTTGGACAGCCTTCGTAATAAAGCTGCGTCATTTGAGTCACCCGTTGTAAGGCCGCAAGGTTGAGTTGAAACGAAAAGGAAGTTAAAAAAGAAACAGATGTGACTTCAGGTACGCGTGAAAGTGTGTACAGTAGGCAAGCGTTAGTAGATGATTTCTAATAGCGTGAAAAAGAAAAGTTGCCAAATTTTCGGCACCATGCAAGGCTTTCGCGATTTTGGGAGATCATCAAATCCGGAAATCAAAAAGCAGGTACAACTGGCCATGTAAAAAATTAACCGAATTACTCGCAAAAGTGAGGAAAGAAGCGTACATTTAGGGGCTCATTATTTTGTTAGATGTCATACGCATCATATACTGTTTTCTTGTTGTATGAGGAAGAAGAAAAGGACAGGGATTTTAGCCATGCCTTCTTTCGTGGAAGAGTGTGCATACGCCAAGCGGGACGCTCAAATAACCTGAATTGTCCGTCACATCATTGGTAGGAGACTCGACTGCAGAAAGTGCGGTTGCTCGCCAGTTTTCAATGATACCCAGCTATGAAATAAATGCGAGAAGGAACTGATGAGAGCATATATTAAATGTTATGATATGCGACAGGGAACTGACTGAAGTATATAAAATTTAAAAAAGGAACATAGCCCTGATTGTGTACCTCCCGTAGCGTTATCACGAAAAGACGCTGATCATCTTTTTAGAGAAATGTAATTTAGAACGTATCGTGCCCTTTGTTAAATCTTTATGGTTTTACGGCGCATGGCCACGTGTTGGTTATTTATTATGTGATTGTCTCATGCGCAGTGTTTTCATCTGTAACAGCTGCATCACATGTAGCACATGTTCGCCTTAGTTTTCTTTTCAAACCGTGTCGCTTCATTAAAAATACTGACGTCCAAGCTTGCGTGTTGAATCTCTTTGTGTGGGTGCGTCTTTCAAGGCTGGCTTTGTCATTCTTTTAAATAATATGCAAGTAGGTTACCGCCAAGAATCATGTGAGACATATGCAAAGACAGTACCCAAAAAAAACAGCAAATCGACAGATTGAATGATGATTGGCGGGGCGAAGCGTTCGTCAGTCCGCTCGTGCTTTCGTACGCGTATTCGTTCCTGCTTCCGTTCGTCCATGCGTCTGTCTGTGTGACCGTCGATGCATCTGTCCGTCTGTGCATCTCTCCATGCATCAGCACGTCTGTTGTTCGGTCTGTCCGTCCGTGCATCTGTTCGTGCGGCCATTCTCTGTCTGTTCATCCGTGCGTCCACCCCTTTGTCTGCCTGTGCATCTGTCAGTTCGTCCATATATCTGTACGTCCGTCCATCTATCTACTAAACACTCCCAAGTACAGCCATCCCACATAATTTCACCTATGTATTCATCATATAAAAGTGCCGCCATCCAGCGGATATATTCAGCGTACCTAACGTCTATGCGAAGTTGATTCGGGTTCTGACGAATAGCTCATGAATAATAACTGCTTCAATTCACAAAATTTATGCATCCACTTGTTCAGGCATTACCGACGAGGTGAAAAAACTGTCCAAGATGAAAATCTGAAATTTTCAATACTGAAGTAGCAAGCATTTCTATGCAGAGAAAATTGTCATATGCTAATTAGAAAAATGTAAGACAGAGTGAATTTAGCTCATTTTTTGTTTGCCAGGTTTGTGCAAAGTTGCTTATTTTATTGCTAATTCACAATTATTGCACATTAGCAAGACTATGTCATATTTTGTAATTACCAGTGCTCACTAACATTGTGCAGCAGTGCTTGACTGAAAAGTTCTTCAAATAATAAATATCGCAAACATTTTTTGGTCGTGGCGTCATCTGTGAAAAGAACCATGAAGTTGTCTCGTGTCAGTTCTGACGTTTGTCAAAAGTGATGCGGCTAAACATGGCTATGCCGCCGAAACCTGTATGGTTATTTCTCCATATTTCAGACATCAGTGTCTAGCCCAGTAAGTAAATTTAGTCGCTACGTCTTCAATACACAATGTAACCCCAAGAGGCTGCTGAAAAAAAAGAAAGAGACGGAGTGACAGAAAGAAAGAATGGAACAAAGAGTGCCACATTCCTGACCAAGCCTAGTGGTTTGGCAATTGTGCCTAGGATTCCAGAACCTGCTTGGCTGCTCGCCTTTGTAGCCAGGCGACTGCAGAAGCGTTTCTGAAGTACACAAAGAACTTGACCTTGCCTTATATTTTTGAGACT
The DNA here is from genome assembly GCF_043290135.1 of Rhipicephalus microplus. Taxonomy (NCBI): domain Eukaryota; kingdom Metazoa; phylum Arthropoda; class Arachnida; order Ixodida; family Ixodidae; genus Rhipicephalus; species Rhipicephalus microplus. The sequence continues at coordinate 382,057,236 of NC_134710.1, forward strand.
CATAGGACATTATCTGGTGGTCTTTACTTTGCAAGGACGTGAGGAAGATTTGGCAGTGTGTTCCATGTGACACTGGTTGAAGGGTAGTATAACATTGGACCTTTTTCGAGAGACTAGTCTGCACATGGGAAGTGGTGGCGACATGACACGCGTCGGGTGTTTTTTTTTGGGGGGGGGGGGGGGAGAGGTGGGGAGGTCACAAGGCCAAGCAGCCTCTATAAATGTTGCACAGACTGGCAACAGTTTCTAACTCAGAGGTAGCTTCAATCGTCTGCAAATCATTTCTGAAAAATACTGAGCCCCCAAAAATTTTTTACCAGTGCGTGGCAGATAACTTCAGAGGCTGCGGAGCCCTACTTTTGACTTTGGTGACCTTCATAAGGTGCTTTTCGGACTTCAAAAGAGCCCACTGGCAAGTTTGGGGATAGTTTGCGGAACGTTGAGGAAACAAACTTTCATGCGTGCTGTAACTATATTATAAACTGTGAGGTAATGAGCCATATTTCCCTGACTGCAGCAAAAAGTGCGGATGGCTGCGGGAGCTCTATAGCGTTCCTAGCCACGCGCAGCAAAACAAACGTCAAGTGTCTCTACCCCTTCTGAAGTTTGGAAACAATATTTTCAGTATGCCAACTTCTTAATAAAAATGTGTTTGCTAGTGTAATACTCTCAAATTACGGGAACACATGTACTGCGAATGATCATTGTGTCCACGAAGATCATTGATGTGATGCCATTTGCTTGTTGTAGTAGGCACTGACTGGTCTAGCAGACAGGTAGCAGAAATAAAGCTTGAACTGCACGAAATAGACAAGATGGTCACCAATTATCTCTAGCAAAGCTTAGCTTTGGCAAATAATCTGTTTGCTCATGCAAGTAATGTTATAGCTTACTTTCTAGGCACCCGGCCTTCACTGACCATAGCGGGACATAACGCATTTTTTCTCAGCATCGGCCACCATAGCCACCTAAAAAATGAGACGTTTGCAGAAAATGTAGACGCACTCAAGCGTATTTCTCGAATGAACTTCTTCGAGTGCTCACTGGGTGCAGCTCCAAAGTGTGAGCCACCTATTCCCGTGCACCTCCCAAATGACAAATGCGATACCCGGACTGGTTTTGCAGCTTCCACTCGCTAAGCCAGGGGTCCCAATCAGCTAGCGTGCTGTCCAGACACTCAAGATGGTAAAAGCACAAAGGGAGTGAGAGCGCGGGAGGCAATTTCAAGTTTGAAACAAAAGAATCGGAACCTTGAAAAAAAAATACTGTGCATGAGTTTTCGCAATGATCGTATCACATGCTAGTGATATGAGTACTCACATAGGTGAGCAGTAATGAAGCAATTGTTTTGTGTGATCACTTCGTATACCACAGCACGTTGCTGCTGTTCTAAAACTGGAATGTAAATATCTGCTGTACCATGGGCACAAACTGATGAAATTCTGACAGGTCTACCGTCGCATTCGTGAAAGCCTAGTAAATGCGCAGGTGGGGTGTGAAATTTCTGTCCCAAAAAGGCTCCCAAGATCCCATATGTGTTTGTTTTAGACGATTTTAATGCCAGAGCAGCCATCTTTTTCTGCTTCTCGGTCAACTGTATTCCCTTGCCAAAAGCTTTCTGCACCTCATGCGGTTTGTCAGTTTCTCGGGGATCTGCCCAAATTAGACCAAGCAGTAATGCACTTGATGATGTCATGATTTCTAAACTTTTGGTGATCTATGATGTCAATCAATGATTTTATTTAGCACTTTAGTAGACAGCGACAGGCACTTTTCGCACTTGATAAGGCCTCTAAACTTTCCCGACCAAGTGTACTGTGCTGTTTGTTTTGTGGGAACGTGCGAATAATATTAACTTTTCACACTTAATTGAATACTGCCTAAGGCATATCATTTAAATATCCGCTTTTTAGATTAGAAGTATGCATGAATATGAGATCATAAGATTAGTAGTTCAAAGTTCAGCGAGTGCACTTTGCATCTGTTTTACAAATTAATTGCGGTGCGAGCAGAACTCTATTCATAGCTGAAAGAATCGACTCATATGTTTCTTTAAATCTGAGCACTGCATTGGCGTATGTAAGTGTGAGACCACCCTCTAAGTATGAATGTTGCCCTGCTTGACCTTATCAATCCCTCTGTCGGCTCACCACGCTTGCACCACATCATGACCGAAGTCACCCTGATCCCTATTCATGTTCTTGAAGGTTTCTAGTAGCTATGTGAGAAAGAAAAAGAAAGTGGCAACCAATACATCTGTTAAGCGATACATGAGTCTAGTAAGGTTTTGGCTGGCAAATTCCTTCCATTGTTCATGCCCATGAAATCACCATTTTTTCGCTCACTGCAAGGCATTGTGTAATGATAGCCAGGAAGTTATAAAAGATAGTTTTCCGGGTAGCTTCTGTTTGTGGTGACATAAGTGTCAAGCGGACCATGCACAACACCCGCAGTATATGTGCAGAGGGGTCCACTGTTAAAGGGAACGCCGGAGCACATGTCATCTGCTCTAGTGTTTTTTACAAACTGCCACATCTTGTGGCCACGTGAGCAAGTAGAGGAGGTGACATTTAACATCCCCTGAAAAGGGTTTGCAAACCTCGCCAGCTATCGCTCGTGTCTCTCAACTCACTACATTCCCCCTGTAGGGTTGTTTCTAGAACGAATATGAATAGCACCGGCAGTGAATAATGCTGCCGGTTGGAGAGTAAAGCCCTGAATAGAAGGCCATCTTAGCACTTCTGTTGAAGGAAGAGTGCATGATGTAAAGCAGAAGTGGAGAAAGGGAAGTAGCAGGACAGGACGTCTGAGATTATGCCCATCAAGGTGCTGCCTCACAAAGACTGGTGTACAGCTGCGGCCTGCTAGCAATGTTTGAAAAATACAGGCAGATCTTGAGAAACACTGAAAGTAAATGGTTTATCGGAACAGAAGCTGCTCTCAAGTGGAATTTTGATGCTTTTGTCTTTTTTTTCCTGTTTTTGTTCAGTGTGCTTTAAGCTCCGACAAAGACATTATAAAGTGATGCATATTAGAATATTTTGAATGTCAGAAAGATGGTATGTTGTAAACGAAATGTCGTAAAATGCAGGTATTCAGTTGCCTTGCATGAGGCAAAATGTTGGTAACATAAGTTATACCAGTATAATTAAGGCTAGGCATTTTACGTGAGTTAGCCATGTTTCGTTGTGAATTTGCAGCTTAACATGATCTTCAAGGGAATGCCTCTGCGAAGCCACTGATACAGTGTCTTCATGACGAGGATGTACATAATTTTTTTAATCTTATACGACGAAATGTAGAGCAAAGAACTAAGCTTGTCCCATTTTAAAAAATTTGGGAAATTTTGGAATTTCACTTAAGGCAAATGCATGGACAAAATGTAGAGCAAAGAACTAAACTTGTCCTATTCTAAAAAATTTGGGAAATTTTGGAATTTTACTTAAGGCAAATGCATGAAATTGGGTCAAGTTTGTTTTGATGCTTTAAATTTAGAAGAAGCGATCTGATAGAGTGAGCAGCACTCGTTGAGCTCAGTACTAACCAAAAATTTAGTGGTCAACTGTTGCCCTTTTTGATTTAACACAGTTTGTGTAGCCAAATAGAAGAGAGTCATGGATAACGATTTCCAAAAAAACAGTTCACTGGCAATAGCATAATTATGCGATGGTAGATTATCAGTAGTCAACACATGGCATGAATGCTGAGCAGCAATGTTTATTTCGCCTCAGGAGGGAATTATGTACGCAAAGATAGAAAACAAGTCTTTAAATATTTGTTTTTTGTTTGAATAAATTTTTTTCCTCAGGAAATATTTGAACATATGCCAAATTAACATGGAAATAAAACTCTGCTCTTTAGTCATCATAATATGTACTCCGACTTTACACAACAAAATATAACAAATCTACACAGACATTTCGCCTCTTATGTGAGTGGTATGCTTAGTGTGCACTGGCACCAAATGTGTGGAGGTGACCGAATTGACTGAATGTCTTGTATGTGTCTACTCATCTAGATAGAGGCCATGATTGTTGTTGCACGCTGACTGGTCATGACAGTCTAACCACGACTAGAAAAGCTTTCTCTTCCCTCTCCTTTGTTCCCGAGCCAGTGTCGTCGAATTACGGAAGTCGAAGGCATGCCCCAATTTCAAGCAGTGTTTGACGGGGTTTCTCTGGGAATGCATGGCTTTTGTGATGTCCCCTTTGTGTTCATTAAAACTCGCTGACAACTACCTGCCAGTTTTGTCAATATAAATGGTGTCGCAGCCATCGCACAGAAACATAAACAACCCTGTTCTGATCGTTCGCAGGGATGCTCTCTTTGGGCTTAGAGAGCATGTTTATCAAGGTACAATGAGGCTTGAAAATCGTTTTATTTTCCAGTGGACAAAGTGCTATTCGAACAGAGTCTAAAAAGCCTTCAACATAAGGTACAGAAAGAATAGGTTTTGTGTTTTCTCGCGGCACACTTCTTGTTCCCTTTTGCATGCGTTTCTGGGTGTTGTCTATAAACTTGCTCAGATAATGACTTTGTTACAATTCACTAACCACGTTTTCCATCTATATCACTGCAAGTGCTAAACAATGATATATGCGACACCTTATGCATGAGTGAAATAGGCAGAAAGCGACCAACAGGGCTCAAAGAGAACAAGGGAAACATTGCAAAAGCCACCCATGCCACACATTATAAGACAAAACTCGACGAATACTGTTCGACAAGGGGACATGCCTTCGACTTCAATAATGAGACAACGCTTGTTCGGGAACAAAAGTGGGGAAAGAGAAATCTTCTCGAGTCGTGATTCATTAGTGTGACAAGTTGGTGCGCGACAACAACCCCGGCCGCATACTAAGCGACATACGAGACAAGCAGCAAACTGTGTAACCTCCGCTCATTTGGTGCCAGGGCATACTGAGGATGCCAGCTGCATATTTGGCGAAACGTGTATGTAGTTTTTGCTATATTTTACTTTGTTAAGTATAAGTCTATAATTTTAATCATGAAATGGCCCGTCTTTTGGAACATTTTTACATCTGCTCCTTAGTTATAACTTGGCTGCATACTGTGGTGTACCAAAAAACATGCTGATAATTTCATTTTGATGTTTTGAATGAATTTTTTATTTTGTTTTAGGTACATATGAACGTGCCAGAAGAAGAAAATGAGGAGCAGTATTTCATCTTACTTTGCCACCAATGCAGCTGATGAGGAGTGACGGAAAGGAATACTACGCTGGGAGTGCCATCTTTTTGGTAAGCACCATATTTATATTGCAATTTGAAACTACTAACAATTTTCTTTGTGCATTATTTATATTAATTAGCTCAATGAACATTGCCATTTTGAAAATAACAAGGTAGACGGAATATGTTTGAGCTGAAGAACTGAACTAAGACTGTAAATAAGCTCGAAATATTAATTTTTTGTCATCAATAATAATTAAGGAGCCAATCACTCAGCTCAATAAAGCTTCACAAATTTCATCTCTGTACTATTTAAGGGGGGACACGGGTCTTAGAAGGCCAAAAATCACAAAAAAATTGACTTTTTGAAGCTGACAATTTCGAAATCTGCGCCTATTTTCGCACTTATCTGAGAAGTTTCTAGCTTCTCGCGTCATTATCGCTGGCACAAAATCAAGTTATAACATCCCTGTGAGAAGAATTTGAGCACAAATTGATGCTAAAATCGCGCTTTTTTCGTGCCAAACTGTTGGCTTTACACACTAGCTATTGTGTTCATCTTGGTCTTGTTTGGAAGGGTCGTTCTTCATCTTTAGTTTCCCGCCACTGCTGGCTCACCTTGCTCAATGGTTTTTTAGCAAAAATGCATCATGGAAAAGCACTAGCGTGTGATTCAATTGGCTGCTTGGGGCACGTGACCAAATTTAGGCATCTGATTGGCCAAGGGGCGCTTTCGGCGTCTGCTTCACCATCGTGACGCGCACGGACATGCGCCATTTTGTCATGGTGCTACTGACTGCTTGTGGCAGTAAAGAAGTTTCGTGCTACAGTAACTTGTGAAGCGGGTGTGGCAGTGGTTCGTTCGCTGTGAACTTCAGAAAGATCCCCGCTATGGCTCAGGACATTGAGGATAACGAACTCGACGCGGTCAACGGCCGTTGCCGAGTCACCGGTGTAGGCCTAACTCTCGTATGAGCCCGTTGGTTGCCGACAACGTTACTGAGAACAGCTGTGTTTCTGCCTCATCAGTTAGAGGACGGCAAGTAAAAAGCAGTAGTGAAGCTACCAGAGATATCAATCTTTGTAGTGACGAAACAAAAGTGCAGTCTTATCGCTAAACACGCCGATGTGGTGGTTCCCCCGCCTGACGAAAGGACCTTGAAATGCGCGACAAGTCGTCCGAGTGGAGTATGCCGCGCGACGACCAGCAACGGAAAGTCAATCCGTTCACAGTGAACATGCTCGCGGCCCTCGCAATGGAGGCTACTGGCAACAGGTAGACTGCTTTTAACGACATGTTCGCAATGTTGTCGCGATCTCCGCTCGAAAATGCGGCAGTCTTACGTGAAAAGGAAACTAACACCTCGGCACTTGTGTAGTTTCGAAATTGATGAGCGAGGGAGCAACTTTGGTTCGCGACACTTACAGGTAACTTATTCTGGATTAGCCGGAAAACATCGTTGCATTATTCGACGGATCATGAATGACGCACGCACATTTGTCGCACATCGCCGTCAGTACAGTCACCGAATTCATAAGCGGCCTCGCGGCAGACGAGCACACGGCGACAACTTGCTACAGGACTAGAAGAAACGACACGCTCGTACAAACAATCAGTCCTGTTTTGTTCCCGGTGCATATTAACTGACTAAAAGTATGTGTGCCATGATATTTTTACCTCGGAACGGCGAAATTAAGTTTGAACAGCATTATTCTCGAAGAACAGATTTTGACCAATTTCTTTTGCTTGTTCGCTAAAAGTGGACCTATGACAACTAAAGCTGTAATTTTTTTTTGCACAATGTAGCTAAATGTGCACAAAAAACAATGTTGAAAACCTATTTTTAATGGACAGCTTCATTTTTTTTAATTTAATATGAAAAATTTCTGTATTTGGTTACATGCAATGAACTTTACTGTGCTGTAATTTGAGAAGTACTTGTTCAATTTTCGATCAGCTTGCAGCATTGCATTTCTTAGGCTTTCTAGCATTTATTTATATGTCAATGGCTATGTAATATAAGTGCATACATTTTTACAGTTAAAAATGTTGGAATTCTTTGTTTTCTTCATTTTCTCAAAATGGCAATTTTGTACACCCTGCATGAAAATTACTGCAATATATCTGAAACTATTACATATAGAAGAATATCTTATTTTGCAGCATGAAGCTATATGTTTGGAGCACATAACATAGGAACCAGATTTTGATTTCTCTTGATGTAATTTTTTCAAACTAGTCTTTCGTGTGACCACACAATGGCCACATTCAGGGCTGTGAAGTTTAGTGTACTATAAAGTAAGAAATAATGACCCATTCCAAAAAGTGCTTCTTATATTGCATGTCTTATGCTTTCTACTGTCAATCTCTATGTTATTTAAAAGTTTTGACAGGTGGTTATTTTTCTGTTATGGTAAGAACAATCAAAATTGTTATCTTGATTATTTAAATAACTAATGAAGCTACAGAAAAAATAAGTGTGTTTTTAGAATCCAAAGAACAAACTAAGTAAGCATGCCAACTTTTGTCACACTTGGTTCAAATATAATTGAGTGAGCCCTAAGAACCACGTCCCCCCTCAAGTTTCCTCACTGCTGTGTTTTTTCACTGCTGGATTGTGCATTGTTACATAACTTTCTGTAGTCCTGGCACAGCTTTGATAGAATGTTGCAGACAGATTTTGTCAGCCCATTCTCTGCATTTTTTTACAGAAGTGTTCCCATTTAATTATTTTGTTTGCTTGATAAGCTACTAGTATAGGTCTAATTACTTCCTCTTCATAATGCAGGCCCTCATTGCCAACCGATTTCCTCGCATCATAGTTTGTTCCATGGTCGTCACAGCCATCACCCTGCAATTCCTGTTTGCCGACATCGCCTACAGTGGTACCCCTCTTGGATGTACCCTGACCTGGCGAGCTTGTTCACTCAAGTCGAACCACATTGGCAAAGTCTCGAGCAAAGACTGGCAACTTCAACATGCTGCTCAGTTTGCATATGTGAACTCCACTGGGCATGTGAACTGTTGTGGCGGTATGGCTGTTAGTTGCTTCTCTGATGGTGATGCAGGTTAGTGTTCATTTGTCATTCTACTCTAAAAGATTGCATTTCCTGTGCCTGCTGGTGTTCCTGTGCCCACAAGTATGATTATATGTGTATCCCTAGTTGACATTTATGGTGTTATATTTTTTTTAGAAAGAGGGTACTCCGTCATAATACTCGTTCTGAATACCTTCGAAAAAGCAACTTTCTTATTAAGGACATCCGCAAACCAATGAAAGTACTTTGACACTTTTCCAAAGACGCGTATAACTACTCGCTACAAGATATCAACTTGGAAGCTGCATTCACTGCAAAACTAAAAAAGCTGAAATGCTAAAATTAGTGGCACACACAATGCAAGAAATGCATAAATGAAAAATACTAGACAGTTATGCAGAGCAGTGCATAACAATATAAAAATAACTTGAGCTCCCCTCTAGATACAAATTAATAAAATCTGGACTGAACGAACAAAAATAGTTGTGTCAAGGCAGTTTAATCATCGAATGGACAAAAGGACAACAACTTGGTAATGACGTTGCGTATTCGTTTCATAATCGTTGTGACTGGAAGGTCACTGTTTTGCGCGAATTACACTGAGCAGTTGCTCCACTGATCGCATTGACTTTTTCTGACCGAGTGTCAGCTACCTTAAATTTCAAAGGCGTATTTTTTTTAAGTAATCAATCGGCCACATTTATTTAGCGGCTTTTCGCGTGTCAGACATTATTCATTAAGTTCAGTTGCTTTCAAACTGATAAGCTTCTTTTGAAGTGCAACATATTTTGCTACACAGATGTCCGCAGGTTTTCCTGTTTTGGTAAAAACAAGTTCTTGTTTTGAACCTTTTAAGCTCCTTAAAAACAAGCTAAACCTGAGTGGGTAGTACCAGTCTTTCAGTGATGCTATGTTGTTTCTGTCTCTGTTCATGAAATCATGACACAGACAGTCAACAGCAGTGGCAATCATCATTGTATACAATGCATGCATCACTGTTGGAAAAGTACCGACAAGGCAATGGCTGTCTAAGGTATTCGTGTCCTCCTATGTATTTAACACATAACAGTTTTGCCAGTGTCTTCTTCCTTCCTTATTCACTTGCGCACTGATATTAAAAATACTATAGATAAAAGCTTTTTTCGTCAAACTTTTGCTAAAATTGTATACACAAGTAGTGTTTTCATTTTGCACCTGTATTTGTTTTCTACGACCCAGCAGTTGACATAGTATGGAACAAACTTGCAACGTGCCTTGTTCATATTAATTACTGAATGCTTAAATGTGTTTTGTAACACTTCCATTCATGTTTTACTCTGTGACAATGACAAATAAATAAGTAAGCAATCTTCGTAAATAAGTGTCTTGTTTTTCTTTCATATGGCATTCAGGCACTTCGGCATGTGCTTTCTTGCCTAAGCTGTGCGACTGCATGTGCTCAAGGTTGCTGCAATTCTGCGCATAAAAATACTGTACGCTCAACACATGCTCACTTATTGTAGTCATTGCTTACACAGAGCAAAACCACATTTTTAAATGCTCTAAAAAAATGCAGTATGTATATCACATGTGTTAAAAGCTTTGGAATTTGAAAAGTGTGTTTTTGATCTTACGGACATGCATAAGTGTGTTTTGACATTTTTTTAGCTCGGCTGTTCGAACACCACTTGTTTATGCATGTACGAATGTGTTGATAAAAGTGCTATAAGGAAACAGTTTTTGTTCATGGACAATAATGATGCAATTTTTCACACCATACCAGAGCTTTTTTTCTAGCCAGAAGCTTCGGGGTGGTTCCCATAACAGGTCAACGTGCCTTTTATTAATAACGCACACACAGTAGTATATATTTTCTGCGCATGTCGCATGAAAGTCAACACGTCACACAGCAATGATAAAAAAGGTTGTTGGTAGGCTGCTATCACGTTGTTGGCATGTTGACCTTGGGTTGCTTCTATGTTGCGAAAACATCGCCGTGATGTTGAAAATGTGATCCTAGACGTTGCCATATCGTCCTGAATGTTACAAGCAACGTTATCATGTGATCAAAAAAGAGGACATCAAGTGTGTTTAGGCAACGTTGCTGACTGACATCTGGGCACTTTTATTCAACGTTGGGATAACATTCTGCGTTACTTGGGACCATCGAAACAGCTGACCAAGACCAATCATGCTTCGCCTTTTAGAAATAAACAAGCAACAGAATGATATAAGCGATATTTCTGAAGATTTCTTGCCGAGTTATAAAATGAAATAGGAAAGAATAAAGTATATAAGTACATCGCAACACCCAGTGGTCCCATGAAGACATTTTTTTTAATTGTAGGTGTCTGCATTTTAACGTGAAGCACACAGTTGGAAGTAATCAGACCTAGGCAAAGTCTACTTCAATGATAAATGCTGAAGTACATGCTGGTCTTACCATAAGGCAAACACAATCTCAAAGCAAAGAATGATTAAAGTGCGATGAGCCACCATGTGAACAAACTGAAAAACTGGGATTAGATGACCCAATGTGTAAGTAAAATATAAAAATCGGACAGCAGTAGCTATGCTACACTGTTCAAAAGTTGTCGATGCGGCCAGGGCACAAGTTATGCTGTAAGGAAAGTTGAGGCCGCTGCGAGAAATGCTGAAACTGAAGAGTGCTTTATCCATGGAAACACATGGAACATCCTTTTTCGATGACTATGAATCAGGGATGTTTATGGACTATGGATGTTATGGAGTATGCACCTTTTCTGTGTTCAAGGGCTGCGGTGGTGTAAGCTGACTGGAGCTGCTTCCTTCTTTATGGTCAACTCCATCATGAAGTTGAGGTTGACCATGCGTATGTCGCTAACATTGGCTTTGCCGCCACAACTGGCACAATCTGAGACAATTGTGTCAAGAAACAGCACATGAAGAGTGTCACAACATGAAGGCGCATAACGCGCTGACATTAAGCCATTACGTCCAATGCATCGTTATGCTTCCTTTCTTTTTTGTTTGTTTACTTCAACTTCCCGGGGCACAGATTTCACAGGCTTCGCATGTGACATGATTATGAAGCATGCAGTAGCGAGGAAAACCGGATTAACTTATGCCACTTTTTGGACGCACCCAAATCGAGGTTTACGAGCGTTCACGCATTTCGCCCCTATCAATTGAACCCACGACATCCAAGTCAAGCAATGCCAATGGGACACTAAAGAAACTGAAGGAGTGGGTAAGCGCTGAGAAGGCATTAAACATCTAACCTGAAAACATGATATCACATCCCTATCATTAGGAATTCATATTTCAAAAATTCGGGACGCTGTGACAGCAAATTACGCTTTAAGAAAAGGGCCACTTGGTGAACGTGAACGGTGCCAAAACACTCAGCCGCCTTGATTATCGTAGCGCAAGTGCATGGCGGTGCCCTAGGCAATGCGTCGGATGATGGCATCGCTGAGCCCGGCAACAAGGTGCTGCGACCTAGCATCAGCTCAACTGTCCTTCCATGTCAGAAAGGTACACGACAAAGCGAGTCTACTTCATTGAGCACGTCTACTCAATAAACTCTGAAAGTAAAGAATGCTGGGTGCCGCAACACTAGCAGCACACTAGCAAAGCCGAGGCGAGTCTTGCAAAGCACGTTTCCACTTTCTCTTTACCGAAGGCACCGACCGAAGCTGTACAACGAGCAGCACGATTGCCGAAAAAATAGCATGAGAGTCTTGGTCTGCTGGTCGAAGGCCAACACTTCTCTCTCGATAACCTGGTCATAGCAGGTTTTACAACAAACAACACTTCTAAGGGAAAAACATTCTGGCCCATTCGCCTTAGCTTTCATTTGCGGGAATTAACTGTTGTGTAGTGTGACTGTGGCCGCTAGGTTTGGCGGCAACAGAAAAGACAGCTACAAACATGTGATGTGTGTCCGCTCCACCTGGCGGCGTTGAAGTGGTCCTGAGTTGTTTTTGATACGCATGTTCTCAGTTGGTGTGTGCAGGCGGAGTGTGGCCTGGCGTAAACGTTCGTGTTCCTCAACCCACAATCTGTAACACTGGCGACGAGGGTGGGATAGGTCGGCATGACGTCCAGCGCGGCAATGGAGGACGGGCGGAACCCCGGACAACGGGAGGCCTCCAGCAATGGCTCCTTCGAGCAATTCAACTTGTCACGGCCGGACGAGTGGGAAGACTATGCTCAGCGGTTCGAATTCTTCCTGGAGGCGCAGGGCATTACGGACGCTGGAAAGAAAAGGTCGACGTTTCTCAGCCGTTGCGGGGCCGCGACGTTCCAGTTGGCCAAGGCCCTCGTCGCACCGGACCAGCTGAAAGATACGCCGTACGAGGACATCATCGCTGCCCTTCGAAATCATCTTTCGGCGAAACCACCGGAATTGGCGCGGCGATACGAGTTCCATCGCAGAGAGCAAGCAACCGGTGAGTCCGTCGCTGCATACCTCGCGGCTCTGCGAACGACTGCACAGCACTGCAACTTCGTTGACCTTGATAAGGCACTCCGAGACCGTTTTGTTTTTGGCCTGAGGAATGATAAAGCTAAACGGCGCATTTTGGCGAAAAAAGAAGTGTCACTCGCCTGCGCCGTCGAGGAAGCTACCGCCGCTGAGGCCATCGACCGTGAGGCCAGCCAGTCGCGACTAAATGCAACCGCGCCGCGTACCGAGCCAGTGCACCAGGGAACGGACGCCGACTGTGGAGAGGACCAGGACGGCCTCGAGGAATGTGTTCGTCAGTTACGTGGAGACACCAGTCAACGCAGGGACGCAGGACTGGGGGGCGGATCTTGTGCCGGTTGTGCGGGGCCGAACGAGCGCCGGTTGCGTCGTTTCCGTGATGCCCAATGCCGAGGTTGCGGAAAAACAGGGCACATAGCCAAAGTCTGCCGGTCTCAACGGAAGCGGGCCCGCCGTGCAAATTTTGAGACAAACGGCAGGACGGACAATTCGCGGACCACTCCGCGTGCGAGTACCTCGTACTGCGACAACCTCACGGAGACCGCCATCCACGATGTGCCCCAGCCCGGGACAAAGAAGATTCACGTTGCTGTCGAAATCGAAGGTGTGGAATGCGAGATGGAGGTGGACTCGGTATCCACGTTTTCGCTCATCTCCGAGGCTACGGCCAGGTAAATCTTCCCGAATGGGCGCATCCCGAAGTTGAAGCAACTCGACGTCGTTATGAAGGACTATCAGGGAAACTGCATAGCAGTGCAAGGGATGGCCACAGTTACAGTAAAATTCAGGAGTTTTGCTGGCCCACTGAAACTTGTCATTGTCAAAGGGCAGCGTCAAAGCCTCCTTGGACTAGACTGGTTTCCAGCATTAGGAATTAAGGTCACCGGAGTGCATCGCATGGACGAACTGGCCACGACATTTGACAAGCTGTTTGAGGAGTTTGCTGTTGTCTTTGACGGGGGACTGGGGTGCTACAAGGGACCACCTGTGAAGTTGGCCTTGAACCCGGAGGTGATGCCAGTCCGCCTAAAGGCAAGGAGGGTGCCCTTTGCACTGCGCCAAAAGATCGATGCCGAGCTTAACAAGCTGCTACAGCAGGGTGTTCTGGAGCCAGTGGACTGCGCGGAGTGGGAAACCCCTATTGTCACACCATTGAAGGGAAATGGTGACATCCGCATCTGTGCAGACTACAAGTGTACCATTAACAAGGCCCTCCAGCAGCATGCATATCCGGTGCCGGTGGTCAGCCACGTATTGGCTTCTCTCTCAGGCAGAACCATTTTTGCAAAGCTCGACTTGGCCCAGGCTTACCAGCAGCTGCCTGTCACCGATGAGTCTCCAGCAGCACAGACCATCGTAACGCATCGTGGGGCGTTCAGGGTACGCCGATTGCAATTTGGTGTCAGTGTCGCACCTGACATCTTTCAAAATCTAATGGAAAACCTCCTACGTGGAATACCAGGTGTAATTCCATATTTTGATGATGTGCTAATTGCAGGGGCGTCAGGTCAAGAATTGCTCTCTCGTCTTCGCGAGGTCCTTCGCCATTTCCAGGATGCTGGGCTGAAGGTAAAAAAAGAGAAGTGCTAGCTGGGTGTCGCCCAAGTCGAGTTCTTGGGGTTTCGAATAGACGCCGAGGGCATCCATCCGACCCCAGAAAAAACACAGGCCATTCTTGGTGCACCTCGCCCGTCAAACAAGACCGAACTCCAGGCATTCCTGGGACTGGTGAACTTCTATCATGCGTTCTTGCCACACAAGGCCACTGTTGCGGAACCACTACACCGACTTTTGGACAAGAAGGCCACCTTTGTGTGGGGCCAAACACAACAAAGAGCGTTTGAAAGCGTGAAAGAACTCTTGGCATCCAATCAAGTCTTGACGCATTATGATGAGAAGCAACCTCTCATCCTTGCCTGTGATGCGTCCCCATACGGAATAGGAGCTGTGTTGAGCCACCGATTGCCCGGCGGCACAGAAGCACCGGTCGCCTTTTATTCAAGGACCCTGTTGAGTGCAGAGCGAAACTATGCACAGATCGATAAGGAGGCACTTGCCGTGGTTGCAGGCGTTAAAAAGTTTCACGACTACCTGTTTGGCCGGCCTTTTCAGATCCAGACGGACCACAAGCCACTGCTCGGGTTGTTCACGTCTGACCGCCAGACACCACAGATGCTGTCTCCGCGGATGCTGCGCTGGTCTATCTTCCTGAATGGATACCAACATATGCTGCTCCACCGGGCTGGGAGGCACTTGGGCCATGCGGACGGCCTCAGCAGACTGCCCTTACAGCACCAGTGCCACGATGACCCCTCTCCCGCAGAGGTTGTCATGCTCCTGGATGCGCTGCCAGAACCACCCCTCCATGCAGCGGACATTGCCATTCACTCTGCCAAAGATCGCACCCTTTCACGTGTTCTTAACTGGGTCTGGAAGGGGTGGCCAAGGAGCAGCATGGGCCCAGAGTTTTCTGCCTTCACATCAAGGCAGCACGAACTGACTGCCCACAAGGGTTGCCTACTCTAGGGTGACCGTGTGGTGATTCCACAAAAGCTGCGGTTCCGGGTGCTGGAAGCACTGCATTCTGGGCGCCCTGGTATTATCCGGATGAAGGCACTTGCCCGCAGCTATGTGTGGTGGCCAGGCATGAATGCTGCCATCGAAGAATGGGTCCGATGCTGCTCCTCTTGTCAGGAGACGCGGCCAGAGATGCCTCGAGCACCCGTCCACCCTTGGGAGGCGTCTCGGAACCCATGGTCCCGCCTCCATATGGATTTTGCCGGTCCCTTTCAAGGGCAGACCTTCTTAATCGTCTTGGATTCGTATTCAAAGTGGCTGGAGGTCATCCCAACATCCTCTATGACGTCACAGACAGTAATCAGTGCATTACGGAAACTGTTTGCCACGCATGGTCTCCCAGACACCATTGTCTCAGACAACGGAGCTCAGTTTAAGTCCACAGAGTTTCGAGAGTTCCTGGACAGCAATCTGATCCGCCAGGTAACTTCGGCACCATTCCACCCATCTACGAATGGCCAGGCAGAAAGGATGGTACGCACTACCAAGGAAGGCCTATCTCGCATCATCCAGGGGAACTGGGCACGGCGCCTGGCAGATTTCACACTGCAGCAGCACGTAACCCCACACACGACTACGGGGCGATCCCCGGCCGAGCTCCTGATGGGCCGCAAGTTGTCAACGATGTTGGACCGCCTGCACCCTGATCGGGCCCCAGAGAAGTCCACACGGTTGGCAGATTCCCCGTCCAAACCACGCACGTTTCAGCCTGAAGACCCTGTCTTCGCACGTAACTATGCTCAGGGGCCTCTGTGGATTCCAGCAGTGATCTCCCGTGCAACCGGACCAATATCTTATGAGGTCACGGCCCCTGATGGTCAAGTACTGCGCAGGCATGTGGACCAACTCCGTCGCCGGACGGTCGGGCCTACCCAAACGGCGGGTGCAGAACTGGAAAGACCGCAGCCTGAAAGACGACCGATGTCAACGTCTACCCCTGAAGGCTCGAGTTCTGTCCCAGTGGCCCCTGAAGGCTCGAGTTCGGCCCCTGTGGAGCCAGACGCACCTGGGGAGCAGCCGACTCCTGTGGTTAGCAGTGTGCCCCCACAGGAGGGCGGAACCGTTCCACTGACTGTCCCAGTGGAGGCAAATGGCGAGCCTTTAGTGCCACCACTGTGCCTTCGTCGCTCGCAGCGTGCTCGGGGAACCCCGCACCATCTAAGAGACTACGTACTGGCCCTGGCTGACTGCTGAGTTCAAACTTGGAGTGGAGGGGTGTTGTGTAGTGTGACTGTGGCCGCTAGGTTTGGCGGCAACAGGAAAGACAGCTACGAACATGTGATGTGTGGCCGCACCACCTGGCGGCGTTGAAGTGGTCCTGATTTGTTTTTGATGCGCATGTTCTCAGTTGGTGTGTGCTGGCGGAGTGTGGCCTGGCATAAATAAACGTTCGTGTTCCTCAACCCACAATCTGTAACATTAACGATCGGCATAGTTGTTACATTCTTACCGTAACCACTGCCTTCAGCTAAACACAGTGCTGACAGCGCTTCGTTGGTCACTGCTATACAGAGACATAAATACCGCCATCAATAATTGCACTTCAAGTACAACACTGCATATTTGTTGCGAGTTTTATGCGAACCATATAAGTTGTTGAGTGAGATTAAAGTTCGCAGCACAGTGTTTTAAGCTGCATACGTGGTCCGGCTAATGCGGTACTGACAGAACCAATCCAATCCAAAAGTGTCTTTTGGATTTGCATCATTCTTGCCAAAGGATTTTGGAGAGTCATTGCTTGCTCGTGAGTCGCTGTTTGTGTTCCTCAATGGTGCTGTACAACCAAAAGTTGGCAAGATGAGTATTATGTCCTACAACGGAGGCGTCGAGGTCGCCATGAAGGGCAAAGAATGCGTCGCCATCACAGCCGACCGGCGTGTGGGCATGCGCGGCCACACCATTGCGCTGGACTTCGAACGCATCTTCAAGATGGGCCCGAAGCTCTACTGCGGCCTGCCGGCCCTTGCAATGGATACGAAGACGGTGGCACAGAACCTGTACGAGTTATACGAGGGCCACTCTGTAACTCCCGAGACGCTCAGCTCGGTCATCTCCAACCTGCTGTATAAGCGCCGCTTCAGTCCGTACTTCGTGCAGCCCATAGTGGCCAGCTTGGACCCCATGACAAATGAGCCCTACATCTGCGTGATAAACCTGATCGGCTGTGTCGACGAGCCTACTGACTTTGTGATCTCGGGTACGTGCGAGGAGCAGTGCTACGGCATGTGCGAGACGCTTTGGAAACCGGACATGGGGCCTGACGAACTGTTCGAGGCGACCGCGCAGGCACTCATGAATGCCTTCGATAGAGACTCCTTCTCGGGTTGGGGTGGCATTGTGCACATCATTGAGAAGGATAAGGTCACCACCAAGTACCTCAAAACCAGGATGGACTGAAAAGAACATTGGCGACCGCCCGTCAGAAGCCTGTAACTCCATCATTTGTGCTGGGAATAAATGCACGTCCTTTTCTTTTTTTTTCTATACCCCTTCGAAGAAAGGCTATGCTTTTATCCCAAATTTGGTCGTGTAATAAGTTCGAGCTAATATTCAGAAGCTGCAACTCGTTCAGAACCAAGAAGCATTTATGTGATGAGAGAAAGAGAAAAAGTCTTTACTATAATAATTTAAAGGGCTGTTAGAAAGCGGCGGTGATTATCCTTCTCATGATATGCCTGTCTAAAAAACACGGTAAGGAATTTGTCCGAGTGCAGTATAAAGAATATATTGAAAGGCGTTGATGACGATGCTTTTCATATGCTTGTGGCCAAAGACTCACAGACAGTCACAGCTGTGATGCAGCTATGCCAAAGTTTCGATGAGCTGCGCAAGCAGCGAATTTCTACACGTCAGGCTAATACACAAACAGCGGATATTTTGGCTTTAGAGTCCAAAAGCAGTGGCCCCGACTACAGCGTGTTAATGCCTCAAATTCAACAGTACATTCGGGAGGAAGTTGCTCGACAGCTCTCTCTTGTCCCGACCATCAACGAGACCCCCACAGCACTGGATCACTCACTTCGCCGTGCTATTCAGACGCAAGTTGCCGAGGCTCTCCCTTCGCCCCCGTCCCCAAGATCAGTTGCTGCACCGCTGACTTATGCAGAAGCCGTCTGCTGACCTCCTGCCCAGCCGCCACTCCCTTCATACAGTCCAGCCACCATCTACTACAGGTCACCAGTTTCGGTTTATCCGGTAAATCGGCCCTTTCCACCACCTCGAGCACCTGTAAACTCTTGGCGTACTCCGGATAACTGGCCCGTCCGCTACAACCGCGGTATTCCAGGACATGTCGTGCGCTACTATCGTCGCCGTGGATTCTATTTTAATGACGTTCAGCAGTCCGGCAACATACCTCGGCAATCAGAATCGCTTGCGACACCTGATGCACATGACCCCCGCTCACGCGGACCAGACTTCAGCCGACCTCAATCTTTTTCACCCCGTCTTCGGTCTCCTTCCCCCATGCTTCGCCATTCCAACCAAGCCCAGGAGTAAAACTAGCAGTCGCAGTTCCTGAGGCAAGAGCTGCGCCACCGACGAAATTTCCAAGGCCTCATATTTCGCCCCCTAACGAGATTGCCGTGTTTGTGGATGGTTTCACCACAACTGCTCTTTTCAACACAGGTGCCGCTAGTTGTGTAATCAGTGGTGACGACTCCACTGGTTGAAATTTTTTTACGCACAGCGAGTTCGCAACACGGCCAACCTTCTGTCACATGCACTGCTCGTGTTCTGATTCAAGGAGTGCTTTACATCGTAGAATTGGTAGTCCTTCTGCATGCGTCTCATGAAATCATCCTGGGATGGAACTTTCTTTTCGCTAATCGTGTGATTGTCGACTGCGCTCGTGCTCAACTCGCTTTGTTGAGCGCTACGCCAGCTACTCACGTCTCTGCCAGTTCTCCACCACTTCGATCCCAATGCACCCACTGAAATTCACACGGATGCAAATGGTATCGGCCTCGGTGCCATTCTCCCTCAACACAAGGATGGCTGCAACGAGTACGTTGTCGCCTATGCCAGCCATACCCTAACGAAGGCAGAGTCCAACTATTCCGTCATGGAAAAGGAGTGCTTGGCTAACATTTGGGCTATAGTAAAATTTTGCACTTACCTTTATGGACGCCAGTTTGATGTTGTCACAGATCACCATGCCTTATGCTGGCACGCATCCATGAAAGATCCTATATGCCGCCTCGCTCGTTACGCTTTACGCCTTCAGGATTACGACATCTATGTTATATATCGCTTAGGACGCAGACATTCAGACGCCGATGCACTATTTCGTTCTCCACTGCCTCCTGACCTTGCCTGCTTATCAACTGCCATCTGCGATTCGTCATCGTTGAGCATCACCGACATGCCATCTGAGCAGCGCAAGGATCCCTGGATCAATTCTTTGCTTGACGTCCTCTTTCACAGTTCGTCTAAAACGACTTCACGCTCCCTCTCTCGTCAAGCAAGACAGTTTGCTGTCCGTGAAGGCTTGTTGTATCGCCGCAATTACGTAACGGACGGCTGTAAGTGGCTTCTTGTCATCCCTCGTCATTTGCGCTCGGACATCTGCGCTGCCTTTCACGATGACCCCCAATGTGGTCACGCTGGAGTATTCAAGACTTACTCTCGCCTTAGTCTAAGATACTACTAGTACGTTCGGTCATGCACCACGTGTCAACGCCGCAAGACGCCTTCTCACAGCACTGCTGGCCCTTTGCAACCCTTAACCTGCCCAGCGAGACCATTCGACCGCGTTGAAATTGATACTTATGGTCCTCTACCCAACACTCTTCAAGGCAACCGGTATATTATTGTCGTCGTCGATCATTTGACACGCTACGCTGAAAGATCTGCACTGCCTGCTACCACTGCGAAAAACGTTGCGTCCTTTCTTCTTCACCATCTCATTTTGCGACACGGTGCACCTCGTGAATTACTGAGTGACCGTGGACGTGTGTTTCTCTCGAACGCCGTCAACGAGCTGCTCAGGGAATGTCGCACTGTCCATCGAAAACCTTGGCATACCATCCTCAAACCAATGGCATGACAGAACGCTTTCACCGTACCCTTGGAGATATGCTCGCCATGTACGCCTCTGACGACCACACCACTTGGGACTAAGTGCTCCCTTTTGTCACGTACGCGTACAACTCTGCGCCACAAGCAACCACTGGCTTTTGTCGTTTCTTCCTCCTGTACGGACAGGAGCCATCATGCTCCATGCACACTATTCTTCCTTACAGGCCTAATGTTTCCGAAGCGACGCCTGTTTTAAGCAGCTGCATATGCCGAAGAGTGTCGTCAACTCGCTCGCTCATTTACCGCACAATACCAATGGCACCAGAAAACTGACCACGATGCCTCTGTGTCTAGTGTCCACTATAACCCAGGAATGCTGGTTTGGCTCTGGGTCCCGTCTATCCCTCCCGGTCTTTCCCCGAAGCTTTCGTCAAAATACTATGTCCTCTACCGTGTGGTGCGACAAATATCTCCAGTCAACTATGAAGTTTAGCCCACTCATCCACCTTCGGACCAACGCTGCCATGGGCGGGAAACAGTACACGTATCAGGCCTCAAACCGTGCTATGACCCCCTTGCCGTGTCATTTCTCTAGGTTGCCACGTTGGCTCCTTTCTGCGCGGGAATAATTGTACCGGAGCATAGTGGCGCCAGCTCTGTGCCAGCGTGAAAGAAGACGTTGACGTCCGTGTGTGGCTCGTGTTTGCCGGGTTTCTGCCTGTACCTGCTTGTTATGGCTAACGCTTCTCGAATAATAACCTGTGTTTTTACGCAACCTCGCTCGTTGCAATAGCAACTTATTAATGGCATACACAACCAATTCGGTTGCCAGTGTTCTACACTCTGCTTCATACATCATCTGCAATGCTGTGGAGGCTAGTGAGACTTCTTGTAGTTGGTACGTTTGCCACGAAAAAAAGTTGCGTTCATACCACCAATAACACAATTTTTGTTTTCGTTATTGTGGTGAGAAGTAATTGAAGATATTTTGTGCCTTACAAAAAAAATGTCTTATGTGTCTGTTATTATACAGCTGTTGAGCTTAGTTTACACATGACGTCACATACAGGCTCTCTACGCTGGTCATATCGTAATGGCGGCCACCAGGGTCGCCAAGGGGAAGCAAAGAAACGGAAGGTTGCACCACCTCTAATCAAGATGTAATGTGAGAAAAAATGAGCAAGCGGTGTTATAAGTCTTGCTCACCGAACTTCTTGCATAGCTTCTACAGTGTTGCACTTCATGAGTGAAATGTACTTCTGCTAACACTACTCTCGAAGTGACCACTCGCTGGCTGGATTTCCATTTTTATCATATTAAAATTGAGCAGCTTAGAGGGCATACTTGAGAATTCTGTTTTAGTGAGTGTTCACTTGCCTCCTACACTGCAAAAGAGAAAAAAGGCCGCTGTTTTATAATGCAAACAGGAAGTGACAAGTATTTATAATAACTACACGAGACATTGTTTTTATCAAGATATCCAATTCAGCCCACTAATCTTCCAAAAATTTATAACTGCCCTTAGTGATCGATACCCTGCACATAGGGATGTTATGGGGCGACAGAAAAAGAGTGTAATTATAATATTTGCACGAGCACAGTGATTGGGCGTGACAACAAGCAATACTGCTTGTTTCTTAGTAACCTGGCACATGCACCATGGGAGATAAGCCACGGACTGGGTAGCATGTTATTTTAGAAATAAGATTGCTTTACAAGTGACATTTGTTTAGCAATAGATAATTTAAAAAGTAACTCATTGGTGCAGTCAAGGCTTAAAGACTACTAACAAGCCAATAAGGTAGAAAAATAAAGTAACATTATAAACTTAATATTCAGTTTGTGTTGTCTTCATAGGAAATTGCATACGGCTTCGCAAAGGTTCCTGCAGCGTTAAAACCTATTTCGATAGGGCCAAAGAGAAGAACCACAAGAATGAATAAATGCAAGCTGGTGACACGAAACGAGCCATCCTCCTCTTGTTCGTTTTGTAGATAAGCAACACAGAATAACAGTCCAGAAAAAACATTTTGAGTAGTATCTGCACCTCAATGGCTGCTTTTGTTTTCTATTGTGACATGTGGAGGCAGTGGTTATAAAATAGGTTATCAATGTTTCAGATATTATATGTAACCATAATGTAACCATACTTGGCGGCCACATGCTTGAAAAGTGGGACAAGAACTGGTTTTATGTGAAATGACGTCATTTGGCCCAACATGTTAATAAATTGAACGTTTGATTCGAGATAGGAAGTCAGAAATGTAATATTTTTTCCCATAGTGAAAACGCTGCCAAGCGACCTGGAACTATAACATTGTTATGGACTTAAATTCATTCAAGGAATCAACACTGCATTCTTGTCTGAAGAAATTTTACATAGGTGCTTGATGTGTGATCAAAAGAAAGTAAATTGTGAAATTTTGTTCATCCATGCTGGCCCTCGCTGTTTTAGAAAGTTTTCATACATTGCTGCAATTCAAAAGCTAAGGTGCTGTCATTAGCCCCAATCACTCCTGTGTGTAGTTTTCAAAAACACTAAGCATAAAAGCTTTGGCACGGTCAATATATTGCAATTGCTCTTCTTCATGCTGCAGAATAGCATCCCGTAATTCCATTAAATGGTGAAGGCGTTCTTCACTCTTGTAAAAAATTTTGCGCAAGTTGTCACCCACTTCTTCAACTGTTCTGTGCACCGCAGTGCCTAGACCTGCAATAGAAAATTATACGCAGATATTTGATACATCCTGCATGATGTTTAAGTTCATTGAGCATGCTTTTCTGCTCTAAAGTTTGCCCAGTGTTCATATATGCAATAGCAGTATATACAAAGAAACAGATAGGAAATAATATTGTGAAACATTTGCAAGGAGAGGAATGAGAAGCTGCTGCCGTAGCAGCTTGATGTGATTCCCCATTCTGGCAACGTGTACCAGCAAACATTGTTATACCAAACTTTGTCCTTACCTGAACCAAGTCTGAAAACAGGAAGAGTTTAGGAAAAGAACATGAATGTTTTATGAAAAGCAGGTAGGAAAGAGGTCAACACAAAGTTCTGCAAAATGAGAACATCTCACTTGAGATTCCAAGGGAAGCTTCATGCATATTTGCCGTCTGTGTATGTCGCGTGAATAGCTTTCAAAAGCAAGTGCTAATTCCATGAAAATATGCAGAGTTATGCTCTAAATTTGTGTTAAAAATAGTTGTCTTTTGGCTAAGTTGATACACGACACAACGACAATATGTCATGATGATATTGCTGTGACAGGTTCGCCACGTTCAAGTAGTCCGCCACAATCATCGTGGTACCAGCACCAGCAAGACCCTGCTGGCATGCGCCACGCGTTCGTGCGCTCCAGCAACGAGGAAGAGGAGGATAGTTGGATCTGTGCCACTCAGCTACTCGGACTTGACGGCCATAGTCTTTAGAATCGTGGGCACAAGTTCGCCCTAATAAAGACGCTTGTTTTTTTAACCTGTCTGCCTCAACATCGCTACATTTCTGGTGGAGGCACTGGGTTATGAATCGAAGCCCCGCGAGCTCAAGACGGCGTAGCCCCTACGACCAGCGTATCAACCCCGTGGAAGTGACTCTTGTACATCAGAGGGCAAGTCGCCGTCTTTGAGGCGACTCACCCGAGTTTGGTCCTCTTCACTTCACACCAAGGGTAATTCAAACGATGGAGGCCACCACTATGACTAGCCAGGTAACACCGGCACAAGTGTTCATTAGCCAACCGCACCAGTCGCCGGCCAGTATTCAAC
The DNA here is from genome assembly GCF_043290135.1 of Rhipicephalus microplus. Taxonomy (NCBI): domain Eukaryota; kingdom Metazoa; phylum Arthropoda; class Arachnida; order Ixodida; family Ixodidae; genus Rhipicephalus; species Rhipicephalus microplus. The sequence continues at coordinate 382,081,275 of NC_134710.1, forward strand.
GGCGACTCGTACGAGGATGTTGAAGATTGGTTGGGCCTGTTCGAGAGAGTGGCGAGCTTGAATGGATGGGACGAAAAAGAGAAGCTCCGTCGCGTATACTTCGCCCTGGAAGGCTTCGCAAAGACATGGTTTGAGAATCATGAAACCTTGTTGTCTACCTGGAAGGTATTTCGACGACAAGCGGTGGCTACGTTCGCGAACATAGACCGGAAAGAAAAGGCGGAGGCTGCTCTTCAATCGAGGAACCAGCTCACGAACGAGAGTGCTGCTATGTACACCGAGGACATGGTCTGTCTGTTCAAGCGTGCGCATTACAACATGGCTGAGGATAAGAAGGTGCGCCATCTAATGCGGAGTCAAGCAAGAGCTGTTCGCCGTCCTCGTCCGCAACCCTCCAAGCACAGTTGCTGAGTTTTACTCGGAAGCGACGGCCATCGAAAAAACACTGGAACAGCGGGCTCGGCAGTACAACCGGAATCTTAACTGCGCATCTCCGCAGGTATTCTCCGAAGGCGTGCGAAACGATGTTCAAGCCCTGCGAGAGCTCATTAGATCAGTTCTTAGAGAAAAACTGAGCATACTGCAAATGCCCCAGACTCCAACTGCACTATCTGTTACAGACTTTGTTCGTGACGAACTGAGGCAGGTGATACCAGAGCCAGAGCGTGAGCTGCAGCCGGATCGACCTATCCGAACATACTCTGAGGTTGTCAGACAACGCACGGTACACAGCAATGCAGCAGTTGCGATGGCGACGACTCCTCTCCCGCCTGCGGCACGCAGCGCACCTCGTCCACGGGAACCAACAGCTACCTATCTGCCCCCAGGAGCACGTAGCACACATCACTATGTGGAGCGTAGGCCCAGGAAAAGTGACGTCTGGCGTGATCACGAGCGCAGGCCTCTGTGTTTTCATTGTGGGGAAGCGGGTCATCTGTACAGATTCTGTCCTTACCGAAAGGGCTGGATTAAGAGGCTTCCCGTCGTATGCACCGTGCCCCCGAAACGGCGAACGACCAGTGTAGATCGAGGAGTACTTGTCCACGCGTCAGAACTCGCCACCTCTACGTCAACCCCTGTCACGGTCACCATCGCCTATGCGCTACCGGTCATCCAGCCCACGTGCACCTTCAAGGCAGCCTGGTCATCGCTCTCCAAGTCCACACCCGGAAAACTGAAGCAAGCGACCTGTGGAGGTGAGGCCGCTGATAACGTCAGTTACGAAGATCCTCCAATATGGTTTAAGGGTGATGACGGTGTATTTCCGGTAGATGGTGAAGCAACAAAAACGTTACTTCTGATTTGCGGCTGAGAATGAAAGGATGGGAGCTGAATGCCTTAGTCGACACCGGTGCTGATTATTCAGTGATAAGTCACAAGATGGTGAAAAAGCTAAACAAATTTTTGAAACAGTGGAGTGGATCGCAGATACGCACGGCAGGTGGTCACATTATTATGCCCCTTGGCAGATGCACTGCAAGACTTGAACTACGGGGCTTTATTTACGTGGCCGATTCCCTTGTGCTGCCAGAATGTTCAAGGGAACTCATTATAGGAATGGACCTTTTGCGAACTAATGGCGCCGTAATTAACCTGCATAGGTCCAGCGTGTCGTTTTCGACTGAACGAGCTATACCTGTGGATGAATCTGAGGAACGACGCCTAACTACTTTACGCGTTGTTCATGATGACGTAACTGTGCCGTCACGCTGCAGTATATTGGTGCTTGTAGAAAATGACGCATTGTACGACCGTGAAGGCATAATGGATACAAATGTAGGGCTGTTTTCGAACAAAAGTGTCTGCGTAGCTAGAAGTCTTGTTCACTTGACGAATGGCCTTGCAGATGTCCTACTCACGAATTTCTCCAATGAACTTCAACACATCGCTCAAGGCACGGCTATTGCCTATTTACACGACTTCTGTATGGCGACTGAACTATGCAGCTTAACGACATCAACCACTCGATCAGTGGCCTGCAAAATCGACACATCCGTGATCGTCAATCAGAGCCTTCCGGACAGTCAAAAGAAACAGATTTAAGCCTTGGTAAAATAATTCTCTGATTGCTTTTTAAGTGCCTCGAAGGTCTAGTGCACGTCAATCACGAAACACAGAATTATAACGCAAGACGACAGGAGGCCTATATGCCAGCATCCATATCGGGGTCACAGAAAGAACGGGAAATTATCAAGAAGCAAGTGGAGGAGATGCTTTCGGATGATGTCATCCAGCCTTCTAATAGTCCATGGGCGTCCCCCGTAGTGCACGTTAAGAAGAAAGACTACACATTTAGATTCTGTGCCGACTACAGAAAACTGAACAGTGTAACTAAACGAGATGTCTACCCCTTGCCACGCATCGACGATACGCTAGATCGGTTGCGATCCGCAAAGTTTTTCTCCTCCTTATAGATCTGAAAAGCGGGTATTAGCAAATAGAGGTCGACGAGCGGGACCGTGAAAAAACGGCATTCGTAACACCAGCTGGCCTCTACGAATTCAGAGCGCTTCCATTCGGCCTCTGTTCCACACCAGCGACGTTCCAGCGAATGATGGACACTGTCCTCGCTTGATTGAAATGGCAGTCATGCCTAGTGTATTTGGATGACGTGGTGGTATTCTCTGCAACGTTTGACAAACATCTAGAGCGACTACGCACAGTATTGGAAGCCATCCGGTCAGCAAAATTGACAATCAAACCCGAAAAATTCCACTTCGGCTTCGAAGAGCTGCGATTCCTTGGACATGTCATTAGTTCCGGTGGTGTTCGTCCTGATCCCGAAAAGACAGCCGCTGTTCAGAGGTTCCCTACACCCAGAGACAAAAAGTCAGTGCGTCGATTTTTGTGTTTATGTGCCTACTATAGGCGATTTGTGGAAAACTTCTCAAAAATTGCGGAACCTCTTACAAAACTGACAAAAGACGACGTGCCCTTCACATGGGAAAGTGAACAACAGAAAGCTTTTGACGAATTAAGAAAACGACTACAGGGTTCAACAATACTTGCGCATTTTGATGAGACAGCCGACACTGAAGTCCATACCGATGCCAGCAATGTCGGCCTCGGCGCCATCGTTGTCCAGTGGCAAAATGGTCAAGAGAAAGTGTTAGCCCATGCCAGCCACAAACTGTCAAAAGCTGAGGCAAACTACTCTGCAACTGAAAAAGAGTGCCTCGCAGTCATCTGGGCAATAAACAAATTTCGACCCTACCTTTACGGTAGACCGTTCAGAGCTGTCAGTGACCACCATGCTCTATGCTGGCTGGCAAATCTCAAGGACCCGTCACGTCGACTAGCAAGATGAAGCCTTAGGCTGCAGGAGTATGACATTACGGTCGTGTACAAATCTGGAAGGAAACACAGCGATGCCGACTGCCTGTCACGCTCTCCCGTCGATCCAAGTGTACCTGAAGAGGAAGACTTCCCGTTTCTAGGCGTTGTCGACGCATCCGAAATTGCTCAACTACAACGAGATGACCCGGATTTGCTGGCGCTTATACAACACCTGCAGGATCTCGACGTTCAAGTCCCTCGCATATTCTCCAGAGGGCTCTCCGCGTTCTGCCTTCGAGGAAGTGTCCTTTACAGGAGGAACTTCGAACCTAATGGTGAAACGTTTTCACTAATCGTGCCCACAGCCATGCGAGAGGAAATTCTGCACGCATGCCACGACGAGCCAACATCTGGACACATGGATGTGAGCCGAACATTCGCCAAGATTCGCCTGAAATACTATTGGCCTAAGTTTCTCGCATCAGTGCAGCGCTACGTGAAAACTTGTCAATGTCAACGGCGCAAAACTCCACCCGTAAAACCAGCCGGCCTTCTCCAGCCAATAGACCCTCCAGATGCCCCTTCCCAACAAGTCGGCATGGACATCCTAGGACCTTTCCCGACATCGTGTGCAGGCAAGAAATGCATCGTGTGCAGCCACAGACTACCTCACCCGTTATGCTGAGACTGACTCTCTGTACAGTGCGACAGCTGCCGAAGTCGCCAAGTTCTTTGTGAACAACATAGTGCTCAGACATGGTGCGCCATTCGTCGTTATTACGGATCGGGGCACCGCATATACTGCAGACCTAATGCAATGCCTGATGCGCATGACAAATACCGATCACAGAAGAACAACGGCGTATCACCCTCAGTCGAATGGCTTAACCGAACGCCTCAACAGAACTCTGACCGACATGCTATCAATGTATGTCGATGTTGAACATAAACAGTGGGATGAAATATTACCCTACGTAACATTTGCATATAATACAGCCGTTCAAGAAACAACCCACGTTGCCCCTTTCGAACTAGTATTCAGCCGAAGAGTGACCACCCCGCTGGATGCCATGTTACCGCTACATGACGAAAGCAGCTATTTACCTGACTTAGATGACTTCTAGCAAAGAGCAGAAGAAGCACGGCAAATGGCAAGATACCGAATACGCCACCAACAGCACGTCGATTCTAGTGGGTACAACAAGCGACGCAGTGACGCACGTTATCATCCCGGTGACAAAGTGTGGATATGGATACCAGTGCGCCGCCGCGGACTCTCTGAAAAGCTTTTTTGCCGATACTTCGGCCCTTATGAAGTACTCAACCGCATCAGCAACGTCACTTATGAAGTCAGATCTGCTGGACACGTGAGCTCAAGACGCCGCAATCCCACGGAAGTGGTACACGTAGTCCGCATGAAGCCCTATCATGACAGATCGTCGAAAAACGAGTGAGAGTGCGCATGTATGTTTTCACTGTCTTAAGCATCGCGACGATGCGTCTGAGGAGAGGAGTAATGCTGCGACAGGTTCGCCACGTTCAAGTAGCCCGCCACAATCATCGTGCCACCAGCACCAGGAAGACCCGGCTGGCATGCGCCACGCGTTCGTGCGCTCCGGCAACGAGGAAGAGGGAGATAGTTGGATAAGTGCCACTCAGCTACTCGGACTTGACGACCGTAGTCTTTAGAATCGTGGGCAAAAGTTCGCCCTAATAAAGACGCTTGTTTTTTAAACCTGTCTGCCTCAGCATCGCTACAATATATAGTGGAGCAATGTATTGGGTCTTCAGCACGGTTGGTCATTGTTGGCTGTGGATATTCGGTTGTCCACTCCACACATTTCTTTAAAAATGCTTTATTTTTTTCTATTTATTCCCTGACCTAATTCCCTGTGACACTGTTACCTTGTGTACAACAGAAAATTGTGTCCTCTTCCTAACTTGAACAACTTTGTCCCATACGAATAAATGTACTATCCAGCCACTACTAGTCTAAAAGTAATACTGGCCCGACGTTTCGGGACCCATCCCAAATGAGTCACTGCCTGAAGAAGAGACCAAATGGGTGTAGAAATGCAGAGCCAGTTTTTAATTTTGATATTAAAAACGATAGACTAAACATGGCTGGAATGTCTATTTATACGTACAATTTTACCCAACCAGATAGATATCTGTTAAATATGCTCACTTTTTCTAATGCATGGTCCCTGCATTGTCGAAACTGCACCACGCTTCCTTATGAGTTGACGAAATGAGCGTAAATTCCTTTTACTGACCACTAATTGGTTGATATGTGGAGTTTAACGACCTAAAACCACCATATGATTATGAGAGATGCCGTAGTGAAGGGCTTCGGAAATGTCGAGCACCTGGGGTTCTTCAACGTGCACCCAAATCTGAGCACACGGGTCTACAACATTTCCGCCTCCATCGGAAATGCAGCCGCCCCAAATGGGATTTGATCCCGCGATCTGCTGGTCAGCCGCCAAGTACCTTGTCCACTAGACCACAGTGGCGGGGCTTACTAACCACTAGTATAATTTATTCTCTCATGTGCCTTTGTGCATACATGTGCCTTCTCACACTACTGCTCTGCGATGCATCACTGGCCGAACAACATGCTCGCATTTTCTAAGCGGGTTTCCAAAGGTGTCTGCAGACCTTATTGTAGATCGGTGCACCTGCATGGGGGGAGGAAGAGAGGGCATTCAGTACTGGCAGCTTTCCTTTCAATCACATGACATGACCAAAAATAGTAGTCAGTAGTTTGTAACGTGCTAAATTGGCTCAAAACCTGAAGGCTGCTACCGGAGCGTGGTAATGCAGCTATGTAGGTTATTGCTCACATAACAAAAAAGTATTACCCAAAATTTCAGATAAAAGCAGCTACGCTCCCCCCCATGCACCGCCATCCTGTCATTTATGTGGGTTTCCCAACACTTTTGGAAGGTATTAATTTAAGTCAGAATAATGCTGTTGCTTCACGAATATCTTGTCTAAGCGTTTCTTTTGTTTTTTGTGTTTTTTTCGCGTGGAGTTATCGCACTAAATACGCGTTTTGTATCTCACTTTATCCCTGAGAGCGCAGTGTCAACAAAACAAGGGAAGGCGATGGGTGGCAAGGAGAAGATGCCAAGATCTGTACTAGCCCCAACCACATCTACGCGTTGGAACGCGTCAGTACGCGCTGCTTAGCGTCAGCCTCAGTCGAGCTGGCCGGATCGTGTGTTGACGCGCGTCGAAAAAACCTAGCGCTGCCGTTCGAATTCGAAAGCCCGTGAACGACCACGACCAAACGAGTAGCACGAGTACGCTTGTACGTGAGTACGCCAAGTTGACGTCATTTCCATAATGACGTTTTGCAAGAGATCCGCAAGAGCAGAGCGCGTGAGGGCATGCATCACGGAGGAAAGAAAAGCTCCTTTTTTCCTTCTTCCATGGGCCATGGTACAGTGTTCTAGAACTAGAACACTGTAGCCATGGTACAGTGTTCCAGAACTAGAACACTGTAGCCATGGCGCGAGTTTTTCCTTCCTCCATGGCATGAATGCTTGCGATTATGGCGTCCCCGTAAGTGTAGGGCATGATCTGCGTATATGAACTCACAGTCGCCTGATCCAGGCGGCCGGGATAAACTGCAGTCAAGCCCTGCTTCAGCGGGTCTATACACGACGCGTGCTCTCGCTCTAGGAAGCTGGTGTTTGCCCCGGGCTACGACCTTCAGAATGTGCTTTTTGTGTGGCTGGTGTGGCCTGAAATCTCACGATGCTTATGCTAAGATTCAGATAGCTTGCATGCTACCTAAAGGAAATATATACGCTAACTGCTTGTGTTCTCGGCATGGGGCCACATCCTGAGGGTGGGCGCGGTACGCATGAGTATTTTTGGGGTATTTTGATTGTGTAATTCCTGCTACATGCAGTACAATATTTGGTTCAAGTGTTCAAGGAATATCTACGTTTTGATGCAATGTTCAAAAATTGTTTCAGGACTTCTGAGTCCTTTTGAGCAGCTACATTTAGCGGCATGAAACTTTAGGCGTCGGCATTAACGCACTGCTTAGCACGAAGTTATGTCACAAATTTGTGCCGCTTACGTTCGATTGCCATCTCGAGTGATGCATCCCCACGGTAACCGTCAGCTTCCTCTTCGGGATCGTCATTATCCGCATGACCTGTGCGAGACATGCGCACAAAATAAGATGCCATCAAACATAAGGTACATAAGATACACATAGGCGTGTGTTAGGTTCAACTTAATAGGGAAGGGGGCAGGATTGTATGCAGAATCTTTTTTTTTTCATTTTTTTGGGGGGTGAGGCTATATTGGGGGTGAGGTCTAAAGTGGGGGGGCCGGTTTTTTTTTTGGGGGGGGGAGGTCTAAAGTGGAAGCCAAGCACACATATCAGCCAGGGGGCAAGGAAAACGCGAGCACGACAGTGGTCACTCTTGGCTGCACTTTGGAAAAACCAAAAGTAGGCCGTAGTTTTCCATCACAACAGTAATAACTCAATTATATTTTTACGGGAGAATGGAATTTTTACGAGGCTATGTTACAATATAGAGAAATTTTGTCAACATTTCCGCTGTGGTAATTTTTCTAGTAGGCTCTTATATATATTTATATATCCCCACTGACGGGTGAGGTAGGTTTGCCCCCCCCCCCCATTAGCAAAAGAGTTGGTACGCCACACTGCCGAGCACGCCAATGGCAAATGGTCATTTTGCGCTATGTATGCGTGGCGAAACAGAATTTGGGTTGGGGGCGCGGGCCTGGAGTGCCAACGCTGGCTCCCTGACTGGGAGCGCAGGAATTGGTAGATCATCGCAGTACCCCTCCCCACTATGTTAACATGTATGGGGCAGGCTTTGCCCCCTTCCGCTCTCGTGAAAACGCCTATAAATATAACAGCAACGCATTACAGGTACGTATATTACAAGTATTGCAAGTTCGCCTTACATACAAGTCGTGACTCCACGGATAAAAAATTACCGGTAAAGGGTGAATCGGAGAATCATTCGAGCTCACAAAAACAATTGTTCTGTTCATACGGAAATCGTTAGCAATCTCCATGCCCCATAACGTGCAATTTCTAGGGGCGCCTTATCAGCATTGCGAGTTGTAAAACGAAACTAAGAACAGAGGGCGACGCGCAACCCCTCTATCCCACGAGAGTAGCTTAGAGAAAGTCAGCCTAAATACGTTATAACAGTCCCAAATCTCCAGCTAATATGCGTGATAAGTAACCGATGGAAACAAGAAGTGGCTGCGTAATACTACCGAAACAGCTTCTTAAAACTTCCATTGTGTAGGTAATCAAAATTTGCCATGAGGCCTGCTGCAGGTAGTTTAAGTGATCTAAACCGCAAATCACCTGTCTATTTACTCCATAAACGGACGATAAGAAGAACACGAAGAACTTCTTGTCTCTGTGTCGTCGTTCTGTTCTCGCGCTATAACTACCGTCATGTCATAACATCTAGCCCAAGCTGCCACACTCCATAAACGGGGTTGAAACGACATGCCGATGTTTAACGTAGACCCTTGTGAGATTGGCAAATTATGAGAAAGGGTTATTCGCCGGGCGTGTGTTAACGGAAAGCATTTGTGGTTTTATAGTGCACCTTTAATAAATGAATAAATAAATGAATGAATACGTCTTTCTTTAACCACGATATTAAATTATGCCTATATTTATAATAAATATTGTAACGGATTAGTAAAATGGTAGAGAAGAGAAGCAGAGGAAGACGAAGAGTCTTGGCACGATCGCAGTGTGCTGCCACGAACGATCATCGTTCACCTCCTGTAAATAAAACCATTTTATCACAGTTCGCTGTTAGAGTTGTGGTGGACGTGCTGGGTAATCGACACCCGAAGACGGAGGTTGAACCGCAAGTTCTTCGACGGAGCCGTCACATTGCTGGACTTCCACCGAATCTATCTGGGCTGTACATGTCCCAAAACGCAGATGAACACCGACCCCTCTCCACTTTTGCGCCGACCAGTTCGGCTCCACAACTGACAGATGCTCGTCCCTTCGCCGGCAGACCAGATGAAGACGTCGAGGCTTGGCTCATCCATTACAAACGGGTGAGCGCCGCTAACAAATGGGATGCCGCTTCTCAGCTTTTGTACGTCGCGTTCTTTCTGACAGATACTGCATTAATGTGGTACGAGAATCAGATGGAAACGCTAACGACGTGGGACAGATTTGTTTCTGAAATCAAAGAGCGTTTCGGCGACCCAACAACGAAAAAGAAAAGAGCAGAACAGACGCTAATGCAACGCGCCCAAGTGCCAGGTGAAACTTGCACGACCTACATTGATGAAGTCATAAAGCTATGTAGGACCATTGACTCCGGAATGTCTGAGGAAGACAAAGTCGGGCACATTCTAAAAGGAATCGCCGAGGATGTTTACAGTTTCCTCATCGCGAAAGACACCTTGACATCTGTCACCGATGTCATTCGCCATTGCCACACTTTTGAGCAACTAAAGACGAGGCGCATCACGCCGAAGTTCGGCAGGCTAGCCCATGTGACGACCATCGCGAGTATAGACAGCAACCAGGCCCTTGATCTTGCATCAACAATCCGGCAAATAGTACGTGAAGAACTCGGCCTGTATGTGCAAGTGGCACACCGCCCAAGCACTCATCCCCCGTACCAGCCACCAGAGTTCGAGCGAAACGTTGCTTCATTCTCCTCGCACCGAGTGACGGAGGGCTTTGAGGATTCTGATGCCACACCTCAGTATCAGCCACGTCTCTACGATAGAGGCCCTGCCTATGACGCACGATCATGACGAGCACAGCCGCATTCTTATACTCGGGACTCTCAGCCGGACTACATCCCACTGCGGCAAGGACAGTACCGACCCTACTACCAAGATGCAACTTAAGACGAATGCAATGGATTCCAGAGAGTGACAGAAACCCGTTCTTCGCGTGATAACGAACTTCCTCGCCGACAGCAGCGGCCCCGAATTTGTTCCGATAAATATAGCATAAACCGTGACCCTCCCGTGTGCTACAACTGTGGTTTCACTGGGCATATCGCTCGGTATTGCCGCCAACAACGCCGCCAATCACGAAGGACACCAGCTATGTCTTCGCCACCAAGGCCCGGTGTTTCATATGACCTGCGAACAACCGACTTGTTTCCAAGGGACCGTTTTTCGCGCGAGACCAGGCGCAGTGATTCCCCAGCATCCGAGCGGAGTTTGACACCACCATCCAACCGTTCTTTTCGCTCGCCGTCTCCTCTGCGTCGTTTTTCTTCTCCGCCGCCGGGAAACTAGCATCCGCGGCCAATGGAGGTGATGTCGCCGGACGGTCTTTTCAAGATATACCTCTGCCTATTGTTATGCTCAAAAACAAAGTGAATGTGTTGATCGATGGAATACCGACGATGGCGTTAGTTGACACTAGGGCGGCTGTGTCTGTGATGAGCCTTGCCTTCATAAACCGCTCAGGTCGCAAAGTTATGTTTTCATGGGACGATACAATCACCTTTCGTGGTGTAGGCGGCGAGTGGCTTAATCCTCTTGGTGTATGTGTTGTCAGTGTTTCATTGGCTGGAAAAGCATTTGTATCGGAATGTCTGGTTCTATCTCGTTGTTCGCACCATGTCATTTTTGGTATCGATTTCCTGGAGCAATGCGGCGCTTCCGTCGACTGAGGTAGTGGGGAAATATCACTAAACAATTTGTTTCTACCGTCGCTTTCCGAAGAATACCGTGGCGAAGACAGAAACACACTTAGTGTCATTGATGAAGTGATAGCACCATCTTGGTGCCTGACACCCGTTCGAGTCTCTTCCACAGTTGTTGATGATGCTTGTGCTGACCTCTTAGTGGGGCCTCTACGTAAGAACTGTTCTAAGAAGGACATACTTGTGCCCTGTTTTGTTGTGTGCATGACAAAAGGAGTAGCAACATTGTGGGCACTGAACTGTTCTGCCACGCCGGTTGTGCTTCCTCGCGGGATGAAGATAGCTCTCTTCGATGAAGTCTCATGCAGCTCGATAGCAGCACTAGCTACGGACCTCACCACCTCCTCCTCTCCTAGTGATATTCACGATAATGAAGATTTAACGCTCTGTGTGATCAGCAAGACTATCAGTACGATGGAACGACAAGCGCTGGTGCAGGTCCTTTCCTGGCATGTTGCTGCTTTCGACTTCAAACATAGAGATGCTCCCCTTCAGTTACCCTCGTCCCGCGCTTATCACAGAATAGACACCGGCTCTGCAGACCCCATTCGCCAAAAGCCCTACCGAGTGCCATCCTCTGAGCGCAAAGTTATCGCCCAACAAGTAGAGGACATGCTGAATAAAGGTGTCGTGCAAGAGTCGTCCAGCCCATGGGCAGCCCCGGTAATTCTTGTCAGGAAAAAGGATAGTTCCTGGAGATTCTGTGTACACTACAGGCGTGTAAACACTGTGACGAAAAAAGATGTATATCCCTTACCGCGGATTGATGACGTCATGGATTGCTTGCATGCCGCTTCCTATTTTTCAACGCTTGATTGGCGGTCAGGTTATTGGCAAATACCTATGGATCCCGGCGACAAAGAAAAGACTGCTTTCGTAACTCCGGATGGCTCATTTGAATTTAACGTCATGCCTTTTGGCCTTTTTAATTCTCCAGCCACCTTTGAAAGATTTATGGACACAGTATTACGCAGTCTAAAATGGGAGATATGCATGTGCTACCTTGACGATGTTGTGATCTTTGGCCGTACGTTTGAGAAACATAACAACAGTCTCAGTCTTGTTCTCGACTGCATCGAAAAAGCTCGGCTGGTTCTGAATTCTTAAAAATGTCGCTTTGGCGAATGTCAAACTTTCGTGCTGGGTCACTTGGTCGACAAGGATGGCGTCAGACCCGATCCTCGCAAGGTAGAAGCAGTGAGCTCTTTTAAATCACCGCAGTCCGCACGAGAACTTCGCTCATTTGTCGGCCTATGCTCATATTTTCGTCGTTTTGTTCCACGATTTGTGGAGATCGTGTACCCGCTGACAAGCATCTTGCGACAGGATGCAACCTTCAACTGGACACCAGAGTGTGACGCCGCATCCTCACAACTTACGTTTGTACTGACGTCGGCACCACTGTTGCGTCACTTCGTTCCATCTTGCCCGACTGAGGTCCACACGGACGCCAGTGGTATCGGTATAGGAGCGGTGCTTGTACAACGCCACAATGGCGCAGAGCATGTCGTGGCATATGCCAGCCGTTGCCTGAGCAAATCTGAACTCGTTTACACAGTTATTGAACAGGAATGTCTGGCAGCTGTTTTTGCCGTACACAAGTTTCGTTGTTATCTTTACGGGAGGCCATTTAAGATAATTACGGATCACCATTCGTTATGCTGGCTGGTCGGTTTGCGTGATCCCTCTGGCCGCCTCGCACGTTGGGCGCTGCGACTTCAGAAATACGACTTTACGGTGTCGTACAAGAGTGGCCGTCGTCAAGCTGACGCAGACTGCCTCTCCCGGATTCCTCTTGCGACTACCGACTGCGATGCTGAGAAATTTGACGACTGCCTTGCTGCTGTTACAAGCACTTTCCCCAACGCGGCTAATTTCTAGAGAGAACAACGCAACGATCTCAACCTGGATCCTCTTTTTGCCCCCGCACGTGCCTCCCAACACAGCGGTCGCTTTACGGTCCGGGACAAGTTGCTCTATAAAACTAACTACTCCAGGCCTGGAGGACGTTTTCTTCTAGTTGTCCCCGAGAACCTTCGCTCCGATGTTTTACGTGCCATGCATGACGATGCGACGTCCGGTCATTTCGGCTTCATACGAACGCTGAACCGCACGCAGGAACGCTTTTACTGGCCCAAGATGTACGAAACAACGAAGCGTTACGTCGCTAGCTGTGAGACGTGCCAACGTCACAAGCGCCCGGCCACCGCTACACCAGGTCTCCTTCAGCCATTAACACCACCTAGCACACCTTTTGAGCAAGTAGGAATTGACATTATGGGTTCATTTCCGTTATCTAACAATAAGAACCGTTGGATAATCGTGTGCGTTGATCATCTTACGCGGTATGCCGAAACCGCAGCCATGCATTCCCTCTTCTACCGCTGCATCCGTGGCAGACTTCTTGCTCCACTCCGTTGTCCTTCGCCATGGCCCACCACGTGTTATTATCAGCGACCGTGCCCACCAGTTCACTGCTGATGCCGTTGAAGAATTACTACGCATGTGCACGACACAGTTCGGTCATTCCACACCGTATCATCCGCAGACGAATGGCCTCATTGAACAGACAAACAGAACGCTGACCAACATGCTTGCCATGTACGTTTATTCTAATCACAAGAACTGGGATGAAGTGCTGCCTTTTATCACGTACGCGTACAACACGGCAAAACATGAAACAACGAACTTCAGCCCATTTTATCTGTTGTACGCCAGGTTGCCACTAAGCCCTCTAGACACTTTTTTACCCTTCATTCTACACAATGACGACTCTGTATCAAACACCCTGTGCCTCGCGGAGGAAGCCCGTCGAATCGCTCGTCTTCGTACTCTGGCCTCTCAACGTCGTTCGAAGGAACCATACGACGACCGTCACGAACCGGTTTTATTCGAAAAAGGTGACTTTGTGTTACTTTGGACACCGCAACGCAAGCGTGGATTGCCCCGCCGCGGTGGTCTAGTGGCTAAGGTACTCGGCTGCTGACCCGCAGGTCGCGGGTTCAAATCCCGGCTGCGGCGGCTGCATTTCCGATGGAGGCGGAAATGTCGAGGCCCGTGTGCTCAGATTTGGGTGCACGTTAAAGAACCCCAGGTGGTCAAAATTTCCGGAGCCCTCCACTGCGGCGTCTCTCATAATCATATGGTGGTTTTGGGACGTTAAACCCCACAAATCAATCAATCATCGCAAGCGTGGATTATGTCAAAAGCTTCTGTCACGATATTCAGGCCCTTTTGTAGTTTTTGAGCGCCTCTGCCAGCTCACTTACGTAATAGCTCGTCTTTTGTCCAATGGGCGACGATCGAGCAGAACGCAGCTCACTTATGTTGCTCGCCTGAAACCTTTTTACCCTCTTTGTGCGTCATAACTCGCCCTACGGGCTTCGTCTGCTTGCGGGGGGAGTGTAACAGATTAGTAAAAAGTAGAGAAGAGAAGGAGGGGAAGACGAAGAGTCTTGGCACGATCGCAGTGTGCTGCCGCGAACGACCATCGTTCACCTCCTGTAAATAAAACCATTTTATCACAGTTCGCTGTTACAATATATTATAAATATTTGCCTGATGCTTTCTTAACACGCAACATATGTTATTACGGATAAATGTGTTAGCAGAAAGTAATGTTACACTCTATTGTACTCTCTGAGGTAGCAGTGTCATTCATATATTGTTGTGCGGCATACCTTCATCCGGTCTCTCCAAAGAGACTTCACAGGCGCCAAAGCTTCCAGCTTCTCCCGGGCACGCATCTTTGCCTGTAAACGTCAAAACATGTGTTCGACGGCATTATATTTTAAATGTATTCGCATGCGACGCACGCCGTATTAACACGCGGTGACGTAAGCGGACAGGAACCTTCGCTCTCCGCACCGTAGTTTTCAGGTGATGCCGTCGGCGTTTGCTCCAGTTGAAGCAGCAAGGGCTGCATGGAGACAGTTAACAACCATCATGAGTGACCACATACATCTGCGTTATCGTAAACAAATAAGGTCACATTACCGCGCTGCTTTGCCCTTCAGTGCATTCGCCAGAAAAATCCATTTGGTGCAACAAGATAGTGATAACATGGAAGATATCCCAGAGTGAGCACGGCTTCTGCAAACAGCTTACACCTTTTGCAAGCAGACGGCAGCTTACTTCTGGCAGAAACAGGTTAATTGATCACTTGTTTCATTCCCATTTAGCCTAGCCCGAACAAATCCCTTTTTATAAAACATATTTTCGCGGTATGCGGAGCCGGCAGTGCTCAGCACATTGCCTTCAAGGTTTTCAGTGTGCGGCAATCACGGGAGCCATACCGAGTAATCAATAGGTGCGCAGAAGTTCTATGGGGCGGCGCTAGCAGCGCGACACGCGCATTTGATGCGCGCGCGCCTTATTTGAAACGGTGAAATATGTATAGGGTGGGGGGTGGGCAGCAGCGCTTGGCAGCGCTTTTTGTGGTCATGTTTCCAAAGCTCAACCCACGTACTTGGGGGCTCAAAATAAACCTGGGTGAACCAAAAATAAAGAGGAGGCAAGCAGACGACTTGTTTTTCAGTTCGTTGACACTGGAAACAAGAGAACACCGGGCAAACCATTCCTCCACGGCACAAACCCATCCCATCCGCCGTGCTTTCGTTACTGTGGTTTTGAGAGGTGTTTCCACTTGGATATTTCGTTACAATATAGTACTGAGTGAAGTGGACGGCGCGGGTCGGATGATCAAGAATAAATACTATCTGGGGTTCAACGTCCCGAAACCGTTTGTTAGATGCACCATTGTGGCCACTCGCCTTCATTGCAACACGACCAGGCCCGTGACTCTCGGGTAAGATCACCGCTGTGGACGTGACCGAAGAAAGGCACAATGTTTAGAACAACGCTGACTTTATTGGTTTATTTGCATGTGCACGAATATATTTGTACTGGAAATCCATGCAAGGAAAACAACAGATCCCACTTACGCATGCACATCTCACGTGCGTCGCAAACAGCCTCCGTTGAATTACCCGCGCGTATGCTGTGTGGGTGATAGGCGCACCTGTTTCCGCTAACCATTTTCGATTGGGATACCAGTGACTTACCATATCCACGAAACGCAGACAATTCGTGTTGCTGCGTTAGGCAATGTTTAGATGTCTACCACAGATGAACAGGAGAAGCGTAACTAGAGCTTATTAGGGTATATGTTACATGTATGTTCGTGCGTGCGTATGTATGCGTAAAAAGGTTGTACCCCCTCCCTTTTCCGGCTAAGCCAGCGAGTCTAGGAATTGAGAAAGCACTGCACTGAAAAAAAAAACATGCAACGGTGTGCCAATGCGTCAGACCAGCGCCTAGTCTGACGTACGACTGATAAAGGGAAGATAATTTGGGAGAGATCGCGGGCGATTCACATGATGCTATGCTCCTGTGCACCACAACTGTCAATTAACACCCACTTTTTCCCCCGCCTGGCTACGCAAATGGTAGTAGCGCTCGTCTATCGTGTTTCTCGTGTACGTATTAATATTTGCGCTACATATATTTGTAGTATTAAACGAGTTCATAACGCGACATTCGCTAAAACTACATCAAACATTTCACAATGCATACGTACCTTAGAAACAGTTGCTTAAGATGTTTATTAAATTCATATGTATATACACACCAAACTCAATTGTGTTGACCTGGAAACCCGAAGTATGACTTCTTCATTAATAACAAATGATCCAACATAAATACAACGCACATAGAATACAAAGCTAGCATGTTCACTTGCTAGAAGATTGATGATGTGATACACCTATCACAAAAAGAAGTATATAACTAAGACGTGAAATAGTGAGCACATCTGTCATCGATGCAATGTAGCACGGAGCGAGTTCTTCAAATATGCTATCCCTGCTTCACATGTACACATGCTACGCTGTCGGCTGTCAGTGTCGACTCAGCTACTCGCCATCTTTCGAGTACTTCTTCAGATTATCAAGGAGCATGCTTTTGAGGGTGTCGATCTTTTGCTTCTGCTGCTCGTTGCGTCGCAAGAGATCGTCGCGAAGCGATGATGCTCGACGAACGAGGTTTTCGTTATTCTGCAAAAGCTTGTCCGTGTCCTGCACCATCTTTTCAGCCATTACGGCACACTTCCACCAAGACCTGCATAGAAAAATGGAGGCATTTGCGAATGTTACGTGGTCCTTCGATCGTCCAGCTATTTAACACAGTAACATGGGGCGAATGGGAAAAGATATACAAGTTATTCACATTGTATTTGTGATCACGCCCAGTATAAATGTTCTTTGGTAATATTTCAATGTATGGGCTGAGTCGAGGTGTTCAGGCCCTACGCTCAGCTCTAGGTATCAGACTTACAGTACACTGACCCCCCCCCCCCAACCCTCCCCTGGAAATATCCTACCGTCCACGGCGAAGAGTGATGGAACTGTGAATGAGCGCATCCACACACACACGCAGTGTAGTGGTTATGGTGTTCAACTGTTGACCCGCAGGTTGCGGGATCGAATCCCGGCCACGGCGGCCCCATTTTGAGTGACGAGCGAAAAGGTTTGAAGTCCGCGTACTTACACCCGAACCGCTCCCTCACTTGTCACCCTTTCAATGCAGCACAAGCGCGTTTTTAAACGCGCTGCTTTGAGACGGTGCAAAGCTCAATTCAAGGACCGCTTCTGAATACGGAGGTTACCTTATTAAGTTTCTTTCTATTTTGTGTTGCTCTCTTGTGAACACAGATGCAATATAGTGATGTTTCCTGCTGCTGCCCACTGTAAAAGGTGTGAGACCTATCGCGTTCTTCGCTTTTCTTCTCACACCTTCCACCAAGTTCAATTGTATTCATGAGAAATAAATGAACGAATATATTATTATTATTATTATTATTATTATTATTATTATTATTATTATTATTATTATTATTATTATTATTATTATGAAAGCAACAGACACATACATACACACACCATTTGTAGGGTGACTTATGTTCACTCGTGAACTGTGTAAAGCCATTATTAGCGGGAGAATCTGCAAGTTCTTCGGGCTCGTCTTCAAGAAACAGTGTGAAAAAGAGAGAGGGAAAAGAAAGAGAGATACGGTATTACGGTGGGCCCCTTGGACATGAATGCGTGGAAGGTCTCAAGGTGTGTCCTGTAAGAGACTACTGCTGAATAACACAATACGTGCATTAAAGCGAGCGTTTTCTATCCGTGTAGCCCCCCTCGACAGCACGGTGGTCGCCTGGTCAGAGAAGCCATGGGCTGCGTTTGCTTTTATTGCTACCGCACATGCATCAGACCACTGCGCCGATAAAGCAGCTGGTCGCGATCACACGATAACCTCGCGTGTAATTTTCCGGAAACAATGCGTGGGCTGGGCACTCAATACCTGCATGTTCCGCTGCCTAATACTGAGAATTCAAGTTCACGATAGCAAGCTGTCATTAAAATTTTTCATTACGATAAAGCACAACTTCGAATGAAAATAAACACATAAATTCCTTTGCTAATTGTTTTACTGCAGCAGGCACTCAGAAGTCGATGGGCATCCGTTTTTTAATCAGATTCGAAATCACGCGGTTGGGATGTTTCTATCTTTTTAGGTAACTTACGCTTATCTTGTCTCTCGAACGAAAATCCAACTGCGCCGTGACTTTCCGGCTCTTGTTTAAATCCATTTTCACCTGCAAAAGTGAACACATGTGAACCAATGCGCAACTTTGCCTACGATCCCTGTTTTAGAGCTGCCTAATAGTGTGAATTCATCCTCATGACGACGAGCTGTCATGTTGCGTTTTCATCACTATAAAACACAATTTGAATAAATAAACGAATAAATAAATAAATAAATAAATAAATAAATAATAAATGCACTAGCTGAACGTTCCATACTGCTGCATGCACTCAGAAGTTGATGGGCACCCGTTTCTTAATCAGGGAGAAAATCATGCGTTTAAAACGTTTTGATCTTTCGGGGTAACCTACGTTCATCTGGTCGTTCGAATTTACACCTGACTGTGCCATAATTTTCCAGTTCTTCAGGAGGCACATTTTCACGTGTAAACGCCGAACGAATGTCAACCATTAATTTAAAAGTATGCGCAACAGTGCAATCACACTGTCAATGCCCGAAAAAACAAAAACTTTGGGGCATATTGACGCATCCAAACACAGGTTGACTACTTTTGCATAGAATACGTTCAACTGCGTTTATGTGCTTCTTAACTACAGGATTAGGTAGGTTTATTTAAATAACTTTTGAAGCAGCGAAGCTCTGCAACAAAAAAAAAAGAATAATCCAGTGAGGAAGCTGTAGATTAGTTTGAGGAACCTCCGATTAGGTAGTTTCTTTAATTTTTGTGAGTCTGAGTGAGTCCGGCTTACCTTACATTCACGAGCACCAGCGCTTCATATAAGCTTACCATTTCTGTTGTTGCTATCTATGTTGCCGTAGGCATCTTTACGTATGCCTGTGTCTGCAGTTGTACATATATATGCAGCGCCAGTTCTTAACGTTTCGCTCAATGAAAAAAAATACAACACAGTCACCTTTTATCCGCATGCTTCGTATAACATCAATTTCCAAGGTACGTGGGATTTGCCCGATTTTTTTTTCATCAGCGAGGCTGAGTGAGCTCCATAAATTTTGCCAACCCATGCTCATGAAACTTTGCAAGTGTGTCCTATGAAAATTTGCAATTATGTGAGCCTATCATATTATGCTGCATTGCAATGTGCTCATGTAATTAGCCAGCCTCATTCATCTTACTTAAAATGCCAGAGCAGAGTTCATACGTTGGGTCACTTACGTTCGCCCGCCAACGCACAGCCGCTGGCCGGAATAGTTTCGGATGTTGCTGGTCCTTCAGCTGCAAAAGTAAGGCAAAATAATAAGAACACTCGTTCATACATATTTAACTACGTGGTAACCTACATTCGGCTGACATGGATGGCGTTTGATGCAGCGCGTTTATTTCTCCCTGCACCGTCTGCATGGAGATAGTTGCGTTAACTGTTGCTGAGACCTCAAAAATGGATTAGTCTTACTGTTTAAGGTCGCATGAACCTTAAATCGTTGTTGTCGACCTCCTCGACCGCCTCGACGCATTCATTGTTGTCAGCTTGTGACGACGATTCCATTTTTTGTAAGAAAACTTTGAGAAGCTGTTCGCTGAAACTGCTGGTACCACGACTGCGAAGCAGGGATGAAAAACGTCCTTCCGCGCACTGACTCTGGTGACTTCTGGAACGAAAAGTAATCGACTCTTCGCTTTTTCCCCTCTTTATTAAAGAAAAAGTCGCCCCGCTTCACGAAAATACAAAGTCCCCGGCGATGAGCGCCTGCGGACCCAAGCGAAGTTTTCTCGGAAGCAACACGGTTAGCGTCGTTCGCGGCATGGCCTTTGAGATTCAGGCCACACAGCCATCACGGAGGCATTTTTGTGCATAAAGTAGGTGCCGTCGCTTCCGCGAGGTGGCTACACACGCGCTGCTTCCGCGCTGTTCGCGAGCTCACTCGGTCACCATGATTGATTGATTGATTGATTGATTGATTGATTGATTGATTTGTGGGATTTAACGTCCCAAAACCACCATATGATTATGAGAGACGCCGTAGTGGAGGGCTCCGGAAATTTCGACCACCTGGGGTTCTTGAACGTGCACTCAAATCTGAGCACACAGGCCTACAACATTTCCGCCTTCATCGAAAATGCAGCCACCGCAGCCGGGATTTGATACCACGACCTGCGGGTCAGCAGCCGAGTGCCTTAGCCACTAGACCACCGCGGCGGGGCCACTCGGTCACCATAGAGTAACATAGTAAACGTAAAGAGTGGTCAATGGCCGCCCTACGCGGCCCAGGCTCGTAGGGTTCCTTCCGTCTGTTAGGTGGCGCGACCATAGAAAGTAAATGTGAAATAATGGCTCACGATGTTTCTGTTAGGTAACTTAGACAATAAAAGTAATATCTTGAATAATGAGACAGTAGAAATGGTTCTTCGTTTTTAAAAACATTGGTTGACACGGTTACGGCGCCTCCACATACATCATTGCTCCCATGTTAGGCTTGGATCACCTGCGTTACCATGACCCAGTTTTGGCTCTTCGGCTCCAGCGGTACCAGGACAGCAAATGTTGATAGCATCAGTGCGAGCAGGTGAGCCTAGTCTAATTTTGTCCATGACATGTGTGATGTACTGCTAGAAAGAACGGGGTGTATAGAACAAAAAAAAAGTTCTACGACTAAAATAAAATGACCGGAATTACTAACCTTTCTCCATGGAGGCACAGTTAACACCCCCCCCCCAAAAAAAGCAATTATAAATGTAACTAAAAAGCCCCGAGATGTGAAAGCACGCTTTTAATGTGGGGGTGGCGAAAGAGTCTGTGCCCCCGGCTGTTTCCCGCCGTAATGACCAGAAAAGTTGAAACAATTAAAAAAATAAAATACGCACCATGATCAACGAGCAGATTAAATTTTGCAACCCCCCTGTTCCTTTTTTTTTGATCTCAACAAAACTTCAATCAGCCACTGTGGGCGCGCTAAAGTTGTGATACTCACTGGACGGCTTCCGAGCATGAATTATCCCTGGCACAACACACGCATTGAAATCACAAAAGGCTTCTCACACACCAAGCTCCGCTCTCGTCTTTCTTGACTCATCGCACTGAGGGCAGGTATATATTCAGAGCAGCAATAATTGCCCAATAAAATAATGATTGCGGGCACCTCCATCGGCAGCCGAAACACGCGTACGATGACAGGAATACACCATTCAACATGACCGATGCCACAAACACATCTTGTACACAAGAAAAACGGACGCGCGCATTATAACAACTCACAGTCAATTCCACATGGTTCTGTCTTGCAAGCAGCGAAGTGAAGCGAGCGATACTAAGCGCTGAAGTACCCGACAAGTAAATCAAGTGTGCTCCTCGTCGGCCCGCGAACACACGAGACACGAAAAGTAACTACCGCGAGCTCCAAGCTTCGCTCAAACGAAGGAGTCGGGCCCAAGGCTAACCGTCACTAGGTGAAGTTCAAACCCAGCAACGGTCATGACGTATGCTCTAATTGGCCACAGGAGCGTGTGACATCGTGGCGTGATAAGTAACAGCCAATAGAGATAGTGTGGCCTCCTCCTCTCAGTTTCTCCTCTGCGCTGCGCTGGTGAACATATGGGTTGAGGAGGTTGACGTTGCCTCTTAAAACATCAAAAAGTAAAAAACAACCCAAACACGTCGTTCATTCCTCCTAAATTCCGATTGCGCGACGGCGGCGAGCGTTGCGCATAGATGCGATTCCTCTCCTTTTTTTTTTTTTCGGCCGACTAGCCGTAGCATTCTTTGGCGGTGCGGTGTATCTTAACGCAATATCGTTAACCCGTTTTGCCGAAATTCCGGTGTCGGTGTCAGTGGTTGTAAGCGCCAAATCAGTGCTGTCTGTGACCGGAACATCGAGGAAAATTCAAGGAGAAAAATAAATAATGAAATGCTAAGTTTCGGAGTGACTGAAACCCAGGCATCTTGATGGCTGAGAGGTCCCTGGGCCACGATATTTGTGGGAACGTCCCCAAAAGAAACACCCTAGAATGTATAACGCATGTGATTCCAGCGCAAGCTTCCCTAATGCATCTAATTTGCTAGCATAAGTTCGCGTCTCCCGTCGAAACATTTGAATTGCGCAACGAGTGAGTGTGTTAAAGGCTCACGCGTTACAAAGTACTCAAAAATATTTAATCATCATCATAAAAACATCAACAAAGGAAGCAGCTGCGAAGGTTCACGTAAAATGCCTCACGAACGCGTAATAGGCCTTCCGCTGCGCAAAATGTAGAAATAGGGCTTAGTGGTCACTTAAATAGGCTTGGAGCAGGCATTCAAGGATAGTTTTAAAGAGCAAACGTTAAGCGTACAGTCGCTAGCTTCTTTACGGCACTGCTGAGGCACGCACCGAGAACGGAAGCGTGGCCAGCAATTGAGAAGGTGATGCACACGGGGCCGGATTACGCAATGAAGTACCCTGAGGGCGAAGCTGAAACGTCCTCCAAGCTTTTTAGTTCTGGCTCAGCTCTGCTTTGGTGCTGGAGGTGGGACGTGTCAGCGGTAATATTTCATGGGTCGGTGACCCATCTTGATGATTGAAGTAGGTGTTAGAAAAATAAGTAAAAAGAACAGTTCAGCTAACTGAATGCCGGATCCCGACGATGAAAAAAAATGTAACGCGATTAAAGTACACAACAAAGTGAAAATAAATTTGTCAGAGAAATAAATGGACATCGCGCAAGTGAGCGCGTTCTTTACCACTTGCTGTGCGCGAACTCAATTTACAGTGTTTTTCCGTGCTGCAAACAGTTACTCAAGCATGAAGCCTTACAAGTTACTCGCAAGCAAACTTTGTAACTTGGTACCACTATAAGACAACCTACTTGTTAACAAGCACAAAATGCATTTAGTCTTGTAATAGCATTGCGATAAGTAGACACCTATATAAATAAGAAGAACGGCCACCATTAAGTCGCCGTACTTTGTCAAGTACGGAATCAGTGCAATGGATAAACACGCATTGTGTGTGTCACCATGTATACATTCGCGAATATATTTAGGTTTCTACACCTTTTTCTATTCAACAGGTACGCGCCATCAAGTTGAGCGATGTCGTACGGCAACTACTGCTGCGTTATATGGTGCCGCAGCAATGGAAAGACCACCAAGAATGCCGTCGTGAAGTTCTTCAGAATTCTACGTGATTCCAGGTACTTGATACTATTGTCTTGCCATGAGACTTTGTCAAATTATGAGTATAATGAGCTGTCAATAAGTAGCCTTGACCTCAATATTGTGAGAGCCTCGCGTTTAAAACACTGTAAACTTGGATGAAGCGTCATCTGCTCGTTACTTTTTTTTCGAGTACCACCAACAGACTCACAAGATTCAGATAAAATATTGGTAATAAATCCTTGTAACTGCAGCGCAAAACGAACGACATGAAATAGGTGGTGTTGCAATGCACAGTACAAATTAAACGCGAGATACAATGCTGAGTAAAATTCAATAGAGCAGCATGAAAGTACGGCCACCTTAAAGAAAACCTCTAGGCATTGTTTTGGTCCGTGCACATGGTGCTTACATGCAAAATACACCTTACAGGTCTCAGGCTTGGGTGCGCTACGCCAAACGGCCTGAACTTGTTGGGAAATGTGGGAGAAGCTAAATCAGGGCTATCGAATGTGCAGTGCACATTTTAGCCCTGATAGTTTCTTGGACCCACAAAAAAGCAGGCTCTCAAAGACAGCCGTACCTACCACTCGTCCTCTGAAATGGAGAGCCCGTGTCATGAGTGAAGGTATGTAAACGTCACAAGTACTTACTGAATCATTTTTACAGGCAGGGCCACCTCAACAGTAGCACAGGCCGTCAGCGCAGCAGCATTAGCGCCACTTGCTGACGGTGCACCTGGTACGTCATGTCGGCTTCTCGTCACACGTTGTTTTTTTTTTGCCTTCTTTAGTTGCTTATCATGGTCACGAACGGACGCTTATGCGCACCACAGTTTTTTTTTCGAAATTATTTTATCTCAGACCTCTTTCCTTCATAAAGCAGCAGACTGCTATATATCAATACAGGCTGGCAAATGTTCTTTTTATTATAGAGCCTCCTTCTGTGCGATAATAAATAAACATCTCGCTGCTTACATTTTAGTTCTTTTTGCGCTTTAAGGAGGAGTAATGTTGCTGTCATATTTGCCAGCCCCAAGTTGTCTACGCGCCACATACAGCAATACAAAACATCAGGGGCCAGATTCACAAAACTCACTTACGAAAACATTTTTGCGCAAGAGAAATTTTGTTGCGTAAGTCGATTCACGAAACGAAAAAACGTCGTAAGAGGCCATCGTTGTCACATCGGCCGCTGCAATAAAGCGCGCTGTGACTGCCCGGGAACATGTCAGCGATGGTGGTGCAGTTGCTATATTTGCTTACGTCACCGAAAAGGGCTCGTAAGTGGATTCACGAAGCAAAATTGTGCGTAAAAACAGTGTAGCTGAGAGAAAATCCTAAGAGTGGTCCGGACCACTCTTAGGAACATTGTGGATACTTAGACCCTGCCGCCGCGACGGTATACTTTGGTGCCCTGGCTGGTTTTGAGTTGATTCATGCCCATGAAGGGCTGCCTGATGACTGCTGGTGCGTTTTTATTTCTTTCGGCGCTTTGAGTCTCGTGTGTTATTTCCCTTGTACGCAATGGATGGTGTTGACAACCACCGTCGTCCAATAAGTTCGAAGTCGCAGTAATTGAAGAATTCTATTGGGCGTCAATGGCGTAAAATTATGCATGTAAAATTTGTGGTTGGATAAAAACCAATGTGATACGTGAATGGTCGGTGCATTCGAACACGGCATGGCATAGGATCAACCTTATTTGTTATGTTGCTGTGTTGCGCCCTATCTCATCCAATTAAAAGTGTGACTCGAGATCCTCTCCTCATTGGTGGAAATTACCACCAAAGAGGTTAATGGAATCGCATTTTTTGCACGCTATTGGAAATTAAAATGAGAGGAAGATTTTAGTGAGTGGTTCATAAAGCTTGTGCTCTAGTGTACTTTCATCGGCTCTAACTGTCCAATGGGTGCGATCTCTGAAATACAGCTGTCGATACACTTTGGGACGATCTGGAACAAAGCGTACTTTGTAAACCGAAGCGTATTAGAGGTGCGCGTGATTACGCATGGAACTACAAACAAATCATGCATTTTCACCTTCACTGTTCAGACACCGATATGGACCGTGATAATATGGCCAGCAGTCGGAATAAAACGACCCTAGTAACTTTGTATGACAACGAAAATATGTAAACCCTCACGATTCTAGAGCAAACCTTGGCTGAATTCACCCTTGCGTTCATTACCAGCCATTTAACTTGGTGCACGAACATCATTCAAAGGTAGAGCGAGCCACTGGCATGTATTTTGTGCGACGCAGCGACCACTTCACCTGAGAATAATAGCGTTGCGAAGGCGAATGTCCTATCACATGCTCTGATTGAAGCAGACGACAAACGCGAGCAGACGACGGCTTGGCCGACAGGCACAGCTTGTGATTAGTTGTGAAGCAATACCCTGTACATCAGCTCACTTCGTGACGTTGCAAAAACACTTTTTTCATCTGGCACGCCTGTCGTGTGCGTCATATCACCCCCCTCGCACATAAGAGCAAATTTTGTCATGCCGTGAAAGTAGCGCAAGTACTTTCTAAGAGCTCTATTACGTGCTGCGCAGTTGTCGAAACCAACATGGCGTCGTAAACAGCATATCGGTCGGTGCGACTTTCAGCAAACGCTTCTCGCATGAGTTCCTTCAGCGTTCGACCGGATCCGTTGTGATTACGGCAGCTCTTTCGGTGCGTGTAAGCAGTGCGGAAAGCTGCGGCAGTGCAATGGTGTACGGTGAAGCGCAGCGAAGCCTGTGCGTCGGTGTGGTTATCAAGCGGGGATGGGCGTCGGTGTATCGACAGCAACTAGCACTCGAGAAGCCTCCAATGTGTGTTTGTGTGCCGGTAACAGTTCGTTTGCTTGACTTTCCAGTGTCTCTGTTGGGTGCTGTGCGACATTTCGGATTCACAGCGTTTTGGCACGTTACTTGAGTGACCCCAAGTACGTACGGAAACGTATGAACTACGCGCTGTGTTCGGTTCTTGCTTCGCCACTGGTTAGCCCGTACGCTTCTATTTTCGTGAGAGCGATCTAGTGTTCGGGAGTGAAACGATGTTCGTTGTGAACAGTGGTGCTGTGTTGACGTTCCAAGACTTGTGAACAAGCTGTGCTCGTGTGACCGAAAATTGAAAGACAGCGTTCATAACTGTTTTGCCCTGCGACGTTGTGGTGGTGGAGCTTGGCGCTTTTGTTTGTTAACTCGTCACTTCTCCTTTTTGTGATAACCATAGTCCTAGCGCTGTGATGTGATGAACCAAAGCTGCGAGATGCTACATTCTGTAGTGGATCGTGTTACTTTGGCAGCGCGCCTAGACTGTTCTTTGGTAAGAACTTGAGAGTTCTATGTGGCAGCGAGAGCCCGTGAACGCCAAGGTTCCCTCCGGCCCCCATAAAGAGCAAAGATTTCGCCGGTGCCTTGCTTTGGATGAAGTTGTGGGCCAATACTGCCTAACTACAGGTTTCGGAGTTCGTCTGCATGGCCATCGTTTTGCACGGCACTAGAGCCTTGACAACAGCCGGTCATGGCCAGTTCTTGCACTTCATCAATGGACGTGCACGCGTGACCAGCCCTTCATTGCTGTCATCAGCAGTTTCTAGTCTGCAGATGCCCTTTGCCTGTTGGCCGTAGAGCACACTTGATTCCTCATGACACCGACGGCTACTAAATGCTGCCATCAGTGAGTTCACCTTGCAGAACTAAATTTCACCGGTACTATAATTCATGTAGTACTATAACATGTGCAAGTTTTTGAGCCCATCAGATGTAATGTTTCCCTATGGTAAGTTGAAGCGTGAAACATTTATTACTACTGTTATATACATGTGACGCAGGAGGCGTGATGGCTGTACGATGAACCATTTATCTTTCTTCGTCTTCCTCCTTCTCTACCATTCCACCACACCGTTCTCGTATGGTTCGTCACACGCTTCCCCCCTCCCCCGAGAGAGACGTAGGTGCAGGGGCGGATGATATCGTTTAGGTCTCCCGACATGAACGATGTCAGTCTGGCGACCGAGTGGAGCCACGCTGCGGTCGATCTCGTAGTTAACTGCCGAAATCTTGCGTATGATCGTATAGGGTCCTTCCATGATTGCGCTGAGTTTGCCGCGGTTCGGGTGCCAGGGTGTTTCATATAGAACAAAGTCTCCCACTTGAAGCTCTAATGGAAGGAACTTCTTGTCATATATGATCTTGTTTTTCTCGTGATATGCTACTGAATTGCGGACTGCGTTTGTACGAGCTTCCTGCAGATTTTGGTAACGCCTGGAAGAAGATAGGGATACGATGGTGTGCCATACATAAGAAAGCAGGGTGGGTAGCCTGTGACTTCGTGAGGCGTTCTCTTGTGCTCGTCGACAACGTCCGAGAGGAGACGCGGCCACGGTTTTCGGGGTTCATCGTTGATCTTGCATCAGAGGCGAGTAACGATCGTCTGATTAGTGCGCTCGTTTAGGCCATTACACTGCGGGCGCTGTGAGCTTGTTAAAAGCTGATGAATATTGTTGTGCTTGAGGAACTGCTTAAATTTGCCGGCAGTGAATCCTGTGCCGCGGTCGGAAAGGAGCTTCCGCGGCTTTCCAGCAGCGAAGATACTCTTCAGGCAAGAGATGTACGCGTCGCAAGTCTCATTCTTGTGTGCGAAAGCCCAGACATAACGGGTGGCATGATCAACGGCTAAGTGAATGAATCTTTTGGATGAGCCGTAGTTGCCAAAACCTCCGATAGTGTCCATGGCTAAAAGATCAAACGGTTGTTCCGCTGGTGGCAAAGACTCCCAGGAACCAAATCGTTTGTTCTTCGGTTTCTTGCCGCGCTGGCAGGTATCGCAGTGGCGTATGTACTCGCTCACGTCGGTGATGATGTTGGGCCAATAGTACTGTGGAGAGGGAAGCCACAGCGTCTTCTTTACCCCGACATGACCGCAAGCGTCATGAGCTTTTTGGAGAAGAGAAGACCGGAGGGCAAAAGGCACATAGACTTTTCCTATTCCCCTGCGTGTCACTATACTCAGTCCGTTCTCAATGGTATGCTTTCCGGGTGGTTTGTCGTTGTCATGCTCTCGCAGTTGCTCAGCAGATAGGAGTTGAACTACCGGGCTTCGATATAGTGCATCAGCTTCAATGTTGTCAATGCCCTTTTGGTGTTTGATGTTCACGTCGTACATGGAGAGTTTCAAGGACCACCGGAAAAGTCGGCCTCGGGGATTCTTGATGCTTTTAAGCTATTGCAACGCTGCGTGATCTGTGATCACAATGAAAGGTTTCCCGTGTAGATAGCAGTGCCATTTATCGATGGCGTCAATAAATGCCAAACATTCGAGTTCTGTGATGGCGTAATTAATTTCGTGTTCTAGTAACTTCCGTGAATGGTATGCGATTGGGTGCTCTCTACCTTCATCATCAGCCTGCTTCAAGACGGCGCCGATACCTCTGTTGGATGCATCGCAGTATAGCACACAAGGCTTAGTGGCATCGTAGATGTTGTCACACCTGTCCCGTTATTAGGGAGGCGATCGCCGGGCTAGTTCCAAGAGCCGAAGTATCGGCCCCCCGAACCGCACCACGAAAGCGTGGACAATTTAGAAGTGGTCCTTATTGGTGCGCCAGCGGACGCCGGCTGTGGCCCAAAGAACAAGTCAGAGTCGAGAGTTGATAAACAAAACAAATATTATATTCTCAAAAATGGCAGATCGAAAACAATACACAAGAATGCACACTCCACAATAGTTACATACAATACGTCACCAATCAGACAACGTACTACACAGTACAATCAGCCACACTCAAAACAACGGACACAGACAACAATACGCCCTACAATGCAGTCGCATGCATTGAACAACCAAGACACTTAAGGACTAAAGAGATAGAAAACCTATTCAGTCCAGAGTCCTTGGAACAAAAGTCTGAATGATACTCTTCCGAGAATCACTCACTCAAAGTCCAGCGTTGTTGTCGTTCCGTAGTTCTCGAAGTTTCTCTTCCAGGAAACCTCGCGTCCTCAAATGGCCACTCTCCAAGCTTCAAACTCCTTCGCCGGAAATCCGTCGGCTTCACACACGCAGCTGTTGCCCGCGTCTTCGCTCGATAGCGGTAAACCCACGCTCTTGCCTGTAGCTCGAGCCGTCCCTACGGACCAAAACTTCGCCGACTACACGGCGGAATCTCTACGCACTCTGGCGCTCACTTCCGTCTCCTCCTGATTTCTCGTCTCGGCCGCTCGGTTAAATACCTTGCGCGCGACATTCCAGATGTTTCTTGTCGTTTCGTCGGCGCGATGCGCAGCGAAGGCTGGGGAGAGGCACGAGACGGTTCGACTGCCCTCTCCGGAGGATGATTCACTCGGTCTGACCCCGCCTCCTTCGTTCTAGAAAAATCGCGGCCTTGCTGGGCCGCCGATGTGGGGTGAGGAGGATCGTCTGCGAAGCCGTGCTTCTGCGGGGAGAGCGCGCGCCCGGGAGCCCTGGATGTTTGCTTTCTTTTTTTTTTCTCTTTTTACCTCGCGGCGTTTCTGCCGCCCGTTGTCGCAAGGATTTGGCGGCGCGCTCTTTTTTAGCGCTCGTTCTGTGACACTGCCCCCCATTTTAAGAATATTATCTCATAATATTCAAAACCACACAAACGAGCGCGAACAGTCACCACACATTCTCACAGACTGTAACACAATCCGTCGCTCATGACACTTCACATTCACAATATATCACTCAATACAATCGTACATGGTAGTTCAATTCCACAACACATGAAATATAGCCACAGGTACATGCCTACAACACTTCATCACACATTCTAAACAATACAAACGTACAAAGTTCTGTCTATCCCACAATTATACAACACTATACATCACACCATCGCACAGAACACTGACTCACTCGACATACACTTGAGACACAGGATAACAAGAACATTAACACAACATATGTCACTCAGCACTGCCAAACCCATTCTTCTTTGACCTCAGCACTTATCCTGAGTACTTCGAGCAGCGCTTGCGCCCCTTTTTGCGGTGCTCGCTCGATCTCTTCTTGTGTTTCCACGTTCCTTTTCGGCGACCCTTCTCCAACGACGATATCTGAGGCGTCGTCTCAGCCATCGTTGTCTCTTCCGACACCGTTAACGCGTCATTACATTCAACGGGTCCTGTCTGTTTATTTACCCGCTTGATCCTGCCTCTACATTTTGCCCGGCTGGCCAACTCCGTCTCCTTTACACTGTCGGTCGGTTGAGGTCGTGCCGACGTAAGTCCAGTTGCTCGGCCCGTGAACTCATTCGACACGATCGTCTTCTCCTTCGCTGTCTCTTGCGCCGCAGCTTCACCTTGGGCTCTAGTGAGATCCGTCACGGGGTGCTCCTCCACTGTATCTCGCGGCCGCTGTGTTGGCGAGGGCTCTATCTTCGGGTCTTCTCCCAAACATTCTGGATCACTTGGCCCTCGCGCCCCGTCGATGTTTCCGATGACAAGGTCATACAGGGGGGTCGTCATGCATAAAGCAGTAACCTTCCCGCTGAAGTACGGGGTTTCCACCTCAATTTCTGCTTCGGGAAGCATCCGAACCGTACGGTCAATTAGGCAAACCGGTTTCGTTCTGCCTGTCAACTCTCTTTCCCTTACCAAATTTCTCCGCACGATAACCGTGGAGCTACCGGTATCTCTTAACACCGTAATCTTTTTGCCCGCAACTTTTCCAGGCAGCGTTGGCATTCCTTTCGTAACACCGGTTGGCTGTTTTGACATTACAGCACCCACAATAGGAATTTTCTCCCCATTCTTCAATTCTACGAATCCGTCGGTGACGGCATTATTATCAGATTTCGGTGCCGCTTGCACACAGGATACCTGGTGAGTTTGACTCGCTCCGTTTCGACAAGCGTCTGCTTTGTGCCCAGTCTGACCACACTTAAAACATTTTACAACCGTAGAGCTCGTAAAGATCGTTCGACAGTTTTTCGCGCGATGACCCACTCGGTTGCACAGAAAACATCGCGGAATGCTCTCTGGTGCACGCTTCTTTTCTTCGGGAGCCAGTTTCTTCGAATCATCGGGGCACTCCTTCTTGACCTTGGCCAAATTAGTGCCACCTTGCGCTTCCAAGAATTGATCAGCCAATTCAAGCATGTCTTCAAGTGAGCCAGCTCTCCTCTCTTTTAAGTACAGTGACAGGCTTGGGTGGCAACTAGTAAGAAATTGTTCTCTAATTAGCAGCTCTCTAAGCTCATTGTACTCCTGCGCTGTCCCTGAAAGTTCAATCCATCTGTCGAAATAATGGCAAAGTCGGGCGGCATACTGCGTAGCTGTCTCACCATCAGCTGGCTTTCCTGTCCGAAATCTGTCCCGGAAACCTTCCACAGTGAATCTAAATCGCTTCAGCAAAGCAGCTTTCACCTTTGCATAGTTGGCTGCATCGGTCGGCGTCAGCCTACCGTACACACTGAGCGCTTCACCACTCAAGCAAGTACTCAAAGCAGTTGACCATTGATGTTCCGGCCAATTCTGGCTCTTCGCAATCGTCTCATATCGGTGAAGGTACGCGTCAAGGTCGTCCTTCCTTTCATCAAACGCTACGAGCAGCTTGCTTGGGTTCAAGCGGAAGCCGTGATCTTCCCGTTCGCTGCTTTCAACTCTAGCTTGGACGGGAGTTTCGCTTCGCTGTTGCAAACGGAGCCGCTCGAGTTCCATCTCGTGCTGCCGCTGCCGTTCCCTTTCAGCCATCTCCGCTTCTCTTTCTTCTCTCGCCCTTTCGGCTGCCAACTTTTCTCTCTCCAGCTCCAACTTCAATTGCTGCTCTCTTTCTTCCTTCGCTCTCTCAGCTGCCAACCTCTCTCTCTCCACCGCCTCTTTCTCCTTCTGGCTTACCCACTTCCGTAGTTCGGCGCCAGAAAGACCCATCTTCTCACCAAGAGCTACTAACTTTTCGAGATCCATTGTGTCTCGCAAATAAAGTCTTGCCGCGTGCAAAAAGTATCTGCCTAAATCAGTCTATCGAAACACTCTCCTGCACTCGTTAACGAGAACACTGAACAACACACAAAATCGTTCCGATAGCACTATCAACAACTCGAGGCTCTTTCTCACTACTTTGGACACACTGTGCACCAAAAGGTCCTATGTCGCGGACGCCAGATTAATTGTCACACCTGTCCCGTTGTTAGGGAGGCGATCGCCGGGCTAGTTCCAAGAGCCGAAGTATCGGCCCCCCGAACCACACCACGAAAGCGTGGACAATTTAGAAGTGGTCCTTATTGGTGCGCCAGCGGACGCCGGCTGTGGCCCAAAGAACAAGTCAGAGTCGAGAGTTGATAAACAAAACAAATATTATATGCTCAAAAATGGCAGATCGAAAACAATACACAAGAATGCACACTCCACAATAGTTACATACAATACGTCACCAATCAGACAACGTACTACACAGTACAATCAGCCACACTCAAAACAACGGACACAGACAACAATACGCTCTACAATGCAGTCGCATGCATTGAACAACCAAGACACTTAAGGACTAAAGAGATAGAAAACCTATTCAGTCCAGAGTCCTTGGAACAAAAGTCTGAATGATACCCTTCCGAGAATCACTCACTCAAAGTCCAGCGTTGTTGTCGTTCCGTAGTTCTCGAAGTTTCTCTTCCAGGAAACCTCGCGTCCTCAAATGGCCACTCTCCAAGCTTCAAACTCCTTCGCCGGAAATCCGTCGGCTTCACACACGCAGCTGTTGCCCGCGTCTTCGCTCGATAGCGGTAAACCCACGCTCTTGCCTGTAGCTCGAGCCGTCCCTACGGACCAAAACTTCGCCGACTACACGGCGGAATCTCTACGCACTCTGGCGCTCACTTCCGTCTCCTCCTGATTTCTCGTCTCGGCCGCTCGGTTAAATACCTTGCGCGCGACATTCCAGATGTTTCTTGTCGTTTCGTCGGCGCGATGCGCAGCGAAGGCTGGGGAGAGGCACGAGACGGTTCGACTGCCCTCTCCGGAGGATGATTCACTCGGTCTGACCCCGCCTCCTTCGTTCTAGAAAAATCGCGGCCTTGCTGGGCCGCCGATGTGGGGTGAGGAGGATCGTCTGCGAAGCCGTGCTTCTGCGGGGAGAGCGCGCGCCCGGGAGCCCTGGATGTTTGCTTTCTTTTTTTTTCTCTTTTTACCTCGCGGCGTTTCTGCCGCCCGTTGTCGCAAGGATTTGGCGGCGCGCTCTTTTTTAGCGCTCGTTCTGTGACAGATGTTAAGGATTGGCTCTTCCGTCACGCATTTCTTGAGCTGAGTGAAAGCCAGTTCACACTCCGCATCCCAGTTCCAGGTGGCGTCTTTGCTGAGCAGGCGTGTCAGTGGGTGAGCGATTTGACTGAAGTGGTCGATGTATCGCCGGTAAACATTGACAGTGCCGAGAAAACGCTGCAACTCTTTAGGGCGTGATGGTGTCGTAAACCGTAGGATTGCGTCCACGTTGCTTTGCTTTGGAGTGACGGTGCCATGCGAAACCTTGTGTCCCAGGTACTCAATGGAGGTTCGAGTGAATTGACATTTCTTTAATTTAAGCTTGACGCCTTCGTTTTTGAAAGCTTTCAAAACGCCCTCCAGATGACTCAGATGGTCTAGAAACGTGTCAGAGTAGACAACAATGTCATCGAATTAATTCGTGATGTTCTGCAAACGGTGTTTTGCCAATACGAATTTGACAGCCCGTTCGAAGGTGGCCGGAGCATTCCGAAGGCCAAAAGGCATGACGAGCCACTCGTAGTGACCGGTTCGTGTGACAAACGCCGTTTTCGGAATGTCATCAGGGTGAACCTTCACGTGCCAGTAACCTGACGTTATGTCTAATGTCGAGAAGTACGTAGATTTCCCCAGAGAATTGAGAACGTCATCGATGCGAGGGATGGGCTGATAATCAGGCATCGTCAATTCGTTCAGCTTGCGGTAGTCGATGCAGAAGCGCGTGCGTCCTTCCCCTTTTTTCTCTGCCAGAAGTGCTGGCGCAGCGTATGGGGAGGTAGATAGTCGTATGACACCTTGCTTGAGAAGCTCGTTGATCTGTCTGTCCATTTCAACGCTGTCAGTTTCTGAGCATTGATAGGGAGCTCTGCGAATGGAAACATTGTTGTTGAGATGAATGCGATGCATTTCGCCGTTGATGCACCCAATGTCTGTCTGTGACTTGGAAAAAATGTCATCGTACTTGTGGATAAGCTGCTTCAATGCCAACTGTTGAGTTTTATTTAGATGTAGTACATCACAAACTTCAACACCTTGCAAAGACGCGCACTTGTTAACCGTGGTTTGGTTCTGTGTACGAGAATGGAGGATGTCTTTCCCTTGGCGTAGAGTCATAGTGTCAAGGTCCAGCGACAAGTTAAAGAGGCAAGCACTATCCAAGCCAAGAAGTAAGTTGCTCTTCATGCCTTGTAGAACATGAGCCTGAATTTCTCTTGTCACTTTTCCTATCTGTACCTTTAGATTAACGCGACCCAAAGTTTTGGTAGATGATGTGACTTGTTGAACTGAGATGCATGAATTCCTCATTATTTGCTGGTGAAGTGCCTTCAGCACTGCTTCGTTGATACAGGTAATCGTAGCTCCGGTATCAAGTGTAGCGCTGACAGGGTACCCGTTAATGAGGGCATCAAACTGAATTACATGAACTCTGGGTCGCCCTCCTCGTTTCCCTGGTTTGTGGAGAGGGCGGAAATGCTTGCGCGTCGTGGGCATTCATTATGCCAGTGCATCTGTCGGGGTAAGCCATCCATCGCGCAGTGTTTGCACTCACGCACGGGTGTTCGTACCGGGGAATTACGTGGACGCTGACTAGTTCTGTCACTTGTTACGTTATTCTGTGTATTCCGAGCTAGTGGAAAGCGATGTAACTTCATTCTCTGCATGGTTGACTCTACACGAAGTGCAGCTGTAAGCCATGCCTCTGGTGTAGACGAGGTAAGCCCAGCAAGCGCCATCTCCATATGCGCAGGAAGGCCGTCGATGAGCCCTGATATAAGGTGCGTGTCCTTTAAGTCGGCGAGGCGTCCGAGAGACATTTTTTCATTATAGTATTCCTGCAAGCTCTGACCTGTTCGCAACCGGCAATGAATGAATCGGCGAAAAGGATCCGCGACGCCGCTCGTAAAGCGTCCCTTCATGCGTTCACATAAGCTCTCCCAAGACGCGTCTGTGTCGAAAACCTCGGTGAGAAACCATCGGAAAGCCTCACCTTCAAGGTAATCGGAGAAGTAGCACAGCTTGTCTCGCTCCGTCCATGCTGCAGCCGCAGTCCTCACCTCAAAGAGTCGGAGCCACTTGTCAAAGGGGACGTCCGTAGATGCTCCCGAGTACATCGGGATATTGATGACTTTCTTGGATGTGGC
The DNA here is from genome assembly GCF_043290135.1 of Rhipicephalus microplus. Taxonomy (NCBI): domain Eukaryota; kingdom Metazoa; phylum Arthropoda; class Arachnida; order Ixodida; family Ixodidae; genus Rhipicephalus; species Rhipicephalus microplus. Next base: position 382,117,310 of record NC_134710.1, read on the forward strand.
CATGATGAAGGGCACGGTAGATCCTGTCGACTAGTGTGACGCAGGAGGCGTGATGGCTGTACGATGAACCATTTATTTTTCTTCGTCTTCCTCCTTCTCTACCATTCCACCACAACGTTCTCGCGTGGTTCGTCACATACATACATATATTATGGAGCAAACACATCAGAAAATTTTGTGATTTGATACAAGTGAGCTCTTGTTTGATTATGAGGTTGGGCCTGTCGATTTACCACGTTTGATGGTTGAAAAGTTAATTTGAATTTATTTTCCAGAAGCCAGGTAGCACTTAAAAAATTTATGTTATTTTGGAAAATTAGTTCTATAGACGATTACCATTGTGGTAGCGCTATACTTCACTAGGACATATATATTGCAGTACGTAAATTTTACATGAAGCTTCAGTTTATTTCAAAGTGATTATAGCAGATTTTGGTCACTTTGACGAAGTGATAGCTTCGTCAAAGAAGTATCAGAAGTGAGTGCTTTTATTGATTGTTTTTAAATATCTCGTTTTTTGGCTCTTAACATATCGCAGAGATTGGCTTGTTAAGGTCCTGTGATGCATCGATTGCGCACACTGGTATATCAATCCTCATCATGACTCGGAGCACCTGTACAAAAATAGGAAGGACACATGCTCCCTAACTGTGCAAATCTATGTCACTGCTGGGACTGTTATCATTCAGCGGATGTGGCCTGGAAGCATGCATGGCAGCCTCATCTGGAAGGACTGTGGTCTGCTTGGGAGCTTCGAGGGCACAAAACTGCCTAACGGCTGGCTGCAAGGTTAGTTTTTCTTTAGTACATACGATTAAGTGAACACCACCTACTGTGCACAAATTGAAAACCCAAGCATGGTTGTTTGCAGTGGATACCTGTATTATTCTCACACATAATTCTTATTCAACATTTATAGAATTAAATAGCAAGATAATTGAGAATCTTGAAAGTTGAAAGCCTGCAGTTTATGAATGAAACTCAAATCATCTGAGACTCAAAAGCTGGTGCTTTTAAACGAGCAAAAATACTTTGATTTCTTATTGAGCTCTCGAGCTTGTGACTCCCTCTGTGGATCGAGTGTTCTGGAAGGAAATAGCAAGTTGATGAAAATCGCCTGGCTGTTTACAACTTGCTAAAAGAAAGACCTAATGAACAAGCCTCAGACGACATAGGGCCAGTAACTGCATCTTTTACTTCATGTAGCTTTTTCTCTCTCAGTGATGTGGCTTGGTGTGTTTCAGCCGAACGTGTTTACCACGATTGCATATTAATATATATTTTTCTATAAATTGTACCTGACCTAAGTATGCATTGTTCATCTCTAAAGGTGACGTTCAGTGTGTTTCCAAGCCATGGCTCCTCATCTGTCTGTGGCTAGCCTACTTCAGCAGCAGTGCGATGCAGTCAGCACACATGAAAGCCAAGTAATGGAGCGCTCCTTTGGTGTTCTGTGCAGGACGCAGCATATCCATCCGGCAAGACACTGGTATCAACAATAATGGTTAGTGTGGGGGCACCTGTAGGAGCCTGTTGTGTTTGTTGCGTATGAATATTTCCCCTGATGAAGTGAATTTTTGAAAGGTTTTCTTCGTTTGGAATAATAGATGTCAGCAACAAGCACACTCATAATCCACAAGTGCTTTGTGTCTTCTGGACTGCCCATTTGCTCCTATACGCGGTATGGTGAGCTGGCTATGTTAGACAGCATTAAAGTTATGAACATTGGCTGTTGTGTTATAATGCACTCTAACTTGTGTTTCTTAGTGAACTTATTTGTGGTCTGCTTCTCACACATAGTGTAAAGTCAGAATAGAAGAAACTTTATTGGCTTTTTATGCCTGGTAGAAGTTTCATGCCTTCATCTTTAACATTGTAGTTTTGCTCTTGTTTCATAATAAAATATATTTTCAGTCTTCGCTGTTTGTGTGTGTGTTGAAGCTTGTCATTGGCTTCTGAAAATACGACATCTGTAATTATGAGCACATAGTTAACAACTGTACACTCTTGCATGTAGCATGGTTGTAACAATGATCTGCATTTTTTTTAGTTCCAGCAGTAACAAAGGATCCGGTGCTCCCCGGTCATGTACAGTGTATCAAGAACAGAGCACAGAAGACCAACAAGTATAAAGAGACTGTCAGTGACTGTTCTCCTGCTCAAAGTTTACGACAACAGAAAAGAGCACATTGTGATGTCAGGAGCAGTTTGAATTGTTTACGTAGTAACAATCTGTGCAGCTGCCGCTTAACTTCTTAGCAGTTCCTTTGCTTGCATTTCAAATATATATATATATATATATATATATATATATATATATATATTCTTTGTAGTACAAGAAGTAAAGCCTTGGATGTGGTAATCTTGTACCTAATCGATGTAATTCTTCAGTCTACACTCATTGGTATAGCACCAATGATGCCATGAGTGTATCAGCTCTGGGAAGTGAACCTATGTGAATTATTGTATCTGGAAGGAAGAGGATCATTACTACTCCTAGTATATCTTAACAGTAGATTTTAGTACTTGTGTATTGTTATCTCACTGCCTGTCCGTCCCTCAACAGTCTACTTATCTGGTTCCACTGTGTAAGTGTAACTTTTTCAATGTATACTTTCCTCAGATATGTTTTTTCGTAATGTAATGCAAGTGACTTATCATCTATGGAGCTCTACTCAGACTAAAAATAAAAGTATTTATTTTTATATATATGTAGTTATAGCGTGCATTTAGTTATATTTTTCTAGATGCCTGTACAATTGTTTAGCCCTACAAAGGTACTGGTATACTCTAATATTGAAGCTGGCATCTTAAAATAGTTTATTAGTGGAAGTAACAATGTGTTTACAACCAATATTACTATCCTCAGATGTGTTGTGAAAACTCTATGGAAATTTATTGACATTTTTTGAACTGTGTGAAGGTAAACGTTATGTTTTTTTATTGTGGTCCCTGTTTCATGCAAATGACACATAATTACTTTGCAGTGACATAGTATATATGCCACTGCAAGTCTTGCCACATATGTAGCAAGACCTACATGCAGTGAACTTGGGAATCACCTCACATAATTAGTGTATAGCCTTTACCCACCAGTGAACTGAATTTTTTTCAAGCAGACTAACAGACAGCTGTATGGGAAATGTGTTGATGTGCAAACTTGGAAGTTTCTTAGAGGAGTGTTTTCAGGGAACGAAATAGGGTCTATAGTTGTCAATATAAACACTGTTTGCACCCAGGAGCGTAGTAGCTTAGAATTGTATTATTCATGTATTGTCTAGAATTTATTTGCGCTGTGCCGCTTTTCAGCCATGTGTCCTAACATGCTTTGTGTGTTGTGAATGAGCCAAGCTATGTAAATAAACAGAGTAATATTGCAGACATGTACGAAATATTGGTGCACAGCCCTTTTCTTTAGCATGACATTGTTAAGGACTTTATTCTTTTGTTTCTTTAAACAACTGCTTGTCATTGGGCAGCAGCAGAAACTATGCATCAAGCTTTTCCGAGATGGTTCGAGTAACACCGAATTCAGACATAACAGTGCTGGTGAATTTCTTTTGTAAGTTCATTTCTGCATATTCATAATGAGTGTATTAGAATTGTTGTTTTATAGTCATTCATCCTAATATTTACACCTCAGTGTATGTATGTATGTATGTATGTATGTATGTATGTATGTATGTATGTATGTATGTATGTATGTATGTATGTATGTATGTATGTATGTATGTATGTTTTAAATGATAATTCGTTTATCATTGATGGGTAAGTTTGGTACTGATTTACCTGAATTTCTTTCTAGTTCTTTTTTCTTCTGAGCCATTATACATTTAAATTTGTTTTGTACTGCATAAAAATAATTGTAACCTCACACAAAATATGTGCATTCGAAAAAGTTGTTTGATTTGCCAACGTACAGTCATGAGCAAGAAACGGGGTAAAATGGAACCAAGCAGCGAAGATTAGTTTATATCATAGCTACTCTACATGGGATATCTTGTACACATTGCGTTGGTCGAATATGTCGATTTCAACATAACAATTTTAATCGGAATAAGCAAGCTATCACCCGTCGTTGTACATGTGTATGATATTTATGCATATTGTAAAGCCGGTTGGCAATTACTATAATGTCACAAACCTAGTCAAGCTGAATGCACAAATTTTGTCCATGCACCTTACATCTGTACTGGAACTGTTGTTAATAAAAAATAAACTTTGGTTTAAACATTTATTGTAGTAACCAAAAGCAGAGTATCTCTCTATGACACAAATCAAATTGTCATTGTTCTGTTCCGTGCTGGACAATAGGGGACCCTCTCAGCAGAACTCGATTACCTGCTATAGTTAATTTTTAATCATTGTTAGCGATATTACACTGAATCGCGCAGCATGACAGATAGCGGGAGAGAAGACACAAACTAATCACTCTGTTTGTGTCTTCTCTAACTGTCCGTGCTCTTTGGCCTTGCTGCATGTTATGATGCCCACCAAATTAGCACAAAAATGTGGCCTGACAAAAGTAGTCAACTTGGCCGCAAGCAATTAGCTCGCTGCACGTGGACAATTTTTTCAAAACACCGTGACGACTGATCGCTGGTAGAATATCCAAACACGTAAAAAACAATATACCAGGTATGATTTTGGTATTTCAGCACTGGGCACTTTTGCAATAAGAGAGGATGGAAGGAAAAATTATGAACCCTGAGTTATGTAATTTATGAAGGAGCACGGCATAGCTCTTCTGGGTCAAAAGGGGAGTGAAAGAAGAAAGCGCAAAAGCCACTTTCTCGAAAAAAATAGTACCCGCTGCTACGCATGATCTCAGGTCGGGCCACCTCGTAAAAAAAAAGTGCTCGGTGACACTGCGGATCGAACCCAGAATCTCCTAGAGCGTAGCTGAGCGCTGTAACCACTCGTCCATTGCAGCACTGCTTGAATTAATTATATTGCTGATATATCTTCAATGCTTCGAATGACGCCAAATGCAAAAACGTGTGGTGAAACTTGGTCAAAAATAGAAAAAATAGTTGTAATGCGTTTGCCCAAGGTTACTAGAAGATAGACACTGCCACGTGTGGCTGTATAACCAAGCACTATTTATCTTGTACATTGCTGCCATGATGTTGGAATAGCCGGCTCTAACGCACGCTACCTTCTCATAGTTTGCCAAATATAAATAAAAAATAGAAATATATATCGGCCGGCGACAAAGCTAGTCAACTATTATGAATGTACTGTCACTAGTGTCACTTTCACTATGTCACGGACGGCCATTTTTGGCGACACCGCGTCACGGCAATTAACGGGTGCCGTACTCCCCCACTGACCGTGAGAGCGGCGGGCGCATGAAAGGGAGCCGAGAAGTGCAGAATGGGGTGCTCTTCTTAGAACGTCGCCACCGAGGGTTAATTCTTTTGTAACTGTGGCGGCGTCTGCAAGGTCGTAGAAGGCCACGGTATACCCCGAACAAGGATTAGACTACGAGACGCACCGGCTGAGAGCCAAACGTTTGATCGTTCCCACGGGGAAAAGCGTGGGAAACGCTCTGGTGGCCAAGCCGTATGACAACAACCCAACAGGTTGTCACTCTCGCTAGTTGCGGGCCCTCTCCCAATTAAAAAGGGGTGGGGTCAAAATATTTTTGGGGCGGAGTTTCCATCAATTAAACGCACATGATTGGGTCCATGTAGAGGTCTCTTGTCCCCAAGGAAGAGAGCGAGGAGACACGAGGGAGATTTAAGCGCAGGATTTTGCCCTGCTAGGCAGACTAGTCGCTGACCAACATGGTGTAGAAACAGATCAACAAGCATCTCTTCTAGAAGTTTTTAGTGTGGCTCTGTATCGGCTGGCCACCTAAACTTAGCCGTTCGTCTAGTTGTGACGCGATATTAACGTCTGCAACGTAGACATCGGGACTTCGCCTCGAGTTAGCTCAACCTGCTCGAAGTCACCTGCAAGCACTAGCCTCCCCGAGCCACCAGCGTTGCAACACCACCGACATCGTATATAGTCGTGCCAGAACTCTCTTCGACTTCTCGCATCCGATCGTCGGGGACGCAACGCTGCCGGTCATCACACGTATGCTTTCACCTGTTTATATCTTCGAACTTTCTCCTCCGTAGTCAATTATTGTTAGTTTGTGTAGTTTGTAATAGTTCTCTCTCGTAAGCTGGTTTATTGTTTTGGTTTTATATATTTTTTAGTTGTATCAAGTGTTGATGTATTTTGTTAGTTATATTGAAGTGTTGTATTAGATCCCGTGTGCTGCAATATCACTAGAGTAAAGTTGTTTTGTTTTCTCACGTCTCTGATCTCTTCACTGTCTCTGCTTGCGTACGGAACGAACCAACCTGCTGTCATTCCCGTCGCCGACTTCGCGCTGGCGACGCTAGAGTGGCAGCTTGTAACACACTAGATGAATACTCAGTTTGTTTCCATTATCGTTATTTCAGGAAGATTTGGCTCATTAACTCACAACTCCCCTAGTTAGCATTGATTTTGTCACATCTAAAGACAGTCGCACTTCATCTCGCTTTATGTGTGGCTGTCGCTCCAATAAAATGCGTACTCCACTTTTTTATGCTCTCCAAGCATCCGACGCTGCTTTGCGGAAACTTTCCTTGACGTCTGCTGGGCCAGAAAATTGTCTTTATTATCTATCGATTTGAAGCTTTTGTGGAGACGAAACGAGTCTTTCTTTCTCTTTTTTTCCGTCTTTTTTGCACGTGTGATAACGTCTCTCGACTTTAAGACTTGTAAACACGTCTTTTGCTTTGTTTCCCCACTCAAAAAACGCTGGACGAAATATTTGCACCGTGTTTTGTGAAAAGCATTAGCACGGAAACACCTCCCGACGAGTCTCCGTCGTTTTACGTAGACACATATCTAAGTGTAAGCGTATGCACGTTCTCGCATTCCGGCTTTATAAAAATGCTGATGTGCATGAAACCAGCGAAATACCACTCACTACTTCATTTGATTGCTGATGTTCTTTATTGCTGCACAATTTGTCCGCAGGCACAAAAGTCGCTCCTGTGTCTTGTAATAAGAATATTGTAAGAAAGGCAACCTTTTACGTCTAGGTACAAAACACCCTTACCTTCACCACTATACCGTGCTCGATTACACCGGATTAGTTGAGTAGCAGCGCAGCTTCATTAAAATGTAAGGTAACTTGTCGTGTTAAACAGGGGAAGACATTTGAGGCACATTTTCAAACATTGCATAGATCAATTTATGCGTGGTTTCATTGATGTGGTGCACCTGGAGTGTTGTTTACTTATACTTGGCGAGATATTGCAAGGATTGCTCGATGGCTTAAGGCCATCGAGCAAATTCTTTTTTAGCTACAGTCGTTGATGAAAGGCGAGTGCTTGGCTTTGCACAGCACACCAAAATGTCTATTTCAACATACGCGGCATCCCGTAAGCGCTGTAGCAGACGCTCGGGGAACTTAAACCTATAGATGCAGCAAATCATTGGCTATCATCGTATACTCTCAATGCTAGACGCTTTGCGTGCTACCTTGATATTATCGGCACACACTTCTTTCTTTCCTTGTCGTTTCATCGGCTATCGTGTGTCCTCCTCGCCCTCTTAAGTGCCGAATAGGCTAAATTTGTACCCGCGGTAAAGCAATCCCTCCAGATAAAAGAATTTTTTGGCTAAGAAAATGCGTAGCCAAAAGAAAGCTTTGTGAATTCGGCCCCAGAAGTAACATATCAAAATTGCGAGTGTGTTTTCTTAGTTGCTCACTTCATTAGCACGGCGAAAGTACGCAGGCACAAGCGTGTGCTGAGTGCTAATAACAAATAGAACCTACTTCCATATTGTTTTCTTTTCTTTTGTATAGTAGCAAGGCTAAAACAAGGGCTCCCTCGTGAGCCTATTCGTACAATTTGCACCATGAGTATCGTTTGTAGCTATTGTATCTGTGCTTTCAGCATTTCATAACAAACATTTTGTCTTTGCATCGGGAACGACTTCTTGAATGAAAGTCCCTATTTCAGAATGGTGTACCTAACACTGTGTTACAGGTGCAATCAGTTTACCTCAAATATTCTTTCAGTGGTGGCCATGCTCTTCGTTTTGAAAAGTTCTCCTCAGATCATAATGAAATGAAACAATTACTATCATCCTATCTGGAGTTCCTGAAGATGGCTATCTGCACATGAATGAGTTTATGCTTTAACATATGAAGAATTCTAGGAACACCTTTTTAGACTCAGTCGGCTCTTCATGGTTGGTCTATAACCTCGTATACACTCATTCAAGAAGCGCGGGGTGCCTTGTTTTGCCGTAGCAGATGTGCCGTCTGTTTTGTTGTGCTGAATAGATAGGGTAAATTAGAGACGCGGGACAAGAGAGCACTGCTCAATTACTCACTACCCGATGGCGCCGTGCATAAGTGTTTGCACTGCAACGAGTACACGCATTCAAGCATTGGTGTATTACCATATCGTTGAGGGATTATGGTACTACTTAAATACAAGAGCCTCCTTTCTTGTTTTTCTTTCCTTCTGTCATTTTGGTAACCGAAACAGTTATTCTCGTTGATTATCTGATCGTACTTTTCAGAGACGTCAATTGCTACGACTACTACGGCTTGACGTCCGAAAGCTACACCCCGTCAGTCACAGAGGTGAATTAAAGTTTGTACATAGCATTGAAAAAATTTATTTCGCAAACTATCTCAAATAAAAAAATGCGAATTCATGGACACAGCAGAGATCAAATGGCGATTACGAATTTTCGGCGCATAAGGTCACTAGATATGACACTTTTACTGTGAAAGTAGTTGAAGAGAGTAATGCTGCATAATGTGTGAACTGGTGACTTCGTTAAGGCTCGCTATAAAAAATGAAACTATTCATACCCAGTATTTCTAAACAATTCACAAATTGCGAGGTGCTTCAGGAACCAGAACATCCTCAGGATATAATTGTAAGGCAGTGAGCATGATGTTGATGTTTGCACGAAGCTTGCTTGCTTGCTTGTTCCACTTTTTTGCCTCTTACCCACTAAGTGGGTTTGGCCAAGAAGCCGTTGGTTAATGCCAGTGAACAATGTAGGAGTATGGAAGTTAAAGAGAAATAATTGCTTTGTTTTTCACATGACATGATAATTTTGCACAATTAAAAGAAATTGAGTGAAAGAAGAGATATAATAATGTTTTTGAATAAATTAAAAATGAATCACTATACGCAATTTTAGTAGGAAAAATTCATGTAGTGTAATAACGAAATCATAAATTAAGCTTGGTTAGTAAATAGAGCTGATCAATGGCCCAGCAAGGTAATTTTGTGTCACACTGGCATTCGCAGAGGGCCCCGCAGACATTCCTGTCGCTTAATTCTAATGAGGCTGCCCCAAAGGACAGATTGTTCAGAGTACTAAGTGAAAAACCTAGTTTTTTAAAATTAAATTTCCAAGGGTGTATTTTCAGGTTCATTACAGCTACAGCACAGAGGCGATGGCACCAGACCGAACCTGTTTATGTATAAATTAAGGGGTTGTTCCATTTTTGCTAAACTTCGTGTTCCTTCTTCACCGCGTCTGTACCACATATTTCTCGTGTGTTTCGTTATGGAGTGTACACTCCAGTTCGTTACATATTTGTAATGGCGACACTGCACTCTAAAAGCACTAATAATTTGTAGAAACACTGGATCAACAATGTCTTCCGTGTCGCTGCTCGAAGATTGCTCTGCTAACCATCCTGGCGCAGCAGACACCTGTAAGTGAATTACATGCTGTAGACGTTGCAAATAAGCTCTGCGGAAACACACAAGACGGGTTCTGGCTATAAACTTGTAACATGTGCTTCTCGTCTTTTTCTCTTTTATCGCCAAGCATATAAAGGAGTACCAAGTGTTATAAACGTTCCTCCGAAATCGTTCTCAAACGCATGCCGTGGCTCGGATGATGCCCCTGTTGGAAGGCTAGTGACATGGACATTCAGTTTTGGCTTACGGTTCTTTCATAGTCATAAGAATCATTTGCGGAGTCCACTCTTACAAAGCTGGCGGTTTTTATATATATATAGCTACGTTGTCTGAATCTAGCCGTGTTGCGCGAGGTAAAAGTTTCAAGTTTTTCGTTCATTTGTTTTACTGACCTCTTTTTATTTTGAGCCCTAGAAACACCTCAAGACATCTTGTCTCGCCATTCTCAACAACTTTCTGCCAGCATGCAGCAGGCAAACAAACGTTTTCTATGTCTTGAAGCGAAATGACGGCACTAGTTGACGGAAGTCGGGACTTATTTCACTGTCTTCGAGCTCAGTGCTCGGAGATAGTCTATTCTTTTTCGCCGATGATATTCTAGAAAATACCCCACTCCATATCGGGAAGCTTTCGCTTCTTTGTCGCGGGCCCCGAGACAAAGGTAAGCGGGCAAATTCGGGAATATTCATGGAGCGCATCCTTCGACGAGGTCCCACTTTCCTCTTGCGATGTGTACCTTCTTAACATATGACGTGAGTGAAAGTCTTCAGGATGTCCTTCTCATGAAAGTGCATATCACACACACGTAGGGTGCTGGGCAGCTTCTTATCCGCACGAGGAATAGCGTGGTCCCATACCTCTCGCTGCTCAGGTACACGTGGGCAAAAAGAAATGTCGCGCTGTCTCTCCTTTCCTGTAGCTACTCTACAGCCGAGAACGCAACATCTGGGCATGATGAAAACACGCAATACATACAAAGCAGACCATGGTGCGCTGAAACACAAAACTGTTCACGCAGAAAGAAGCCTCCACAGGTATCGACGCACTGCAACATGCACAGGCGATGGAGGTTACGGGAGTGACACGAGTGAGCATGCAGTGAGTGAATCCGGGTGCGACAGCAGCGCCACATTTGTCGCTGGCAGCGGGGACGCCGCGCAACATCGCTCAGTTTTGCAACTTACCTAGTTCTAGAAACGTTGGCTGGTACCACCCGCTGCCGTGATAATGGATGGATGGATGGATGGATGGATGGATGGATGGATGGATGGATGGATGGATGTGGCTGTACCCTTTAGATCGGGCGGCGGCTAACGCCACCTAGCCGTAATACTTAGTGAACTAACCATTACATTTATCTTTTTTTTCCTTTAAATAATGAAGTTGAGGATTCGTACTTCGCAGTGAAGGGTTTAACTTTCACTCGTGCCTTGACTTTAGCCACCAATCAGATAACCTCCTTCTAGTTAAGTCTACCCGCTTAAAGTCTATTTTGCCCTCGCTGTCCCTAAATCCCAGTGCTTTGAGAAACTCTGCGCCATCATCCTGAACTATAGGGTGAAGCCCTTTACAGAACATTATCAAGTGTTCGGCAGTTTCTTCTTCCTCTCCACACGCACTGCATACTGTGTCGACCCCTTCGTATTTGGCCCGATATGTCTTGGTTCGCAGTACTCCCGTCCTGGCCTTAAACAGTAGAGAACTACCCCGAGTATTATCATAGATCCTTTCCTTGGCAATTTCCTGCTTAAAAGTTCGATAGATCTCTAGTGCGGACTTCTTAATCATGCCCATTCTCCACAAGTCAGTCTCCGTTTCCTTCACTTTTTTCTTAACCGATAGTTCTTTTTGGTTTGGCCACCTGCTGTTTTCTAAGTATTTACCAGTCAACTTCCTGGTTCGCTTCCTCCATTTTGTATCGACATTCTTCATGTACAAGTAGCTGAAAACCATCCTAGCCCAACGCTCTTCCCCCATTTCTCTCAATCGCTTCTCAAATTTTATCTTGCTGCTAGCTTCCCTGCCCTCAAATGATGTCCATCCCATATCACCTTGTACTCCCTGGTTTGGTGTATTCCCGTGAGCTCCTAAAGCAAGCCTACCTATTCCACGTTGCTTAATTTCTAATCTTGCTTGAACTTCTGATCTCATGCACAAGACCGCATTGCTGAACGTCAGCCCAGGAACCATGACCCCTTTCCATATTCCTCTCACAACATCATACCTATTGTAATTCCACAGTGCCCTATTTTTCATGACTGCTGCATTCCTGTTACCTTTAGTCGTCACGTATATTTCGTGTTCCCTCAGATACTCGGTCCCATTGCTTATCCATACGCCCAGATATTTGTATTTATCTGTTATCTCTAGCGTCACCTCCTGTACTCTAAGCTCACTACCTTCGTTGTCATTGAAAATCATGACTGCTGATTTTTCTCTACTGAATCTAAAATCTAACCTATCTCCCTCATTACCGCAGATGTCCATCAATCTCTGCAAATCTTCCTTGTTGTTGGCCATTAGCACTATATCATCTGCGTACATTAATGCTGGTAGTGCCTGATCAATAAGTTTTCCTTGTTTGACTAAAGAGAGGTTGAAGCCCAGTCCACTTCCCTCTAATTTTGCCTCTAATCCTTGTAGGTACATCATGAATAATAAGGGTGACAGGGGGCACCCCTGCCTAAGCCCCCGTTTTACCTCTGCCGGCTTGGATACCTGTTTTTCCCACTTTATAACTACCTTGTTACCTTTATAGACACCCTTTAAAAGATTAGTGACTACATGTTCCACGCCTAGTGTGTCCAGTATTCCCCACAATTCCTCTTGAACCACGCTATCGTACGCTCCCTTGATATCCAAAAATGCTAGCCACAGGGGCCTGTGTTCTTTTTCTGCTATTTCGATGCACCGCGTCAGTGAGAACAGATTGTCTTCCAACCTCCTGTGTTTCCGAAACCCATTCTGCAGTTCCCCCAGCACCCCCTCATCCTCTATCCACGCCTGCAGTCTTTCCTTTATAATCTGCATCGCCAGCCTGTAGACCACTGATGTCACTGTTTTAGGACGGTAGTTGTTTATGTCAGCTTTGTCCCCCTTTCCTTTAGAGATCATGCTCATCCTGCTAAGTTTCCATCCATCGGGAACTTCACCATCGATTATTATTGTACTCACTGCCTCTCTCAAAGCCTGCTTAGACTTCGGACCTAATGTTTTTATCAGCCTAATTGGAATGCCATCTGGGCCTGTTGATAGTCTCGGTCGCGAGCGCCACCGCGCGGCGCTTGCTCAAAATTGAATGCAGGTCAACTCCGCTGGAGGCGCGAGCCATTCCCCAGGCATTGTTTAGAGGAGGCGTTGGTGTAATGTGTCATTATTTTAACAACCGCGCGCAGTTCCCTTGAAGTGGTCGAGGGGTAGAATGCTCACTTCCCACTCAAAAGACCCAGGTTCCAATCCCAATTGTGGACGATATTTTTTTTAAGTTTATTTGCAAAGGTGTTTCGGTTGGCTTTTATTTTTTAAAGTCTAGCTTCAGTTGCTACATAATGCTACAAAAAATCCCACGAAATATTAAGTAAAAAACTTGACAGCGAGCGCATTTGTTTTTAGCACTATCACACGAGATTCTTAAAAGCACGGCTTCCGAGATTTTAGCGAATAAGAGAGACTGTGTGCTGTCACTCGCCAGTGGTCAGTGGTAAGGTCCCTAGATGAAACAAGGTAGCGTCACTCATTGTTCTCGAGCCGTCCTCCTCACTCTCTCGATTACTCCTCTTTTTCTCTGCCATCCGCGTCTGTAATTGGTGCATTACTTGCACGTGATCTTGCAAGTGGCTGGTGGTGTTATTTATTATTATGCAAAGGGTTCAAAACGAGTACGCATGCGCATATGGCTCCAGCCGGATTCTCGCCGTGACCCTAGACAAAATCGTAGCCAGAACACAAACTGAAGAGGAGGAGCGTTTCGGTGTGCGCTAAGTCGACCAAGATTGTTTCGCCAGGCTCGTTCAATGCAACATCTGCGTTTTTCAGCAATGCTGCGTTGCCGTAAACAACAGCAAATGGTTTCGCTCTCTTCAACTTACCTCGTGCTTTCCGAGATGAAGCGCACCATGAAGTGCAACTATGACCCATTTCCCGCGAATGCTTTCGTGCAACTCCGTCAACGTATGTCAACGCGGATCTGCGAAGCGAGTTCACTTGTCGGTTTTTATTGAAACGCCAGGCGCGCGTCTAGCGCGTGTCTAGTGCATGCCAGTTGGTACAAATACATGTGGGTATGCACGTATACAGAGCAGCTGTAGGTTGTAATCAACGCACCTTCAGAAACATTTCACTCTTGACCAGTTCCCGCTTGAGCCGAAACGCGCTGCTTCGAGACACCTCACCAGTAGAACTCTCACTTTTCAGGAAGTTCCCAGCACCGCATCAGAATCACTTGGCATCACGATTGTCCAAATGGGCCCATTTAAAAAAAACGTCATCGCAGTGCTGCTGGACGAGTGTTCGTACCAGTCTGGTCGTAGTTTTTTTCTTCTTGCGTGTGCACAAGCCGGTTGTAATCAATCATCACAACGTCACGCCCTGTGGCCACTTACAGGATCCAGCAAGAAGCACGTTCACTGTGTCACAGCACGAACAAAACCCAATCGGAGAAGTGGACTAGTTAGAACTGGACGAAATACCGCGGCCATGGAACTAAAATGTACTACGCGAGACGCCATGGCTAGTGGTGTGAAGTATAGAACGTCACAACGTTGCCGCTTGAGTAATGCACATCCCGCTTGCTCTTGTGTTGTGCCGTTTATGTTCATAAAGGTAACTGTTTATTCTACGTCTTATTTTGTTCCATTTTGTTTCATTTACATCTATTCACCGTAGCAACGGAACCCAAGCATTCGCTTTTGGATGAAAGTTTTAAACCTTCTAGGGGGTGCTTCAGGAACATAGGCGAAGAGGAAAGGGAAAGGTGTAGCTACCTTGGAAACTTGTTTCATCTAGGGACCTTAGTCAGTGGTCGTCGCCTACTGGCTCGCTTAAAAAAAAACAACTGTAAACGATCTTTGGTCAGCGGGAAATTGTGAAGGTTTGAATACTGGTAAAGCAGTGATAATCTGTCTGAGTTTTCAGTGTTCCTTCTGACACAAAAGACGAAAGCTATTGGCATGTAACATTAATTACAGTGATCACGAGTTGTGCGAACGTGTTGATATTTTTTCTAGCAGACGATAAAAAAGCGCCGTCCACAGCGCTCGTGCGCGAAACTGCATAGTTGCCGCAGCGGGCCAACGGTGAAGCCGAGCAGACGACACGCGTGTTCCTCTTCAAATGTGGACCCCTCTGTAGAAGTGAGAGTCTCACGTCCTGTTACACCTTTTCGCAAATGAAACCAACGCGGGAGGGCCACTGCTGTGTGTCCGGCTGCAGGGTTACCTCCAGAGGATCGACTGAATGCAGTAAGTGTTCGCTATTCGCCGTTCCAACATGCCTGACCCAGAGGGCGAAATGGGAATACAGCTTACGCTTGCCAAGAGGGCATATGAAAAGTTCAAGTGTGGTCTGCGAGGCACATTTCGAGCCGCATCATGTGCTTCGAGACTTCGTGCACATTATAGGCGGTAGAGAGGCCAGGTTGCTCTGTGACCGACCAAAGCTTGCAGTCGGAGCAATGCCTGCTATAGTCAGCGGACAACAACGTCCTGACGGGGGGAAACAGGAGACGAATAATACGACAAATCCTCAGCATGCCAAACAAGATGCCCCTGGGCCATCAACGGCCAAGTGCGAAGAGAAAAAAAGGTTTTATAGCGCTGCGAGCTTGACAGAGAAGGATGCAGAGTGTGTGAAGTCGGCAGCGCATCCCGTGATGAACTGCAATTTGGAGACACAAGGCGGCAACACAAATGATGGAAGACGAGACCTTCATTCTCTGGCGATGCCGTCAACCTCCAGATTAACACGTTCACCTGTCTGTTCCCGCACAACTCGTGATCACTGTAATTAATGCTACATGCCAATAGCTTTCGTCTTTTGTGTCGGAAGGAACACTGAAAACTCAGACAGACCATCGCTGCTTTACCAGTACTCAAACCTTCGAAATTTCCCGCTGACCAAAGATCGTTTACTTTCAGTTTTTTTTTTAAGCGAGCCAGCAGGCGACGACCGCTGGCGAGTCCGCTGACGAACACACTGGCGGCGCCGCGCTCTGCCGCGCGCCGCGCGCCGCTCGCGAGGCGCCGCTTTTCTCTCTTTCTCCCGCCGAGCGTCGAGGAATTTCTGCCGCCGACTCAATCGCTCCTTGCGCTATTTCTGCAGCCGCCGCCCAAGCAAAGCGCCAATCAGCGACGTGCGTGGTAGTCTCCATAGCAACGCACGGAGCTTGTTTTCTTTTTTTTTTTCGGCTGTCATTTTTCTCGCGCCGTCGTTTTCTGAAGCACGCTGACAACGGCACCATAGACACCGAACGCTTTTTAGAGGAGATCAGACTGTACCCCTTTTTATACGACAAAATGATGCCCGATTATAAAGACAAGCAAGCAAAAATGAACAGATGGGATATTATAGGATCTATGTTTGGATTGACAGGTAAGTGGCGATTGCGTGGCTCATTGCATGTTGAGCGCGAATGAATTGTATGTTTTATTCACTCACTTTTGCAGGAACACAGGCCATGATGAAATATAAAAATATTAGAAACCGGTGGATGAAGCTCGTGTCGGGAGTTGAGGCGAACACTCGGAGTGGTGCGCCAGGCAATCATGGAAAAATTAAGTGGCCCCTGTTCGCAATTATTGATGGCATGCTGAGGCAGACACCTCACTATGCGGAAAAGTAAGTGATCAATGACGTGCCGTTTCATATTGCAGCGCACGCAGGATACCTGTTTCATGCCTGCCGACTATCTTGATTTTGCTGCGAGACTCCTGAATACTGACTGACCCTCCGGGTCGACGTGCACGTTCCCGAGCTGTCGCTCAAAGAAAACTATTTAGAGAATAAGGAAAGGTGGCCTAGTTGAATGGGGCAGCGTTAGGACGAAGACACGAACGAGAAATGACACGAGAAGTGCTGCTAAAAAACTATTTACGACTCATAGCCGAGCGTTTTTTTTTTCCGCCGTTCGTGCGAATGCTGTTTCAAACACCGCAGGCCATGAAAAGTGCTTCTACGTAAATTAAGCGTTGTACGTTGATTTATCGATTCTACTTTTTGCAATGAATTCGTGCTACAGATCGGTTCATACTGTAGGGTCATGCGGTGAGGCCTACAATGGCGGCGAGGGCACGCCAACTGTCGCGAGACACAGCACATCTCATTTCATAATTGTGAGTGAGTGTTGCGAGCACACATATTAGATACATGATGGAGGGTGCGCCTCCTCCCTCCCCACCTTTGAATGATCGCTTGCTTTGAAGTAACAGCTGGCTGTTCAGGACAGGATCCCAAGTGTTTTTCTGTCCCTTTGTGGAGCTCTACAGGGATGCAAATAAATCACATCTGCTTTACTGCCAATAAATAGACAGCTTACTTCACTCTAAAATATATCAGGACAGCATTGCAAATGTCTTCTTTTAAGAACTGGCCTGTGTCGCCCATGTACCAACTACACTGTTTATATCCCTCGTGTTATGATCATATTTATGAAATGAAAATAAATTATATTAAACAAAAAATGTTATAATTCATCATGTGTGCCAATTCTGATGCAGCAAATGCTCATTTTCAGGCCTGTAACCAACATGCCACAGGCATCTGAAGATTGGTAAATATAAACTTCATCCACTCTTTCTTGTTATCATGAATACATATCCTATTCTTGCATAATAAGACAGTCTTTACATTTATGTGTCTGCAAGAGACATTGTGGGTTGTGTGCATGGGTGTAAGCTTACATGCTACTCTAGCAGCAGCAGGCCAAGCAACATTGCAACACTTCATTCTCTACTTTGCAGCAGTCAAGACGCTCCACAAATGGCACAAGACATTTTAAACGGAATGTAAGTGCCTTAAGTTGTTTTTTTTGTGGGCCAAGTTTGGTCTCCAGGCTTATGTTGCTATAAATATGCTAACTTTTGGCTCTGAACATGCAGCTATGCCAGTGCCAATGAGGGTGAAGAATCCTTCTGTTATGCTTCTCCGTGAGTTGCTTTTTATATTTTTCAGTGTTCAAAAGCAGTTCTCTACTAATCCAAGCACATTGAAATATAACTGCTTTCTCTGTCTTATAACCTGTGTGCTGTTGGCACAGCTCACAAGTAAAGTTTTTGAACTGCTAACCTAAACGCAGGATAGCTTTTATTGAACTTGTCTGAAGTTTTAAGGAACAATAATTGTTCAACAGGTGAATGTGAACAACTACGTAGTGCCGGCTGTCTTCTTGAGTAGGCTGCGATATTTGGACATCACTGTGACATTTCATAAATTTCAAAGAATGACGTGAAGAAATCTGGAATATTTATGTGTAAAAACAGTATCTGCATACTCCCACACTGTATGCCAAAAAATAACAAGCAACACGCACAGATGCTTTTTCACTAGTGGTACATACTGATTCTTTTACTTCTTTTTTATTAGAGAGATGTGCCTTGAAGAAGAATGCCCTGAAGGGTAAGCCACATTTCAAAAGTTTTATCTGTTTTTATATATCCAATCAAAACAAGCATTCAAAAATCTGCCTGTGACAGTTGTACCTCTAACATAGTTTGCTAACGGCACAGCAAGCAAATCGTGGCTGTCTTTTGCTCATAATTGTGAATCCTTGCTGTTATAAGTGCTATATTTGGTCCACATGCTGAGAGGAGCATTGAGTAGTTTATAAGCATGTTCTTTTACGTCAAATAGATGCGCTAGAACTCTTTTATAGGGACTGCCAAGGAAGTCTTTTGGTACCTGTTTTCTTTAGTGCAACTGAAAGCCTACCAGTCAGTATCTAATCGTGGAATGGTAACATGGAAAACAATGTGCCGCGTTTATCAGAATCTCTCATTCAGTGGTAACGGGGAGCTGTATGCAAAATGCATGCTGGAAGCAGTAGAACGTGAATGCAATAATGAAATTCGAGTTTGTGCTGTGCAGTTGCCTACATATCTATACACCTTTGCCGCATACACTATAACTGACGTCTTCCACTAGTAGGCGCAAACACAGCGACTATTTACAGTGTTAACTCCTTTTACCTTGTAGGCAGCTCAGAATATAGTGGGAAGAAATAATAACAACACATTGTAATCTTGGACAGTCATTGTGGTGCACATAAGAGCATCAGCCTACATGCAGCTAAGCGAATGTTCAAAGCCACAGTGTAGCGTGACTAGGCTGTGTGACGTACCATGTTTTTTGTAACATATAAATGCAAGTGATACATCTACTTTTTCTTAATTCATGAAAATGATGCTCGAATATGTCACTGTATGAGTTGTGGTATGTTGATTTTCATGAATATCTAATCACATGGGTTAGATAAGTGTCTGTTTCTTGTTTCTTTTATACACTGCAAATTTAGCAATGTTTGTTTTTTTTCTAATAATTACATTTTCATGTTGTACTAGTTCATGTTTGACTTCATGCAGTATGCGAGATGTCACTGACGTATCATTATTACGGTTCTTACAGGCCTTCGCAGACTACGACAATAAACAACTGCTCGGCTGTGCCACCAACCACGCCTTCAATGTAAGAATGCCTATGTGGACTTTGAATATTAAATCTGCTAGGCTTTGTTCAAGCTAGAGGTATCATGCTTGAGCAAGTACAAATTTGTGATGTCAGAAGAGATAGATAACATACAAGAAAAATGATGACAATACACTGGCAGCACACATTTTAATTCTTTTTTTGATTGTACAAATGAATAGCAGCTTGGACATATCTTTTTAGTCATCCTGCATGAGCAGCCTCCAATTTTTTGCGTAGGACAGGTGTCATCTATGCTCTGCTTGCACTGCCTATTGCAGGTTGGCAATCACATGCTTTTAGTATAGCTGTCAATGTATGGTTGCATCACGCAATTCAACTTAATTATCTGTTTTTGTTAATGTTGCGTTGCTAGCACACTTATACTCTACAGGCATAATCACTCACTTGGCAATAATCAGTTTCTTTCCCTTTCCTTAGCATCACTCTCTGTGCCAACACGTGAAACTAAGCTGCAAAGACTTGCATATGAACTTCACGACAGCTTTTCTAATCTGTGCCTTGTTTCTGTTTCTTCTGCAGGCCCACCGGGAAACCCACAGATTTTACACCATCTCGGTAATTACACCCTCCACACTTTTTGCAAACATTTTGATGGCACTTAGCGGTAAGTGTAAATTTGTTTTGCAGGAAGAGAAAAACACGCAGTGAGGACGTGGATGCGAGCATTAAAGACCTTCTTGGCAGCTGCTCCACCTCAATTCAAGCGATCGCAAAGAAAAAAGAAGCACTGCATCCCGACGAGTGCGACATAGCTGGAAGCCTTGTAGCTGTCAAACTCAAGGCATTGCCAAAAAGAAAGCGCTCACAGGTGCTTTTTGAGATCCACAAGCTTCTACATGAAGCCGAAATGGAATGTCTGGAGGATTCGGATTGAAATTTAAGTACATATTAATGAGACTAGCATTACTTCAAATTTGGACAAGCGTACAATTATAAATCATTCATCACATCATATAGCGATTCTATCGAAATTATGTCAACCTAATGTCAATTAGGTCGACCAAATCATAATACCGTCTTTCCCGTCCTCTTTATTGATGTATCTGTGCTTGTAAACCACGCCGTCGCCATCGCGGTACGAGCAGCATTGACAAGCAATCCCAGGTTTACATGCAGAGATACACCTGATAAAGTGAATGGCCCGACGGGCAACTGCCTTAGCTCAAATGGTACAACATCAGGTGCCTTATTCGAAGGTTTCAGGCTCGGTTGCTATAGACAGCAACTTGCCTTTTTGCCCGCTTTTATTGTCACACCTAACTGTAACTACTACGAAAAATCTCCCCTATACTATCCGTTAAAAAAAAAACTAGCCCTTTAACTCTCCTTCTTTTGTTAATGATTAGGGTTATAAACAATGAAGGGATTGGTGAAAAGCTGATGATGCTATTTTTTTAAAGGGGTACTGACACGAAATTTTTGTCTATTGTTTTATGTGTCAAATGACAGGACAACACCCCAAGAGCGTAGGAAATGTACCGGTAAGCATGAGTGCGCCCCGGAAAATTAATTACAGCAGGCCTTTAAAAGCTAGTTTTGATTCTACTGTACCCTGGCATCATAGCATAGTACGAGCAGCGCCACCAGGTGGTTTATGCGTGCATAAGTTTTTGCGATGTATTCTTGTCCACACATCGCTTCTTCAATCGTCTGCTGTATGCTGATCGCTTCTTCAATCGTCTGCTGTATGCTGCACCTGTCACAGCTGTCGTAGCAATTCGAAATCAAACGATTTCTCTGGCCTCTGGCCTCTGCAAGCGTATATCTTGCGTTCGCGTGCGCATACCCTGTTCTAGAGTCCACTAGCTGGCTTCACGGGTACGCTGAATGATAGTGACTGGAAGGCGCGAGCAGGTGATTGAGAAGGTGAGGCGGAAGCTAGCTTTTTTGTTTTGTTTTGGTGCTCGACATCATCACAACTAGCCACACTGCTACGTAAAGTCATCAGGATTAGTACTGTAGCTCGACGTCAAGTTTGTGTCAATGTTTGTAGATTCGACACGAGAAAAACAAGTTTCACATGAAAATGAAATATTTTATCAGCATTTGCTGAGTGTGACACTTGCTCAGAGCAGTCTCTGTATACAGGAGATTTGTATTCCAGAGTAAACTTGCCTCCCAAAAAAGGTGTCAGTACCCCTTTAACTTATCTATAAGTTTTGATAAAATATGTACACTTATTTAGTTTTCAGATGTAGGAATAAAACAAATTCAGAGCCGATAGTGACAGTGAATACAGTCAAGAAGTAATTATCAGTGGCTGTTATGCATCTCTCAAATCTGATTATGTCAATATTGTCATTAATAAGCGTAACTTAGTGTGCCACCATCGGTTAAAACAACACTCCAGAATTGTCTAGGGTTTGTATTCAGTGCTGAGTAAACTAGAAGAATCCAGTTTTTGCTTGTCTCACACACTGGCAATAATGATTTTATGATTAGCGGGAGCTGCTTGTCCTACTAGATTTGCGAAAGTGCTTTGATCTGTTGTCTTCTGAGAACCATGGGTAAATTTTGTCTGTTTTCACAAGAATCACGAGTATAGATTCAATTTTCGAGGTTTTCCTAATGTTTTATCGATTTTCCACAGTGTTTGCTATGTTCTCTAAAATTGTTGTCAAAAGTGACCCACTTTGTTTATAAGCAATTCATAATTTATAGTCATTGAATACTTCCCTCGATGGGTTCTTGTTTTTATTTTGCTGATGGAAGCTCCTTGTCCCATTAGATTTGTGATGAAGCCTCTTCCTGGTGAGGAGCCTTCCTTTTCAGATGTGTTTTAAACCACGGGCATTTTTGTCTGTTTTCAAAAGAACTACGAATGTAGGTTTGCATTTTAAGGTTGCGATATTGTTTTTATAGATGTCCCTCTGCGTGTTTGGTATTTTGTTTCAAATCGTTCCAAAAAGTCGTGTACTTTATTTATAAGCCGTTTAGAGTTTACTGTCAATGATTTCCTCGATGGGGACCTTTTTTGTTGCACGGGCAGTACACTCATCACTAAGCTTAGGCAGAGCCCGAACAATATAGTCAGGTACAGCTTTAGATGTCTGTAGCATTTACTCCTCAAAGGCCACAAGCCTTCACCAATGGGGGTGAAATTTAGACTGATGTCATGGGTTGGATGTCCGCGATACCCGGTTTCGGAAAATGAAAAGTGCATGAGAACAACTGCTTCTTCAGTGGTAAAGATGGTCAGCTGCTGTGCTTTGGTCACCGAGATGAGGCCTCTGCATATTTATTAAGTTGTACTCTACCAGAGAGTTCCGTAGTAATATTTAGAGGGAGATCTGGCACTAGTGTCTACGCGGGCTTCTTCAGGAGCGCTTGTACCCCCCACGGGAATTATGGAAAGTACAAGCTTCGGAACTGCTTCGAATGGAACATCAACATCGATACGATTTCGAAATCTGTCCAATTTGTTGTCTTTGTGTATGCTCATTTGCATTTCAGTTCAATGTTCGCATTTCTTTGTCTTTTTTTTTTCAGGGCACTTTTCGAATTTATATGGTCAAATAGTCGCACTTAAAGCACGTAAACAAAAAAAAGTCAGAGGTAAAATGCAAATACTGTATTGTTCCTTTCGTATGCCATTTGTGTCAATGTTAAGTACAAAAAGCTTACATTGTATCTTATTAAATTTGTGTTTCAGTGCAATGTTTTGTATTTATTCAGTCACATTTATGTTTCAGTGCAGCATTTGCATTTCTGTGATTTCAATTGTGTTTCAGTGCAATATTTTGTATTTGTGCAGTCACCTTGATGCTTCATTTCAATATTCGTATGGATTTTCTCACATATGAATAAATTCAACATATTGATGTTTTGCAAAATTGAGTTGTGAATTAGTCCTTGTGTAAAACTTTTCTATAGCAGAGAAGGTCAGCCATAGTAATCACAAGTAAACCATTTATATCTATTGGTGGAGCACTCATAAACCTATATATAGCACATTCTGATCTTCATGTCAAAGCAATGTGGCAGCGCTACTGATGCGGAGAAAGACATGTTTAAGAACAAAGTACCAGCAGACATGAGTGAACCATTGATACATCTACTTCACTTCTATACATTTTACACAATAAAAAATGATCCCTTAAAGTTTTCCTTGTCGCAATAATTGGTAGGAAAGGTCTAGTTATGGCAGACTTCATTCTTTAAGGTAGTGCGTGAGAGCTTATTGGTCACTTGCCAGCTGGTAAAAAGATATCTCTTGTGCTACATGATACCAGCAGGCAGAAAATGTGTTCCATGCTTGCCTTTCTGGCAGTGAGTGGCTAGAAAGGCAAGCCCGGACCTTTCCTGGTTAACAGTCTCCGATTAACACTAAAATGAGCTGCCAGAGCATGGATAGGCAGTATCAACAGCACTTCTCAAATGCTTATTTGGGATACGTCCGTCACGTTGTATATAAATAACAATTAGCTCTGGAAGATACTATGTTACGATATACATTAGCACAGACACTTTGTTAGGATAGTATGATAAACACAGTATCATGTATTTGTGTTCAAAGTGAACCTACACTGTAGACTCTCAGAGCATGCAAATTATTAAAATAGAACTGTTGCTTGAATAAAACAACTGCATCTTCATAAGAATGAAAGCTTGAGTGAGTAGGTACGCGTTAATCTTGGTTGATACAGCGCACACAGAACAACGAGAATAAACACAGTACGGGTGCTGACTCAGAAATAAATTTTATTGGGAAAAACAAGCATATATATGGCGACATACAACATAACAGAAAAGAACAAAAAAAGGATCCTAGCTAAGAAAAACAGGTACATATATATAAAGCGGTATGAGCCTTAGGACAGGAGAAGAAGAAGCACAAAAGTTGGGGCAGGAAAGCACAGTAGGATGAAGTTGGGAATGATGGACGCCAGTCCCTACTGAGGCTATAATGCTGCTCCATTCTTTTAAGTTGAAACACTACATTATTTTGGCGCAGCGGGCCATCGAAGCCAACATGTGGGTGACGTTCTTCGTTGACGAGACCTCCACGGACAGGATCATCTTTTCGAAGTACCAAGTTCAAGATGAAGCAGCGGTGGACCTACCTCGCGAGCTCTGCTCGGAAGAACTCGTAAACCTGGTTGTGGGAAAGGCAGCTGTGGACGCTACTGAACTAGGAAGGAAAGGTGCTGTAAAAGTAAACTTGCATGTGGCGACCTTCTACAACCTAGTTCTTGAACCAGCGCGTCGAAGAGACTCAGGATAACGGTCCTTGACGAAAGAGGTGAGCCTCGTTTTGAAGGCTCTTCAGCTGCAACATGAACAGATTATGCAACAGAACAAAATAATGACATCCTTTATAAGCTCTCTGAATGCTGAGAAACCGGAGCCTAAATTCGTAGAGCCTGATGCCTTCGACGGTATCTCTTCAAATCCAGAAAGTTTGCTTCAGTTCTATGAATATGCCACTAAAAAAAAACGGGTGGCTTTCTGATGATGATAAAATCACTAACATGCGTTTTTACTTGAGAGGTGTTGTGCTCAAGTGGTATGAAATGTGCATTCAGGAAGACAGTGGTGGCTTTTGGAGTCAGTGGAAGAAGAAACTTTTGACCGCATTCGGAAGGCAGATAGATCCCACTAACCGAATAAACAGAAATGTGCACAGCTTTTATCACACCATCCGATCTCTACGAGTATAACTGGCTTCCTTTCGGTTAGAAAAACTCGCCAGCATGGTTCCATAAGACCATGAATGACATGCTAAAGCTATTCCTTGGTGTTTTCTGTCTAAACGACATAATAGTCTTCTCCAAAACAAAGGCTGAGCATCAGGACCATCTGTCTCAGGTGTGAAACGCCTTGAACTTGGCACGTCTCAAGGTAAATTTTAAGAAGAGTGCATTCTTTCAACAAAAAGTTGTGCTTCTTAAATGAGTCTTCGATGGGAACACCAAAAGCACAAAACAAGGGTTCGTTGAGAAGATCTCCCAGTTGAAGAAACCATATGACGTCTATTCACTGCATGTGTTTTTGGGATGGGCAGGACATTTCCGAACTTTCATTAAGGACTTTGCTGTCAAAACTAGATGTCTCGCATGTTTAACACATAAAGACGTTCCCTTTGAATGGAGTGACGAATGTGAGAGAGTCTACCGTGACTTGGTGCTCAGAATCTCTTCCGACTCTGTCCTATGCCTACCAGACTTCACTTTACGCTTTGAATTGAACACTGACGCCTCACATTATGGGACTGGGGCAGTGTTGTATCAAAAATATGTTGAAGCATCCAGCCGAGAAAAGCGACTCTTAGTAGGTTACTACAGTTACACGTTTAAGCCATCTGAAACTAACTACACGACTACAAAAAAGGAAGTCCTGGCCGTTCTGAAGGCCACTGAGTACTTCCGTTTGTACCTGGAAGGTACTAAGTTCACTTTGTTCACCGATCACCAGGCCCTCACTAATCTCTTGAATATGAGCCAAATTAAAGGACGTATTGCTAGATGGGTGAATTACTTGCAGCAATTCGACTTTACAATCTTGCATCGATCAAGGCCACTTTTAACTGATGCAGATGCTCTATCAAGGTTGATGGTACGAAGCAACACAGAAAAATTCGAACAAATCAATGAAGTGAAGCTGTTGGAAGGCTCCGGACAACTTGTTTTTTACTGAAAGTTGTTATGAAGTCCCATCAACACTTGTTTCCAGAGTCCTTTGTTTGTACCACGATAGCCCAGAATCTGGAGGACACAACGGATTTCGATGCACCTACAACAAATTGGTGGCCTCACACGAAGAAAGATGTCAGTCAGTACGTTCATTCCTGCCATGTGTGTCAAGTACACAAAGTCAAGTATAAACAGCCCACGGATGCTATGATACTACCTTGCCACTCGAACGTACCTTTCAAAGTAGTTCACCTGGATTTGCCAAACTAAATAAGAAACGGGTGGAGTCAATAAAACGCAAGCTTTTCTTCTGGCCATAGATGAATACACGAGGATGGTCGTGGCACAAGCAGGAAAAGAAGATGCAAATAGCGTCATAGGCCTCCTCGAAAAAGGCATGTTCAAGACTACGCGGTCAATAGTATGCGATAAGGGCCCTGCGTTCAAGAGCGAAAAGCTAGCAAGATTGGCTCGGGATCACAATATATCGATCAAGTTCTGTGCTCCACACCATCTCACAGCGAATGGGCAGGCAGAACGTGCCATACGGGACGTGAAACAGTACATCAAGATGTACGATAGTTTTCCTGGTGGATGGAAATGTTCTTTGGAAGCCGCCGGGATACATCATAATCGATCCTATACAAGTGGCTTTGGGTGCAATCTACAGCGCGTTTTTTCAGTATAAACCCCTATTTTGCAGGCAGACCGTGAGTTAGGACTCTTGAAAAACATCAAGATCATTGAGGAGAGGCAAGAAAAATCACAGGAGGAGAGATACCGAAAATGAATGAAAAAAAAATTTCGACAAGAGGCATCGAGCAGACATGCCAGACATTGAAGTCACCGACCTCGTATTAGTGAGGAAAGGAATAAGAGATGACAGTGCCAAATTTTGCGGTCCTTACTCTGTGACCAAGACAGCCACCCAGAATGGAATTTTGAAGACTGTCTGGTACACTGGTGAACGTGGATCGGTTGAATATGCGTCAATAGGAAAAGTCTGCAAATATTACCCCAGTAGGGGTAATTACAAGAAACCGGAAAATGTGAAGTGTTATGAGCCCTAGGTGAAGTGGTACGAGCCCTGAGACAGGCGAAGAAAAAGCACGAGAGCCGGAGCAGGAAAGAAAAGAAGGATGAAGTTGGGAATAAAGCAAAACAAGATGAATGCCAGTTCCATACTGAGGCTATAACGCTGTCCCGTTCTTTTTAAGGAGGAACAATACAATATATACTGACAATACAATTTCAACAACAAGTGATATAAAGGGTATCTGCCTTTACTCAGGCTTCAGTTTACCCGCTGACCTGCCCGAGTGACGATGCGCTCTTGCCACGGAACTTGGCCTTCATTCATAAAGAATTTGGCAAGCTTCTCCCGGACATCTATCGCCACTCTGCAAAGTAGATGCACACAATATAAAAGTGAACAGAATTATTGACATTTGCTCTGAACTGTCATTTGCAAATTAGAACACGAGTTCTACAAAAATAATGGCAGTACTTTTCTAAAATTAAGATTTAAGAAAGAGTGACTGCGACAGCAAGATGCCTTTCAGCAAATACCTTATTTTGAGAAAATGAATTGCACATAGTAATGCCAAACGTATAAAACATAAAGGGTAGGGTGTTCAAAATTTTACCTAGCGGAGTGACAGCCAGACGCAGTGGGCTCCCTAAATATAGAGGGGTCATCGTCGCCGTCCCTCCAAGCTCCTTCCATGCAGCTGCCCTGCCAGTCCTCATGGTCCACATAGCCTGGTGGATTATATGTCAGCCTTGCGTGTGGCGACTCCTGGAGCATGAAATTGTGCAGCACGACACATGCCCGGATGATGTTTTCGGTGGTGGTCTCTGAGGCCCTAAAGGCTCTGCGGAGAATCCGCCACCTACTTGACATAATGCCGAATGCATTTTCAATGAGGCGGCGTGCGCGGCTCAGCCTGTAATTGAAGGTCGCCCTCTGAAGGTACTCTGCACGCTGTGCAGGATTGCCCCGGTGCTTCTGAAGTTCTAAAGAAAATTAAGTAAGCAAAGAAACGCACGTAAGAACATCAAATGAAAAATAATGAGGTATTATTACTCATTACAGCAGGTATTGGAGTGCAAAGCAGAAGCTTTATGTTTGTGCAAACAACTTTCCGTGTATGTGTACGTAGCACAAGGGCTGAATGTAAGAACTCGGCATGAAGTTTATACATAGTGTCATCCTGTAATGTAATATTCTGGCTGCGATATTGCAAGCAGTTAAGCAGTACACAGAAGCTGCATTGCTGGCACCATTTTTGTGGCTTGCGCTTTGTTTGCTCTCCGGCAAGCATGATATACTCATCAAGGTTAATTTATTCTCGCTAAATAGATTAATATCATTTTTTTATGTGGACCTTTTTTTTGGTTTTGATTTCTAGGCGCAGAATTAGCATGTGACATGGCTGTGTAGCTTGGTCACATGGCTACACAAGGCTGTGAAGCATGTCATGCTGATTATCGTCTGCTCTCGCTGGCTTTCTCGCACACACGTCATACAAGAACCTACAAAACAAACGAGAACTTTCGAGAACCTCTGCCACATACCAACTGGCAAAGCATTGGGACGATGCTTTGCCACAACATGCTTGCTTTACCTTCTAAATTTGATTGCACCGCCCCTTTTCTCAAGAATTGGTTCTTTTTATATGTTACAAGTACTAGCTAAAAGGTCAAAATGTTGCGTATATCATTGAAATGGCTAAACACAAGTCAGTTTTCCAAAATTCAATAAAACACTGACAATGTCAACTACACTACCATAAACATCTGCTTAATACAGCCCAATTAAGAATCCCCACAAATGTAGGAGGCCTTTCTGCAGAGCCACTCAATGACATGACAAATACACTCAGCTCCTGCAGTCTGCTTTGGTATGCATAGTTGCACACTTCCGAAGTATACGCTACCTTTGACACTCCTATCTCTCCGCATAGTTTACAGTAACTATATGCCTCAGTAGTGCAGATATTGTCTAACTACTTCCATTTAACTTGTGTAGTGTCTATGAGCTGTTAACTCTATTTCTATATTGATTTTTTTGTAGAATCTTCTATAAAAATTTTCTTTGTATTTGTATAATCGTCCAGCATCAACAAAGAAATTGTGCTGCACATGCGCAACAAAACTTGCCTCGCTGGGGGTAGGGTCGCATCATGAAAGTCTTCAGGGGAAAGGCTTCATCTTCTACTAATACATAGGGTATAAGTCCTATGCTTCCGACATTTGATGGCGGGGGAACTCCAAACAGTCTTCTGTTGAAGCAATCCGGCAAACGGGACCTTAAAAAAATTCCACTGTCTCCTTCGCCTCCAAAGTGGCCCATGTCAACGTATGTAAATCTGGAATACAGTGATAGGTAATGCTGTATGAGAACACATATTGTTGCCTTTGTGCAAAGGACTGGTTTTCCCTAGCGAGTCCAGTAGTACATGTACTGGCCATCTGTAAAAACTTGCAAAATGTAATTATACTCCAAAAATGAGCATACAGTGTACAAGAAAAGTTTATTAAGCTTAGTGGTCACCCCGCAAATGAATACAGTAAATATTGTGCAAGATGATCCACCTTTTTGTTCCATGTGGCTGTTTACGTACAAGTCATGTGTTTGACTAGGGCTGTGGTCGCAGTGCTTTGATGTAAGTGAAACGCTACATGTATGTGTCTGTGTGATGTCAAGGCATGTGAAAGATTAAACACCAAGCAAGCGAAACTTTGAAGCCTTCCACTTAGACGTGTGATATCCGACACTGGTCTGTACCTACTTTGCTCTCTTTTAATCACGTCTTACAATGAGGCATAGCCTCCCCGCCAAAGGCTTCACTTCCTCATCATTATTGTTGCCATATTCACGCTAAAAAGGGAAAAACACACAGTGGGAGAACCAAACAGAAAATCTAGTAGACATAGTTATACAGCACACCACCCAGACTTCACTTCCTCCTCACTCATCCGGTAGGTGTAAAAAAGAGCGAGTGATGGTGTTGTCGTAGATGCAACACTGCTTTCTGGCGACAGGTTTTAAGGCATGCCAGTGGCAGTGGTAATGAGTACTAGAGAGAGGGAAGGGATAACAGTATTACTATTAATAAAGTCTATCAGAACAAATGGAAATCGTTATGAATATCTATGAGTGTAAGTAATAATGCAAGTGTGGAACCCCACAGTTTAGCATGAACGTAAGTGACTGTAACACCATTGAAGATAATGTTGAATGAGTATGACAACCTGCTTGTTATGATATCTTAAGCCCACATGATTAAGTCAAGAATGACCATGAGAGAAAATTCAACCAAGTTGCCTATTCGTTGTCATTACTACTTGAGAAGGCCAGTAAGAAAAAGAATTTCACCTGTAATGTGCATCACACACTGCAAGGAAAACAACACTGAAGGTTTTCTTGTAGTTTAAGTTCCTTGAACCGGTATTCCTTGGGCATTCAATGATGACATGTTTTCCATCTATGCTTCCCAAACAATTAGGAAAATTCCAAAATTCCTCCATATCTGCAGCAATCTAGATCCATCAAGAGCCACAAAAAATAAAATCAATATAAATGAACTCAGTGGAACAAAATGCTTGTTCAATGATAAACACTGGAATGCAACATGAAATATGACAATTAAACATAAAGTTATGCAGATGCCTAGTTGGAGCTGAGTTGTGGCTTGCAGATAATTGAAGCATTCACAGCATTACAACACACACTGTCGGACTAAAATAGACCAATTGCTTGAAACATATTACGTACCAGCACAGAACCAATGAAATTAAATTTTGAATATATTTAAATATTCAAAAAGCAGTTACTGCATCAGAGTCATTTACCTGAATGGGCACCAAGCAATTTCTAAAGCAATTTTTAAATGAATTCGACAAGTAACAACATACTACTCTTGAAAATGAAATACTTTGCAAGCCGAGCTCAAATTATTTTACCATTACTGCAACCTGAGTGTATAGTACTTCCTGTTGTCATTTCACAAAGGAGTGCACTGCCAGCCACTCATTTGCTGATGTTTTAATGTTACCAAGCAACCACTTTATCATTCTCCTTGCTGTGGCCAACTGCTTGCATAATTCCAGTGGACTGAGAGGAATAACTTATTTCTGGTTATTTTTGTAACTGTAGCACGTTGCATGGCCATGAGGAACACTGACTTCTTTATTTGAAAAAAAAGGCACTCAATTTAGACTACTTAATGTAGTTAATGAAAAGTTCAATGAGATAAGTTGCTTGTGAATGTATTTTTCAAAGAAAAATGATGAAACCACAGCAATCCTCATGTGCCACTGATACACATCAGCCACTAAAATAAAAAATCTAGTATGAATGGTCCTCCCATTACCCTTTTCCACTCCCCAGTTGTCTGAGGTAACTTCATGTACAGTGGTTGAGAACATGTCACAGCACGGCCGTTGTTTCCCTTACTATTTCATCTGACGTGGATCGTCCTGTCAGAAAGTTGAATGACAGACTTCGGAAGGTGTCTCCATTAGCAAGAAATCTGAAAATACAGAAATGTTTTTAAGGCAACACATCTACTTTTGTTGCACTGAGCTGGATGCTTAATGCTGCTGAAGACAATGAATGGCTCTTGCTTCAAAACAGCGATCGCAATGCTGAACTAGAGAGGCAGGTCATGCAGGCTTCCCACTTCCCCAAGCAAAAGAAACTAGTGATTTTTCTCTTTCTAGTGATCTCAACAAAACTTTCAGTGTATGTTCTCATTAGGTGTCAAACGACATGTGAAAAACTTTGTCATTTAGTATTCCTGAAAACTTACTTGACTGAGGAGAAGTGCTGTAAAAGCGAGGAGGAAGTAAAGCAAAATGGGACGAAAATAGAGTATGGCATAGCCTCACATAACCTAGTTTAAATGTGGGATTCGAAAAGTGACTGTGGGTGTAGCAGACTGATGTTTGAGTGAACAAGGGGGAAAGGAAAGGTGTTCATGATTAGAAGAAGAAAGCGCCTGATTTCCACAGCCTGATAGGGAGCACGGCTCAACGCCTAGGAAAAGGAAGAGGGCAATACGTAATGAGATAAATAAAGATGAAAGAAACAATAAAGAATGTGTATAGACAGATGAATGGGCATGAAATAAATGACAGAGATGACGACAGAATATCTTCATCTGCGTTCGGCAAGTGGTGTCGTTTTCCACCTATGCTATGTGCTAAGGTTACATAAACATGGAACTGTTTTTTTTTTTCATTTTAAGACCATAACCTAATAACTATTCTATGGTGCTAACTTGGAATGTATGGTATTGAGCATAAAGCGTGAATATTACTATATTAGTAAACATAGGTTTTGGTGTAGCTATGCTTTAGCATGCAGTACAGAGCTGCAAATGTGTTACTTGATTATTACTTTTCTTTTGATTGCCTTACCCCAGGGTCATCGCCAGCCTTTCATGTGCAGAAATTGACAGCTGAAACGGCGTCACTCTTCTCTCGATAAGTGGTCCAACGAGACTGAGCAATGATCAAAAGTCCTTGGTGGCATTCGGAGGAAACTGAAAAATGAGGCTGATTACTAGAAACCGGATTTTAGGGTGTTGCTTTTTTTTTGTTCCTTGCACTCCTATCGTGCTGCTTTCATTTAAGATCATAAATTAGAGGCTACTGAGGGCTTTTCTGTAGTTTTTATGGTGTATATAAATACCAAATATGGCCATTTTTGCCTAAATGCATGAAAATGGCGGGAAGGAAAAAATATAAAAAATCTGTAAACAGAGGTACTTTGCTAAAGCCGACATTTTGACAAGTGGACTTCTCTTGCTCAAGGCTAGACCGAAACTGTTCTATTCTAGCCTTGAAAAAGACAAGTTTGCTTGTCAAAACATCGACTCGAGCACACAACCTCTATTCACCGATTCTTTATATGAAAAATGTTTTCTTACGAACACTACTTTGCCAGGACAAGGCCATGTTTCTCAGGACACCCTCTCATGCGAGCTCATACAACAAGAATGTAACCTGACAGAGCATAGGCTTGGAGATGTTAGTAATCCATTTTACAATATATTTTATTTTAGCACACTGTTAAGCAAGCATATTCTCTCCTCTGTCTTGTTTAAGAGTACGCTAAAAGTTGATGAGAAGCTACCCCATGCAACCATTCTGTCAGCACCCATCATCGAACATTTATGAGCATACCTAGAAGCTCTTGAGTATTATAGCTGCAACTCTTCGGACATCACGGTCAGTATTAACAGCTTTTCAGGTGTCGAGAGAACTATTATCAAGAAGGCTCAAGCTGCCCTCTTTGTGGATAGCCTGCTAGGAGATGTTGCCTACTTGTGCATCGAAATCTACATATTCTTCACAAACAGTACCAGGAAACTCTGACATTGTGGAGGAACTCCAATTGCAAACATTGCATACAGTATATATGTAGAAACGAATAGCCACTGTTCCTGAATGACCAGTGTCTGAAAGGGCATGTGCAAAGTTACAGTGGGTCTTGGACAAGAACTAGAGACTTGTGCTTAAATAAGCTACAGAAGTTCTTAAGCCTCAGCACTCTAGGACCCCAGTGTAGGTTCAGTCATTCAATGTCCCCTAATAAAACTTCACTTCAGCAGCATCTGTTAACACTGTGCATACTTCACCAGTGTATGCACTTATTTTCAGTGATGGAAGGCACAACATTAAATTGGGAAATAGTGGCGGTTCCCTATTGTTTTGTCAATTTTCACAGAGATTGCTAGGCTACGTTCCTCATGCTCACCGAACGTATTTTTTTGAACATCAAATGGGCTGTATTTGGCAGTGTTAGGATGAATGCCCTGTTCAATTCGAATATTGTTATTGTGCACACAAAAATCGCCAGTGTGGACCTAACAGCTCTCACACAAGAACATGTTAAATTCTTAATAAATCATTGTCTCTTGAACTTATTGTATTGTATGTATTTAAATGAATTAATTTGTTCCTGATTCATCGCACCAGTAAGACATGAAGTAGTGCTTCTGAATCAGTATTCCGAGTTTTCAAGTATTATTTTTTATGTATGTTTGACCATACGCAATACTCGGGTAATCAACAGTGGCCATTGAAAAGTGAATGTGCGCATAGGCGTACAGTTACCTAGGGGGACCTCGTTAGACTATTCGGCCCATAGTCTTCCTGAAGTAAAGACGGGAAGTAAACAGCCAAGGGACCGCCGTCTCATTCACGGACTTTTGGCTGTCGACCATTATCATCACAAACCTGAGTGGCCATAACGCAGTTAATTAAAGAGGCAGACTTTCCGCGCACTCCCTTCCCCTCGTGCACACGACCATGAATGCCATGCGATGTCATGCGCGATTTGTACAATCCTTGAAAAGATTTGCATTCATGTAGAAATTTATTATGCCTATATTGACGAAGTTGGAGGCATGAAACCTCGTTTTGATTGCCCCTTCTTGGCACCTGAAAATTTGCCGTTAACTGATTTTAACAGCACTAAACACTGAATGATATAAATTACTTACTCTCGGAAATAGACTTCATCCCTTGCTCGCAGATGGGGAAGCAGTGTGTGGGCCTGTCCTTCAGTATCTCCGTACCTCCAAAGCGGATGCACTGTTGCGAACGCACGGCCTCCGAAATCCCACCGCTACGCCACCGCTGTTGCGAAGCGCGCCTCCGACGACGTTACGAAGGGCGCTACGAATCTCACCGCTGCAACCACTGTTTCGAAAGACGGCGACGCCAACACGGTCCCGAAGGCGCCACTGCTTCGAACTCCGCCGGAAAGGTCACCTGCCGTTTGGTAGCGTAGGTTTCTCAGCTCGCGACTGCTTCTGCGCAAAGCTGATAGACGAGCGGACGAGACGACGGTGAGGTTAAACAAGTTTTATGTACAGCATATATACAGAGGCGTTACAAATTCGGCACTGGGGCCGACAGAGACTCGAAGAGCCAAGCTCTTCTCTCTAACACATAGGTCTGCTCTCAAACGGGTCCGCTCTGACACACATGTCAGTTTTCCCTAGGACCGCCGATCGCGACGCGCCGCAGGGCTTCTTTTATTTGCACCGGGTCCAACCAAAATGTCCAATCAGAAGCGCCGCTGGTCGTCAGGGCAGACTCCTCCAATGGGGTCGCCGCGCAATGCGTCAGACCCCCAGGCATGAAGACGCCCGTTGTTTACTCGACGGGCTCGCTGGCACGTGCGCTGACTCACTGCACGTGGGCGCCAGAGAGGCGCCGACAGAAAGGCGCCGTGGCGTGCTGACGCCGTTGAGTCGTTGATCGCGTCAGGCGGGCTGCGGGCTGGCCTTGACACAGATTGCCTTTTTGAGAGGCACGGCCGTTCGCTGTGGACTCGCAGGCATAACAGCACCCCCGCCGCCAGACAATGCGCCGAAAAGACGAGCTGCTTCCACGGGGCTCGTATGTCAGGCGCGCTCGTTCGCCAGGTCCCTCCAGGTTCGCCTCCAGGGCCATGGGGAGAACGCAGCTCCAGACTGTTCCGGGAACACATCCCATTCTTGACGACAGATCCCAGCTCCACTGGCTCGTCGCCACAACTTGCTGGCCAACTTCGCTCGTCTCTTCTGACCATCTTCGGTTTCAGCACTTGTCGATGGTTCTGCAACTTGCTAAGAACGGTTCGACAACAGACAACACACGACACACGCAAGTGCCCTCGGTCACCCGACAGAACACCAGACAAAGTATAGTACAACATATACCTAGCTAAGTGTCTATCGGAATTTCGTTCCCTCTACATCAAGAGGCACATGTGGGACAAAAGACCCTTAAAGTAAGAACTTGAATTTTTCACACTTACAACAACGCAACGAATTAGAATACCACATAAAGTTGGCCCCTTGAGATCACTCTGAACGAGAGCGCTCAGCCCAGGTCGTGATGAGGTCAAAATTTTGCCCCGAATTGCCAGCGAGAAACCGAAAGGTTGAGAAGGTACTAGCTAGAACGCACTGCTCAATGCACCTGCATTAGCGTTTAGCTTTCCCTTTTTTTTGATAGCGAACGTCAAAGTTGCGCTGTGGAGCAACATGCTCCACCTCAGTAACCGGCCACTTTTAGGCGACGATACCTATGCGGCACCAAGAGCGGCTCACACTTGCGACGTTGCACAGGGGAACAACGATACGGCTGGCTACGGATTGACTCCTCACCGCTTAGCTCGATATCGTGTTCGATCACCCTCGTGTTTTCGGGGCCGTCCGAAAACACGTCTCCAAACACGGAAACAATCCTTCTCGGGTCCTCCTTCCGGGCTTCACTTAACCTAGGCTCTAGGTTTATTTGCTCCCAGATTACTTTCGATCTCCCTTCGATTACCTCACTAGTACTCAAAACTTCCGCTCCCTCTTCCTCTGAAGCACTTAAAAGTAAATTTACGACTGCTTTCAAGTTACTGTGATAAATGTTGTTCCACCGCCTTCCTAATTTCACTTCATAATTCGTATCGGGAAGCTTCGATATCACTTTGGCGGGCCCTTCCCAATGAATCTCAAGCTTGTTCCTTTTGGACGGCTGCAGCAGCATTACCTGATTATGAACTTCAAAAGCGCGCTTCTTCACCGATTTCTCGTAGTGCTCCGACAACATTTGTGAAGCTTTCATGTGGCTTTCCACTGGCGCTTTAATCGAGAGGTCCTCGCGCTGCTCTTGAATGAGCGTCTCTCGATCAACTCTCGGCAGCTCGCTCCAACTTTCCGCTACAGGCGAGAGCGTTGCAACCCTCTCGCTCTGACTCAATGGCGCCATGTCGTCTACCCCTACGCATACCTCGCCGGCCGCTTCCGCGACGGGCCGCTCGCGTGACCGCTCACATGACTCATGCGGAAAATTTCCTTTCTGGGGTTCCGTCGACCCGCCGACAAGGTCACTTGAGAGTTCACTGCATTGAAACAGATCAAGCTGCCGCGATAGCTTCCGCGCTTGCGATCGCGTGAGGGCCATGCAGTTGGGGAAGAACGATTTGCCCTGCTCTTTGAGAAGCTGCTCTGAGTTGTTGGAGAAAAGATAAGGAAAACGATCGTTTAGCGCGGCAGACACAGCCGCTTCGGTGCGAAGCTTACCGAACGGGCCTTCAATGACAACGGTGGCGATTGGTAAGCGAACACTCTGCTCCTCGGCGACTTGCCTGATCCACGCGCATTCTCCTGTAAAGTCATCCGGAGACACCAATGAAGGATGGACAACATCCATGGTTGCCGCGGAGTCTCTAAGTGCTCGGCACGTTTTCCCATTCACCATAATTTCTTGGAGATACGGCTCCAACAACCGCGTGTTTTTTTCTAATTCTCGGATCGTTGCGAAGGCAAACTTTTCCTGGCAGTTTCTCGCGATGTGTCCTTCCTTTTTGCAGTTGTAGCAGATTAGCGGCTTCCGTTTGTTTTCCGGTTCTAATGCCTGTGTGGTAGAAACCTCACTCGATTTCTCCGCTTCTGTTTGCTCTTCCCCTACACTGTCCTTCGTAAGAGACGGGTCCTTCTTGAAATTACGGTGCGGAGCGGGTTTCCGTTGATCAGGTTTCTTTGAAAAGCCCTCTTTTCTTTCAACCTTTTCAACGCGCACTACCCTGCTATGCAACTTTCAGCGAGTATAATACTCCTCAGCTAACTCTGCTGCCTTGTTTAGCTGTACTTCACCAAGTCTGTCCTGCAGCCAAAGTCTGACATTATCTTCGATGCAGCGGTAGAATTGCTCCAATGCAACGCATTCCACCACTTCATCGCGGTCGTCATAAACACCTTCGCCCTTGAGCCATTCAATTAAATCGGCCTTAAGACGAAACGCGAAGTCAACGTGTGACTCATTCCCCTTTTCAGCATACCGGAACCTTTGCCTGAAAGCCTCGGGTGACAACTTATAACGTCTCAAGAGCACTTCCTTAACCTCGTCATAGCACTCAAACGCTTCCCTCGACAAGCAAGTTATCGCGTCGGACACTTCGCCGGGAAGAAGAGCTAACAGGTTCTGCGCCCAAAGAGACCGCTCCAAAGCGTTTCGCTCACAGACGTGTTCAAACTTGACGAGATACTTCGCCATGTCCTCGCCTAGTACGAACGGTGGCAGTTGGTCCCGCATTCTAAAATCGCTGACCTGAATCGTCGGAGAAGCTACGCTAGGCGCCTGCGAACACTGTAGGATTGCATATTCTATTCGTTTCAACTCGAGGCGCTCCTGTCTCTCGGCCTCCTCGCGACGTTCGCGCCTTTCAGCTTCTTCGCGAGCTTCGCGCCTTTCAGCTTCTTCGCGAGCTTCGCGCCTTTCAGCCTCCTCACGTTCGCGAGCTTCTCGCCTTTCAGCCTCCTCGCGGCGTGCTTTGATATCCACCCAGGCCTCATCGACTTCCTCAGCCGACACTCCCTCATGCTTCATGATCTCAAGGATCGCTTGCTTTCGTTTCGCCCGGCCCAAAGTAATGCCGAGTTCCTCACAAATTTCGATGAGTTCCTTCACTTTAAGGTTCTCCATCGTTCACACTAGCCTCTTGCTGTTTGCCCCTGTTAAGAATCTACTTGCCGTACCCACTATAAGCCTACTAGCAAGACGCGCAAGCAATTTTTTACACTCCCGTGTTTACCCCCTCTGCATTAACTTTGGTTTCAAAGCGCTTCGACTTGACTTGAAACGATCAAAGCTCCCTTCAATGCTTCACACAGCCCTTCTCTAGACTACTACAACCTGAGCTAGAGTAGTCTGGTGAACTGGGGGGAAAACATCAGGCACTCACCGCATCGATGTCGCTGACGCCGGCCGATCCCGCAGCTGCCAACCACTGTTGCGAAAGACGGCGACGCCAACACGGTCCCGAAGGCGCCACTGCTTCGAACTCCGCCGGAAAGGTCACCTGCCGTTTGGTAGCGTAGG
Organism: Rhipicephalus microplus; assembly: GCF_043290135.1. Taxonomy (NCBI): domain Eukaryota; kingdom Metazoa; phylum Arthropoda; class Arachnida; order Ixodida; family Ixodidae; genus Rhipicephalus; species Rhipicephalus microplus. The sequence goes on from NC_134710.1 coordinate 382,156,251, forward strand.
TTTCTCAGCTCGCGACTGCTTCTGCGCAAAGCTGATAGACGAGCGGACGAGACGACGGTGAGGTCAAACAAGTTTTATGTACAGCATATATACAGAGGCGTTACGAATTCGGCACTGGGGCCGACAGAGACTCGAAGAGCCGAGCTCTTCTCTCTAACACATAGGTCTGCTCTCAAACGGGTCCGCTCTGACACACATGTCTGTTTTCCCTAGGACCGCCGATCGCGACGCGCCGCAGGGCTTCTTTTATTTGCACCGGGTCCAACCAAAATGTCCAATCAGAAGCGCCGCTGGTCGTCATGGCAGACTCCTCCAATGGGGTCGCCGCGCAATGCGTCAGACCCCCAGACATGAAGACGCCCATTGTTTACTCGACGGGCTCGCTGGCACGTGCGCTGACTCACTGCAGGTGGGCGCCAGAGAGGCGCCGACAGAAAGGCGCCGTGGCGTGCTGACGCCGTTGAGTCGTTGATCGCGTCAGGCGGGCTGCGGGCTGGCCTTGACACAGATTGCCTTTTTGAGAGGCACGGCCGTTCGCTGTGGACTCGCAGGCATAACAGCACCCAATATCTTTGCGGCGCATTTCGAGAGCGGCGACGCTGAAGCAACAGCAGACACGCCATCATGGTAACGTTGAGCGTTGCGAGGAGATCGTCGTCGCCGGCCATTGTTCGCACGATTGCACCGTAAAGTCGGAGAGCTCAGAACAGACGACGAAAAAGCGCGCGAAATTTCGCGAGCCACTGCGAGACCGCTCGAGACTGTTGTAACGTGACTACCGCAGATGTGGCCAGCGTGCCGCTTTTCACCGCTCGGCGGCGAAGACGCGCGTCATGCAGCGGTGGCACGCTTCCCGCTAGTGTGTGCGTACCCTTATTCGCTAACATTTCGGAAGCCATGCTTTTAAGTTTTCGTTGAATCTCGTGTGGTAGCGCTAAAAATAAATGCGCTCGCTGTCAAGTTGTTGTTTTTTACTTTATATTTCGTGGGATTTTTTGTAGCATTATGTAACAACTGAAGCTACATTTAAAAAAATAAAGGCCAACCAAGACACTTTTAGAAATAAAATTTAAAAAATTATCGTCCACAAATGGGATTCGAACTTGGGTTTTTTTTTGTGGGAAGCGAGCATTCTACCCCTCGACCACTTAGTGGAAACTGCGTGCGGTTCTTGAAACGATAACACATTACACCAACGCCTCCTTGATCTCCCGTGCCTGCCGGACACACCTTTTTTTCTTCCGTGTTGCCGGATTACCGGCGGTCACTTGGGGAGCGGCGGTCGTGGGAACTACGGCGGTTGCGCCACTCAAGTAGGGGTGTACGTTTTTGGAGCTTATATGCAACAAACACAACGTAGAAAGTTCTAAAAAGGCGTAAACGTAATTTAATTTGGATTAACTCTACCTAAGTGACGCCGTCATTCAACAAGCAACTTATTTAATACAAGACATCCTCTGAAATCTGTGACAAACGCCAAAATTGCCGATCTCAAAGGCCAAGTACAAAGACCTTATTCCTACGTAGGCAGCGCTGTCATAGATTACCGGCGTTTCGCACTCATCCGACAGGCACAAGAAATCTAGAAGACGTTAATTACACACTACCGATCGCAGCGCCACAAGCGGATTCACCCTCTTTGCGATTCACTTTTAATGCACTGGTACTGCGGCCGTTCCGGGCACTCTCCTTGTTCTAGTACACTCTATTTTATAGTGAGTTGCTACATTGTGCGCGGCGTGCTTAAATATCGTCGTTGGGTATATCCTGCTGCTGAAGCTGTAAAAAGTTGGTACTTTTCCCTTTTCAACTTCGAAATTTTCAACCGAATAAACCGAATCCACCATAAGACACGCAGTCTCGCGTAGTGGCTGTAATGCGTTCGTGATTCATCCCAGCGCATGTCTACAAAGGGGCCTCCTGCTTTTATCGTTCCTTTGTTTGATCATGATAAGCTCATGGCCTCGCCCTTTGATCCAGGTGATTCATCATCATCATCATCAGCAGCAGCTTGACTGCGTCCACTGCAGGACAAAGGCCTCTCCCATGTTCCTCCAGTTAACCCGGTCCTGTGCTTGCTGCTGCCAATTTATACCCGCAAACTTTTTAATCTCATCTGCCCACCTAACCTTCTGTCTCCCCCTAACCCGCTTCCCTTCTCTGGGAATCCAGTCAGTTACCCTTAATGACCAGCGGTTATCCTGTCTACGCGCTACATGCCCTGCCCATGTCCATTTCTTCTTCTTGATTTCAGCTATGATATCCTTAACCCCCGTTTGTTCCCTAATCCACTCTGCTCTCTTCTTGTCTCTTAAGGTTACACCTGCCATTTTTCTTTCCATTGCTCGCTGCGTCGTCCTCAATTTAAGCTGAACCCTCTTTGTAAGTCTCCAGGTTTCTGCTCCGTAGCTAAGTACCGGCAAGATACAGCTGTTATATACCTTCCTCTTGAGGGATAGTGGCAATCTACCTGTCATAATTTGAGAGTGATTGCCGAATGTGCTCCACCCCATTCTTATTCTTCTAGTTACTTCAATCTCGTGGTTCGGCTCTGCGGTTATTACCTGCCCTAAGTAGACATATAGTCTTTTACAACTTCAAGTGCACTATTACCTATCTCGAAGCGCTGCTCCTTGCCGAGGTTGTTGTACATTACTTTCGTTTTCTGCAGATTAATTTTAAGACCCACCTTTCTGCTCTCCTTGTCTAACTCCGTAATCATGAGTTGCAATTCGTCCCCCGAGTTACTCAGCAATGCAATGTCATCGGCGAAGCACAGGTTACTAAGGTATTCTCCATTGACTCTTATCCCTAACTGTTCCCATTCTAGGCTTCTGAAAACCTCCTGTAAGCACGCGGTAAATAGCATTGGGGAAATTGTGTCCCCCTGTCTTACACCCTTCTTGATTGGTATTCTGTTGCTTTCTTTATGAAGCACTATGGTAGCAGTTGATCCCCTGTAGATTTCTTCCAGAATGTTTATATATACTTCGTCTACGCCCTGATTCCGCAGTGTTTGCATGACGGCTGATATTTCTACTGAATCAAACGCCTTCTCGTAATCTATGAAGGCTATGTATAGGGGTTGGTTATACTCTGAGCATTTCTCTATTACCTGATTGATAGTATGAATGTGGTAAATTGGAACCTGAACTTGGCAACGTTTAATGCTAGAACCTTATCTAGTGAGGGAAGTCTAGCTGTACTATTCGAGGAGCTAGAGGGTGTTAAATGGGATATAATAGGGCTCAGTGAGGTTAGGAGGACCGATGAGGCCTATACGGTGCTACAGAATGGGCACGTCCTTTGCTACAGGGGCTTGGCAGACAGAAGAGAACTGGGAGTGGGGTTCCTAATTCACAGAAACATAGCTGGCAACATAGAGGAATACTATAGCATTAATAAAAAAGTGGTAGGTATTGTAATTAAACTGAATAAAAGATACAAGATGAAGGTAGTACAGGCTTACGCGCCTACATCCAGCCATGATGACGCTTCAGTTGAAAGCTTCTATGAAGACGTGGAATCGGCAATGAGTAAGGTAAAAACACAGTATACTATAGTGATGGGCGACTTTAATGCAAAGGTAGGGAAGAAGCAGGCTGGAGACCAGGCAGTAGGAGATTATGGCATCGGTACTAGAAACGCCAGAGGAGAGCTACTAGTAGAATTCGCAGAACGCAATAATTTACGGATTTTGAATACCTTCTACCGAAAACGAGAAAACCGCAAGTGGACATGGAGGAGCCCTAATGGCGAAAATAAGAACGAAATAGACTTTATAATGAGTGCACACCCTGGAATCGTGCAGGATGTGGAAGTGATTGGCAAGGTACGATGAAGTGACCATAGAATGGTACGGTCTCGAATTCGCCTAGACTTGAAGAAGGAACGACAGAAACTGATACGCAAGAAGCCAATCAATGAGCTAGCACTGAGAGGGAAAGTACAGGAATTCAGAGTGTCGCTGCAGAACAGGTACTCGGCTCTTAGTGAGGAAACCAACCTTAGCGTAGACACAATGAATGATAATCTGACGAGTATCATTACGGAGTGTGCAGTGGAAGTTGGAGGCAGGGTAGTTAGACACGACACTGGCAAGCTTTCCCAGGAAACGAAGAACCTAATTAAGAAGCGTCAAGTTATGAAAGTGTCAAGTACAACAGACAAAATAGAACTGGCAGAGCTTTCGAAGTTGATTAATAGACGTAAGGTATGCGATGTAAGAAGGTATAACATGGAGAGAATTGAACACGCTCTGAAAAATGGAGGAAGTGTCAGAGCATTGAAGAGGAAACTTGGGATAGGCAAAAGTCGGATGTATGCACTAAGGGACAAAGAAGGCAAAATAACTACCAATATGGATAGGATAGTTAAAATAGCGGAGGAGTTTTACAGAGATCTGTACAGTAGCCGAGACAACCACGACCCTAATACTATAAGAACTAGCAGTAACCCAGATTACACCCCACCAGTAATGATAGAAGAAGTCAGAAAAGCTTTGGGGAGCATGCAAAGGGGCAAAGCTGCTTGTGAGGATCAGGTAACATCAGATCTGCTGAAAGATGGAGGACAGATTGTGTTAGAAAAACTAGCCACCCTGTTTATGAGGTCTCTCCTGACGGGAAGAGTACCAGAGTCTTGGAAGAACGCTAACATCATCTTAATACATAAGAAAGGAGATGACAAGGACTTGAAGAATTACAGGCCGATCAGCTTGCTCTCTGTAGTATACAAGCTACTTACAAGGGTAATTGCTAACAGAGTAAAGAAAACATTAGAATTCAATCAACCAAAGGAACAAGCAGGATTTCGAACAGGCTACTCCAGGTGATTATGGGTGAAAAAAACACCCTTCTGTCAAGTAATCAAAAAACCAATTTGGTTGTCGTATCGCAGGCCGGTTTTCCCTGTGCACTTTCCACTTGCGAGGGTTAGGCGTGACCTCCTCCATGAAAGTATAGAAGAATGTGGTTTTAATCAGAGAATAATCACTGTACGCAGATATAGACTAATTAGTAAAGCATTGTATCAGTAACTCGTAAAATTGTTTGACCACCATGTTTATTTGTAGATGTCATTTGCGGTCGTCCACTTCTTTGCGGCGATGGAAGCTGAAGTTGTACCGGCGTCATGATTTGACGACGGTACACGCTGCTGGCCTTAGCTAAACCTGATAGAAATGTCCAGCTGGCGAAAGCTTTGACCAAGCCTTCGGCGGCGTGGGCGATATATCCGGCCAAAGTGAAAGCAAGAGGCGGAAGAGGGCTAGTTGGTATTCTTGTCTAAAACAGCTGAAGCGCTAAAAAGTAACAATGGTCTAAGGAAACGACTAGGACAAGCGCTAACTTCCAACTAAAATTTTATTGCAAAGCAGCAAGAATATATACCTGTCACATGACATCACAATGAAATCAATCAAGGAACAAAGATAAAGAAAATAACTAAGCAGTGAATTTACAAAGAAAAATTTTGTGCAGGTGAGTTCAAGTAATCTAGTTCTTTTTTTGATCGTTGGTCTAATGGCTTGCTGATGCAGCTCCGACTTGCTATCGCTGCCGCCTCAATGATGAGCCTTAATTACACTATCGTTAGAGTGATTAGCCAGCACTGTTGTTTTATCAAACACCGGCTTGCACTTGCATTCTGTGCAATGAGTCGTCAGGAAACCATCAGACCTTTTTTACTTGCTGGTTATGTTCAGGTAATCGCACATTGGGGCATCTGCCTGACTGTCCGGCGTAACTTAGACCGCAGGTGCAGGGTACTTCATATACTGCCTTCTTCACACATTGAACAAAATTATTCGGGTGCTTAATTTTACACCCGTTAGGAGGGTCTTCTTACAGGATTAGTTCTTGCAAACAACTGCGACAACTTATTTGGCGCAGAAAATACCACCGAGATCCCCGCCCTCTGAGCAATATCCTTTAAATTGTGTGATATTTCATGCAAGTATGGGACCACAACCACCTTCTTACTCACGGCTGCATGAGAAACAGAGCACGTGAAACTGACTTTCGAGTCTTTTAGCAGTTTTTCTGATACGAATACCAGCAAGTGGCTAGGATACCCAGCTGCCCTCATATGGGCTATCTGCCCTATGAAACTTTCCTGAATTGAATGATGCATGACATCATGAGTGCGTTGTGCAAACAAGCACGGACAACGCCGCGCTTGATCAGCTTGCTATATGCTGAGGCGAAAGGCAACAAAGGTTTTTTAGAACGAGGCTCGTAGCTCCAACATATATGGCTACTTGAAAATGAAAGCCTCAGGTCCAAGAACATCAGGGATCCATTTTCGGGTATCTCTTGCATCAGAGTGGGTGGTGTTGGGCAGTCTTTGAACAGCGTTAAATGCCTCTTGAAGGGACTGTTTCTCAGGCAGCTTTGAGTAAGAAAGTCGCTGTGATCCCATACATGCATGGAATTTCACACAACTTAAACAAAATTGGTCAAAGGGCGGGGGTCTCGGTGGTATTTTCTGTGCAGAGTAAGTTGTTGCAGTTGTGTGCAAGGACTAATTCTGTAAGAAGACCTCCTAACGAATAGAAAATTAAGCACAAGATGAAGTTTGTTCATTGTGTGAAGAAGGCAGTATATGAAGTACCCTGCACCTGCGGTCTCAGTTACATCGGACAGTCAGGCAGATGCCTCAATGTGCGATTACTTGAACATAACCAGAAAGTAAAAAAGAGATCTGATGGTTTCCTGGCAACTCATTGCACATAATACAAGGGCAAGCCGTTGTTTGCTATAACAACTGCGCTGGCTAATCACTCTAACGATAGTGTAATTAAGGCTCATCATTGAGGTGGCTGCAATAGCAAGTCGAAGCTGTATCAGCAAGCCTTTTGTTGCACCAACGAAAAAAAGAAAGCAAAACCGCGATTCGGCCTAGTTGGAATATATTCATCTTGACGTTTTCGTGCAAGCACACGGGGAAACAGAAAGACAAATGGGCGCAATCTAACAACTGGTTGATTTTTTTGAAAAACATTCCCTTTATACTCCTCGGATCTGCGCTCTCTGGTCACCAAAAAAACAATAAGTTGTTAGATTACGCCCATTAGTCTTCCTTTCTGTGTCCCTGCGTGCTTGCGCCAAAATTTCAAGAAGGAAAAAAACTAGATCACTTGAACTCACCGACACACGATTTTTTTGTAAATTCACTGCTGCTTAGTTTTCACTTTTTTCTTTATTTATGTAATGATTTTATCTTTGTGCATTGATTGATTTGATTGTGATGTATGTGTCAGGTATATATTCTTACTGCTTTGCAATAAAATTTTAGTTGGAAGTCAACGCTTGTCCTCGTTGTTTCCTTAGATCGTTGTTACCTTTTAGCACTTCTGGTTTTTAAGACATGAAATTGAAAGGTCTTTTCTGCAAGTTAAATTTTGTCTATATTGACGGTGCGTAAACACATGTGTGTTTGTCACACACGTGTTTGTGACCACTTTTGAGCAGAGATGTGTCATTTTTTTTCACTTTATTCTCTCCAATATTATGTTTACTCGCATACACTGTTTGTAGTACCCATGTCGAAACGGCAGAGCGTCGCGCTCAGGGCTGCAGTTGAGCATATAGGCTACATCTAATCATGCACGTAGTCCCAATGACGTGCATTCCTTGCGTTTTCTTTGTTTGTCACTGGAGCTGCATCAAGTGTTTTGGACGTCAAAAGCGGTCAGAAGAGCTCTTGGTAGTACGTAGAACAGAACAGAGAATATTGTGCAAGATAAGTCTGCGACAGGCTGTGGGAATGATAACACTGCTGACAGAAAAGTTTTGCCACATAGCTCAAATTGTTCGGAAACTAACCCGGCCGATTCGCCGCTGTTTGATTTTTTGTGCTAGTTCAGACAGTGCTTCTCACAGCCAAAAGAGTTGCATCCGCATCCTAAAAAAGGCTCTTCATTGGGGGTTCCCAAGCTTGCATGTGGCCTATATCAATCTTCATGTTGTCTGTAGATGTGAACCATGCAGTGGAGAGCTGGACACTCTGGCATTCTAGACCAACATGTTGCCCTCTGTACGAGCTGCAAGCAGTGCTGTAGATGTAGCTGAAAGCTGAAGTGCAATTTAAGCTGCTGTTACTCTCGGCCAGTTGTGCACTGCTCTTGCTTATAGAAAGGCCAGCAGTTACAGCAACTGAAAATGTACAAGGGTAGCTTGGGCTTGTTTGTTTCTAAATAATTCTCAAACAGCATGAAGGACACGGACAAGAGAGGCAAATCACTGCGTGGACTCTCGTGTCTCAGTCCTGTGTGCAGTGTCTGGAATAATTACGAAAGTTTACTCTATAATTTATTGTTAAACACTGAAGTGGCCTTGATGTTCAAAATGCGCATGAATAGGAAGAAAAGAAGGACAGGGAGGTTAGCCACTTCTCATACCGGCTGGCTACCCTGTAATAATAGATTAAACACTATGGTAAAATTGACTACTAATTCGTGAATAATCTTGCATTGTAAACGTATAATGTAATCAAACAAGGCCGTATTCATGCACACATAAATGTGTACACATCAAACAATATGCCTGCTTTTCACCCTTTAGAATATGCATTAATATATATTTCTTCATCATTATGCTCTGCTGGTACAATTCATTGGTGTCTAAACAGCATGTTTAGAATGTTTAGACTAAATACCCCATATGTGGTGACACTCATTATTGGAACTGCTGTCATTGCATTTGTAATGCTGTTGAGGTAATTTTTTAAAGTCCAGATTACGCTCTGAAACGTGCTTCATACACTGCTCGTTGAGGATCAAATTTACGTTAGCTGTGTCAACAGTGGTGTTTATACGCATGCATATATTTGCAGGCTACCAGTGCCCTGACTGACTGACCACTGCCATCACTATGACATGTCCTTCAATACCTTTGCTGAATTTGATGCAATGAATTTGACTAAAGGCAACCATATTGAGTTAACAGTCTCATTATTTTGTTGCATATGGTGCGATTGCATGCGCGTCTGTCTGCCTCAGTGGAACAGTGGTTAAGGTGCTCAGCTCTTAACCCAAAGGTCACGGGTTTAATGCCGGCTGCGGCGGTCAAATTTTGATGGAGGCGTAATTGTAGAGGTACGTGTTGTTATGCCAACGAGTCCTCGTCAAACGTCCGTGCCTCTGAAAAAGGCAATCTGGGTCAAGGCCAGCCCGCAGTCCGCCTGACGCGAACATCTCAACGGCGTGAACACGCGCGGCGCCTCTCTGGCCCACGTGCATTGAGTCAGCGGCGCACGTGACAGCGAGCCGGCGTCCTCGTGTCTGGTGGTCTGACGCATGGCGCGGCGACCCCATTGGAGGAATCTGCCCTGACGACCAGCGGCGCTTCTGATTGGACATTTTGGTTGGACCCGGTGTAAATAAAAGAAGCCCTGCGGCGCGTCGCGGGCGGCGGTCCTACGAGAGAGGAGTCCCCATGTCGGAGAGCCGACATGTGTGTGAGTCAGCGGTCTTAGGCGAAAAGTTGACCTATGTATTAGAGAGGAGAGCTCGGCTCTTCGAGTCTCTGTCGGCCCCAGTGCCGAAATTGTAACGCCTCTGTATATATGCTGTACATAAACCTTGTTTAACTCACCGTCGTCTCGTCCGCTCGTCTTATCAGCTCTGCGCAGAAGCAGTCGCAGGCTGAGAAACATACGCTACCAAACGGCTGGTGACCTTCCCGGCGGAGTTGAAAGCAGTGGCGCCTTCGGGGCCGTGTCGGCGTCCCCGTCTTTCGCCACAGTGGTGGCTTCGGCGGGATCGGTCCGCTTCGCAACAGTGGTTGGCAGCTGCGGGATCGACCGGCGTCAGCGACATCGATGCGGTGAGTGCCTGATGTTTTCCCCTCAGTTCACCAGACTACTCTAGCTCAGGTTGTAGTAGTTTAGAGAAGGGCTGTGTGAAGCATTGAAGGGAGCTTTGATCGTTTCAAGCCAAGTCGAAGCGCTTTGAAACCAAAGTTAATGCGGAGGGGGTAAACACGGGAGTGTGAAAAATTGCTTGCGCGTCTTGCTAGTAGGCTTATAGTGGGTACGGCAAGTAGATTCTTAACAGGGGCAAACAGCAAGAGGCTAGTGTGAACGATGGAGAACCTTAAAGTGAAGGAACTCATCGAAATTTGTGAGGAACTCGGCATTACTTTGGGCCGTGCGAAACGAAAGCAAGCGATCCTTGAGATCATGAAGGATGAGGGAGTGTCGGCTGAGGAAGTCGATGAGGCCTGGGTGGATATCAAAGCACGCCGCGAGGAGGCTGAAAAGCGAGAAGCTCGCGAACGTGAAGAAGCTGAAAGGTGAGAAGCTCGCGAACGTGAAGAAAGGCGAGAAGCTCGCGAACGTGAAGAGGCTGAAAGGCGCGAAGCTCGCGAAGAAGCTGAAAGGCGCGAACGTCGCGAGGAGGCCGAGAGACAGGAGCGCCTCGAGATGAAACTAATAGAATTGGCAATCCTACAGTGTTCGCAGGCGCCTAGCGTAGCTTCTCCGACGATTCAGGTCAGCGGTATTAGAATTCGGGATCAACTGCCACCGTTCGTAGTAGGCGAGGACATGGCGAAGTATCTCGTCAAGTTTGAACACGTCTGTGAGCGAAATGCTTTGGAGCAGTCTCTTTGGGCGCGGAACCTGCTAGCTCTTCTTCCCGGCGAAGTGTCCGACGCGATAACTTGCTTGTCGAGGGAAGCGTTTGAGAGCTATGACGAGGTTAAAGAAGTGCTCTTGAGACGTTATAAGTTGTCACCCGAGGCTTTCAGGCAAAGGTTCCGGTATGCTAAAAAGGGGAATGAGTCACACGTTGACTTCGCGTTTCGTCTTAAAGCCAATTTGATTGAATGGCTCAAGGGCGAAGGTGTTTATGACGACCGCGATAAAGTGGTAGAATGCGTTGCATTGGAGCAATTCTACCACTGCATCGAGGAGGATGTCAAACTTTGGCTGCAGGACAAACTTGGTGAAGTACAGCTAAACAAGGCAGCAGAGTTAGCTGAGGAGTATTATACTCGCCGAAAGTTGCATAGCAGGGCAGTGCGCGTTGAAAAGTATGAAAGAAAAGAGGGCTTTTCAAAGAAACCTGATCAACGGAAACCCGTTCCGCACCGTAATTTCAAAAAGGACACGTCTCTTACGAAGGACAGTGTAGGGGAAGGGCAAACAGAAGCGGAGAAATCGAGTGAGGTTTCTACCACACAGGCATTAGAATCGGAAAACAAACGGAAGCCGCTAATCTGCTACAACTGCAAAAAGGAAGGGCACATCGCGAGAAACTGTCAGGAAAAGTTTGCTTTCGCAACGATCCGAGAATCAGAAAAAAACATTCGGTTGTTGGAGCCGTATCTCCAAGAAATTAGGGTGAATGAGAAAACGTGCCGAGCACTTAGAGACTCAGCGGCAACCATGGACGTTGTCCATCCTTCATTGGTGTCTCCGGATGACTTTACAGGAGAATGCGCGTGGATCAGGCAAGTCGCCGAGGAGCAGAGTGTTCGCTTACCAATCGCCACGGTTGTCATTAAAGGCCCGTTCGGTGAGCTTCGCACCGAAGCGGCTGTGTCTGCCGCGCTAAATGATCGTTTTCCTTATCTTTTCTCCAACAACTCAGAGCAGCTTCTCAAAGAGCAGGGTAAATCGTTCTTCCCCAACTTAGCGTACATGGCCCTCACGCGATCGCAAGCGCGGAAGCTCTCGCAAGAGCTTGACCTTGTTCAAAGCGGGGAACTCTCAAGTGACCTTGTCGGCGGGTCGATGGAACCTCAGAGAGAAAATTTTCCGCGTGAGTCATGTGAGCAGTCACGCGAGCGGCCCGTCGCCGAACCGACCGGCGCGGTTTCCGTAGAAAGGGGAGACGACATGGCGCCATTGAGTCAGAGCGAGAGGGTTGCAACGCTCTCGCCTGTAGCGGAAAGTTGGAGCGAGCTGCCGAGAGTTGATCGAGAGACGCTCATTCGAGAGCAGCGTGAGGATCTCTCGATTGAAGCGCTAGTGGAAAGCCAAATTGAAGCGCTAGTGGAAAGCCAGAAAAACGCGGCAAAAGTGCTGTCGAAGGAGCACTACGAGGAATCGGTGAAGAAGCGTGCTTTTGAAGTAGGGAGTCAGGTAATGCTGCTGCAGCCGTTCAAAAAGAACAAGCTTGAGGTTGATTGGGAAAGGCCCGCCAAAGTATTATCGAAGCCTTGCGATACAAATTATGAAGTGAAATTAGGAAGGCGGCCGGACAAAATTTACAACTTGAAAGCAGTCGTCAATCAGCTGTTGAATGCTTCAGTGGAAGAGGAAGCAGAAAATTTGAGTTCTGGTGAGGTAATCGAAGGGGGATCGAAAGTAATCCGGGAGCAGATAAACCTAGAGCCTAGCTTAAGTGAAGGAGGACCTGAGAAAGAGGACCTGAGAAAGATTGGTTCCGAGTTTGAAGACGTGTTTTCGGACCGCCCCGGAAACATGAGGGTGATCGAACACGATATCGAGCTAAGCGGTGAGGAGTCAATCCGTAGCAAGCCGTATCGTTGTTCCCCTGTGCAACGTCGAAAGTGTGAGCCGCTCTTGGTGCCGCATAGGTATCGTCGCCTAAAAGTGGCCGGTTACTGAAGTGGAGCATGTTGCTCCACAGCGCAACTTTGACGTTCGCTAAAGAAAAAAAATGAAAGGTAAACGCTAATGCAGGTGCATTGAGCAGTGCGTTCCAGCTAGTAACTTCTCAACCTTTCGGTTTCTCGCTGGCGATTCGGGGCAAAATTTTGACCTCATCACGACCTGGGCTCAGCGCTCTCGTTCAGAGTAATCTCAAGGGGCCAACTTTGTGGTATTCTAATTCGTTACGTTGTTGTACGTGGGAGAAAAAAAATTGAGTTGTCATTTTAAGAGTCTTGTGTCCCACATGTGCCTTTTGATGTAGAGGGAACAAAATTCCGATAGACACGTAGATAGGTATATGTTGTACTATACTTTGTCTGGTGTTCTGCTGGGTGACCGAGGGCACTTGCTTGTGTCGTGTGTTGTCTGTTGTCGATCCGTTCTTGGCAAGTTGCAGAACCATCGTCAAGTGCTGAAACCGAAGATGGTCAGAAGAGACGAGCGAAGTTGGCCAGCAAGTTGTGGCGACAAGCCAGTGGATCTGGGATCCGTCGTCAAAAATGGGATGTGTTCCCGGAACAGTCTGGAGCTGTATTCTCCCCATGGCCCTGGAGGCGAACCTGGAGGGACCTGGCGAACGAGCGCACCTGACATCCGAGCCCCGTGGAAGCAGCTCGTCTTTCCGGTGCATTGTCTGGCGGCGGGGGTGCTGTTATGCCAGCGAGTCCTCGTCAAACGTCCGTGCCTCTGAAAAAGGCAATCTGGGTCAAGGCCAGCCCGCAGTCCACCTGACGCGAACATCTCAACGGCGTGAACACGCGCGGCGCCTCTCTGGCCCACGTGCATTGAGTCAGCGGCGCACGTGACAGCGAGCCGGCGTCCTCGTGTCTGGTTGTCTGACGCATGGCGCGGCGACCCCATTGGAGGAATCTGCCCTGACGACCAGCGGCGCTTCTGATTGGACATTTTGGTTGGACCCGGTGTAAATAAAAGAAGCCCTGCGGCGCGTCGCGGGCGGCGGTCCTACGAGAGAGGAGTCCCCATGTCGGAGAGCCGACATGTGTGTGAGTCAGCGGTCTTAGGCGAAAAGTTGACCTATGTATTAGAGAGGAGAGCTCGGCTCTTCGAGTCTCTGTCGGCCCCAGTGCCGAAATTGTAACGCCTCTGTATATATGCTGTACATAAACCTTGTTTAACTCACCGTCGTCTCGTCCGCTCGTCTTATCAGCTCTGCGCAGAAGCAGTCGCAGGCTGAGAAACATACGCTACCAAACGGCTGGTGACCTTCCCGGTGGAGTTGAAAGCAGTGGCGCCTTCGGGGCCGTGTCGGCGTCCCCGTCTTTCGCAACAGTGGTGGCTTCGGCGGGATCGGTCCGTCTTTCGCAACAGTGTACTGTGCAGTGTCAGTGCACGTTGAAGAACACCACATGGTTAAAATTTCCAGAGCCCTCCACTACATTGTTTTTCATTCGTATTGTGATTTTGGGACGTAAAACCCCAGATAGTATCCATATGTGCGTCCCTGCACCTAAAAATAAGTGTCATTTGATATATATCAATGTAATTGTAGAACAGCTGTGGACAATATATGGATGTTAACTCTCGTCAAAATGGACATTCTCTAAATATTGTAATATTATTGCCAAATATTATATCAATATAGTGTGTGGAACTGATGCGGACATTGTATGAAAGTCCACTCTGTTCAAAATGGACATCCTCTAGATATTGTTTAAATATTAAATGAACTTTTGTTGACATTCATTGAAGATAAAGATATCGTATGGTTGATATTTATTTGATGTCTACTGGACATAACATGATTGGCTGGGTTCCTAGACGCTATCGACTCGAACTAGATGACATGCTACGCTGTTGGCGGCTTGAACGCCATTTTCAAAAAGGACCCGATTTTTGTGTTCCTCGTAGAAAGTAAACCTCAAACGGTGAATGATATGACTCCATCGCATCGGGAGAAAGAACTATTGCCGCGAAGGGAAGCTTTGTGAGGTAAGTCGCTCAATTAATACTGAATCATTTCACGTATATTTTGCATTCGGAATCATTTAGATTATGCTAAGGCTCGATACTTATGTCTTGAAGTTCAAAAAAGGGGGCATGACGACATCGGTGACGTTTTCTCGCAAACAGTAACTACATCGAAATCCTTATAGTTGGAAATTCACTCATCGTTTTGAGAACATTTACTACAACCTTTCAGAAAAAAAAATTGTAAGAGCTCCGTTCCTTCACTCAGCCCTGGTACGGCCCGTAGATTTTAGGGAATTCTGTCAGAAGTCATAAAAAAGTGTTTTTCAAGCAGTGAGTTTGCCAAATTGCATAACTAAAGGGTGACGATGGCAGGGTTGGGTATTTAGCAAATAAGTGCCTCCGCCTCACTGCGTGTACAAAGGTGATGTAGCGTTTGATTTTCCAAAACGCGTCTTGTAAACAAACACCCCGGTATCCAAAAAGAAAACAGCAGTTGTTCTTAGGTTGCTTTTACCGTATTCTGCCTTTCGTTTTCTTGGTGCGACTGACGTATTTCCCCTTGACGAACACAAGTACAATGCCGGAATGCTATTTTTTGTGATGTGGAAACAGGTCCTAGGTCCAGAAATGTGTTAGCATGTAAGGTGCTGCAATAGGATTTTCTATAGGTCCTGGCATGCTGGTGCCAAAATAGATAACACGAGCCGAGAGCTAAGGAATCACCTAACCACAAAATACGTTTGTTTTTTATCATCTTACATATGAGCAGCTCGGCAAATCTGCGCCCATAATTGTCGCGTTTTCAAGTGAGTACGAAGAAGCGCTTCAACGCGTCGCCCGCAGGCCGGGAGCACCTTGCGAGTCTCTCCCGATAATGGTAGCCGATAGTGACTTGCGAGGAGGAAATTGCGTTGAGTGGAGCAGTTCACGCTATTACAGTGTACTAGAAGGGGGCAGTGGGCTCACTCTCCGGCGGAAGGTATGCAGAGCAGCAGAGGGGTGGCTCCAGAAATGTCGCACGTTTGTGGTTCCCTGGTCGCACGAGCAGCGGCGCTGGCATCGCCATCAATGGAAGAATTTTGGGAGGGACGTTGCAGCTGAGCTGGTTGTGAGCCGGTCAATTCCTGCAGAGCAACATAGTTTGATCCACGTTGTGTGGCTGTGGACATTGTTGCGACGAGTTTTCGCCATCAGCTTTGAGCGTTACGCACCATGCAAGATGACAGTATGCTTTACAGTGCATACTGTAACCATGCCGCGACTACGGCAAAACCACTGTTAGGCGCTTGGGTGCCTAACAGGCAACGTGTTCGTGAAGAGTAAGCAGGGCCTGTCATTGTTTGTAGTCCTGAAGGATGAAAACAGACCAAAATAATGCGAAAAGAACCAGCACAGAGCGGACAAGCTTCAGGAAGACACCAACGCAGTTTGCGAACTCCACTTGCGACCGCGTCTGTGCATATTATGGACGAAAAAAAAGTCCGCATACCTCACCCATTACCCACGCCGAGGCTGTTTTCAACTCGTTCGGCTGACCAACATTTGTGACCGAGGAGGCCTCCTTCATCCCTCAAGTCAGCTGCACAGCTTCATGAAAAAGCTCGAGGATATTTTCACAGAATGTTTTTGCCAGAGTAAGCTGCACTCTGACAGCATTATGGACATACTGGCAATTGTGCAGCGCAGACTCTCGATTGAAATTGGTTGCAGTGTGCACGCAGCTACCCTCAAAGCGAAAGTAATTACTTTTTATGTTGTCACACGTCTTCATTCAATTTGAAAGGACTGAACACTGACAATTAGGCAGGCAAGCGGCAGAGGGCCAAG
Organism: Rhipicephalus microplus; assembly: GCF_043290135.1. Classification (NCBI taxonomy): domain Eukaryota; kingdom Metazoa; phylum Arthropoda; class Arachnida; order Ixodida; family Ixodidae; genus Rhipicephalus; species Rhipicephalus microplus. Next base: position 382,172,634 of record NC_134710.1, read on the forward strand.
CAGCTGAAGATGAGCCGTCACACATGAAGTGAATAAGGTGTGTAAATCAGTGGCTAGATGGTGTACTTCAGTTCTTGCAAATAAGAGCTATCATGTCAGGAGCAGAAGCTTCGTGTGTATCTTTATTCAGTTTTTCACTACGTCGCTCTACATGTCTAACATACGTTCATCTGTATAATTATGATTATTATTAACCCCCAGAAAACTGTTGTGCCATGGTCTACAACTGAAGCAGAACAAAAATTATTTAGGCACTACAATTTCACTTCATAATAAAGGTGCAAACCCAGCCAGCACACCTGCATGGTAAAGCTTTTTTAGGAAGTGAACGTGCACTGTTTTCTAATTTTGTCGCGAAAGGGCGGGCATAATCTTGTTGCGAATTCTTTTTAGGTTCGGTTCGGTTTACACAGCCTGAACCGTACGTTCGGTCACTGTATCAAAACATATAATTTGTGGGATACATCATCCTTTTCGACGAGGTGTTATATTCGAGGAAACACGATGTGATTGATTGATATGTGGGGTTTAACGTCCCAAAACCACTATCTGATTATGAGAGACGCCGTAGTGGAGGGCTCCGGAAATTTAGACCACCTGGGGTTCTTTAACGTGCACCCAAATCTGAGCACACGGGCCTACAACATTTCCGCCTCCATCGGAAATGAGGAAACACGATGTGGCCTGAACAAATATAGTGCTTATCAGGAATACTTTACTAACTCAAGCACACACCCTCCAAAACCCACATACACGCACACACAAAAAGCGTTAGCTGCGTCGCACTAGAAAGGAGAATGCACAGACTGCGCCAGCTGCCATCGGACTAATTTTGGGAAGCTGTATCGTAAAATAAAAGGAAAACACTGTGAAGCGAGAGCACCAGAAGCTCTTAATATAATCAGAGGGCAGTCAAAGCATGCAAGTTTATTACAAATATCGAATTCCAACTTTTACCAGCGGCCATCGGCGAGCAGCTTCTGCAGGTGAAGCTTCCATTGAAGATGCCTGTGGCGCCATCTCTCTTATGTGACGCCAAAAGCGTCAGAGTAGCTGAGGAGTAAGCCCACTGCCCTCTTCTAGTACACTGTACAGAAGAGGATTTCCACCTGAGGGATGAAGGCTCGTGCTACAAGCAGAAGAGTGTGTCTACCGCCAACGAGCCAAGACGCGTTGCAACAGCTGCGCATGGGAAGCCGATGTGTTACCGGCGAAGAAGTTTCGTGCTTGGAGAGCGGCCAATTGAAAACGCGAGGCTTCCTGGAAGAGGAACTTCGGGGGCAGCGGAACGACAACAGCGCTGGACATTGAGTGAGTGATTCTTGGAAGAGTATCATACAGACTTTGTTCCAAGGACTTTGGACTGAATAAGTTTTCGAACTCTTCAGTCTTTAAGTGTCTTGGTTGTTCAATGCATGTGATTGCATTGTAGCGCGTATTGTTGTTTGTGTCCGTTGTTTCGAGTGTGGCTGATTGTAGTACGTTGTTTGGTGACATATAGTATTCAACTATTGTCGAGTGTACATATTTGTGAATCGTTTGATCTGCCATATTCGAGAATATAATTTTGTTTTGTTCATCAACTCTCGGCTCTGACTTGTTCTTTGGGCCATAGCCGGCGTCCGCTGGCATGCCAAATAAGACCACTTCTAAATTGTCCGCGCTTTCGTGGTGCAGTTCGGGGGGCCGATACTTCAGCCCTTGGAATTAGCCCGGCGATTGCCTCCCTAATTAACGGGACCTGTGACAGCTGGCAAACTTTCCAAGGCCAGGCCCAGGTCAGCATTTGTTTTGGCAATAGGGAAGCTACGCTTCCCCTGTATTTGACCACGGGGTCGTCACCGGCGCTGCTCGGCAGGAATTGGATTTGCGCACTGGGCATTCGGCTGCCAGACGGCCCGGAAGCAGCCCTACATGGCGTACAAGACATCCTGAGCCTCGTAACGGAGTTCCAGTCACTGTTCAAGCCAGGGGTGGGCACATTCGCCGGTACGACTGCTGGCAACCATGTACCCGAGGGAGTCCGACCTTGGTTTTTCAAGCCTCACCCGCTGCCATTCGCACTTAAGGACGGGTTCACCCAGGAGCCACAACGGTTACAACGAAAAGGCATCCTGGTACCAGTCAAGACTGCGGAGTGGGCCGCTCCCATCGTTTCAGTTCCCAAGCGAGTGGGTAGTGTCAGAATCTGTGGGGATTTTAAGGTTACAATCAACCCCGTCGCTACCACCAAAAAGTACCCCCTGTCTCGGATTGAAGATCTCTGGTCGGTTTGTCTGGTGGTCAGAAATTCACGAAGCTCGACCTCAAAGATGCGTACCAGCAGTTGGTGCTCCAGGAGGCTTCACGGATGTATGTCACAATATCGACAACTATGGGGCTTTTCCAGTATATGTGTTTACCATTCTACATAGCCTCGGCACCAGCCATTTTTCAGAGAGAGATTGACAAGAGAGATTGACAATCTCTTCAGCCGCAGAAGGCACGTCGCAGTGTACTTGGACGATATCCTCGTCACCGGTATTGACGACGGAGACCACATGCAGAATCTGCACAGCGTTCTGGCCAGGCTTCAGGATGCTGGTCTCAAGCTCTAGCGGGAAAAGTGCATGTGCCTGGTTCCTAGTGTAGAATACCTGGGACATGTCATCTCTCAGGCCGGCCTGACTCTTGCCCCCCACAAAGTTGAAGCTGTTCTGAAGGCACCGAAGCCCCGAAACAAAAAAAGAGCCACAAAGCCACCTTGGCCTCATCAATGTTTACAGGACGTTCCTGCCCAACCTGTCTGCGCATTTGCAGCCACTGCACATTCTGCTTCGAGATGGCCAGCATTAGGCGTGGAAGGAGCAGGACATGGCCTTTGAGCACAGTAAACAGCTAATCACCAAGGCACCGGTGCTGGTGCACTTCGATCCAGCCAAGCCTGTTCTTACTGTAGACGCATCACCATACGGTGTAGGAGCCGTCCTAGCGCACAGAGACAAGGATGGCCAAGAACGCCCTGTGTCGTTTGCCTCTTGTCGTATTCACACAGCAGAGCAGTGTTACAGCCAGCTGGATAAGGAAGGCCTCGCCCTCATGTTTAGCGTCGAGCGTTTTCACCAGTATCTCTGGGGCCGAAAGCTCGAGGCAGTCACGGACCACAAACCATTGCTGGGGCTACTGGGGCCAGACAAGGCGGTCCCCGTGCAGGAATCGCCTCGAGTGGTACGATGGGCCTTGGTCTACCGTGCGGGAAAGAACCTGGGGCCTGCTGATGCCCTGAGCCAGTTACCGCTGCCAGAGGTGCCTGCTGCTGTTCCAGAGCCAGCTTAAGTGCTCATGCTGGAGCATGTGTATCCCGAAGTAATCTCTAGGTCTGCTGTGTCGCAGGTGACCAGTCGGGACTCGGTCCTGTCCCAGGTGGTGAAGGCAGTATCCCGAGGGGAGGAATCGGTGCAACAGCCCTGCAGCCACAAGGCCGCTGAGCTGAGCCTGGAGGAAGGCTTTGGGGTTCCAGGGTGGTGATCCCACAAAATCACCGGTCCAGGTTCCTGCAGTTGCTGAATGCAGGGCATCCTGGCGTGGAAGACAAAAAATGGTGGCCCGGTCCCACGTTTAGTGGCCTAGACTGGACCAGGACATTGCTCACATGGTGCGGAGCTGCCAAGTCTGCCAGGAACATCAGCGGGCTTCGCGTCATGTGGAGAACACCCCATGGTCATTCCCACAGAGGCCCTGGTCCCGCCTTCACGATGATTTTGGGGGACCCTTCAAAGGTCACTACTTCCTGGTGGTGGTTGACACATTCTCAAAGTGGGGGGAGGTTATGCCTGTCACCACTCCGTCAGCAGGTGCGACCATTGCAGCACTGCAGCACATCTTTGCAGCCCAGGGGCTGCCAGACATCATAGTTTCCGATAATGGGCCCGCTTTCGCCAGCGCACAATATCTGGCCTGGCTGACAAAGAATGGAATCCGCCGAATGATGGTTTCTCCATGTCACTCTGCTTCAAACGGTGCAGCAGAGCGGGTGGTTCAGACGATTAAGGACAAACTTAAGAAGAGCCAGGTGTGGGATTTACGTACGCAGGTCGCCAGCATACTCTTTCAGTATTGGGCCACACCTCATGCTGTCGACGGCCATGCCTCCTGCGAGCTTTTGCTGGGACGGATGGTGGAGACACAGTTGGACATGCTGCACCCAGACTTCCGGTCCATGGCGCTCCTCAAACAGCTGAAACAAAAGCTGGCTGCTGACAAAGGGTGCCGTCCTGGGCCATAGCCCGAGCCTGGAATAGCAGTATTCGCCAGGAATTTCTGTTCTGGCCCAACTTGGTCTGCTGGACAAGTGGTCTTGCCTGCAAGCTCCTCCTCCTTGCTCGTAAGAATGCAGGATGGAACCACATGGCACTGCCATGCTGACCATGTGAGGGCTAACCATGGGACAGAGCTTGCATCCGCGGCAGCACCAGTTGCGGCCAGTGAGACAATTGTTTCGCAAGGAAGAGGCACCTCCAGTTGTGCGCCACTTGTTGGGCCACCGGCAAATTCAGTGCCATCCAAGCAACCAGGGCAGAATCTCGGGAGGAACCGAGAGCGGCTCCGACAGCACCTAGCCCCTCAACACCTGCACCCAGGCGGAGCAATCGACGATGAAGGGCACCAGACCGATTTTCGCCTATCTAAAGCAACGCTGAACCGGCTGGGACTTGTAATTGTTTTTTGGTGTGTGCAATAACTGGGGGTGAGGAAAGTAACGAGCGTGTGGCGCCCTGCCTAGCCTATTTTCACTACCCCGCCAAGTTTGCCAGGCAACCTTGGTCATGCTAGGTAAATAAACACTGACGAGCGCTGCTTGGCAGTCAGTAGCTGTTACTCCACCATGCGTGTGGTGTCATCCTTGTCAGAGAGCAGCGCCTCGGCCTTCCCTCTTGTCCACGGTCTTCGGGACAGATTGTGACACCAATCTTAATGCGAGTTGCTACACTTCAGTCTTGTTTAGTCAAAACAGCAGCAGAGAATCTTTAAAGTTTCACAATCAGTTGGATCGTCTTCTCACGTGCATGCTAAGCACACAAACCAATCGTCATAACGACAAGCAGAAGACGTAAGCTTGTACTGTTGACAACAAAAAAAACAGCCTCCGCATTAGTGTTAATGAAATCCGAGTGAGAGATCACAAAGTCCTGCACAATTAACTGAAGTGGTTGTAAGATGGAAAAGAAGAGAAAAGTGAGCTCCGTAACCGTCTGCATCAGGGTGCGACACCTCAACAGTAGCTCACAGGGGATGGGGGTGAGGAGGTATTAAAAGGATATTATTAAAGGTATATATAGAGAGAGAGATGCGCTCAGCCAGCGAGCGAGGACATATCGAGGAGATGGGAGAGATAGGAAAAATGAAAACACGGTCACACGAGTCCGAGGACGGGGCACCACTTGCGAGAGCTCTTGTCGGTGTCAGGAGATGGCGTAGGGCAAGTCCAGTAGGTCAGAGCTACGCTGTCCGAGTTCAACGTCAGGAGATGACGTAGGGCCAGCCGAGTCGGCCAGAGCTACGCTGACAATTAACTGCGACTTGCCTAAAGCATTAGAGCAGGTATCGAATTGAGCAAACATTGAACCATACTCATAGTAAGAGACTCGCAACTTTGCAAAGTGTCGAAACATCGAAAATGTGGGCCTGAACCTCGCACTTACGATTCTATGCAACTATGTCTTTTGTCGCAACTCATTGCGCTTAACGGGTGGTATCATAAAAAGCTTCTGGCCGTCACTACACTTGTTCTGCTAACAAAAAGCGCAACAACCACTCACGGCAATGAACAGCGATGTCATTCTTGGGTGAAAAGTATTTCACGGCACAGCGCGCACGGAAGGACAAGTTTGTATCCCTCAAAACAGATGCGCTGTGCCCAAGAAGCCCGCGCCTCCAGAGCAAATATTGTTGTCGCGAGCGATTGCAAACAAACGAACACTGCGAGTGGTCCCATGTGACGGCATCTGAAGCAGGCCAACACCGGCCTCGGCGAAGTCCGAGGAGGGGAGAAAGAGAGGAGGTGCGCGAATAACCACATACGTCACTACTTTGAAGAGTTTTAGGGGCTTTAAATCTAAGGTTGCGGAGGCGTGCCGAAACACATTTTTGTGACTATGGCTCCGAGACGGCGCGCATGCTTTCCATTTTGAAGGTCATGTTGCGACTTTCGCGGCGTCACCGCGATGCACGGCGCCGACGTTAAAAAGTTGGAAAAAGCATAACTGGCACTCTCAAACTCTGACCTCTTTCAAATTTTCTGCAAATGTTGCTTGAGAGCATTGTTGTGAGCACTAAACAGTGTTGCAGCTTTATTGTTTCAATTTAATACATACATACATACATACATACATATATATATATATATATATATATATATATATATATATATATATATATATATATATATATATGTGCTACACTCGTAATCTATGATGCCTATACAGAAGAAGCGTCTTGACGCTGATGGCGTCCCCTCCGTCTTGACTTGGTAGTCTGCGAGCTGCCAGATTTGGAAGCGTCGATTCGAGAGGTGCGTTTGCGCTTGGGTGTGGTCTCTTGCAAATCCTCTTTTACCTGCCTGAAGGAACCTTTTGCTGGAAGACAGAGATGACCGTTATTAAATTTACAAAACGGACAGCTGTGACGTTACATTATAGCGTTGCACGTTGCACAAAAAATACCTATCAAGAGAGATGACGTAATGACACAAGAGAACCAGACAATACCACTGAAAAGACATACTATCCCAGAAATCTGGAACTTACTTGCACGTGCTCAGGTATAACTCCTATAAATAAGGCACATGCAAGCCAATATGCGTGAGAGACAACTATGCAAGTCAATTGAAAGATGGATTATGCCATTATTATTGTCATAATACAGTAAGTGCCTTGAAGAGGAGCATAATTTGCTGGCTGACTGAAAAACCACTGCTTTCAATGGAGGGTAGTATAATGATGGCAACAACTTCACCTGGTGCTATGTGTTCTTCACCTGGTACCATCTTAACTGCAGCACCGTAAACCTGTCATAAGTGTTGCTTCCACTTGTGCAGACTTGTCTGACAACGCATGCGGTAGACATATCAAGGACTCAGCTGTCCCAAGCATGCAATAAAAACGTAATGCACTGGAACACTGTGTTGAGCGAGTGAAGGCAGCAAGTGACGGAGCCCAGATGTACCTGAAAGCGGAACCAAGCAGATCACTCGCAGTAGTTCCACAGTATACACAGGTCAAGCGCTGAAATTGCCGTCATTGTTTTCTTTTCGAGCTAATTATGAATCTATAATTTTGGAGCAAAAGCATGTTAAAGACGCAATAACACAAAATTTCGCTGCCGAGATCGGTTCCTGTGAACATGCATATATAATCTGCAAAATTTTAACAGTAAATGTAGCTAGAAAACCATTTTACAGCAATTTTCAAGTCTGAACTCTGAAGGTATTGCCACCATTCAAAGGGACCCAATGGTGACTCCGTTCCCTCACATCACCACGCTGCAGTCAATAAATCAAGTTGTAATGACATCATAACCCTCATTTTTATTTTGCTACATTTGTTCCACCCGTCTATACGTTTATGCGGCTGGTTACAAGTGTGTGGCAGTAGCACACATATTGAAAGTTCTCTGTTAGTGATATTGCAGTTCAATTTCTTATTTGAAAGGAGTTCTTAATGTGAATTGTACGTAGCTGCGTCACAGTTCTGTGGGCTGATGTGGTCGAGAGCTGCACACGCTAGGTGGTGATAGTTGCACCCGGCGACTTGTTTTTGCTCTCTCAAACCAAAACTAGTTGATAATGAGAAGCCTGTAATTAATTATCTGTCATGTGCTACAACAGACAATGCACTGTGTTATGTCTAACAGGCCCCACGCAATACATCGCACAAAAAAAACTGTGAGGCCAATGTTTTTTCATCAGTACCCCTTTAAAGCACTGTTTACAGCTTTTTTAACTATGACTTTTCAGTGATGTCAAGTAATAGTTTCGCATAGTCGTTTAGGAGCCAGAGACAACTTCAATTTCAAACAGGCATTATTATATAGACAGGATATTGCACCAAAACATTTTGGAATTGCCACATATAATCCTTATTGAAGCAGGGAAAATTACAATCGGGCAGCTTCATTTTCGATTCAGGATCCCATTATTCCTTTCGTGAAATATAAGTAGTATAACTGTCATGCGATTGCAAGTGAACAAAATGAACGACGACTACACTAGTCTTCACCAAAAATTGATCCCACATGAAACCAATGATGACTATATCTATCGTTATTGTGTTCTTCGACGCTTGATGCCAGCACTTGCGCACGTTTATTTAATAGATTTGATTCCTCGTGTTGTGTCTTGCCTTTAATTGCATTGCCCTCTCTGATTCCGTGCATGTAGTATCTTTTTACGCAATTAAAAAACAAATAGAAATATGATTTCATTGAAACAATGGCACCATTTCATTCAGAAAAAAATGCTCTACAAAGTGACTGGAAAAAAATTTTTGGATCATTTTAGCAAGTTTTTTTTTAGATCGCAAAAGGATTAATGTAAGCTGCAAAAACCTGCAGACCCTCTCGTGGAAGAAAGCAAGGTTAGTCTTGTTGAATTGACCACTGTGGATGCCTACAGCTTCTTGATAAGCAAGCCCATCTTGGAGACAGTAGAAGACCAGTTTAAAGATGCTCTTCAGATGCACAAGGCTAGCTGCATTGCACCTAGATTTAGTACACTGACAATGGTCACCACTGTTTTGTCATATAACATGTTGCCATCTTGTGTGTTTACCATAAGACAAATTGTACTTGAAGAACTTGAGCAAAGTGAAGCTGTTGCCATGACAAGGGCACATGCTTGCAACACTGCTTCTTCATACAGCGCAGTGAGGGTGTTGGTTTCAGATGTGAGGTTTGATTAGGTGCCACAATCGAGAACACTTGGTTGACCAAGCTAAGACTTGCATAGAAGCTATGGTCTTATCATGGGACAATGGTCACAAATACATGGAGAGCACTAACAAGTTTGGTGACATGCATGAAGCCCCTGAGCACTTTCATTGCAATATCCATGAACATGTAGCCTGATTTCCCTCCCAAGAGCTGTCACTATGAAAAATCATCAGGTTTCCTCCATACAACAGTCACACATGTGGGACACATACTGTAGAAAATGCTTCCAGCAGAAGTGTTATAGTGACTCACCCACCTCCAGTATGCCGTGTCTCCCAATTACCCCATAAAAACTACAGTAAAACCTCATTATATCATTATAATTCAAGCTTGATTATTTCAGAATTCTGCCTAGTTCAAAGAATTTATGCGGTCCCACACTTTGCAACGTAAGTTTGAATGGATAACTGGAAGCAACGGTCAACACCAGCACTGCTACTTCAAAAATTTTGGGTGTCATGACCGGATTTCAATTTTTGATATTGCCACAACTTCACAAAAACTATGGCCGCCCCGAGGCAAGGGAATGTAGCGAGGCTAATGAGTACCAAGCGAAATGCCCAGCCTTGCTGCTGCCAGGGAAAAAAAAAGGTCTTGTGATTGGCTGAATTACAGAAAAGAAAACGTGCATAATTATAACAGTGGTGAGCAGCAAGTTGCATGCTTCTCACGATTCACCCGTTCTTGCTCTCAAAGAAAAAAAATAATTAAGGATGGGGGGACGAAATTTGTGATGTATGTGAACCCCTTCTTGGCGGTTGCTCCGGCAATTCCCACACTTGCAGTGCTGGTAGAGCTTTCGCCTGCAATAACTGTTTTGAGAACTCAATTTTTAAGCTATAACACATCGCTAATTAGGTCACACTATATTCTACGATGAAGAATAGGCAAGTGGCCGCATTATGATGTGCTGAAGCTATGACGTGAACGTGACATGCTACCTGCGTGTCAACATCGTGTTGCAGTGAGGCACATCTTTTCCACAGGCGCATATTGCAGCTGACCAATGGATCGTTCCATTTTTCTTTCTCTTCCCTCCTCCTAACTTGCTGACAGCAATGAGTCCCACTGTGTATGGCTGAAACTTGAGACCGTGTACGGCTGGAAAGCTCAACTCTTGGAACCACAAACTAGCCAACAACCAGCTCTGACTACTTTGAGTAATTAAATGTTTCTTGCATCCAATTTTGGTGTGTTTCATTAATTCAAACACCTGCCTAGTTCAAAGATCTTTCACGGTCCCAGTGACATTGAATTAACACAGTTTTACTATAGGTGGCGTCGATGATAGAGCTGAGATTACTCAGACCTACATATACTGAGTGACCAGTGAACAGTTGTGCAGCACGAGCAGTCGGTTCTTTACTAGCAGACCTGCTTGTGGTGGCCTTGCAAGGCGAGAGAGGGGGAGGGGTGTGACAGTTTAGCGGGTGTCTTCCTGGACTCGCACGGGAGGCAAATATGCGGCATGAAACGAGAGACGCAGGTATGCGCAGTAGGGGTGTACGAAGGGACAGTGTTACACAGGCTAGTCAAAGAGATGCTTCGCATCTAAAAAACTAGGTGATGCTACGGCAGCTGACTACACCATGGACTTGTCTATGCTATGGTCATGTCATCCGCTCGGCGTCATCTGCGCAGATGCGTTAAGCAAGTAAAAGCAAACAGACGGCAGCATCAGAAAAGGGTCAATATAGCGGCACTTGTGGCACAGTTTCCTACCACCTTGACTTTATCATGCTATCGTCGTGCGCTGTGTGTTCTGTAAGTCTGAAACATACATTTTTATTTGTATCCTAAAGTTTTAAGAGCAATGTATTTGTCGCTATTTTGAGGAATTTCTGATGGCATCTTCGGCTGAGGTGCACTGGCACCGTGACGGTGCAAGGGAAGTTATGTCAAACACCCCCCGAGTTTCACGTCCCCCTACAGGCCAGACGAACGAGCCAACCACAAAACTCGAATCGACGACAGCAGCGCTGTCTGCGAGAGACCCTATTCATGAGACAAAAATTTCCAGCATTCTGTCTGTACTTGCACGGCCGCTCGATGAAACAGAGCACGGGTACTGCCCCCCACGTGCTCCAAAACCAGCGTGACAGCTCTAGTTCCCGAACCGCCGCTGCGGTGCCATAAGGGCGGGGGGGCAGTTTTCGTGACGGCCCATTAAATCGCATGCGCGGCGCGTTTGCGGTAGTTACGATTGAGCGCGTGCATCTTTGTGTCACCCACGAAATCATTTATTATCCGTCTGGCGTGTGCCCGCCAGGTAATTGCCGATCTTGATTTTAGATACCCGCAGCCCTTGCAAATTTTCGATATTGTCTTACTTGAAATGGAACCTTGCACACCGATCACTTTTCGCGGAAGTAAGAATTGTGAGCACATTTTACTCGGATCCTATAAGATCACAACTAACAGATCCCGAAGAGCTACACCTTTCCAATGCACCTAAATTGATTATAAGAACCAGGGAATACTGTTTGGCTCGGTTCATAGTCATGGAAGTACTCCCGTAGGCGCATATTTCAAGCAAAGTTATCTAAATCCTGATGCAATTGGAATTCACTAATTTTTCCACTAGCCGGACAGAATGTTAGGCCCTTTGAAAGCAGTCTGATTTCGGTCGCACATAGCTGTGCTGAAGAAAGATTAATTACACTCGGAGGCACCGTTTCCTCATCCTGGTAGATATTTATCGGTGTTGCCGGTATAGCTTTATGTGTAGTAATTGTCTCAGTTACCCCTTCCCGCTTTAGTTTGCGATGCTTCCGCTCTTTTGTCACTGCTGCTTTTTGAGTTTCATATTTCTCGAGATCATTAATGTCCTCCTGGCTGAGATCAAACTGACGTCTAAGTGACAGTTCTTTCTCTTTAAGTTCACGAGATTTTCGTTTGCTGTGCTGAATAATAATCTGCTTGAGCTGCAGCGATGCATCATGAAGTGCTTTCTCCCACTGTGCTTGTTCATCTGGATTTAATGTTGTCATTGCGGGATTAAGCTTGAGAGATAAGCCTTTCGGTACGGAATCACAGGTTCAGTATGACGTCAGTGTTGAGTAGTGGTGGTCGTATTTTACACATTTCTCAATTATCTTACTAATCAGTTGAAAAGAGCGTGATCGCGGTTTGGGGCAATGGACCATACCTGAACTCTTCGGCAGTCAGTTAGCGTTCGATCGTGCAAATCGTCGTGTGGCTTTGCTATAACTGCGGAGGTTGTAGGCCATCGTCGGTGAAGTTGGGCCAGTGACAGGCCTCAGAGCAGGGGGCACGGAATTTTGTTGCGAGAAAGAGTTCGCGGACACCGAGTTTGCAGCAGGCCGGCTGCTAGTTTTGCGGGTGCCAGCGGCTTGTTCTGGTGGTGAGTAGCTCTCTGAAGTGTAGTGCCAGCATCACTACGCCCTCGAAGCTTGGATGAAGGTTGTCGGCGGCGAGGACCCTCAAAGGCGGCATCTCGTGAAAGGCGTGGTCCAGATAGAAAACACCACGACCAAGTTCTCCTCGATAGCACAAGCGGCGCACTTGACCTACGAAGCGGGATGCCTCCCTGTTAAACCAATGCACGAATCTCTTATTCGCACCTTGGCGTCGGCGGTTTGGGGCTCTGGGTAGCGGCAGGCTTATACACAGTTCGAGGTTTGGTCGCATCTGGCGAATGCGCTCAACAAGCTCTTTCAAGTTCCTCACATCCTGTGCACACCCATTGTCCGCAATAATAAGCACTTCCTCCAGATAAACGGCACAGCTATGGGTACAAAGATGGCTCCTAATTACGTGAATATTTTTATGACAGCTATCGAAGCACCACTTCTTGCAAGCAGAACACTGAAGCCTCTTGTTTAGAAAAGATTCTTGGACGATATATTCATTATTTGGCACCACAGAGAGGAAAGTCTGCTGTCATTCATAGAAGATTTTGATTCAACTCACTCATCAATCTCGTTCACATACACCTACTTTAAGTCAACTATAAATTTTCTCGATGTCACTGTTCAAATAAATGAGAAACGAATTTGCACAGACCTATACAAAAAACCAACGGATCACCATGAGTACCTACATTTTAAGAGTAGCCATCCGAATCATTGCAAGACAGCCATCCCATACTCGCAAGCACATCATTACCGCCGAATCTGTTCGGACGTGTCAGATTTTGAAGGTCATGCCAAGGATTTTAAAACGGCCCTTGTGGCAAAAGAGTACCCAGAGAAAATAATCGATGACGCTATAAACCGGGCCTGTAGTTTAGATAGGAATGAAATTTTGTCGGGCTTGAAACCACGCCATTCAAAAAACCAAACTAACCTTGTCATCACATACTCGTCCACACTACCGCACCTCAACAATATCCTTTCAAAACATTTTAACATTATACAGCATAGTGAGCGTCTATCCTCAATTTTCACGGAGCCGCCGCGAGTGGTCTACCGCTGCGGAAAGAACATAAAAGACATCCTAGTTAGAGCTAAGACGACCGAGTCTGAAAGCAGCGAATGGGGTTGTAAGCCATGCGGGAAACAACATTGCCAAGTCTGCAAACACATGACTACAACCACTGTTGCCGAGGCTTCGTCCTCGGACTTCACATTCAAAATTAAGGCCACGCTGAATTGTGAAAGCCACAACGTAATATATATGCTGCATTGCGATGCCTGTGGCCAGCAGTATATCGGTCAGACTGGTACGGCATTCAGATTACGGTTCAATAACCACAGAGCCCATGCACGCAGTCTGCCAAATTTGCCTTTCTCCAAGCATCTGAACTTGTTAGGGCACTCATTCGAGAAAATACGAGTCACCCTCCTCCAGTCAGGCTTCCGCGGGACTCGTGAACGGGAACAAAGGGAGTCATACTTCATCCACAAATTCCAAACACTAACACACGGTATCAACGAAAGCATCAGCAACCTATCGTTCCTTAGGTCGTGCAGCGGTGAGATGGGGCAGGAATCGAGTCTGGCATAGATTTTATTTTGAAATTTTTTAATCTTTGTAAATGTTATTATAACTTTTAAATTTAAAAAAACTTTCAATTCTTTAACTGTAACTGTTTTTTAAAAATAGTATAATTATTATTAATCCTCTATATGCTCAACAGAGGTGCCCAATAGTTATCAGGGGGAATGGACCAACTAAAAAAATTTTTTTCCATGTACTATTCGTATATTTACCTTTGTTGTGTGATTTTTATTTCTTTATTATTTTATTAATATTATTATCATATTCATTTCATTTTTGTGTTACTTTTTGTCTGTCTGCATTTCCCCAAGTTCCTGAATTTGTGCACATATCTCTCGCACAATATCACCCGTTCTGTTATGTTTGTTATTATTTGTTTCATTTCCACTATTCACTTTCCTTTATACTTTCTTTGCCATTCTGTTTAACTTATGTTTGCCTTATTATCTGTAAGTGGGAGAGCCCAACCAGCACCAGTATATTTCAACCACAGGTGCTTCATTCAGGGAGTGTTACAAAAGAGCTGTAGACACGCACGTAGTCATATTGACGTGTGCCTTCCCGCTCTAGATGTCGGCTTTACTTTCCAAACCGCCTTTTGTGCTTTCACCATCTTTGCCCCGAAATCGGCTCCCCCTCCCCCACATATGGAAAGTGTCAATATAGTTTCAGTGAAAACGAAACACGTGGTTCTCCCTTCCTTTTTCTGACTGACCACAGAAGGGGCCCAATCAGGCACTTAATCTGCCGGAGTCCCTGGTCTTGCTACAGGTAATTGCCTGCCATCCAGGCTCACCCACAATGTCCCGCGGTGACCTTCAAAGATGCGTCACGGAAGCTGCCCCATCCCTCTCTTCCTTTCTCCTCGTATCCCCAGTTTCTTTTTTTTTCTTTTTCTTTTTCTTTCTTTTTTTGTTCTTTTTGGTTTGCTCCAGCAAATGAGACGAAAAAGAAACTGTTCGGCACAGCATATGTCACCACTGTAAAACACCACGAATTTTGGCTCTCTCCCATTTTCTTCTTGCACCACCATGTCGATGCGGCATGTTCGCATAGCGTCGCACTTGTTCGCAAACCCTGACGAAGACCGGTGCACCGGTCTAAACCATTGGGAATGAAATCAAAACAACCGCTAAGTTATGTTTCTTCTGTTTTCAAGTACGTTTCTTCATATATATATATAACAAAAACAAAAGTGATGTTGGGTCCGGGTAAGATTATCCGTAGGGAAGAAGACGCACGTACGAAGTGATTTTATTGAGATTTCGGCCGCGGGTCCGGCCTTCATCAGAATACAGTTTATGGCACGAGTGCTGTTTATATACATGTGCATATCAATAAAATACAAATATGAAAACGGCATTAAAGGCGATATATGGGCATATATATATATATGCAAGTCACACAATTTGAAGGGCACCTGATACATGAGTAAAAAGATATAGTTTCCATGCGCGAGCACGTGGCGAGCACGTTGTTTACAGAAAAAAGATAAAACGCATGAAAGATAAAGCACATAACATGAAGAGTAGTCCGACCGGTAATAGCAAGGGAAAAAAGAAGAAAAAATAATAATATAATAACAAAAATCACAAAGACGTTACAAAGCTGCTACGTAATCAACCGATACAGACAATGTAGTGCGACTTGTTGAGCAAGGTTGAAAAAAGATAGACAGGGTGATACAGGTTACACAGATAGGCAACTAAGTTTTCCTACGTTTTCATTTAAATCAGATGCGACGGCGTCGAACTTACAGATGAGGAATGATTCATGGGCTTCTCTATCATAATTTGTGCGGAAACCAGATTCTAGTAATGTGACCTGTAGATATTCAAAAGAGTGGTCAGGGAGGGGCACATGTCTTGAAATGGGCAAGTGGGGCAAGGTGTTAGCATGTGATTTATGGTTGTTAAAACGCAGTCTTAAAGGCCCTTCTGTTTGACCAATGTACTGTATTTCACATAGCGCACAATCTATCATGTATATCTTGTTCTTAGAATCGCAGTCAAGATTGCCTTTGATTTTTAAGGAAAAGTTGGAACCAGTACAGGTGACTTGTTGGCATGTGCGCATGTACGGGCATACTTTGCATCGTGGTTTTCGGCAAGGATGGTACCCGATAGTGTCAGGACTGTCTGCTTTCGGCGATGATGACGATGAGAGTATGTCTCAAATAGTTTTAGCTTTGCGATAGACTGCTTTAGGTGGTTCGGTGAAAATGGTTCTTAAGCGTTCACTTTGCATTAGAATATTGTGGTGCTTTCTCAGCACATTCGAAACACGCGGAACTGACGCATAATGGGTAAGGAATAAGTTTGTCTGCGGTGAGGGAGTTGAATTTTTAGCAGCGCACAACAGCGTTCTACGATTATGCATGTCGGCACGTTTTATTGCGTCATCAATTAATTGCGACGGATATTTTTGTTTGACAAGAGCATCCTTTAGTGTTCTGCAATTTTTTTGAAACTCTGATTGCTGTGAGCAGATTTTTTTAAAGCGTAAGGCCTGACTGTAAGGGATGCTAATTTTGCAATGTTTCACGGGGCTACTGTCAAAGTGCAAATACTGTTGCCGGTCTGTAGGCTTCCTGTATAGAGCAGTGTATAGCTTACCATTTACAACCGAAATGCTTACATCAAGAAAACTAAGCGTTGATGTGGAATAGGTGTGAGAAAATGATATTGATGAATGGGCATCATTAAAGTCAGATATGAAGGAAAGCAACTCCTGTTCACCATGCGGCCAAATAAGAAAAATGTCATCGATGTAACAATTATAATAAACAGGTTTCAGCGTGCTGATTTGCAAATATTCACTTTCAAGCTGGCCCATGAATATATTGGTGTAGTTGGGTCCAATACGCGTACCCATTGACGTGCTGCTAACTTGGACATAGTGTTGCCCTTCAAATTGAAAGTTATTTAGCTCTAAAATCGCTTCTGAGTCCATGTGGCCGAGTGTAACAATCCACCAATGATTATCATGTTTCTATAAGCAACACGGGACGGCATTAAGCTCTCCCATAGTAGAGTACCCTGTGCTCTAAATCGTTACCCCCATTTTCTAACCCCCCCCTCCCCCGTTTCGGGTGATATGGATCACGGGATGGCTACAAGCTCTCCCATAGTAGAGTACCTTGTACTCTAAATTGCTAACCACTGTACGTAAACGCGTAGTATCTGTTCTTACCAGCTCAATATCTGCCTGGTCCTCACGGGCCTATGAGGTTAGTCATAAAAAATGAGCCTGAGCAATACTGCTAATGTGTTGCTGTCGATAAATTTACCCGGTGATGCTGCTTCATAGGACCTGGCGACTGCCGCTATTTCGTCTACATGCGGAATGTTGGTGTATGAAGACACTACGTCTAGCATGACCAAAAAAGAACCTTGAGGAATAATCTGAGCAATTATACCAGAAACAAAGTCGGTAGTGTCCCTTACGTAAGACGGAAGTGATGCTGGGATACTACTGATCAGAGAATCGACATATCTGGACAATTTTTCTGTGACAGTACCTATACCAGAAATAATGGGACGGCCGGGGTAGTTTATCTTGTGTATTTTAGGCAAGAGGTAAAAACGACCGGGAACAGGACTAAAGGGAATAAGAGAATGAATCGCATTGTCAGGCACCTTTTTGTTTTTCAGAAGCTCTAGGGCCTCTGCTTCGTAATCAGACTTGTTCATTACGACAACAACCCCACCTTTGTCTGCAGGCTTGATGACGATGTCGTTGCGACAGGACAAGGCATTCAGTGCTTTCATTTCACTGGTGGATAGGTTACGGCAAAACGGCGTTTTCTTTCAATACGACTGTAGTACGTCTCGTTGTACAGCTTTGATATACATATCTGAGCATCTGTCTCCTTGTGAGGGAGGTACCCAACGTTTTCCAGAAGGTAATGCGCTTGTGGAACCATTTGTATTTTGCCGGTCATGAAGAAACTCGCGCAAGCGTAAGTTGCGGGCAAAATTATCCATGTCTTTCAGTAATTGAAATTCACTCTGTCCGCCTGTGGCAGGACAGAAATTGAGATTGCGGCACAGAACACTGCACTCCTCAGCAGTTAGTACAATGTCCGAAATGTTTACTATATTGTTCTGCTCCTTGACGATATGTTTGTCAATGGAAGGTGACAACTATCGGGGTAAGCTTGTACCAGATTCGTTTGCAAAGGTACGTAATTACATGCATTGTTCTGGCTAGGGCACCAAACACCGTCACGCGACATTTTCTTGGCTTTCAATGCGTAAATTTCACGATGCTTTTTAGATGCGAATGCCTCTAGTGCGGCGGATTCATTAGATGAGAGGCTTGAATTTGCTGACATTTGATTTTGCTGATGGAAGATTTTTTTGCTTGAAGAACGATAATGGTCAAGGGTAACTCGGGTGAGTTGTAGTGAAGCATTCCTTAATATGTTGTCCCACCTATCTATATTTTGCTGAGACATGTTAGATAGGGCTGGTTTCACAATGATATGTAGACCCTTAGGTGCAACAGGCGCGGTTAAGTAGGTGTCCAATGTATCTACATGTAGGTCGTTGCGAACACGTTTTTCTACAACCTTCCCTAACCTTAAAAATTCCTTTGAACAAAGGCAAGAAGTCTTTTTACCGGGTGACAACGTCTTTAGTCAATCGGCAGGTCCCTGTCGCACGGCTTGGGTATGGCTGCGAAGCTTGTAGCGGTGACCACTGGCTGAAGGATCTGGAGGGCCCTTTGCTGAATGCGAAGGTCCAAATGACGAACCTCTTGTAGCGGAGTCTGTCGGGCAACTTTTCGAACCAACCTTGTTGCGATAGTACTGCGTCACTCGCTCATGGGGTGATGGTGGCTTTTGAAGGGAAGCACAACTTCTTGTTTGGTCAGTCACCAGTGCTTTGTCAAACGACTCGCGCACAATCGAGAAATTTACGCATTGAAAGCCAAGAAAATGCCGCGTGACGGTGTTTGGTGCCCTAGCTAGAATAATTCATGCAATTACATCCCTTTGCAAACGAATCCGGTACAAGCTTACCCCGATACTTCTTTGTCACCTTCCATTGACAAACATATCGTCAAGAAGCAGGACAATATAGTAAATATTTCGCACATTGTACTAACTGCTAAGGAGTGCAGTGTTCTGTGCTGCGGTCTCAATTTCTGTCCTGCCACAGGCCGACACAGTGAATTTCAATTACTGAAAGACTTGGATAATTTTACCTGCAACTTACGCCTGCGCGAGTTTTTTCATGACCGGCAAAACACAAATGGTTCCACAAGCGCATTACCTTGTGGAAAACGTTGGGTACCTCCCTCACAACGAGACAGATGCTTAGATATGTATATAAAAGCTGTACAACGAGACGTACTACAGTCGTATTGAGAGCAAACGCCGTTTCGCCGTAACTTATCCACCAGTGAAATGAAAGCACTAAATGCCTTGTCCTGTCGCAACGACATCGTCATCAAGCCTACGGACAAAGGTGGGGCTGTTGTCGTAATGAACAAGTCTGATTACGAAGCAGAGGCCCAAAGACAGCTCACAGACACGAGTTTTTACAAGCGCCTGGATGACGACCCCACTAAACAATTTAAATCTCTTGTCCAGAGCACTTTGCTAGAGCTTCTGGAAAACAAAAAGGTGCCTGACAATGCGATTCATTCTCTTATTCCCTTTAGTCCTGTTCCCGGTCGTTTTTACCTCTTGCCTAAAATACACAAGATAAACTACCCCGGCCGTCCCATTATTTCTGGTATAGGTACTGTCACAGAAAAATTGTCCAGCTATGTCGATTCTCTGATCAGTAGTATCCCAGCATCGCTTCCGTCTTACGTAAGGGACACTGCCGACTTTGTTTCTAGTATAATTGCTCTGATTATTCCTCAAGGTTCTTTTTTGGTCACGCTAGACGTAGTGTCTTCATACACCAACATTCTGCATGTAGACGGAATAGCGGCAGTCGCCAGGTCCTATGAAGCAGCATCACCGGGTACATTTATCGACAGCAACACATTAGCAGTATTGCTCAGGCTCAATTTAGAGCTAAATAACTTTCAATTTGAAGGGCAACACTATGTCCAAGTTAGCGGAACGTCAATGGGTACGCGTATTAGACCCAACTACGCCAATATATTCATGGGCCAGCTTGAAAGTGAATTTTTTCAAACCCGCGCGCTGAAACATTCTTATTATAAACGTTACATCGATGACATTTTCCTTATTTGGCCGCATGTTGAACAGGAGTTGCTTTCCTTCATATCTGACTTTAATGATGCCCATTCATCAATATCATTTTCGTACATTTATTCCACATCAACGCTTACTTTTCTTGATGTAAGCATTTTAGTTGTAAATGATAAGCTATCCACTGCTGTATACAAGAAGCCTACAGACCGGCAACAGTATTTGCACTTCGACAGTAGCCACGTGAAACATTGCAAAACTAGCATCCCTTCCAGTCAGGCCTTACTCTTTAAAAGAATCTGCTCAGAGCAATCTGCTCAGAGCAATCAGAGTTTCAAAAATATTGCAGAACACTAAAGGATACTCGAGTCAAACAAAAATATCTGCCACAATTAATTGATGACGCAATAAAACGTGCCGACATGCATAATCGTAGAACGCTGTTGTGCGCTGCTAAAGATTCGACTCCGTCACCGCAGACAAACTTAGTCCTTACCCATTCTGTGTCAGTTCCGCATGTTTCAAATGTGTTGAGAAAGCACCACAATATTCTAATGGAAAGTGAAGGCCTAAGAACCATTTTCACCGAACCACCTAAAGCAGTCTATCGCAAAGCTAAAACTATTCGAGACATACTCTCATCGTCATCATCGCCGAAAGCAGACAGTCCTGACACGATCGGGTGCCATCCTTGCTGAAAACCGCGATGCAAAGTATGCCCGTACATGCGCACATGCCAACAAGTCACCAGTACTGGTTCCAACTTTTCCTTAAATATCAAAGGCAATCTTGACTGCGATTCTAAGAACGTGATATACATGATAGAATGTGCGCTATGTGAAATACAGTACATTGGTCAAACAGAAGGGCCTTTAAGACTGCGTTTTAACAACCATAAATCTCATGCTAACACCTTGCCCCACTTGCCCATTTCAAGACACGTGCACCTCCCTGACCACTCTTTTGAATATCTACAGGTCACATTACTAGAATCTGGTTTCCACACAAATTATGATAGATAAGCCCGTGAATCATTCCTCATCTATAAGTTCGACGCCGTCGCATCTGATCTAAATGAAAACGTAGGAAAACTTAGTTGTCTATCTGCGTAACCTGTATCACCCTGTCCATCTTTTTTCAACCTTGCTCAACAAGTCGGACTACATTATCTGTATCGGTTGATTACGTAGCAGCTTTGTAACGTCTTTGTGATTTTTGTTATTATATTATTATTTTTCCTTCTTTTCCCCCTTGCTATTACCGGTCGGACTACTCTTCATGTTATGTGCTTTATCTTTCATGCGTTTTATCTTTTATCTGTAAACAACGTGCTTGCCACGTGCTCGCGCATGGAAACTATATATTTTTACTCGTGTATCAGGTGGCCTTCAAATTGTGTGACTTGCATATATATATATGTGCCCATATATCACCTTTCATGCCGGTTTTCATATTTGTATCTTATTGATATGCACAAGTATATAAACAGCACTCGTGCCATAAACTGTATCTGATGAAGGCCGGACCCGCAACCGTAATGCCAATAAAATCACTTCGTACGTGCGTCTTCTTCCCTACAGATATATATATATATATATATACATGAGCTCGAAGATAGAAAAGGAAGAAGACTTGCTGTGATCGCCGGCTTGCGTTCAGTTAGCCCTTGCGCTAAATAAAGCTCTCATTCGCCGAGCCAACTCCTGCTTGTTCAACAACCCGTTATAAGTGGTGGATGTGCGGGGTACATCTGGTCCTCACCCTGAACTTCGCAGCCGCACACTCCAATGACCATCTACAATGACTGATCCGGGGCCATCTCGGGCCGTTACTCCAGATCTCGCATCTGTGCCTGTCTTCTGCGCTGGCGCTCTCCGGCAGCACGACCCCCCATATTTGGTGGCACAGAGGACCAAGATGTGGACAACTGGATTGCCGAGTATGAACTGGTGAGCGCATACAATAAGTGGAACGCAGCCGATAAACTCACAAATGTGAGTTTTTACCTGACCGACGTGGCAAAACTATGGTACAGGAATCATCAAAGTGATTACAGTACCAGGTTGGAATTGGCAAAAACCCTCTCGGATGTCTTTGGCCGTCCTGCTGTGCTTGCGGGGCACAGTACAGAGATCAGATGAAACTTTCACGAGCTATATCGAAGATTTGCTCTTTCTTTGCAAGCTCGTCGATTCGACTCTAGACGAGGTAGGCAAGATCAAGAAGATCATGAAAAGAATCGACGACGGTGCACTCCAAATGCTTGCTGTGAACAGTCCCCGGGCGGTCGCCGAGGTGATTCAGCTCTGCAGAAGCTATGATGAGCTGCATAGGCAGCGCGCTTCTACACGTTGCGCTGCTCAAGACACCATGGACATCTCATCCCTCAACTATCACCATGACACCGCCGACCACTCTGTGTTGATGCCAGTCATAAAGCAATTCATATGCGAGGAGGTCGCCCGGCAGCTATCTATAATCACAAGAACTACCGAGCCGATGGCACCCTTGTCGCCTTCGCTTCACCAGGTCATTCAATTGCAAGTTGCCAAAGCATTGCCGCCAGCTCAGGCTTCACCAACTGTTACCACACCACTAACGTATGCAGCCGAAGTTGCTCGGCCACGTGTGCCAGTGTCTCCAGCCATCTACGAAGCTACTCGCCATGTTTATTCGTCGACACCACCTTCCCGCTCGCTGACCGTCCCGACTCCGACTGTATACGAAACAGGTCAGAATGTTTATATGACGACGACGCCTGCACACCATTTACGGTACCTTATTTAGGGAACCGTGCCCCTACCGTCAGCCAATGGCGCACTCTGGATAATCAGCCGATATGTTTTTCATGTGGCATCCCAGGCCACGTAGCTCGTCACTGCCGTCGTCGCAGCTTCCCTCTCATAACATTGGAGGGGCCTCATATTACATGCCCAACATGCCCACTCAGCCGCGATATCCCGTTCCTGCTAATCCACCTCTAGACGTACGTCCTCGTTGCCGACCATCCGGCTCAAGCTGTTCACCTTCTCCTCGTCGTCAATCAATTTCTCCAATTTTACGTCGCTACAGCCCACCGCAAGGGGAAAACTAATGGGAGCAGTTCTAGGGGCAAGAACTGCGTTGGAAGCGAAAGTTTCAAGACCTATCTGCTGTCCCCCGAACCAAATCGAACTCTATATTGATGGCATTAAGGTGCACGGACTTGTTGACACTGGAGCTGCCGTATCTGTAATTAGCGAGAAACTGTGCCGAAACTTGGAGAAAGTGACCACGCAACTTACCGACCTATCTTTGTAGACAGCTACGTCCCATCATATTCAGCCTTCAGCTTTGTGCACTGCACGAGTCGTCATTCAAGGTGCGATGTACGTCGTCGCATTTGTAGTTTTATTCCGTTCTTCGCATGATGTTATCCTTGGATTGGGACTTTCTTTCGTCAAATTCTGCTTTGATCGACTGTGTTCGTTCCGAACTCGCGTTATCTGTGCCGTCCTATGACCCTGACGATGGCGCTTCGTGTAGAGTGTTTGCTACTTCTGACGTTGACATTGCGCCTTTCTCAGCTGTTGTTGTCTCGGTGTCGTGTGCCCCCCTTTCGAAATCGCCTGTATTGTTTATGCCATCGGTCACATCTGCGTGCCGTCGAAATATCATGCTTCCGTTTGCCGTCGTCATTTTTTGCAACGGTCACGCTGTCATTTATGTGTGCAGTCTCTCGGACAGCCCGTCATCCCTACTACGTGGAGAATGCCTGGGAAGCTACGAACCTTACGAGTGCATTCTTCCGGCTACTATACTCAATTCTACGGTTTCGCACCCAATTTGTGCTGTCACTCCTACCAGCGCGCCTAATGATGTTCTGGACGTCTTCTCGGATGCCATGAACTCTGAGCTCGTACTAACTCAGCGCGAAGAAATTATAAATCTTCTACTCTGCTTTCGCTCTTCATTCGATCGTGACCAGTCAGGCTTAGGCCGAACCTCTGCGGTCGTTCACCGTATTGACATCAGTCAACAAGCCCTGCTAAGAGAGCGTCCAAACCGTGTGTCATCTGCTGAACGCCGTGTCATCGACGAACAAGTGGACAACATGTTGAAACGTGGCATCATCGAGCCCTTCAACAGTCCTTGGGCTTCACCGGTTGTTCTCGTCAAGAAAAAAGACGGATCTATCCGGTTCTGCTTTGACTACCGCCGACTCAACAAGATAACGTGCAAAGACGTATACCCTCTGCCGCGCATCGATAATGCTTTGGACTGCTTACAAGGAGCAGAGTTCTTTTCTTCGTTAGATTTACGCTCTGGCTACTGGCAGGTGCCCATGGCAGAGGGTGACCGCCCAAAGACAGCCTTTGTAACACCGGATGGACTATATGAATTCACCTTTATGCCCTTTCACCTCTGCAATGCGCCTGCCACTTTCGAAAGAATGACGGATAACATCTTGTGAGGTCTGAAATGGAAAACATGTCTCTGTTATTTGGACGACATTGTGGTATTTTCAAGCGACTTTGAGACCCACCTCAGCCGCCTCGAGCAAGTTCTTACGTGCCTTTCCACGGCGGGACTTCAACTTAACTTGAAGAAATGCCACTTCGGCACTCGCAAGCTTGTAATTCTTGGCCATGTGATTTCTAAGGATGGCATTCTCCCGGACCCTACAAAACTTAATGCAGTCGTGGCGTTCCCAGAGCCAACCACCATCAAAGAGCTTCGAAGCTTCATCGGCCTATGTTCGTACTTCTGGCGCTATGTCCGTAATTTTGCCTCCATTATCACCCCCTTGACCAATCTTCTTGCCGGGAGTTCTCATTTGTCAGCGTGGTCACAGGCGTGTGATGATGCATTTCAGAAACTCCTACGGCTCCTCCCCACGCCTCGCATACTCCGACATTTTGATCCGTCTGCTCCAACGGAGCTTCATACGGACGCTAGTGGTGTCGGGCTAGGGGCCATACTGGCCCAATGCAAGGATGGCTTTGACGAGTACGTCGTTGCCTATGCCAGCCGCACCCTCAGTAAAGCCGAGAATTACAGTGTAACTGAAAAGGAGTGCTTCGCCATTATTTGAGCAATCGGAAAATTTCGGCCTTATTTATATGAACGTCCGTTTGATATTGTAACAGACCACCATGCGCTTGGCTGGTTATCTTCACTAAAATATCCAAATGGTTGGCTCACTCATTGGACATTGCGGTTACAGGAGTTCGATATCCGTGTTATCTACCCTTGTGGCCGGAAGCATTTTGACGCAAATGCCCTGGCACGTTCGCCATTGGCTTTAGAGCCTGTCGGCTCGCCTATCTCCACCAGTGCTGCCTTGGCCATCAGCATTTCGGACATGCCTTCCGAGCAACGCAAAGATGCTTGAATTTCTTCTCTTTTGGACTTTCTGTCAAACCGGATGCCTGCTCTTGTTTCCAGGACGCTTCGCCGTCAAGCAGGACACTTCGCTATTCGGAATAACCTGCTTTACCGCCGAAACTACAGCTCAATGGGCCGTAAGTGGTTGCTCGTCATTCCCCGACATCTGCGCTCTGACATCTGCGCCACGTTCCACGATGATCCGCAATGTGGCCACGCTGGTGTGTTAAAAACATAGACTCGCTTGCAGCTGTGGTACTACTGCCGCAGTATGTACCGTTTCGTTCGCCGTTACTTAAGGTCTTGCCTTACATTCCAGCGACGCAAAATGCCCACTCAACATGCCACAGGTCCCTTGCAGCCGCTGCTATGTCCAGCACAAGCTTTCGATCATGTCGGAATCGACCTTTACGGTCCGCTTCCCTATACTTCGAGTAGCAACCACTCCGTCATTGTCGCTATCGACCACCTAACGCGGTACACTGAAACAGCTGCGTTACTTTCTGCTACTGCAAAAGACATTGCATGTTTTATATTGCAAAACCTGGTTTTAAGGCATGGAGCACCTTGGGAGTTACTAAGCGACCGCAGCCGCGTTTTTCTCTCCGATGCCATCAAAGCGTTGTTGAGCGAGTGTCGCATCATACACCGCACTACCACAGCCTATCACCCTCAAACTAATGGGATGACAGAGCGTTTTAATCGTACACTTGGGGATATGCTGGCCATGTACGCTTCATCCGACCAGTCAAATTGGGATAGCATACTGCCTTTTGTGACATATGCTTACAACACTGGAACGTAAAGCACCACTGCATTTACGTCTTTCTTTCTTTATGGATGCGAGCCATCATCAACAATGGATACCATTTTTCCATATGGACCGGACCCTTCAGAGATGACTAGCGTTTCTCGAGCAGCAGCACACGCTGAAGAATGTCGGAAGCTTGCTCGTGCGTTCATGTCACGTGACCAGATGCGCCAAAAACATCGCCACGACGCGTCAACCACGCCAATGAGCTTTGCTCCGAACTCACTGGTGTAGCTATGGATTCCTTCTACTCCTCCAGGACTCTCCCACAAGCTTTCATCCAGGTACCATGGCCCTTATAAAGTCATATGCCAAACATCTCTTGTCAACTACCTTGTCGAGCTGCTGGATGCATCTCCGGACAAGCGCCATCGGGGACAAGAAATCATACACATCTCTTGGCTCAAGCCATACCATGACCCTTCTGTGTACACCTGTCCTTAGGTCGCCAGGATGGCTCCCTCATCGCTCGGGGGTGATTGTAACGAGGGCAGTGGGCATGGAGCTCGAAGATAGAAAAGGAAGAAGACTTGCTGTGATCGCAGGCTTGCGTTCAGTTAGCCCTTGCGCTAAATAAAGCTCTCGTTCGCCGAGTCAACTCCTGCTTGTTCAACAACCCGTTACAATACATATATACACACACACCTTTATACTAAGAAATAGCAAGAAATTCGAATGCCACTTTTAATGATGTATACTTTCACTGCCTCTTCAATAAAAAAGTTACGAGGTTACGATGTTTGTACACACCACTTTTAGCCAGTGTACGAAGCTTAATTACATTTCGACACACTAACGTGTACTGGATAACATAAAAACTACTCAAACTATGCTTCTTTGATACGCTTTCAGCATACAAAAACTATGAACGTCTATTGTCAAGTGTCTCAAAAATTGTCAAGCATTCCGGCTGAGAAAACGCGAAAGTGCTCAATAAACGCCCCAAAAATCGGAAGCTGAATATTTAACAGATCTTCATAAATAGAACAACGACTTTGTCACGCATTCAGTGCCATATGGTTCAGCTACATGCATTGTGGGTTTTTTTTTTAGCCTCAAAGCTAGAGGCTGGCTCTGAAAAAAAGAAAACTTCAGGTGCTGGGCACGCACAGGCGAAATAAACTGGCTTTTTAACTAGATAGCAGCTCGTAGTCTACTAAATATGCTATATGCCATTGCTGCGATAAATGAGATTAAAAACTCTGATTACAACAACTGAGGGGGTCACTGTTGTGACAACCACCAGCTAATTTGCTGCGGCTGCTGCCCCAAAGGAGCCGCCGCCACTTGTTTCCCCGTCCCTCTTGTCCCCGCGCCGTCGCGCTGCAGCGGCCGCAACTGACCCTATGGCTGACACGCGCTCTCCCATAGAAAGTCGCTCCACGCGACAGGCCGTACCGTACGCTTTTTTATTCAGCGGCTGTGTTACTGGAAATAAAAGAGCAAATGATGGAAAACCACACAATGATAGACACTTTCAAGACGCTACTTGTCCAGTGAGTGCGCATCTGTTCTCTAGGCAGTTGTGCTGCATCAGTGCTGTACCAACTCAACAAGGGTTACAGTAATTTTCGCATCGCCTTCGGTATCCAATAAAATGCTGACACCAAAGTATCCTTGTGCAAGTACGGTCGGACGATGTAAGCTCATGCACGTTTTCCATCCCATCCGGCCGTTTAATGCGGCAACGCAAGCTGTAAATTACGCCTGAAATAATGAAACGACACCACGGCCAACCGCGCTGTCTGCCAATATGCGCGGGCTGATGGGATTGCACCACGCTCCACTATCAACCTTCGCGGTGCATCGGTGAGCTTCATCGTTTCACACGTCCCGGACAGCTCCGGACAGCCCCAGATTCCGGCACTGAATTTATTTTTCTCAAGGACCAGCCGGAAGCTTTCTTGGGGACAAACTAGCCCACTGTTTCGGGATCGCTCGAATGCATGTTCGTTTCTCACGTGCCTGGCAGCCTGCGGGCGGCCCGGAACTGTCTGAACTATTTCTTTCGGGCAGCTGGCAGACGACAGCGTGGTGCGCATGCCTGTATGACCATCTTAACTTAGACATGGGAAATTTTCGACATGCTCTAGCTCTCTCTTTGCATTTATGTCCGCTTCTCGCATGTTTCTAGATTTTGCATCGTTTGCACACCCAGTTCTTGTCATCAATGTTCTAAGCCACGTCCAGCACGTAAGTATTCCCGATGGTCAAGCAAACACGCACTGTACTCGCTAGGTGAAACAGCGATGGAACAACGCGCGGGTCTAAGACGCGTACACGCTCGAGTAGTTCACTTACAGTAAGTTGCATCACAACGAATATAGGTATAATTCACAATCTAACTGCTGTTGAGGTTGGAATTGGGTCGGCATTGTGGCCTGTGTCACAGCCATGAAGGGAGCAGACAGCATAGCAGACGCCACGGAGGACGCAGACAGCATCAAGCACGCAGATGGCCCAAGGCCGCTCGAGCTGGCTCAGGAGTATCACGCGCATGTGACGTATACGCCTATGAGCCGAGGCATCCACGGGCCGCCAGCGAGTGGTCCAGGACTTGGTAAATCAACGAAGCTCGGTGATGTGCACTCGTGTCGTGGCCGGCCCAGCCGAACATGTGGCTCTGTATGCGTGGTGCTCAGACGAACGTACAGCACCGCACAAGTGCACAAAAAACGTCAGCGGTGCCGCCAGCTGAAGATGCCATAAGATTCATTCTCAAATTCCCAGAAACAAGGCTTAGGAGGTGCAGCTAAATAAACAAAGCTGATCTCAGTTGCACGGACAGAAAATACCCGATGCTCGGACAACAGCTTGAGATGATACAAAGCGATAGCCTATTTTGCCATTTCATTACTGTCAGGACCATAAGCAAACAGCAAGTGTGAGTTTGGATCGAAGCGGGTGGCCGCGTCTGCATGGGTGCTGCCATGTTGACTTGTAAGCTCAGTTTCTGGCGTTCACCAACAGAACATTTAAAGGCATACACCCTAATTGCCAAGTACAAAAAGATATTATATATTAGTACACAATAGTACATGTGCCCAACAAAAGCAAATGTCTCAACATCATGAACTTATTGGCAATTACAAGTAGAAGAATGTTTTGCCACACAAGCATGTGACTAGCTTACACTGTGCTGCATTCAGCTTGTGTGATACCACCAGGACCGCTTCAATGGCCCAATGCGTAGGCTAGGGCTGGGGGAAGGCCAGTTAAGATCACATGACCAAACATGGCCGAGCCCGTGCGCTACTGCAGAAAATTGTCTATATCTCGTGCAGTGTATGGAAGTTGTGTACTCGACTGGTGTGCATGTGGTCAGTGTTACATAATGTGATAGAGGGTTCAAGAATTTCCTGTTCTGCCCAGCTCCATGATCAAATGGATCAATTTTCCAGAAGAGTGTCTTGCTAGTGTCGATTGCGGCAGTGCTGTAGCAAGTTTGCAGTGGTATCACACTGTGAAATCTCTCTTCAGACAGTGCTGTACCAATGATGCGCACTGCAATTGTTCATCAGAGCTCCATACTAACTCACCATACTAACTAATTTATTGGCTGTAGCATTGATGTGGCGTACTGAAGCTGCTTTCAGCTGTGACTGTTTTATGAAGGGCAGCCACAGCTGCTCATCAAGAAGTACTGCACCACTGTGCAATATTTTGCTGCATCGTCATGATGTTAATGTTCTGCAAATAAGTAGTAGTAGAAGCACAGGCCAGCCATAAATCAGCTTTCATAACGAAGGCATGAAAAGCCTAGACACCTGCTGATGTGCCTGATTCAAATAAATATACCTGGCCATGCACAAATAAGGGAAGTTCTACATTCTTTTCTGTCCCAGTCTGGTCCTCTTAGCGAGTGATCGTCATTAATGAAGAAACAAGAGCTACTAGCTCAACTTCTAAAGAGTATCCAGTGTATGCAAGTTAACTTACCTGAAGTGTTGTCGTCCTCTGCTTTATCTTTCCCTTCAGATTTGTGCCAATGCAGCTTTTTTGCTTTAGACGGTTTTGTCCCAGCTGACGTGTTGGTAGATTTGCGCCTAGGCAGCTTTTTCGCTTTAGACGGTTTTGTCCCAGCTGACGTGTTGGCCCCTCCTCCGTCTTTTGGCTCTCCTCTTGGATGGTTCTTGCTTTTTCTTTTAGAACCATCTGTTCTGCTTTTACCTTTGGCTTTGGTCAAGGGCTGTTTGTGCTGCTTGTCGTGCATCCCGTCTTGATGCTTACTATCAGACTTCTTGTCTGACTTACTTTTTTTCCTTCTCGGTTCACTTTTACTGTCAGACTTCTTGTCTGACTTCCTTTTTTTCCTTCTCGGTACAGTTTGGCTGTTTGTAGTGCTTGTATCAGCTTTTTGTGCTTTGGCATTACTTGATGCTGGCGAAGACTTGTGGCTTGGTGTGCTGTCAATTTTTACCTTGCCATGCACGTGCTTTCGCTTAATTTTGCTGACAGAGGAAGCGCTATGGTTTGGTGTGCCTACATCACTTTTTCGTGGTGCCACGCCCATTGAAGACTTGCACCCAGGTCTGCATGAAAATAAGTACAATTGCAATGTCAAATTTTTGAAAACAGTTTTGATATATTTTGCACATGCCCTTAGAAAAAAACCCCAGAAATTTTTTTACTTTGTCCCTGTGTTACCCAGGCACACTCTTGATGATCTAGTAGAATTACTCAGTAGATTTGCAAATAACTAAGAAAGTAAATGCAAAGACAAGAAAATATACACATGAATGAGAAGTATTGACCTTTATGTGGAGCACTTCAATTTATAGTGAAGTTTTTAGGCCCAAAACCATAACATGGCTATGAGACACACTGTAATGACGGACTCAGAAAATTTCAACCAGCTGGGTTTACTAAATATGCACTTAAACCTAAACAAACAGGCTTCTAGCATTTTGTTTTCATTCAAATGCGACCACCGTGGCTCATATAAAATCTGCAACATTTAAATCAACAGCTTAGTGCCGTGTCACAGATTTTTGGGGCGTGTGCTTTGGAGATCGATTCAGAGGACGCAAGGAGGTGCAGCAAATGTAATTTAATTATAAACAAAAAATGCCATATTGTTTAATGTAGCACAAACTACAGAACAAGCAGTAGACACTCACAATATTATCATCTCCTTGTCATGTACTTTGCATTACTTTAATTACTATGAAACCATACCAACTAGCCGAGCTGTCAACCTTGCTATAATACATTCCTTGTACATTGAGCTCTCTTCAATGTGGCTCAGCCAGATCTGCTAACATTGCTAATTGTCATAAGAGTGTGTAAGGCCAGGCTAGCCACCTAGTATGCCAAGCACGGCCTCTGCCTACCGACCTTCATTTCATCTGTGGTCCCCTGCAACTATCAGTGGGCCATTCATTCCCAGAGGCTCTTTCGGATTCTCTCTTCAGAACGGTGGCACCAGGTGCGATTCTACAACGAATGCCTTCGGACTGTGTGCTAGATCAAGTACGATCACATGCTTTACTACCGAGCTTTGAGGGAATGGTACAAGAATTCGCAGCTAATTAGACTTTTTGTAGATGTCTGCGTTTCTCTACCTGCCTAGGAAGACTAAG
This sequence comes from Rhipicephalus microplus, assembly GCF_043290135.1. Taxonomy (NCBI): domain Eukaryota; kingdom Metazoa; phylum Arthropoda; class Arachnida; order Ixodida; family Ixodidae; genus Rhipicephalus; species Rhipicephalus microplus. The sequence goes on from NC_134710.1 coordinate 382,204,498, forward strand.
AATCTTGCAGTGTAAGCGACGGTGTTGACCTTGGGCGGAGCTCAGGTTTCGAACAGTTAGAAAGCTACTTAAATTGGGTCCAAAGGTCTGCTTTGACACCACCCCTATGACTTTCGAAAAAGTACGTATTGCTAGGACTGTTTCTTGGTTAATTCCTGCCGACCAAAAACTCGAGTGCATCGAAGTGTGTGCTGGTGTTCTTGGCCATTCTTCTTGCAAGCCTCGCAACCAAGGATGCCTACGCCCTCTTGTTGATTTCGCCACTCCTCACCAGCTTGGAATCTTTACTTCGCACATACAGTCAAATCCCGCTACAACGAAATCGCAAGAGGCGTGAAAAAATTCGTTGTCGCAGAATTTCGGTGTAGCGAAATTTCATCTATAGACCACCAAATTTGGCAAGATCTGATGATTATGACTCGTCCTTTGTTATCAGCAAGCGTATGCATTGAACTCTCTCCAACTCAGACGCTTCTGGCCGAACACTAAGTGAACGTATTTTCTCGAATATAACGTTATCAAAATATACAGATAATTTGGAGTTGAAGTCGGGGTGCGAATTATACGAAACTTTTGGCACGCAAGTTGGTTTCACGGCACGACTTCACGGCTATGCAAAGAAGGCTGCCTTGCGTCAATATGGGGGCAGTTTTTCTTCCTCCCACAGTTTGCGATCGGGGGTGCCGGTTATATGCAGGGGTGGGTTATACAGAAAAAAAATTTACAGACGACCCTTGAGGCGTGCCGAGCGCACAGTGCCGCAATCGAGCATGCTAAAGGTTTGCTAGTGGCCAAGTGATAACTGCAAGTAAAAGTGACGAAGCTCCACGTTACCGTGGCCATGAACGACAGGAAAGCAGTAGCACTTTGTGTCGTTTTATGGCTTTATTGCCTTTCATCTCTGGCTGTGTTAGCTGCACACCTTTGGATCGTATTCGCTATCGATGAACAAGGCGATAGCGACCGCTGTTTCCTGTGCAGTGTTTGTGGCAAACTAGTTTCGTTTTCTATTTGTGCGCGCTGCACTGGCCGTGCGCATGATTAAGAACTGCATCGTTGCTATCTCTGTTCACATCGATACAAAAAAAAATTGGGTTGAGTCGGCCATAACTGCATTCGACACGACCGCATTTATATTCACAGTGGTTGTGGCAGGATGTATTTACGCTTGGACTAGGTGTGCACTGCTCAAGTGTGTGCCTTCACGATGCATGATTGTCATTCACGATTCTAGGGCTAGTGACAACGAGCAGTAGTTTTGTTTTGAGCGCGATGTCGAGTACATATGGCGGGGGCGAGGGGTTCTTACAGATTGTGATTCTGCTGCGATCCGCACGTACTACATCAAATCCACCATCATGGTGGATGGGCGAACTGTCGCCGAGCATCACAATGGCAATAAACTTAGCGGGATGTGCGTGTGGTGGCAGAAAGCTTGTATCCCATATAACACGATTGTTGTGGTACTGCCGTGCGCTCTAGCTGGATGTAACGAGCCATCAAGAAATGGCCGAGTTGGTATCACCATTTTGTGCAATCAGATAAAATAGTACTCACGAAAACTTCGTTAAAGCCAAAATATTTAGAAAAAGTATTGGTTGTGTAAGGCATTTTTCACGTTGTTTTCTATGAATGGCTGATGGGGACTCGAAAATCATTCAATGTGGCGGATATTTCGCTGTAGCAGAATTCGTTGTAGCAGGATTCAACTGTAGAAGAATTTTAAGTTGTCTCACTTAAAGAAAAAAAGGTTAAGGCAAATGCCCTAGTTCTTTTAGATGAACTTGACCTCAACAAAACTGCTAATGGGGTGAAGAAGGCAAAAAGTCTTCACTTGAAAATCTACTTTTCTATCAAAACTCACAAAGAAGACATGCCTTTCAGAACAATAGTGCCTGAACGGAGAACATGCCACTATGCAGTTTCTGGCTATCTGCAGAAGCGGCTATCAGCTCTTAACATTGCTCACCCACTTGGTATTCAGAAAAACAAAGCAGTTGTTCAGTTTCGGTGAGCAACCTTACTGCATGCTCTGCTTTCACTATAGATGTCAAAGATGTTTTTTTTTATTCCTTGCCACGTGACTGTCTTTTTAAACAAAAAGTCAAGAATTGTATCTGTGAGAATAACAATGAAGTTTGTTTCCGTGATAAGGCCGGCACCAGTGTTGAAGGTTCATGGAATTTACTGTCCTTCTACCTTGTGTCGAGCCTAGTAGGATGGGATGGAAAAGTGTGCTTACAGTCGTAAGGGTTCTGTGTAAGTTCTGGGGCGGTGCCCATCTTGTGTGACATCTATCAGAGCAAATTTTACAGGATGCCAAAGCATTATTTGAACAGCTTGAGCAAGGAAATTTTTCGTTTTGTAGATGATTTTTTTTTTTTCCAAGGCTTGTTGTAGATATTATGAAGGTTTTCCAGAGAGTTCATTTTCATCTCACCTTCATGTTTGAACCAACTCTTACAGTTTCTGTATTGCCAATCAGCATTTTCGCATGAACACCCCAGATCACAAAACTAACTGTTAAGTTACAAGTCATCACATTCTAAAACAGTCATTGGGATTTCGCGATTTCATTCAGCGCTCACTAAATCATGTAGGCACCTCATTAGCACTAGCTTCTCCCTTCAATTAGATAGGCTGTTGGTTTCTGCCTTCCCATCTCAGACCTTGATAGCCCAACGTGAAAAGCTTTTGAAGCAGGTTAAAGCAAAGTTTGTATCGCAACATAAGGATGAAAACAACAAAAAAGAAATGCTGCTGTCATTCTATATGCGCACAAGCTTTCCCACTGTCTAAAAAATGTTGGTGTTTGTAACAGCGTACCGGTGGTTCTCAGCACCTATAACAAACTTTGGAAGATTTGCACTGCAGTTCATAATAAACTTGAAAAAAGCCCTACCTCCCAGAAATGGGAATGTAGCACAAAACATCATAATCAGTTTGTGCCATGTGCTTCAGGTGTTGTCCACAATATTCCAGTCACAAGTGGTCTAGTATATTGGGCAGACGGGCCACTGCTAAAACAACCGCCTTGGAAAGCATAAAAATAATTTGAGTGCCAATTATGGGTCAGATTTGGCTGTCTACTGTAAGTGCCCACCTCTTCTTCATAAAACTACAGTTATGTTTAGGCACAGGGATGACGTGGCATGCATAGTTATGAAAGCACTCTTCATTAAGAATGCTGGGGAGGGTTGCATCAGCTCTACTTCAGTGGCGGCGATTGCACAGTTCTTGTATATTTTCCAAGTGTTGTAGATGTCAACCTCTTGTCCTGTAAATTGCGCTACTTTAAATTATACAGAGCCACAACTAGCCCAGCTGCCGACCTTGGTACAAGAAAAAAAACCAACAGTGAAAGCCCTACATAAAACACTGCGCTCTAAAAATCAAGTAATAACAAAAATCTTTAGTTCTTGCTACATCTAGCTACAACTCTTAGCTAGAGTCTGGCCACTCTGACCTTGCCATCGGCCCAAATGGAATGACATTTCTTTGCAGACTAGTTGGTTCATACTTGAAAATAAGACTTGCTGCGCAAGCTGAAGGCAAACGAGAAGAGAAACAGGTAATAGCACAAACTACCAACTGTTTACTGTCACTTCACAAAGCCAATACAGAGGCGTGTTACACTGCGATATTATGATGCACACAAAACCAGGATGCCTTTACGAAAGCATGGCAGACAGATTGATTGTTTTAACGGAGTTTAGCAAGCATAAGAGCAATTGTTCTTTGTTTTTGGCTGGCTTTGGGGCCTGCAGTTTTTATATGTGCTGGTTTGCAACCGCATGAAGTTGATCTCTCAATCAATACGCGTGACAAGCGCTAGGACGTGCGCAAGCTGCAATGGCATACGAACGCTGTGCAGGCATTTAGGCTTAGCTTTGCAATAAGCAAAGAGAGAAACGTTGAGGAGTGCGATTAGGAGCCATATACATTATTTGGAAAATATCAAAAAAATTTGCGCCAGGACGCTGTTTACAGTCCAGTGCCGATGGCTCTTGCCGCTTGGTAGCGGTGGTTACATTACAGTAAGTGGCGTATACGGCACACGGAGTGACTCTTAAACAAAAAAAAATCACTTTACCACATGTTTTCTTATGGATAAGAGTAACTATCGATGGCATGCTGAACTTTCAACAACAGACTTGTGCAATGGTGCAGAGACTTAATAGAAAAACCGCTAAAACTGAGCAGGCAGAGGGCACAAGTGATATTATGCAAAAGATCTAGTTGTGTTTATTGCAACCAAGAAGAGTTTTGGGCCATAAATGGTACATTGTTGTGTAAACAGGCGGACTAGTAAACTTTGGCACAGCTGGTGCAAGTTGTATTCAAATGTGCGCACCAAGGCGCAGGGATCTGCAATTGTAGCAATATGGCGCAATTGTGGTAGCTGGACCACCACTGAGATTAGACCTAACCTTTATAGAGTTCCACGAAGAGAGAGAGAAAAAAAAAGGATGAATCCCTGAAAGGTTGTTTGGAAAGGTTGGGGAACCATTCATTAGACAAAAAAATACTGCTTTGCGAGCTACTCCGAAAGTTCTGATCTAGCTACAAACAGGGTGGTGCAAACGACCGGCGTCACACAAAGAGGTACGACGCAGCCTGACGGAGTCATCTGGGAAATGAACTCCACAATAACTGAGCAAAAAGAGGTAGAGGCAGTAGTAAGTGTTTTCGAATGCATGCAGCCAGTAGACGCAGAAAAAAAGAAAGAGTGCAGACACATAGGTATTAGCTTGAAACTGTAAAGTTGCAGCAACCTAAGACAGAGAGCAAAAAAAAAATTTGTAAAATTGAAAGGCTTACAAACAGTGCAATGTAACATTTTTGTATGTGAGTAGTACAAAAGTGATACAACTGATGAACTTGAGTATATTATTACGCGCACAATGCATATATTATTACCGATTCTTCACAACCACTAGCGATAACGCTGGAATATTCGTAGGCACATGTATAAATGCCGACGATCTATATCAGTGCCAGTGTATATTGCTGTAGTCTGACCTTCAGTATCCCGGCCACAAGTTCAGCCAAATACAGTAGAACACGGAAATATCGAACTCGAAGGGGATCGCGAATTAGTTCGATATATGAAAAATTCGATATAAAAAATAGAGGCGCCGTGAGGTTATCTTTAGCGGATCATTAGCTACAATAGGCGCATTCAAGAATGACAACTAATTCCGCATATACGCTACAACAGAATGATTTATTTGCATGAAAAAGATCGCTAAGCTTGGCCTGCTTCATTATTTTTGGAATGTTGAAGACGCTAGTCACGATCTTATCAAGGCTGTCTTGGTGCGACGACCCGGTTCCTTTTATGTGGCCGATACAATGACGAATGATGCCGACCACTGCTGCCACTTCAGCGGCAGAACACGCGCGTGTAGCCAGCGCTTCATCTGGACGATCCTCCTCGTTACATGAGCTGTCCGCTTGGGCATTACTGTTTGCTTTTGCTTACGCCAAGTTGTCCGCAGACACTTCGTGTGAAACTGCTGCTAAAAAGCGGGAGGATAACTTGCGAAACGCGTTATCTATGCACTCGTTGTCGTTGTCTTTCCCGGTTTCCGCAAGCTCCGCCATCTCGAAGCCTGCCTTGCGGAAGCAGTAGACCACTGTGTCCATCTTCACGACTCGCCATCAGGCAATGAAGATCTCCGCGGGAGAAAACTTTGCGGAGATTTCCGGCCACTCCTTCTTCAACCACGGCTCGGTGTCCTGGCTGCTGACAGCTTCGCTTTCGCCAGAATTGGTTTCGCTAATGATGTAGTAGCACTGCTTAAATTGGTGAAGCCACCCACTTTTGTCGGCGAAGTTGTTTCACCGAGTGCAGCGGCAAACCATTTGGCCTAGGCGATCAGCATCGTGCCATCCACCAGAAAGTTCTCCGTGCGCACTTCTAAAAACTGGTCATTGAGTGTCTTTTCTACATTCCCGTGGGCAGAAGCGCACACATGACAGGCTCCCGACGGTTGCTGCTTCGCCGCCTTTGCCTTGATATCTGCCTAGTTTTTCAACAAGGTACTGGAGTGCTCCGTGGTATCCCGAAGTTGTCCGCAACGGTCAAACATTTATCAGCCGTCTCAACATGTTGAATAGCCTTCAACTTCGTCACAATGTCAAGGGTCTTGTGCTTCTTGACGCTGGCATAGCTACACGAGAAGTCGACAATTCCAAGGAGCCCGCATCGATTTTGCACACCACGCACACAAAAGAGAAAGGCTGCACATGCAGGTGGACACCAAACACCTACCCCTGTGGGTGATGCGAAGACAATGGGAGCGGAAGCAACATAACGCTCCCAAAGCGATGGCCACCTGCGAGGGCAACAGCAAAAGGCGCGAGCTGTGGTTGGCTGATCAAAACTCACAAAAGAGAAACAAAAACTATAAGACAATGCGAAAGAAGGAGGCCGCCGGCTGCTTCGTTCCTGCTCTCCAAGCCGACGAGTATGCCGAGAAAACATGAGAGAGAGAAAAAAAATGAAAAAAAAGATTCTACAAGTTACAGATTGTGCAGTCCAAGCCCTCTAGCCCTAACGTTTTTTTCAAGCATTTCTGGTTGAGTTGGAGGCGTGGTGTCGCGCGGAGGTCGCCGGGCACTGCGAGTGCCAAAGCGCTGTTTCCAACTTGCACGCAGCGCCTTGCTGCCACGGAAGAGAGGGAGGAGGGGCGACTGCCAAACCTCACTTTCAAGCTCGCGCGGTGTTTGATATATTTGAAGGTGGGTAAAAATACCATTTCATATAAACATGCGAATTTTTGTACTTTTACAAAGAAATTTCAAGAAGATAACTTACGAGTTCGATATACACTAAAATTCTATATATGTGGATTCGATATAACTGTGTTTAACTGTAAACGGTTTCTTCTTAGACAAGTTGACTGTTGCCTTCATTTTAAATGTATAAATTATCATTGTATAATGGGATAAACGTAAAGAAATACTGCTGAAGAAGTGTTTGACAAGTCAGTTAACACATATCTGTTAATTAAACACATATTGCAAGCATCCTAAATCTACGGGGTGCCATGGCATGTTACAGCTGTAAAATATAGCTGTGGCAAAGATGGTAACTGCGATGTGTAGTGGCGGTAACAACCTTATCGAGAACTCTGGCAAACTTGTGACCTGGGCCTAGGCTGCCCCCGAAGAAGACCGGGCACCCTGTCTCATTGCAAGCTTACTGATGACCTACAGTTTACCCTGGAGATTGGAGCTCCGCAAAGCAGCTCCAATCTCCAGAAGAGAAATAAATCAGAGAATTATGCAAAATAAGCTTACAGTACCTGGAATACTTGGCCATTCATCATTAACCTTGTGAAATGAAGCGTAAAATCACCTTTCCTTTAGTGTATTGTACCAGTTTTTGCCTCTGTAGCGTGATTTTGGATTAACAAAGTTTGTGCGAATGCACTTCACTGATTCCAAAGTCTGTTCCCTTTAACTTGCCGGAAGCCTTCAACAAACGTGGTTTTTCTTTGGAACTTCTCTATGACAGGCCTTTTACTCGCTGCTGTATATCAGTCTAATCAATGACATTGTTCAATTGCTTCAGGGAGCAATGTTGAACTGTAGGTCACTGGAGCTGAAGGAAAATACTTTTCCCTCTGACTGTGCCCATGTTTCATTCTGATTATCCATAAAGCCATAAAAAATCAAAAATTATTTCTGCGAGACTTACTTCGAGGTTATCCTGACAACTTTTCATAGCCTTGCATTTGCACACAGTTTGAGCTGCAAATTGTTCAAGTTCTTTCTTGCCTGTTGCACCTAGGGCGGTGTTATTTTCTACACGTGTTATGCCAACTGGTGCTTAAGTGCCAGTTGCTTTTTTTGCACTGAAAGTATTTTTTTATTTATTTATTGTTGAAAGCCCTCATAGTTAGCTCAGATAGAACTAAGTTTATCAAGAATTGCAGAACCCTACATCAAAGGTAATGTTATGATGGCGTCAAACATTACTTTTTTTTCTATTTGTTGTGGCCTGGATATTGTTCTACATCTCCAGACAACAAGTGTTTTCAACATCTGTCCACACGTGACAACATTCGCACGCAAGGCCAACATATAGCAAAGCACTGAGCAAAGAACAGTGGTGGGATCTCGCGTTCCGTGGTGTGGCTGTCGGCCTTAGTGACGTTCGGGTGAGGCTCCTAGGAGGTGTCTCAGCCTCTCGCAGCAGTTTCGAACACCACAACAGCAGTACACCTTCTCAGTCCAGCCAACAACAATCCCCGGGATGCTATATAGGCACATGAGAAGGGCACTAGATGGGACGAGGTGGCTGATTTCATGGCGATGGTGACGGCAAAGAGGCTTACGTGTGGCTTCCCCAGCTGCTACGCAGGTATCGTCATGATTGAGCAACATCAACCGTGGAATTTGGACTTTCAGAAGACTACGACCAACAGAACCAAGCAACAATGCTCTACTCAGGTGACAACTTGCAAGGCCAATGTCATCAGACCATAGTTAGAGCTCAAGACATTGGCACTGTGTCGTGCTAAGCGAGGACTGAGAATTTTACAATCAGTTACCTTCTGGAAGCCTGTTAAGCGTATTTCTGGTGGGGGCAATGACTGTTGTTCATTGCTGCGTATTGTGTCCCGATTTCCTGACTTGTTATTAAATCATGCCTGCTGTGTTGCCCTGTGGCTTCCCATTGCATTTTCAAGACACCTGGCCCCGAGATCTGTTACACTTAGAATGAAGCACACGGCTGATATCTGTTCTGTCAGGTGTCACAATGATACTACCTGTTCACATTTTGTTCTTCAGTGTGCCAATAATCTGCAGATATGCATGTAAACAAAACGTGTCTGAGAACAATCACCGAGAAGCACGGCTGATACAAGGCATGCGCAATGCTGTGGTGCCTTTGGCATAAAGTTACTACTGCACACAGGTATATCCTTGCATTGATCAAACAGTGAGAGCCCAATGCTCACTGCACTGATGAGGTAGAATGTGTATGAATACCATATTTACTCACGTAATGACCCCCCCCCCTTTTTTTTTCAGAAAAGTTGATGCCAGTTTGGGCGAGGGTTCATTACGCGAGAAAAAAATGTCATGGGAGTTATTACACCAAAAATTTCGCATGTCGGTGTTGCCTGTTTTGGCCCACAAAGTGCGTGACGAATCTCTTTGTAGCCCGAAATTTTTTTCTCCCACAATCAACGCGCATGGACAGAAATGTCGTTCATTCGCTCAATTCCCATGCTTCAGCGCATGTTCGACTAACTTTAAATTTAAAACCAGCTAGCGTACCAGCCGAACGCACCCTGCGCAGCAGGTGTCCCCAACTAAGCACACAACGGCAAACCTGACAACAAAAACACAGTGTCAGATGGCGGCGCACAAACGTTGGCAGCACACAAGCAACACGCCATTGGCACGGTTGCGCGTTGCATGGCCTTCAAGATGGCAGGCGCATAGCGTGGACTCTATGATGGAGCGTTTTTTACGCCTCACGTCCGCCGTCGCGAAGGCCATGCACTTTTCGTGGCGAAGCTACTCTTAGTCTAACCTTGTCCTGCATCAGGCATAACCTGACACACAGACAGATAGACGGACACTTCGCTTTACTCATCATTTTCACTCTGTGGATATGCTGTAATTTTTTTCCTTTCTTTTTTTGCCGCTTTGCTCGTGTGGCGCTATAGGCAAAGAGGTTTCCCCTGCATTCGACAGATGGCGCTCTGCCGCAAAAGGTGTGACTTTTAAATTTTAATTGACATTGTCCAAGCTCGCGCTGCTCGCAACTGTTCATCACTTTGCGACATAATGGTTTGATTTCACACTGTTTCGATCGTCAATGGCACTGGTTCTCATACCAAAATAAATAATTGATACATAAAAAAACGTTGGGGGTGGGTTCATTATGCAAGTAAATACGATGCTCTCAATAAAATGACCTGTTGATTTACATGATGTTGTAGCTTTACATGTCACTGATTGCTCAATTTGAAAAAGAAAACAGAAATTCGAAAAGTGCCTGCCAACAATAACAATCCCTTAGCACCTGGGCATGAAGTAACAACTGTACGCACTATTGCATCGATTGAGCCCACCTACAACTACAACCCACAATGCAGCTGCCCAAAACAAGGAATCATCCTGAGATGTCCGACGCATGAATAATTCGTCGGCGCTTCCTCGTGCTATCTCATTGTGAAATTCACTTCCATATTCTATTGTATCTGAAAAAAATACTGATAAATTTCGTCTACTCACCATTTCGCGTTAGTCTTCATGAACTTGTCAAAATGTACTTTTTATCCCTACTCTTTTTTTTTATTGCCTGCGCATTTTACAAAATGTATCGTTTTATGTTCTCTCTATTCTGTTTTATTTGTACATGCGTTGATCTACTCTTTTGCTTCTTTTTTTATTATTAGCCACTATTTACTATTTATTAGCCACTATTTTACTGTGTTGCGAAGCTATAGGCGTACTTTTATTCATTTCATCCTGTATAATAATAAGTATTCACTATGTGTGATAATTTATTTTGTGATGCCCCCTTTACCCATTGCCTCCAACAAGGCCTGTAAGAATTTTTCAAATATATAAATAAATATACACTTCTGCACAGGTCATATCAGCTTGAGCACATTGTGACAGACAACTCGTAATGGTCTCGTAATGAGCCATGCTCTGAGAGCAAACGGACAGAGTTGACACGGTCGAAGAAAACCAAGCAACATTTATGAACTACTTTTACATCGACGATATTGTGAGCCAAATCAAATACACCACTAGTCATCAAGACACTAAAACAACCTCACACAATATTAAAATATATAGTCGAATGTAATTAGAACACACTTAATTCAAACTTTTGGTTAATTCGAACTCGCAATGAGGTCCTGTCAAAGCTATGTGTATACAAATGGGCGAAAACGCCCGGTAATTCGAACATGCAAACACTTGCGAGAGTTAATTCCAACATACCGCGCTCCCAAAATGCTCTCAGCACCCTGCCCAATTCCGCGGCGGCGCCTGCGACACTTCAACGCTGCGCAGGAAGGAAATGAAAAGGAAAGAAAAGGCTGCGGTGGAATGTTTACTCTTTCTGAAATGCCGATCTGCGACGTGCCCGTATCAAGCTTCTCCCTTTTCCGTCCCTGCCATATAAAGACCCTTCTCCTTTCAACGCCGCGCATGAAAAAAAAGCTGTTGCTGGGTTGAATAAATGTGTGGTTGAAGGAAAGAAAAAAGACGCTACCTTCTGCAGCCTTTTCCCCTTGCGGGAGCACGGCACTGTGCCTTGAGGGGGAGCGGGGTCTCTCACGCACCCGTGCCACGCTTCCTCCTTCTTTCCCGTCTCTGCCACGTAACCCTTCTTCTTTCAATTACGCGCGCGAAGCGAGCAAAAAAAAAAGCTGTTGAAGAGTGTTGGTTTTTTTTCAAATGCCGATCTGCTTCTCTCCGCGTGGAGACGCTCCTCCTTTCTCATCACGTGCTGGCCATGCTACGGCTGCGTAGCGGAGAAACTACCCAGTCGTTGTTGTCGTCGTCTTTAGAAAGTGTCGGCACTGGACATTTCCACGTGCAACTTCTCTTGCCAGGAAAATGCTGAAGCCGAAGTAAAAATGCTTTGAAAGCTGCGTGCGGAATTGATTGACTTGCTGCAAGGCAAACGTGTGCAGACGTGCATCACCGATTACATCAATTAATAACGGATGTCCTGTGATTTGTGAATAAATGTAAGTCTTCTGAAACTTCCCCCTCGTGTGTTAGCTCAATGCACATGCTCCACTGCATGGAGAGCCCTCCATTTATTTAGCTTTCATTAATTCGAACTTCTTTTAATTCGAATAAATTTTTGGGCCCCTTCGAGTTCAAATTATCAAGATTCGACTGTACTCAATCGACACAACAACAAACACAAGTAGCGCGAAGGTGGCGGGGCTAACGCTCGGCCCACCACAAGGGCCCACTGGAGATGACCTGCGAGGTAGCCCCTATGAACCCATCACATCACGAGTTCGCGCCGGTCGCCACACACCAAAGAGGCTCGCCAATCTTTTCTTTCCGGCCACCTAGCGCCTCTGCCAGGCGTAACTGCTGACACTACTGCGCTAAGCATAATGATGATGATGGTGAAGACTGCGTGCAAGTACTGTAGCACTTCCCCAGCAATAAACCCTAACTGCGACCTATGCTCGACGCATGTGTGTGCCATGAGGTGCAAACGACTTGTGAGGGTGCTAACACCCCCCCATACTTCCCCACAGGTCCCATAGTCGGGTAGTAAATTGCCATAACGTTATGTCTTTCAGTGACTGCTCATCATAAAAAGCTAGTTATAAAAGGTTTCAACTACTAATTTGTCGACAATAGGTTAGAAAAATGGTCAGTGGTGTAGCTTGTGCAAAATCAGAGCAGTTGATGATATTTGAATAATGCTTCGTAAAATGAAAGTGGGTGAGTGAAATCTGTATGGCTGAGCCACTGTGATCTTTGGTGATTGGAAAGTCCTGTGATAAACTGCAAACACTACACAGATATTGTTATGCAAGACACTTGCTCCATTAGTTTAATTCTCTTGCACAAAATCAGAAAAACATTTCAGGGTTCCTTAGTTGCCAGTAAAACTAAATTTCAGAAGAAAAAAACTGCCAAGAGAATAAATTTCAATTTTACGAAGGCGAACAGCACTTGTCCACATAGAGGCATGTCAGAGCTTTTTCATCTGGTAAGAACCCAATCAAGTGAATTTTTACTTGGTACCCACAAAATTGGGTGGACATTAAGTTCCAGTCGGCAAGATATCATTACCGTTCACAATTTTGCCAGAATAGTTGTCGGAAAGCTTTAAACAGCCCACAAGCTCAGCTTTTCCATATACTGGGAAAGTGTGCACAGCCAGCCGCTGAGATTCTTGCGGCACTTGGTGGTGATGGCAGATGGCCTTAAACCCCAACCACTGACCTATAGTAAACACTGCTAGTTAAGCAGCAAATTGTCTCTAGGAGGATAAGCTGTGATTATATGGAATCTGAGCTGCTTCATGCGTAACCTGAAGGCTGTGCAAATTCGGTGAGTTGTGTTTTCATCTACCTTACTTTCTTCACATCACAATTACTATACTATGCTTAATTAAGGCTGCACAAGCAATGTTTCCTGCATTCTTTGGCTTCATTATTTGCTGGTTTCTATGAAGGTTGTGTTGAACAAATACAATAGCTCTAAAGGCTTCATCCGTCATTCTTTTACTTTCCTATGTTCATCCGCATGAATAAACACCCAGCTGTTTTCTGCATGGTACGATTGTCTGCTAAGGCAGCATTGTTTTTAACATCTGAAAAATTTCCTCACTTGATTCATTCGCTTATAAGGAAGGGAACACTGCGCTTTATGCTTACTGTCAAGTTTGATAATATTTTATCAATAACTACTTACAAACAACCAAACCTCTTCAACATCGTAAAAAGCAGAGTCTTGCCTGGAAGCTGGCTCTCCTTCACCACGCCTTATTTTGACACCAGCACTGGGCACCTTGGCTGCATTCCAGTCATCTTTGCCCGTCTTGCCACCGGTGGCTTCAGGCTTCTTGGATGCTGAACAGTCATCACCGCGCACTTCGCCACCCGTGGAGGATCTGCAAAGGCCACATCACCTAAATTACATTCAGGGAGAAACGTGCAGCCACCTTAAAACCGAGAACTACCATCTGGGAAAGGGTTGCTAAGAAGAAGACCAAAATTATAATGCCAAATATAATCTAGCATGTACTGCCTCACAACCATGATCAAGAGCTATATAATATTGACCATAATATATAGCAAATATGTCACGCATTCAACGAAAATTGATACAGTGAGCAAAATAATAATAATTGTCCCCATACGAAAGGGGGAAGCGACCAAAAGCAACAAAACTGTAGCTTGAGTACACCTGAGGCCCAATATTCATGTGACATAATGGCAGAAAATGCAGTCAACAAATGACAATTGAAATAAATTTCACATACAAGTGTAATGAAACATGCAAGAAATAAATAAAAGGACAGAACTATGCAAGTTGCAACCAAAAAAAGAAGTAGTATTACTCCACAAGTATACCATACATATTGATGCAAAAACAAGAGACCGAAACACTATACCTTACAAAATATTTTCATACAATCTTTTTCATATTTGTTTAAAATCATTGGCAACAGAAATTAGAGGGCTTGATTTTCGTAGCCTTACGGGGAAGAGTCCATTTATCAGACTTGGAGAACCAACGACAACAGAGAAAGAAGTACTTGAGGAGCAGAAATGTGCCAGTGCTCGAAGTGATAGCATCACGGAGTGATGTGGCTTATGCCAACACTTGGCAGATGATGCTTTCGGTCTGTTGCCACCTTTTACATGTGCTTCTATAGACGCGACACATAAAAATCATGATAGCGCTTCGTACGCTGCAAAACTTTTCAAACTTTTGTGTGTAACATGAATAACTAAGATATTTCAGTGGCTGTTACCAACTGATACAGCTAGAGTTACGTTCGCAAAGTACCTGAAACAAGTGGCTAGTAATGACCTGAAGCAGACGATGTCAGGCGCATAGCACATCTCTTGCAAGGCCAACCATGCCTTTCCCTTCCAAGGGAACCCACACACCTTGTGAGGCCACCCATGCACGTGCGTGGGTGGCCTTGCAAGGGAAAGTTTTCCACAACACTCCTTGGTCTATGCCCCACAGGCTGTCACAAATCTCTTTGCAATATACCGGCTCAGTGGCTTCAGCGTCCTGTGCCTGCGGCACTGACTGTTCGCGTGCTTTTCAGGATTCGAGCAATGTTTCTTCAGGATGGGGCAGAAATGTGTTGTGCCGAACTGCAACAATGGTCACCCGTTTTGCAAGGAGAAGGTAATTACCTCAAAGTCCCTAGTGACTCGGTGAGGTTGGAAGTTTGGGCTCGCAGCATGCCTAGGAAAGATTGCAAGCTGACGCCTCATGACAAAGTTTGTTAGAATCATTTTTCGGACGGCGACTCTGCCACGCCATGTTATATGATATATATACTCCTGTTATATCATACTACATGACAATCATATAGTCTTTTTCTTTTCAAAGCAGCTTCCAGCAGTGTCATAGCTCTGTGGTCGAATAGCTATATGCCATTAAGAATGCGTGGGTGCGATTCCTAACTAGAACGAAAAACATCTACATTTCTCTCAATTTCGCAGTCGAGGACAACGCTGATTTTTCCTTCCCGACCAACCAACGACGATGACGATGACCTTTCTGCGAAACGAGCTCTACAATGCTGTCGCGTCCAAATTAGGAGCTGGCGAAGATGCACAGAAACGCACCAAGTAGAACATGAAACGCGAATGTCAGGACTTTTGATGTATTTCAGGTATATGACATATCAATACAGGCACGTGCTCATTTCACTAGTTTTCAGTCAAAAAGTTTTGCTGGAAAATTTCATCGAAGATTCTTAATTCACTGCTCAGCCAAACATAAAACTTTAACAAGAAACGACAAATTTTCAATTCATGATATGCATAGTATTTTTATTACCAGTGAAAAAGTGCTTGTATATTAGAATAAAAATCGTCAATCATTGATTTGTGCATAGATGCATGATAGGTGTGCTGTAGTACTGGGGGCAGAGCATGTATTTATTCTTAGGTTGTAACGGAGTATCGGCTGTACTTGCCCTCGATATCTTGTAGATTTTGAGCATGTCTCCACACGAATCTATCTGATTCGTTAACTCACCTTCGAAATTTTATTACTTTATACATGTTTGGGGGTCCATATCTATGTGTTTGTGTATTTATACATATGCAAACTGAAAAATTTTAGGTGGGGATTCGAACCTCCCAAAACTACCTACAACCCCCTCTCCCCTTGGATGTGCTAGGATAGCAGCTCAATACTACAAAAAGAATGGCTGCTGCAGTAAGTGAAGTGTAGCACAAAAAATGTAAAAAGGTATGAGATACTCATCCCCTCTAAAAACTAAAGCAACCCCTTTCTAAAAACTGAAGCAACCCCTTAAGTCTTACCACTACAGAAGAATGCCTAGTTGGGCAAGTTGGTACTGATGCATAATGTACTGCGCAAAACGGAAACATGAAGTAGAGAAAAAGGACAGACAAGTGCAGACTATCAACTGGAGCTTTATTGCAAGAACAAGGCAATATATAAAGGAAAGGATGAAAAGCAAGGGAGGGCAAAGGGGGAGGAGAAAAAGGCAATACGGGTCAAATCAATAAAACCTAGGCAACAACAGGAATAGCACACACATCATACAAAACCTAGAAAGCTCAACTCCTTATCATGAATGACCACAGAGGGAGCACTGAGGCACGACTCAGAAATCTTGTGAATATGGACAGCCTCAATAAGTTGCGCACTCTTTGGTTTTTATGCCAAAAGAACACAGAAGTATTATCAAAGAGCGGCACGCAGTCGCATTCCCTACAGTGGGCTGCTAGATGAAGGCCAGAGTGGCCTTTCAGATAATTAAAATGTTCTCGAAGTCTAACATTTAGACAGCGACCTGTATGACCCATGTATACACGATTGTATGACAAAGGTATGGAGTATTGATTGATTGATTGATATGTGAGGTTTAACATCCCAAAACCACCATATGATTATGAGAGACGCTGTAGTGGAGGGCTCCGGAAATTTCAACCACCTGAGGTTCTTTAACGTGCACCCAAATCTGAGCACATGGGCCTACAACATTTCCGCCTCCATCGGAAATGCAGTCACCGCAGCCGGGTTTCGAACCCGCAACCTGCGGGTCAGCAGCAGAGTACCTTAGCCACAAGAACACCGCGGCGGCGCCAAACATATAGATAGACAACACCAGTGATACAAGATACATAATTATGAATATGTCTATCATTACATGTATATTGCTGCACATATATCCAATTCGCGACTCGTCTTTCTACTTTGGCACATAAAGTGGATAACTTGTTGGTGGCAGGAACGGCCACTCGGACGTCATATCTTAATGCCACCTTTTTTAGGCGGTGGGTAAAACCGTGAACATATGGAAGAACAGCAAATTTCTTATGCTTCGCCTTCTCATCCAAGTTGCAACCAACACAAAGGCCTCGTTTCATTTTCTTAATCAACTTTTCGCAAACCTTTAACAATACATTCCAGGGGAAGCCTGCTCGTCTAAGTACCACTACGTGCCTTTCACGCGGAGGACACTGCCAGTTTGTTTCATCTAAACCTAAGTGTCCTTGTTCAGCAGCATTTGTGTAATGACACTCGCGCACAGAACATACAACGCATGGAGCCATGTACTTGCGACTTAACCTTCATATGGAACGTGATGGCACGGGTACTGTTTGCATGGACTGTCCACAAAATCATTATAAAAGAAAAGAGCTGCGGTCTAAGATGACATGAACGCATGGCGATAGCTTGAGACATGGCACATCCATACTGGTGGCCACGAATTCGTTTGGCGACATTGTGTGCCGAATCAAGTGAATAGGACCCCCGCACTGCAATCATGAATTCCGGTCACCGCATTTCCGGTGACCGGTTTTCTGCAATTCCGGGCACCCCATTAGAAATATTGCTATTCAACTTTGTCGCAAAACACACCCATCGTGCAGGGATGGAAGCCGGCTACAGAATTTTGGAGCAGCTTTGGGAGCCAGAATAATGCAGTTTTTGAGCAGCTTTGAAGCAGTAAAAGGGAGTTTTCGAGCAGCTCTGGAACAGCAAAAGGTGTGTTTTGGAGCATCAAAATTTAGATTTGGAGCAGATTTCTCGGGCCACAGATCACTGTTAATTAGAATTTTCGCTTTCTGATAAAAAAACATTTCAGTGGTTCTTGATGATTGATATGTGGGGTTTAACGTCCCAAAACCACTACAGTCGCCGACCGATTTTTCGGACCTGGCGGGGACCGAAAAAAAGTACGAAAAATCGAACAGTCCGAAAAATTCGTTTTCGCCAAAAATCTGAAGTTTATTGCATCAGGCAGGTTTAAAAAAGTCCTTGATGCTGCCTTGCCTAAAACTACGCTTGGAGGCAATTTGGTTTGCCCGTATTTGCGCCAAGGTGACATCGTCGCCGTAAACGCTCGACAAAATTGTCACCGCGTTGGCGATCTCCGACGGCTGCGGGCGGTCGTCGTTGTCATTCGACGACAACGACGACCGCCATCCGGCGTCGACCGTCATCCAGCGACATCTAGCTGCGAACGTCCACTCTCTATTAGCTTGATTATGGGAGCTTTCTTCTCCATCGTCAGGGTCGTATACTTCCCACGCTTCTTCACACCACCTGGCTCCCGCGATGGCACAGATAGCGGAGCCATGGTACCGAGAACACAAAATTCGACGCCGCAGATAGCCGCTGCGAAGCACACAACGTCTCGACGCTACGCGACACAACACGTGCAGAATGGCCACTGAAACAAGCTGCAACGACAATAAAAGAATCCTTCTTTCGCCTCCTCCCCGTGCGATGTGATGACGATAGTGCTGACCAAAGACGAAAAAACGGCATCCATCACCGCGTCTTTTAAAAAGCAAACACGGCCTCCGAAACCTAAAATATGGCGTGCGCATTCCAATGTCGGAGGCAGGAAAGGCATCTGAAGACCAAGCTTAGCCAAGCCGACGGAAAATCCAACATGGCGGCGTTCACAATGGCTTGGAGCGTGGCACAAAACGAGCGATTTAGTCCGAAAAATCGAACTTTCAGGGGCAAATTCGCCCGAAAAATTGGTCGAAACAATGCATTAGCTCTATGGGATCCCTGACGGTGCATTTATGAAGTCCGGAATATCCAACAAGTCCGAATTTTTGGAGTCCGGAAAATCGGTCGGCGACTGTATATGATTATGAGAGACGCCATTTCAGTGGTTCTTACTAAGCATGCAATACTGATTAAGTGTCCAGACTTACCATAAATTCATATATAGTAAACCTTAAAACATCAAAAGTAAAAGCCGAGCAACTTAAAGAAAAAACATAGGCGGCGTTCTGAACAGCCACTAGATCTTAACCTAATAAAAAGTAATCCTAAAATGATGCAATGTTCACAATGTTATTAAAATGCCACATCCAATATGAACAGCCACTAAAGACTAGAGATGAGCTACTATAAAATAGAAGTTATTTTCAGACTAAACTCATAGGGTTCCATAAAAAAATGTAAAAAACTTGAATTCCGGTCATTGAAGTGCCGCAGCGACATGAGAACCACGAGAAAATTTAGAAGCGCTCATCGCACCATTGCTAGACAATTAAGTGAAAAATTTTTTAATACCATGGAAATTATATAGACACTCGATGGGTTTTCGTCGTCGCCGCCACGTTCCACGTAAACTACAAGTTGGTACCATCTTCAGCACATCGTATATTCGAACCACGTGTAAAATTGTGCAAGCTGAGGTAATGTGCACTGCTCAAGCAAACATTAAACGCGAAAGCCGATATTCGTCACTCCGAGGGCAGTTATAGCTGTGAGTGTCGCAATGTCAGATCCAAAAGAGTTAGCTGTCAGCCTTCGTAATGCCATGGGGTCATGAAGTCGACAAACGCAGTAGTCTCTGTTTTCATGAGTGAACGTTTCATTTGGGCTAACCTGTTCCTGAAAAACGAAATGTCATTCTACAAGGAATACATGCTATAGACTGATAGCAGTGAACATAGAGCCATCATAATTTACCACGCAGCAAAATTCGGCAGCATTTATAGATACGCCATTAAAGATTTCAGCGTTATCACTAGCGGCCACGTGAATTCCAGAACAAACTATAATGTACGCATTGCGCACGTAATCTCATCGAAGGGTTCTAAATTTATCTAGACAGTCCCCAGTCATTCGGGTGCAGTTTGCGCAAGGCAGCGTTACAAGAGTAATGGTGCCTTGCGCAAATATAAATAGAAAGGAGCGCTTGCAGCATCACCATTACATTATAAATCGTTGCTATGCAGTCATTGGTTTGCTGATGACACTGATCTTTAATTTATTTCGTATGGCAGAAAAAGCATGCCCGCTATTTGTTTATGGTGTGGGCTGAGGGTTTGCTTTTCATACCTCACAATAAAAAATGTACGGCAAAAAGCTCGCTGCACGTTGCCGAGCAACCATCGAGCACAGCATGCGCTCGACGGTTGCTCAGCAATGGTGTGATTGAGTTTTTTGCAACAGCACAGCCGTCTTTATAGTTTGTCTAACAGCTTTGCTGTTAAAACTTGCATAGAGTGGCATAATGAGGCATGCACACAAATGTGACCTTAACAAGAATCATGGAATCGGTTCACGTAACACAAATGAGATTGATGCTTGATCCGAAATATGACGTTTGATATGGACGCGAAATTTTATACTGATGCTGCTGCGTCCTTTGTGTAGCCCCCGTGTGTTGCTCGGTCGATGTGAGAACTTTGACTAAATTTGGCGTTGCATGCTCAAATTGCCATTTAGGCGCGGTTTGGCACAGCACTTCCACCCCTGTAAACCTGAATGCGCGAGCGTCTACCATACAGTTGATAAGGGGCGTTAACAGAGCACAGTGGCAAAATGAACGAGAATATGTGCATCCCTGCGATGAACAGTCCTATGCAGCTGTCTTCTGCTAGGCTGCCGCAGATAACTGCGACATGTCTACAGCGTTACAGCGGGCATTGAATTACAGCAGACCTCGACACAGGCCCGGATTAACAGTGCAGAAGGCCCGGTTCAAAAAAAATAAGTGGGGGGCCCTTGTCCCACCCCCTTTTTTTCCAAATTTGTCATCTGGTCACACTTGAGACTTGACACTTTTGATACTTAGCAGCAAAGAGCCTCTTCGGAGTGTTTAATATCAGCTTGGCATTTTCTTTCTCGCGGCGTACATGGAAAGATTGTCATTGTAATAATTATCTAAATCAGGAGACGAAAACTAATTGACAGCATTAAAATTTGTATGGTTTGTTCAATCATACTGAAAAAGGACTAAACTGTAAGAGAAGTTGAGACAAAAAAAAAATGCATGCTACACTTAGAAGTGCAGTCTAAGCACCATGTGTGTTTCTTCCATTCGTCTTAACCTAGTGCGTTGGTTACCCTTATTTCAAGAGAGTACATCATCCTTCAAAAATCAGGGAGTGCCTTTCTGAACAATAGCTTCCTCTATGTGCTTCAGCTTCTCTGATTCGGTAGCGCACGGTTTAGTTGCCTGCGTGCGAGCACTGGCGAAGTTGGCAGGTGGGCCTTTTTTGTTTAAACTATAATAAAAGCATACTATAGCCCACCTACGTGTCAGCTGTATACCTGTTATTTCCATTCAGCACATTAAACAATATTTCAGACTGGAACCACTTTCTATGCGCCTTCGCATTGCGTGTTGGACCGTAGCTGATAAAATTTTCATCGGGCTGCTCTATGTGTCCATTCGCTGGATCACTTCCTTCCTTTTACACGATGCATGAATTAGGATTAGGATGTTTTTAGGGTACCTGGCGGATCTATCCTTGCATAATTTGCAGGCAGTTCCCCGGCCGGTTTCTTCCTTGCTAATTGTAACTAATGTATTTGTTTTAACTTAGCACGAGCAGGCCCTTCGAAATTCTTGCGTAGCGCGACTTAACCCTGCATAAGCCAGGGCCTCTGCACTATTCCACATGCAGTACTGTGCCGGTACCCCTATCTCACTGCACCATACCCCAACATAATTGTCACTCACCACCAGTCACATGCGAAGTTTGTATAATTCAAAAACTTCAAGAGAATTCGTTACACCTGCTTCCTAAAAATCTAGTGACCACGCTGAAACACAATATCAGTTACGCTGTTGCAAGGCGAGCCTAAACATTGTAGTCCCTTAAATAAACATCACCGTTCCTTTTTAAGCTCAGGACACTTAAGCAAATAGTGTTCTATATCTTCACTTCCCTGCAATTCGGGCACAACGGCGTCGCAGAGACTTCTGTTAATCTGCCTAACTTCATTATAACTAGTCCTCATTTACCATCAACATCTTATATTATGCTGCTTCCCAAATCTATTGGTGCAGCGCCATTGCAAGCCAGCAAACGCTTGTTTATGGCAACAATTTGTACTACAAATGTAGTTTTTTTTATTAAGTTTCAAAAGTCTTGGCCGGTGTGTATGTATTGTTTATATATATTGTGAGACGACATCAGGTACGAAGAAGTGACCATTGTATTTTCAACACAGATGCGTCAGCCAGCAACCGAACACGCTGCGAGAGAGTACGATGATGATGATCACGACAATTCGTATGCACAGGTGAAAATGATGAACTGCACAGTCAGCGCTCACACTATTTCCCCCCTACACAAAAGCGGTCAGCAAGACGCCCATTTAGTAAGGGTACAAGCGTCAGATATAAGGCTTGAGGCGAGACAGATGGACGATCTCCATCCCGCAACGACAACGATCAGAAGCCGAAGTGACCGGAGCAACGCAATAATTCACGGCCGATGTTCGTTCAAGCACGGTGTAAGGACCACAGTATCTGTAAACGAACTTTTCACAGAGGCCGGGTGCGCAAACAGGTGTGTACAGGTGCATTTCGTCGCCTGGGTAGAATGACACAACTCGACGTGTCGCATCACAACAAACTTTTCGCTGGGCCTGAATGATAGAGATATTGGCGCGGGCAATTGTGCGGCAGTGGTTGACACGGGCAGCGAACTCTTCCGGAACGAATGCAAATGGGACAGAGGACGTGGACAAGCAGCTGGTTTCTAGAACAAGAGATGGTGTATGGCCATGCACAAAAAAAACGGGCTGTAACTTATAGTGCATTGAATGGTAGTGTTGTCGGTGAACGTAACAAAAGGTAGTATTGTGTCCCAGTTCTAGTGATCGGAGGGATATACATAGTGATGATGTCTGACAAAGTTATATGAGAGCGCTCAATGAGACCGTTCGTTCGCGGATGATATGCGGAGGTGGTCTTATGAATGGTGTGAGAGGCCTGTAGGACTTCAGCGAGCACATTAGAAAGAAATGTCTTGCCACGGTCACTCAAAACAGGAGGGACGCCGTGGCGCAAGATAACGGCACACAGAACAAAGTCAGCCACTTCAGAGTCAGCACCAGAAGGAAGAGCTACCGTCTAAGTGTAGCGAGTAAGATGGTCTACGGTAGTAACAATCCAACGGTGACCGGCGGGGGTAAATGGAACGGGTCCGTATAAGTCTATACCACCGAACTCGAAGGGAGCGGATGGGCACGGGAGAGGTTGTAGAGGGCTGGTGGGAAGAAATGTCGAATGTTTTCGGTGCTGACATGACAAACAGGAAGTGACGTAATTGGAAACACTAGTGGAAAGGACAGGTCGGAAGCAGAAAGTCTTAATGCGATCGCAGGTTTTAAGAAAACCCAAATGGCCAGTCGACAAGTCGTCATGAAAGGTTTTTAAAACTTGGAGTCGAAGTGAGCGAGGTATGGCAGGAACCCATCGGCTACCGAGAGGATGGTAAATTTGCCGAAGTAGTGCCCCATCACGAAGTTCGAAACGCACAAGTTGTCATCGTAAGCGGCTGTTGGGATCACAGGACAAGCCGGTGAGTCTATTGATGATTGTGCGGCAGTATCTGTCTGCAAGTTGGAGTGAGGTGAAGTCTGCGGACTGAAGGAGGTCATCCGGTGCACTAAACTCGATAGGACTAAGACTGGCCATCTGCATGGTCTCTTGGCTGGGAGGTGCTGCGCAGCAGGTAGATGCATCATGATTTCGCGACAGCGGACAGCGTGCCAAAGCGTCGACATCTTGGTGTTTTCGAACCAACCAGTATATGACACTGTAGTCATACATACTCCTGTAGTCGGAGCACCCAACGACCGAGGCGTCCTGACAAGTTCTTTAAAGAGGACAACCAACAGAGCGCATGATGATCCGCATGATGATCCGGCCATACAAATAAGGGCAAAATTTTTGCACAAACCACACGATAGCCAGACATTCTTGTTCTGTGATGCTGTAATTCCGTTCTGCTGGAGAGAAAGTACGGCTCACATAAGCCATGACTTGCTCTTGCGAAGCCAGGTCACGCTGCAGCAGGACAGTGCCGATTCCATGCTTACTTGCGTCAGTGTGTAATATAGTAGGGGCTTTGGGATCAAAATAGTGAAGAACTGGCCCTGATGTACGACATCGCTTCAGGGTCTGGAAAGCAGCTTCACAGTCTTCTGTTTAAATAAATGATGCACTTGTGATCAGGAGTTTGTGAAGAGCATGCACGATAGTGGCAAAATCACGGACAAACCGGTGGAAGTAAGTGGCTAAGCTGAGAAAGCTGCGAAGGTCTTTTAGCGTGGTGGGTTTAGGAAAGTGCAACACAGCGGCCACCTTGTCGGGATCAGGTTTAATGCCAAGCTTGCTGACAACGTGGCCTAGCACTTTGATGCTGCGGCTCGCAAACCTGCACTTCTTGGTATTTAGTTGGAGACCGACTTTGGCTAGACATGCGAGCACCTCGTCTAGACGTTCTAGGTGTTACGAGAAGCTGGATGAAAATATGACAATGTCGTCCAGGTAACAAAGACAGGTCTTCCATTTTAGGCCCCGCAGCACCGTGTCGATCATTCACTCAAATGTAGCTGGATCATTGCAGAGTCCAAAAGGCATCAAATTGAATTCGAAGAGGCCATCAGGAGTAGCAAATGCTGTCTTCTCTTCATCATACCCATGCATCAGGATCTGCCAATAGTCAGATTGTAGGTCGAGGCTTGAACAGTATTCTGCACACTGTAAGGTGTCTAAGGCATCGTCAATCTGAGGCATAGAATATACACCCTTCCTGGTGATTTTGTTTAGTGTCCTGTAAACACAAAATCGCACTGATCCATCCTTTTTGTTAACTAGGACAACAGGAGAAGACCAAGGGCTTGCTGAAGGCCTGATAACACTACGTGCAAGCACGTCATTGACTTGGTTCTGATAACCTTGCGTTCTGAAGACGACACACGGTAGGGGCAACGGCGAATGATACGAGACCCGTCTGTGGCGATGCGATGAGAGGCTGCCGTAGTGTGACCCAAGCCATTCGAACAAACGTCAAAACAAGTCTGGTGTTTCGTTAAAAGGGCCATTAAGTCATTAGTTTGCGTTGGATTGAAGTATGGACTCAAAGTGGCTTTAAGCACATTAGATGAGCCTCCTGGTGGTGTACACTTAGCGACTGACGACGGAGACGATTCAGTGACTACACATACCGGTGCTATGTCAATAAGGCTGGCAATAGTGGACCCCTCTCGCAGTAGTTGTGGCTCTGTTGTCATGTTGTAAGCGGTGAGACTGGCATGACCATGCAAAAACTGCACTTAACAACAGGCGATGGTGATTCCTTGGAGAATGCAGCGTTGATCAGGGACAACTACTGCGTCACCGACAATGGTATCGCTTGACCTAATGATGAGGATGCGTTCTTGGGCTGGGGGCGGTACAAAATCTGCAGCTGCTACAAGGTGAGGCGACGAGAAATCGTAAGCACTAGAATGCTCAGTGTCCATAATGCAAATAACGGGCGAGCCACATGAAATGACAGCGGAAGCAGCTGACAGGAAGTTCAATCAGATGAGCACATGAAGAAAGCACAGCAAGTTGTGTATGGTGACGAATTTCGTCGATCAGAACACGAACAGTGTATTTTCCAATGGGGTAAACTTGATTGTCATTAGCATCCCATAACACTGGACCAACAAATGGAGTTTGCACATTTCGTAGACGATGACATAGTTCGCGATCAATAACCGAAATGGCGGCTCCAGTGTCCACAAGTGCGTCAACTGAAATGCCTTCTACACAAACAGTCAGTGAATTTGCAGGGCGCGCAGGAGGAATCGTCACACTTCGACGACACGCAGTTTGTCCTCCAAAAACTCCACCTTCTAGTTTTCCAAGTGGCTGTCGAGGGGCACCAGAGCAGAATGTAAAGGCGAAGTAGTACAGCGGAAGGGCGACAGAGAACGACGGCGAGATGAGTGGGAAGAACGAACGTCACCGTGGGACCAAGGAAGTGAAAGCGAACGCCGTGGCGAGGAAATGTAGGTTACTGGAACGTAGGGCTCAGACCTCGGGGCACGGTCATTATCGTACGAAGAATAACCTCGTCGTTCATCTTGCTGGCGCCGGCGGCAAAAGCGGGAGATGTGTCCTCAAATGCCACAGTAGTAGCAGACGGGGCGCGTAGGGCGCCAGGCAGGGAAGTGTGCTTGTAGTGGTGCCTTGGCTGCCATCGCAGCCAAATGGTCATATACGATGCCCGCATGTACAGGTGGAATTGGTGCAGGAGGCCATGAGACGACATTGGCATATATAGGCATATGTAAGGGCGCAGAGGGTGGGGCACGTGCGACACTAGTCATTGACGCCAATTGATTCTTCATGATTTCCCGCAAGTTAGGAGGAGGCGAGCGGACAGATGAAGTAGGTGTAATGGCAGGAACAAGGCTGTGAAGTTCTCTCACTATGGTGTAAATTAAAGCCCGCAGCTTATGCTCGCCAGTAAAACGAGTGTCACGGAGGCCTTGGAAGGCGCATGGAATAAAGCGTGTCTAGACGTTAGCCCGTAGTGATAATGTCTTGAATTGTATTGGGGGTCTGAATGACGAGGGCATTGAAAGCGACAGAGTTAACGTCTTTCAGTAGGTGACGGATGCGGTCAGCCTTTGTCATGTCACTTTGGGCTCGGCGGCAAAGAATAAGCACGTCTTTAATATAGGATGTACAGGATTCGTCTGACCCTTGAATTCGGGTGGCGAGTTTCTGTTTGGCAGCTTCAGAACATTCTGCTGACGTGCTATAAATCTGCCGGAGTTCCACCTCGAATGTATTCCAATCGGGAAAGTCACGTTCGTGGTTGTGAAACTGTCTTAGCGACCTCCTTGAGTTAAGGTGACATAGCGCAGTATGTCGGCGTCATCCCAATGATTACAAGCGCTTGTTCTGTCGTAATTATCCAGCCACTCTTCGACAACTTCTGTGCGAAGGCCGTGAAATACCGAAGAGTCTCGTTGTGGTGTACTCACGACGTAGCGAGGCCCAGCAGGCTGAGCGGGTGGTGGGAAGAAGGTGGGAGGGGGTGGGTCGTTTTGCGCCATCTCTGTTGGCAAGCACAGGCGTAGACCAGACCGGAGCTCCAGAGGTGACTGGTAGAGCACGAAGACTTTCGAATCACAGCACGCTCCACCACTTGTCAGACGGCGTCAGGTACAAAGGAGCGATCATTGTATTTTCAACACAGATGCGTGAGCCAGCAACCGAACACGCGGCAAGAGACTACGATGATGATGATCACGATGACTTGTATGTGCAGGTGAAGATGATGAACTACACAGTTAGCCCTCAATATATATGAAAAAGTACATGCAGTTAAGGCACACATCCTTGCCCGCCTATTAATATCAGTGAAAGGCCTACTAAGAACAGCCGCAATTTGTGCACGGTCCCGTGGATGTGTCGTTCGACTACAACAGACTTGAAATATTATTGCGAAAGCAATCATATGGTCAGTCTCGGCTGACCTTTGCCGTCACCGCTGCTGCCATCATCATTCACGTACATGTATAAGTATGTATATATATATATATATACGGGGAAAGATGCGCTAGCCTCCTCTTTCTACATAACAAACATCACCTTTTCGGCCGGGGTCGTCTGCGTGCGCGCTTATCTCATGAGGGAACGAGGAGGGGGGCTTATGGTTGCTGCGCTATTGCGGCAATAATCAGTGCACAGCTTGTAGATCGGCAGCATGCAGAAGCTACTACGGGCTGCACTCTGAACACGAAAAAAACGGTGCCAAAAATGTACCTGATGCGGTCGTCTTCTCCTACACTAGCGCTTTGTAGAGTTACGTGAGATTAGATCTAAATGAGTTGACTGCCAGCCTCGCTTCATATAACATTGAATTTTGTCGCTATGGCCATGCCGCAGGAAACTTCCTTACTGAGCAAGCGGATGTTTACTACAATTATTATGGCTCTTGAAAATGCTAGCCTTGTTTTGTAAAACATTCGAATATGTTGCTATCGCATTCATTGCTTTGCCCTTTTGGCGAAACTGTGACTTTTATTCGAGACCTGATACTGTCGAAAATGTCAAAGTTACATTGTGCATTTATAAAGACACCCTATATATACTCAACTTCAATATCAGTAAACGTTCGGCGCAGGGGAATTTTTTATTTTTATGTGAGGAAGGGATTCCAGCAGGGGCCACCGAAGGATTCCAGCAGGGGGCGCCGACTAGTGCAGTTGTGTGAACGTCGGCTCCTGTTTCAGTAAATGTTTTCGGATGCAACTTTCAGTGGTGCGATTATATACAAATTCCAAATCCGGACGGAGGCGGTCTGTTCCATTGAGTCGCACGCGATTGGCCCATTCGAGCCGTGACGATTGCTGTGACGTTTTATGTGACGGGGAACGAGGTGTCACGTGACTGTTTTTCTCCGGTTTTCGGAGGTAGATGAAGGAACGGTCGGAGAGACCATCCGAAAGGAACCGGATGGATTGAAATGGCTGCAAAGTGGCATGGATTGGATTGAAATAAAAGGGCTTCGCGACTTTTCGGCATCCGAGCACTTAGACAACATGGGGTTTTCCACTGTCATGGTTCTTCGTCTCGCCTGTGCGGCAGCGATTCAGCGCGTCGCTGAGCACTTGCCACAGCCGCCGCCAGTCGGCGACCATGACGCCGTGCTGCAGCTCGATGGCTTTTGCTGCGAGCTGTGGATTCTCGGTCATAAAGGCGAGCACCAGCGCACATTAACCCTCGGAAACGCGGATTAGCCGCTGCTGCTGCTGGCTAGCGGTGCCGTGCCCTCCGCCATGACTGCACTCGACTGCGCCAACAACTTCGAAGGTTGCGCCGTTTGGTGGTGGAGATATGAGAACAGTAACTGCTTGAAACCGGGTTGTACTTAGCGCCACCACTAACCATCCCGCTAAATTTAGTGTTGTTTCAAAACAATTACAGTAAAAATACGTTTGGATTGTGCCGTAATGCTTCTTGAACGTTTAAAAACTAGTGCCAACACATTTTAATAGTGATCAATAATAGTTAAGTACTTCTTAACATGTTACTGATACTTTTTACTTTGCTCTACGGTCCCCAAGATGACGTCAAAATGATGACGCAAGCCTTCTTTTCCCTCATTGGCTGTTCGCTTCTCCTGATCCTCGCGACCGCTGCGGACCGCCCACTTTTTGATGTCACCGACGAAACGCCTCCGTCCAGATTTGGAATTTGTATATAATTGCACCACTGGTCCCTGTGGCTGAGCTTCAAGTCCTTCGATGCAGTTTGTGCTACCGATCACACCGATACCAGACTTTTCTCGGTGAGTAATGCCACTGTGAAATTTCTGGAACTTTTCTGCAAGGCCACGTCGAACGCATCCTGCGCCTCGCCTCGTGCGGCCGCTTGCGCAGCCGTGCGTTTGTGAGCAAAAACATGTCAATGCAAGTTGAAGTAGAAGCGGTGGACATTACCCCTGAAGAGTGCCTTGAGTCCGGCTGGACAACGGCCATTTCAAAGCGCAAGCTACACGGTGCATCCGAGCGAGACGCGCATGCAAGTTTGATACAACGTAATGGCGTTTCCGGCGGAGGTCGTGCGCTCACCAGCGTAAAGAAGCGTCTCATCGCTGCATGGAGACTGCCTCGCCTACCAAGAGAGCACTATAGAGTCATCGTCAGACCGGGAGGAGGCATGAACGTCAAGAATGTTAGTCAAATCAAAGTGGCCCATGCTTTGACGTTGGCAGTGCAACTGAGCCCGGCCGAGATAGCCGATGACATTGTGTGCCCCAACCCTACGCAGAACATTTTTGTCGTGAGTACACTGGCTGAAAAGAACGCCCGAGCATATTCAAAAGTTGAAGCAATCACAGTCAGGAAGGCCAGCTATGAAGTGAGCTCGTACTTGGCCGGACCAGACAACACGTGTAAGGGGGTCCTCAGAGGCGTCGACATAGACTTCAATCACGAGCAGCTAAGCAGCATGATTGTTCAACCGAAAAGTCCTAGAGCACTACAGGTCAAGCGCATAAAAAACACTACAACGGTCATCGTTCTCTTCGACGGCTTGAAAGTGCCTAACTACGTGATGTGTGGGCAAAGTATGTTACGGTGCACGCTTTACCGTAGACAAACCGATGCGTGCTATGCGTGCAGAAGGCTAGGCCTTCGCGCCAACCTGTGCCCAACACCAGAAGATGTGATTTGCAGAAGTTGCGGCAAGGCGTCGCCGTCCAAGGATCACGTGTGCACCTCCGAGTGTGCCCTATGTGAAGGGCCTCACCCTACAGTGGACAGGATATGCAGACAACGCTTTCAAGTACCATATGTAGATCGCCAACGAAGACGTGAACGTCAACGTACCAAGTCACCAGCATCGACTGGCACTGAGCACCTGCAGAGCCGCAGCAGATCGCCATCGAGAGGGCGCACTGGACAACCAGTGCCACGGTCATCATACAAGCGCAGTCGCTTCAGATCTAGGGGATGCTCGCGATCCAAGGTCCCATCTGCTGTTCGACTACAAACGCCGCCCGCTGGGGATACTCGCTTGGCCGACTTTGTCAAGGAAACGCCATCTATGGTAACGAGGAAAGTGCCTCCACTGTCAGAGCATGGGGCGGCTAGGATTGCACAATTCGAACACGAAAACGCTTTGCTAAGGAGCGCTTTTGAGCATCTTCAAGCAGAGGTAGCTGAAGTAAAATTGGCGACCGCGTCGTCGCCATCGCAGTCGCCTCCCCCATCAGGAACAGCAGACGTGCCCATTGAGATACCATCTGAGGCACCTGCAGACGAACGTCCCACAAAGAAGAGAGCTCTGTCCCAGCCTTTACGAGATGAGGGGCTGGAAGATGTTAAATCTGACTTTAGCAAGTTTAAAAACGACACAAAAGAATTTCAGGCCGAATTGAGGAACATGCTTAAGTCCCTTAGCGAAGCGTTCTCAACTGCATGAGGGTTGCAACTTTCGAATTCAAGAGAAATAGTGGGTTATCAGGTTCGACAGTGGCAAGTCCTTCATTTTCATCGGGTATCTCCAAAGCTAGGGCCACTCTAAAGGGTGGAAAGCAGGCCCCTATACGTAATGTGCCGCAAGGCAAATCAAACTAAAGTTGCAATCATGGCGGGTACGACTAGTAATAGTAACATCGTAGTTTGGCAGTGGAACTATTGTTGATCCCTACGTAAGAAGGCGGTCCTTCAGCTATTCATTCGGTCTCATACTAAAAAAGTCGGAGATTGTCCTACTCCAAGAAACATTGACGGACTCTTCTACTCTATCGGGCTATAGGTCCCACTGCTTATTCGGGCAAAATAAAAGGTGTATCTGTACACTTGTCTCGACGAAGTTTACCACCGTAGCTCACGATCGTTCTATGAGCCATAGTAAGACAGAGAACTTGTTTGTCGAGGTTATACCAAGTGGGCAGCTTCGAAACAGCCTCTTTGTTCTGAACATTTACAGTACTCCTAGGGACATGAGAAGGCGCTTCACGTCGCTAATATCCAGGGCAGTAGAAAAGGCAGCTGGGGCCCCACTCATTATTGCCGGGGACTTCAATGCCCCACATCAGGAGTGGGGATATCGCCACACTAACGCTATGGGTAGAGATCTCTGGCAGGCTGCTTCAGACTACAGCCTAACTCTACTCATTGATCCTTCATTCCCTACTAGAATTAGAAATTCATGCTCCAGGTACACTACCCCGAACATAACTTTCGTGCCGAACTCGAAGTCGGTAACCTGGCACAATCTCAACGAAAGCCTCGGCAGTGATCATTACATTCTCGTCACTTCGATGGAAATACAGAGCAGACATCCAAGGGAATTTCAGTTTACAGATTGGGATTGTTTCCGGGAAATCAGGGCGCAAAAAAGTGAGAACCGGAAGTCACCAGATTTTTTCTATCACTGGGTCGCACACCTCAAGGAGCATGTAGCTGCAGCTACCAAGTCCATAGTTACTGATCATAAGGGTGACATAATGGACAGCCATCTAGCCCATTTGCTCGAAGCTAAAAACGCCCTTCTTCGCAGATGAAAGAGACAGAAACTGAACCGTAGGCTGCGGAAAAAAATCGCTGAGCTGAATCACCAGATTGAGGAACACTGTCAGACGCTCTCTAGACAACAATGGGATGAAGTTTGCAACTCGGTCGATGGCCAGATGCGCACAGGAGGCAGGTGGAACTTGCTGAAACACCCGTTAAAAGAATCGAATTCGGAATCCAACTAGATGGGGGAAATAGACAAAATCCTCCATATGGCCAAACAAGAAGACTCAGAACAAAAAGTTTCCGAACGCCTAGCGAAAAGTTATCTGCCAGTTGATCTCTCATGTGATGCCGACTATCCCCCTTATGAGGGTTCGCACGTGGAGTCTTTGGATGAACCTTTCAACACGGCTGATGTGATGAAGGTTCTCATGAAACTGAATAGTCCATCAGCCCCAGGTCCGGATGGTATCTCAAATCGAATTCTGCGTAATCTTAACGATGCTTCCCTACAAATACTCACGAATGAGATTAACAAGGCATGGGAACAGGGCACTGTCCCGGAATCGTGGAAGCTGGCGTCAGTGATCTTTATCCCAAAACCGAGACGTCCACTGAACCTTTGTAATCTAATACCCATATCGCTTACATACTGCATAGGAAAGGTGGCCGAACAAGTCATTAATAGCCAGATTACTCAACACATTGAAGACCATGGCTTATTTCCGTACAATATGATTGGCTTCTGACCAGCATCATCGACCCAAGATGCCCTGAAATTGATCAAAGACCAGATTGATTTGTGGGGTTTAACGTCCTAAAACCATCATATGATTATGAGAGACGCCGTAGTGGAGGGCTCCGGAAATTTCGACCACCTGGGGTTCTTTAACGTGCACCCAAATCTGAGTACACGGGCCTACAACATTTCCGCCTCCATCGAAAATGCAGCCGCCACAGCCGGGATTCGATCCCACGACCTGCGGGTCAGCAGCCGAGCACCTTAGCCACTAGACCACCGTGGCGGGGCAATCAAACACCAGATTATCGACGTTCAAACGAGAGATGTCAGGGCAATCTTGGGACTATATTTAGAGAAAGCTTTTGACAATCCCATACTCATATTCTCAACTCCATCTCTACTTTTGGCTTGGGGCGTAGATTTCATGCATTCATCAGCTCTTTCCTCAAAAGCAGAAAGACCATGATTAAGATAGGAGATCTGAAATCAGAACCCTTCGTTCTTGGCTCCAAAGGTACACCCCAGGGTTCGGTGGTCTCACCATTTTTGTTCAATATCGCTATCTGTGAGCTTTCCAAGAGGCTCTTGCAAATACAAGGCATATGTCATACCCTTTACGCTGATGACATCACTGTCTGGTGTACGGGTGGCAGTGGGGGCTGAGTAGAAGAGGCACTCCAACAGGCTGTAGAATACACCGAAGCTTTTCTTAGTGGCACTGGATTACGACTCTCTCCAACAAAGTCGGAACTTTTGCTTTACAGACCTAAGAGAAGGGGTCTAAAGCCTCGAGGCTGGGTTCCCCTCCCAGATATCAATAAAGTGCTTCGCACCAGCACCGGTCATATCATCCCTAGGGTAGAGGTAATCAGAGTACTTGGAATGCTTATAGAGGCGAATGGCACAAATCGACAGACCATAAACAAGCTCACACCTAAAACGGCAAGCATGATTCCGCTTATCCTTAGGGTCTCCAACTCCAGAGGTGGCTTGAGAGAGGACAATTTACTAAGGCTATTCCACGCTTTCTTAATAAGCCACATTACTTACGTTGCTGCCATGCACTATTGACAAAGTCACGAAAAGGCTAAGATTAATCTCCTGATCTGCAAGAGCATCAAGAGAGTGCTAGGGGTCCCTTCAGGTACCAGTACGGAACGCCTCACGCAGTTTGGTATACACAAAAGTTGGAAGAGATCATCGAGGCACAGCATACGGCTCAGCTGGCCAGGCTCTCGTCCTCGGCTGCAGAAGAAGCATCCTGACAATCCTAGGGTATAGTGCGGTAGAAGAAGAACATAGTCAGTCTCTCACTAAGAAGCAAAGGGTCAACATTATGGTCGTTCCGTTCTCCCGCAATTTACATCCGCAGCACAACGCGAATAGGCGGAAGGCCAGGGGTGAAGCACTGCTCAAAAGTGTTCGTGCAAACCCGGAGTCTGCATGCTTCGTGGACGCGGCGCAATACGGTCGAACAGCAAACTTCTCGGTCCTTGCAGTTGACCACGCAGGTTGTGTTATTCACTCCGCGTCTATCAGGAACACCACTCCTGCTAAAGCTGAACAGGTAGCCATAGCTCTTGCTCTCCTTGACGACTCCCGGCAACACATCTATACAGACTCAAGAGCGGCAGTGCGAGCCTTTGCATCTGGATCGGTATCGGCTGAAGTAGCTTGCATCTTAGGTAATATAAATATTTCAGAACACACCATAATTTGGTTTCCGGCTCACCTCGGATCACATCTGGCCTCCATGATAAACCTAAACAAGATCGCCCACGCCCGAACACGCGAACTTACTCAGCGTGCTGGGCAGCCTGCGGGACCTTCAGACTCCAATGTAATGGTCTTCAGGGATGTTCTCCTCACTTTCAACTAGGTGACCAAACATTATCAGCTGGACAGAAGGATTTTCCCCCTTCCTCATAGGCAACTTTGTAGGGCCTAGGCATCTACCCTCCGCATGCTTCAAACCAGGTCGTACCCCAGTCTTCGTTCCCACAGCCAGTTTATTGAAAGCATTAATGCAACATGCCCAGATTGTGGCGCCGTATCTACCTTAGAACACATGCTCTGGCAGTGCCCCTCATCATTCGATTCTCGGCACATGACCAAAGAGAAATGGAGCTCTACCCTCCGGAGCTCAGAACTTGCACATCAACTCTGGGCTGTCCAGAGGGCCCACGACGCGGCGGTGAGGCTCGGCCTACCCGTTCCGACGTGGGAGCGGCCCGCGGCTCTACCTCCTTGAGTTAGTGTTCCTCAGGACTTTAATAAAGTTCTGTGTCTGTCTATATGAAGCAAAGGTCCTCACAAGCATGAGAGTGTCGATGCAAAGGGGGTTTAGATGTGCTCCCTCCCTCCCCCCCAGTACATATGGCCTGTTTCGGTGCCCTTTTAACAGAGTGTTTTAGCTGCCAATAATTATGATTGTTCACGAAGCCAAGTTGTCTTTAACTAATACATTGCCCGCTGTAAGACCATGCATTTCTGCTTAAGTTTACAATAGAAAAGTACTTTGAAGCACATCTAACTTCAGGTATTGCATGTAATAATACCGAGACTATAAATATAGCCTCACTGTGCTGACTGTTTTTTTTTCTCAGTTTTCATACCTACAATAATCATTTTAATTATTTAACCTCAAGTAAATAAATCATTTGCTATTTCTCACAAGCGCTTTTGGGTGTCACCTCTCAAGGATTATGACAGCGTGTGCTAGACATGCATGATAGACAGGCACAAAGAAAGCTGCATCAAAAAAAGCAAGCAGGGAAAGCCAAAGCGCATAGGAGTTCTTGCTTGCGTAGCGCTGTGCTTTCAGTACTAATCAACTGCAGCGCCGCCGCTACAGGCAACGTGGAAAGCATTAGGCAGCGAGGCACGGTCATGCCACTCAACAGTTCTAGTACACTAACTGATCTGTGCGCGTTGTAATTTGTAGGCTTGCGGGGTACCAATAGTGATCTCCCACTGTTATTATGATCGTTGACGTCAAGTGAAATAATTTCACACAGTCAAAACAACTGCGTCGGGCCCTCACGTGTGTGCAAGCCTGTGACTGCGAGTTGAGACTGCGAACGACGCGCTAGCACATTCGTGGCGACGTTCTTCTTTGCAAGCAACAAAGCATATCACTCGCTAGCTTCTCAGAACTGCAAACAGGCATTTTAAGCATCGGCAGCGGACCCCACAGTCAAGCTTGTTCACCCCCGCCCCCCTCCACTGCCAAGAATTGCTCAGAACAGTGGCTAGCAGTTTTGAGCGACGTCACCCAAAAATGCGGTACCAAGCACAGAGCGTGCCGATTTTTCGTCATCGTAGCTACACATTTCGCGCATCGTCACCGAATGCCGCCACCAAGCGCATCACGTGCCAACTGCACTGTCCACGCCGCGCACTCCACGGTCCTACGGAGTGCTGTCAATAAGCTTCTTTATTGCGATTTACACGTGCTTGGAGCCGTGCATGGTATCGCCACGAGCATCTATGAATGTTTTGAAACAATGAAAGCCTCGTAGATTAGCACTTCCGTGACCGGCCGTACAATGGTGCGTTTCCCCGCTAGAGTAGCAAAAGAGCATGTATGAAGCAGCTTCATGAATTTTTATATGCCCGTTTTGCATCATTAAATAAACCGCTAAAAAATTCCTGTGCCACCAATCTTCTGCCCGTAACTTTCTTATTTGGAAAGAAGGCACAGGCTGTGATGGTGTGAGCCATTTTTTTATGCAATAAACCTCTCTATATGTAAAAATTTTCAGTGATCATTTGTAATCAAGTATTTATTTATGTTAATAAAAGGCACACTGGGCAGAGACCTGAGAAATGGGCAGAGACCTTTGACAAGCCTGAGAAGTCAAAGATTACAAGACAAGCCGGAGATCACAATTTTTAGGTGTTTTAGAGACGTAAAGAGAAGTTGAAACTATGAAGGCAGTTTTTTCAACAGTTTTTTTTTGCATTATGCTCAGCCCCTCCATGAGGTTCAATGAAGAAATAATTTGACACTCATCAAGTATTTGTGGTATCGCCTTGATATTTGTATGGTAGCATTGTGAGGCCATTTATAGTGTCTGTGCCAATTTTCATTATTATACAACCAGAAACCATAAGGTTCGTTAAAAAAAGCCTGTCGATAGCTTCAACAGGCTTCTTCTTTTAAGTGTCTTATGGACATTGTGCATTGCTCATGGAAAGTTTAGCCAGGAATGACTGGACGGATTTTGATGCAATTTTTTTCCTGAATCCCAAAACAATTTTTGATTGTGTGAAAATCTTTGAATTCTTGTTTATGGCCCAGTTCTTTTTTTTTCCTCTAAAAGATGACTTGTACATGACACTGTTTCTGACAATGTGTGTAGGCCGCCATGATGACCTCTATATAAAAAAAGAAGTGATAAAAAAATTCTGAGATCGTAAAGTAAAAATCAACACTATTTGCAGCTTCCTGGCATGTTTTGTTACAGCGCTAGGCCTTCCACGAGCAGACCATATAAGTCGGACCATGTAGCACGATGTAACTTGAGAACTACTCAAGTTATCATGATGAAACTAGATATTTCCCTATTCAAGACACCCATGAGTATGCATGCCAGGTTTAATTGCTCTAGGTAAACAAACAAAAAACTTTTTTTAATGCCACCTCCCCCCTTAAAGTGTTCACGCACAGCGAGATTCAACTGTAGTGTATGGCGATAGGAAAGATGAAAATTTGTTTTTTTTTTAAGATCTTTAGCTTCTATGTATTTTAGCCTTTGTTCGATTTCTTCATCAGAGAACAATACAGAATTTATGTCTGGCCACTTAAGAGTTTTTATACTGCAGAAAAATTTGAAAATCGCACTTTTACTTTTGGCTCAGGATAGGAAATCATAACGCTTAGTGTCATCTTTTGCTTTAGTTAACTGTGTGTTTGAATATGGCTATCCAGTTAATAGTCACTCCAGTTATAGTCACAGTTTTTCGAACACTGGTAATGTAATAAGCTTTCCAGGCTGCATTCCTTCTCCTACAATCGCAATCTACGTTCCACTGAGAATCGAACCAATGATTTTTTTTATTGAACAATAAATTCTGACTTTTCTAGAAGTTTCTCGAACACTACAAATTTTCTTTGATTTTTCTTCACATGAAGCAGTGGATATGGAAGAAGTTGTAGACACCAAGCAATTCTTGAATATGCCAGTTACTAAAAGTACTAGTTTTTTTCAGCAGCAAATGCCACTGGATGAATATTTTTATAAATTATAAGCAGATGATCCCTATTGGCAGCAGAATCAACAGTTGATCAAGGAGATACAGTACAGCGAGACTACGGCTAGTGAATGTTAAATAAATTGTAGAGCAGGTTAGATCCCTCACAAATGTACAAGATCCAGAGTTTCTGGAAGAGAAGTTTTTGTCTAATGACCAATTTCACAGACGGTTAGCTCAGGAATCTGTTTTAAACACCAAGAAATATAACACGAATTAAAATCCTGTAAAAATTTAGAGCCCTGTCAGAATGGTTAGTACACTGAACACTGTAAGAATAATAAGTGTTTATAATATTTATCATAAATATCTGGGAAGGAACAGCCCTGCGACCTTGTAGTCTTCTTTACTTCCTTGTCCTCTTTTTTATGTCACAGTGGCACATACACGCAATGGAATTGCGCAAATCTCATTCTCTGCCCATGGAAATGTTATTACAATTATTGTCACAATAAATTATTCTATGGCTGAACAAAAAACTGTGTAAACATGGTGCATTTATGGATGATTCTTCATAGGTCAAACTAGAAAGGGTTAAACAGTGTCTGTGGCTGGTGAAAGCGTTCGTGCATTCAACAATGTAATATCACACAAAGAATGAAATTCTAGTGACAGCAACCTTTGACACTGAACTACTTCTGGCACAGTACCAGATGTACTGCTCCAGCAGAAAAACATAAGCATAATAGCTAATGATTAATGCAAGAAAATCACGAATATCACAGAAAATTCAAGCTTTAATTTAGTATAGGCTATTCTTAACTAACCTGATAATTTCTTCTTGATATGAGGTTAACACGACAGCCAATGTTGCGATTTCCTCACTGCCGTATTTGCCACGAGTACTAATCTTTTTCTCTCGCAAGTGTACATCTCCCAGGTCTGCATAAGTGGCACTGCCTCCTTGTGGCATTCTAAGGTGAAATTAGGTTTTATTGCCTTCGCGTGCATGCCTACTCTGCCACTTATACTTGCTTTATATAAACGGCAGCACAGGCACACTAAACAATATCTATAACCGCAGTGCTACTGAGCATTTTGTGAAACTCTGAGCAGGCATCACCAGTCAAACACAACAATGAATACTAAAACGGGCAGCACAAAGAAATTCACTCACGCCATTAAAAAATTCACTGAGTTGGTCTTTAAGCCGCTTTATTAGAGGTATAAAATAGGTATTACCTGGCAGCAGGTGATGGAGCTCTTTTGCTGGATCCTGGTCTGCTGGACATCAGGTCTCCGAAGTCATTATCAGGCAGCACAAACTCATTGTCATAGTTAGGAAATGGAATAATTTCCGCCTCGTGCTGTAAGAGAGTAAGTTCTGTTAGAATAGGATGTTATCAAGAGATAGACAACAATTTAATGCCAGATGCCATTTTTACCATTGTCACCACTTTGGTGCACATCTTTTTACACCAAACCTCAGCTTTTATACAGCCTTATGCTGCCCAGGCTGAAAATGGCACTGGTATAGTTACATTTTAGGTTGCTCGAAACAAAAAAAAGTTGAGCAGTTGGTAAGGATTCATGATCAAATAACACAAGCATTGAGACTGATTCTAAAGAAGAGATTATAACCAGTGATGTTCCGCACCAGATCAAAGAATTCCCATTAAGAGACATGAAAATTCCCTATTTAAGATTTTTCCCTGCAAACGTTCACCGAATATCCAGCATATTTCCCTGCACGACTAATGTTCCCTACTAAATTCTGCCCCCATCCACGCACACACATACTTTAATTACAAGTGTCTGACGTACAGGCGACTTTTGAAATCATGACTAGCCCCTCCACTGCCCCACAACAAAAGCATGACTTCATTAATTTATATACTGTTAGTACACTGCACATTATGGGGTTCAAGTCCAACACCAATAGTGAACAAGAAATCCCTCCGTGTAAATATTAGAAACAGATCTCAAGCAGCATACTTGCGTTGTGCATACGCCAGAACAGATTACAGAAAATGAAGGCGCACTGTGACCACTAATCGCTGGTGGTCACAGGAGATTTTAACCATTTTTAGAATTCCCTGCAATATCGCAAAGATTCCTTTTCCCTGTGGCTCAAAATGACAGGTGAAAATTTCCCGAAAAAGGAAAAATTTTCTGCACGAAACATTACTGGTCATGATTGGGTTGACAGTGTGGAGTTACTATCATCCCCTGTGAAGATTTGCCTCGTGGCACACCCGTGTTCATCATCGTCATCATCATTTAGTGCAATAGCGGTGGCAGGGCCACCTTGTGGTTAGACTAGGTGTCCGCACAGACAAGATTCGGGACTCTGCTCGACGCGGGGCAGCTGGCGCGAACAGTTGTCTCCCTTAATGGGGTCATGGGAGTGACACCCTGGGTCATCTCCTGTGGGCCTCTCATGGCGAGTGGAACGTTGGCGATGCCGGCTTCATATTACCCTGTATTTGTTATGTTAAGTGCATTATAATATTGCATAAGATTGTTATAGTGTGTCACTAGTGACATATTTGACTCAGCTAGCGATATAGTCGATAGAAAAGTAGTTGAATAAATGAACACGCTGTTTGGTGTGAACCGACCATGTCTGCGGTGTCTATGTCACCCAAGAGTGGGGCTCTTATTTCAAGACCCCACACGTTTTTGACTGTACACACTAGGAGTGATGTAACCCTCAGCTGGCTGTCTTCTGCACATAGTCTGCGCGGCTGACCAGGAATGCGGTTGTGACACCAGGCGATGAACATGCCTGGGACCTGTGCAACTGCCTGCAGCCCAGCTCTTTCGTGAGTGCTGGTTGGAACGAGAAGACGTCTCGGTGCGAGTGACACTTTCTCACACCCACCGCAATGTTGCTCGTTATAAAGTCATCGAGCCGGACAGTGCAGCAGTGTCGACTGGCGGCGGTGTCGTGGTACATAGACATTCTTTAGGGACATCTGTTGTACTCTTTCATGCAGCATGTGCAGCTGATAAATTTTAGTTTTTTGTGCTTTTGCTATCATCTCTTGTGAAGTCATTTGCACCTCGTCGCGTACGTGTCTCACAGATGGGCTGCATTTATTGGTAACAACCATCGAGCAGTAGGTGGCGCAGTGCTCGCGCAAGTTCATCATCACCATGGTCAGCACAGCAGCATTGGGGGCTGCCCCGTGGCAAGGCTAGGTAGCCGCGTAGGAAAACTTCGGGACTCTTTTGAGCACAGGGCGGCTAGCGCGAATGGTCGTCTCCCGTTGGCCCCTCGTGTTGAGCTGAATGTCAGCGACGCCCCCTTCCGGTTACCTAGGATTCGTTGTGTTGATTTAGTGCATTGAAATATTGTATAAGGTTGTTTTAGGGTTTTACTAGAGACATACTTAATTTGGTTAGCGATATTGACGTAAAAGTAGTTGAATAATTGCACAAAATGTTTGGTGTGGGTTGACTGCGTTTGCTGTGTCCGTGAGCGGGGCTCTCATTTCGAGACCCGACAATTTCAGATTAAAAAATAGCACGAAGTAAAAGGGAAGAAGGTGAAAGAAAGGAGCTTCATTTTAGAACTATAGAACAAAGAAAGACAAAAGATGTTGTGTTGAAGACAAAACAGAGAAAAGAACGTGAAGCAGAGGAAGTATAGAATGGACATGAGAGGGGACAAGGCTGGAAAAGAGAAGAGGCGTGAGTGAGAAATAGCACTAGCCTTGCGTTTTATCATTGATGTAATGCTCTGAGGATTGCCAATGGCGACTTGAAATGGGAACTCTGATACTTGCGGTGTAAAGAAGTGTCATGATTATCTCGGGTGTGCTTGCAATTAAGATAGTTTGAGAAGAAAGATGAGAGATTGTGGTGGGAAGGCACACACATTATCAAACCAAGAATGAAAAATGCACAAAATTAACGTAACACGCACAAGCACGAAAAACTCATCTAAACACTAAAATCAGAAAAATGAGCCACGTTAGAGCCAATCATAGCCCTAGCCAGCTTATAGACCTATTACTTGTTGGTAATCAACAGAAGGTGCCATCGATACATGTTGCTGAGCGTCGATGTCGCGGTGCCTAGGCTCCGCCCAACCATCCCAGCCAAAAGCATGCTACCACCCTCATGATCATGTGACAACTGGCGCAGCAAGCGCAAAAGCTGCCTCCGAGCACGGCCCGCATTTCTATGAGTGGCAGCCGCAACACAGGAGGTTGCATATGAGCCTTGTTGACGTGTAGCTATAGCTTTGAGAATCTAATCAAAGCATGAGGTATTTGACAGCATTGCGGCATAACGGGATGTGTACACATATTTTAATTTGTTAACATTGCGAAATCATCGCCGTTACAATAGCCTATAATGGACCTGTACATTTTAATCTGTTAGCATGATCAACATATTAGAACGAGTTCAGAACAGGGCAATCGGCTTCATTTCTAACAATCTAAGTATCAGTCTGGTGTCACACAAATGAAACTTAACCTCCCATTCCTTGCTGACACAGTTTCACAAATTCATACACTCAACTAAAACACTGACATGCTTGACACAACTCCACTCTATGTCACCCAGGCTTCATAATCATCTTAGCTTTTTGTGCATTTATGAATCAACACATGCATTCGATAGGTCAGAACTTCCACGTGCTGTCCGATGATGGAACTCCCTGCCAAATAGGATCCTATGTCTACTAAACATTAATACATTCCGTGACACATTAACCAGTTATCTGGCCAAGTAAGCGCAAGGCAATCGGCCATTATAGCTGTACGCCCGTAGTGTCACTTTAATCCTTCTTTGTTGTTATTGATTGCATCATTTCATAACAGCCCAGTGCCTTTGTTTTTCTCTTCATATGTCAAACAATTTATTGTATAAAATCTGAAGTTTGCTTGACTATGTTATTTTCTAGATGA
Source organism: Rhipicephalus microplus (assembly GCF_043290135.1). Lineage (NCBI taxonomy): Eukaryota > Metazoa > Arthropoda > Arachnida > Ixodida > Ixodidae > Rhipicephalus > Rhipicephalus microplus. The sequence continues at coordinate 382,247,359 of NC_134710.1, forward strand.
TGCCTCCTGTGATTTGTTTTTCCATTATATGTTTTATCTTTGATAGTGTTGAGATTTCTTTTTTACCAGTGCTGCCGTAAATACTTTCTATTGTACTACGCTTTGTCATTTGGTTCGTGAACGCTGTTCACGTAGTTGTATTTTGTGAACAATAGTGAAATTGCACTTTTTGTATTGCCCCCCTTACACTATGCCTCAACAGGACCCGTAGAGTATTTTTAAACAAATAAACAATCTCAGCACGTTTTCCAATTACAGTTTTCCTGCGATTTCTCACAGACGTGAAAACCTCATGAAGTGCACCGTAGCAACAATAGCCCTGCCCAATACACTTGTGTCAGGTGTGTCATAGCAGCCGCGTATAAACAGAAAAAGCTTAGTTTAAATCGATACTATCATTCATTCGCTGCTGCTTTAAAGAGCCACTCAACAGGCCCCATACTGAATTTTAGTTAGACAGTGGAAGTTGTTGGGTGTCCGATGAGAAACATTTTGCCACAAAAATGTTTCGGATCGGTTCCTCTCGAGCAGAAAAAACAGGTTTTTTAAAGCGGGGCGAAACGAGGATGAGAGGTGACGAGCTCGAAAATTTTGCCACTCCTCCGCGTAGCCTTAGCAAGCCAAAATTTCTTCACCCCCCCCTCTCCGGCATCCGACCAAGAGGTGACGTGCGCATGACATGCCCAAACAAGTCCAACCCCCGAGCACGCGAGCGGAGTTGCTTTCTTGACCAGCGTTATTTTGTGGTCTTCTGCCTGTTATTGCGAGATCGTTTGAAAACGCGGGCTTAGACGCGGTAGAATTGTTGAGCACAATGAGTGCGCAAACGCGTAAGAGCGTTCCAGGGCGGTCGTCTGCTCAATGCACTGACCGCAAGGACCCGAACGCATAGGAAACGCTGGCACATTAGCCCTGCATCTTGTAGCATTTCACGGGAAAAAACGAAAGAAAAACAGGCACAATTTTTTATTGCATCTCATTATTTATTTCAAGTTTTATTATTCTCTTGAAGCAACAAATACATAAACTATGCAAGTTGTGTTAAATAATTTTTGCCATGTCACATGGCATACTGCCACGTTCCATTTCACAAGTTTTTGTTATCGTTCCGAAACACCACACGATTCTCGGCGCAAACCGCGCCTGCAGGTTTCGAGAAGGTTCCGGACTGTAGTAGATCGATTCGATAAGGTCACGCCCACTGTGCGAACGGTACGGATTGTTCTGGAACCTACGCCACCGCCAGCGATAACGCTAGAACATTCGACGGCAAGGGTATAAATGCCGACGCGCTTCGCCGCTTGTCAGTTGTTGATTGAAGGCCGACGCTGCGTTCGCCGCTATCAGTCCGAGACTGCTATCTGTGCAAGACTGCTGCTGTAATTAGACTTTCCCTTTACCTGGCACAGGTTTGCCCAAATAAACAGTTAAATCCCAACACGAAGTTTTCTGTCTTTGGCCGTGTCACGACCCCGTGACATCTGGTGGAGGCACGCCGTCAGGACAGCATGCCTTGAATGTGCTGGAAGAACAAGTCACCATTCTGCCTCGCTCAAGCGTCATTATTTCAGTCGGCGCTCCTAAATCACCTGACTTGGAAGGCGTCGTTGAAGGCAGTCAGCATCTGTTGGTCACCCGAAATATTTGCGTCGCAAGAGGAATTGCAGAGCTGCGGGGAGGCAAAGCAACGGTTATGCTCACGAATTTCAGCAACGAGTACAAACATGTGAACAAAGGAACAACGGTCGCATACATCGAAGAAATTGTCGAAGCCACCAGTGCTTTCGCCCTCGCCGATTCTCCGGAACCTGCTCAGAGGAACCAAGCCCCTCCCATAGCTTTCGACGTCAATCCCAGACTTCCGAACGATAAGCAAGAACAGCTCAAGGCCCTGCTCCTGCAATATGAAGATTGCTTTTCGTCGTCCTCGAAAATTCGGCAGACCCCAATCACGAAACATCGAATCATAACCGAAGAAAATGCCAGACCACTCCGTCAGAGTCCGTACAGGGTTTCGACGCGAGAACGTGAGGCAATGAAGAGACAAGTTGATGAAATGCTGCGAGATGACATTATCCAGCCGTCCAAGAGTCCGTGGGCATCCCCAGTGGTGTTAGTGAAGAAAAAGGATGGGACCCTACGTTTCTGCGTCGATTATCGCCGCCTGAACAAAATCACAAGAAAGGACGTGTATCCTCTCCCACGAATAGACGACGCCCTTGATCGGCTCCATAATGCCAAGTACTTCTCGTCAATGGACCTCAAGACTGGCTATTGGCAAATCGAAGTCGACGAAAGAGACCGAGAGAAGACGGCGTTTATAACACCGGACGGCCTCTTCGAGTTTAAGGTGATGCCCTTCGGCCTTTGCTCAGCGCCTGCAACTTTTCAACGCGTTATGGATACAGTACTGGCAGGATTGAAGTGGCAGACTTGCCTTGTGTACTTGGACGACGTCGTCGTGTTTTCCTCGAGTTTCGACGAGCATCTTCGGCGCCTCGAAGCTATACTTCAAGCCATCAAGACGTCCGGACTCACACTGAAGCCAGAAAAGTGCAGATTTGCGTATGAGGAGCTCTTGTTTCTGGGGCACGTTATCAGCAAGTCTGGAGTTCGTCCCGATCCACGGAAAACAGCCGCTATCGCCGACTTCCCGCCGCCCACTGACAAGAAAGCCGTGCGCCGATTTCTGGGCCTGTGTGCCTATTATAGGCGTTTCGTGAAAAACTTCGCCCGCATCGCCAATCCTCTCACTAACCTTACCAAGGCCGACGTGGAGTTTAAGTGGGAAACGCCGCAGGAACACGCTTTCCAGGAGCTTAAACATCGCCTCCAGACGCCTCCGTTACTTGCCCATTTCGACGAATTCGCCGAGACAGAAATACATACTGACGCAAGCAGCATAGGTCTTGGCGCCGTTCTTGTGCAGAGGGCTGACGGACTTGAAAGGGTTATTAGTTACGCCAGCGGATCGCTATCCAAAGCAGAAGCAAATTATTCCACAACAAAAAAGGAGTGCCTCGCCATCATCTGGGCTACGTCGAAATTTCGCCCCTACCTCTACGGCAGGCCCTTCAAAGTTGTGAGCGACCACCACGCCTTGTGTTGGCTAGCCACCTTGAAGGACCCTTCAGGTCGCCTCGCACGATGAAGCCTGAGACTTCAAGAATATGACATTACTGTCATTTACAAGTCCGGCAAAAAAACACTCCGACGCCGACTGTCTCTCTCGTGCGCCTGTCGACCAACCGCTACCCGACGACTCGGATGACGACTACTTCTTGGGAACGATAACTACCGACGGCTTCGCTGAACGACAGCGGGCCGACCCGGAACTGAAAGCCCGAATAGAATACCTCGAAGGCAGGACCGCCGAAGTCCCGAAGGTATTCAAGCGCACACTTGCGTCGTTCTTTCTACGAAACGGTCTTCTACAAAAGAAAAACTTTTCACCGCTTCGAGCTAAGTACCTCCTTGTGGTGCCTTCAGCTCTGCGACCAGAACTCCTGCAGGCCCTGCACGACGATCCGACGGCAGGGCACCTCGGTGTTTCCCGCTTGCTCGCGAGGATACAAGAAAGGTACTACTGGCCACGTCTTACCACCGACGTCACTCGTTATGTGAGGACATGCCGGGACTGTCAGCGACGCAAGACACCGCCGACAAGGCCAGCGGGACTTCTGCAGCCAATTGATCCACCTTGCCGACCTTTCCAGCAGATTGGTATGGACCTACTGGGGCCGTTCCCGACGTCGGCTTTCGGAAACAAGTGGATCGTGGTAGCTACCGACTACCTCACCCGCTACGCAGAGACAAAAGCCCTGCCAAAAGGCACTGCATCCGAGGTAGCTAAGTTCTTCGTTGAAAATATCGTCCTACGTCATGGCGCCCCGGAGGTCCTTATCACCGACAGAGGAACGGCATTCACTGCCGACTTAACTCAAGCGATCTTGGCATACAGCCAAACAAACCACCGCCGGACGACAGCGTACCACCCACAGACCAACGGCCTCACCGAGCGGCTTAACAAGACGATCGCCGACATGCTGTCAATGTACGTCGATGTCGAACACAAGACGTGGGACACCATTCTTCCGTATGTGACCTTCGCATACAACACGACGGTGCAGGAGACGACGCAGATATCTCCATACAAACTGGTCTACGGAAGGAGCCCGGCAACGACGCTCGATGCCATGTTACCCAACGTCACCGACGAAGAAAACCTCGATGTGAGCGAGTACCTTCAACGCGCCGAGGAAGCCCGACAACTTGCGCATCTTCGTATCAAGAATCAACAGACGACCGACAGCCACCGTTACAACCTTCGACGACGCTTCGTGGAATACCAGCCCGGTGAACGTGTTTGGGTGTGGACGCCGATACGCCGACGTGGACTAAGTGAAAAGCTTCTGCGACGGTACTTCGGACCGTAGAAAGTGGTTCGACGTCTCGGCCCACTTGATTACGAGGTTGTCCCCGACGGCATCACGAACTCTCAACGACGCCGATCGCGACCTGAAGTCGTCCATGTCGCGCGCCTCAAGCCGTTTCATGCACATTAACAAACTGAAACAGTGTTTTTTTGTATTATTGTTGTACTGTAATTTATTCATTGTACTTTCTTGCATTATTATAGTACCTTCATCTTTAGTTAAAGCATCGGGACGATGCCTTTTTCAGAGGGGGGCAATGCCACGTTCCATTTCACAAGTTTTTGTTATCGTTCCGAAACACCACACGATTCTCGGCGCAAACCGCGCCTGCAGGTTTCGAGAAGGTTCCGGACTGTAGTAGATCGATTCGATAAGGTCACGCCCACTGTGCGAACGGTACGGATTGTTCTGCAACCTACGCCACCGCCAGCGATAACGCTAGAACATTCGACGGCAAGGGTATAAATGCCGACGCGCTTCGCCGCTTGTCAGTTGTTGATCGAAGGCCGACGCTGCGTTCGCCGCTATCAGTCCGAGACTGCTATCTGTGCAAGACTGCTGCTGTAATTAGACTTTCCCTTTACCTGGCACAGGTTAAATAAACAGTTAAATCCCAACACGAAGTTTTCCGTCTTTGGCCGCGTCACGACCCCGTGACAATACTGTTGACGTCAGAGCCGAGTCGTCTACGTAGAGGACCATTGTCATTGCATTGCCGTGTACGTAGGGCCATTCATACGCCCACGTCATGCCCTCACTCTCTAGGCGTGCGCCAGCAGAGGGGAGGTCGAGCAGCGTTCATCTTGGAATTTGACCCATTTCCGCAGCACGGAGCGTTGCAAATTTTGGCAGACGTGATCAGGAACGCCTCGTCTACGCATTGCGTTTGTCAGCTCAAAATTGTCAAACCTGGTGAGAGGCCCTTTAAGAAACTGTGCCCACACAGAAAGAAACACATGCTTCATGACAGAGTGACATTAGTTCACGCGAGTACAATGAAAACTTTCTGACACGTCTAAGCCTTCTGAAGTTATATCAACAACGACAACCGTGAAAAATTCTTTACATAAGGCAATGGTATTTGCAACATTAGCGTGCTTTAAGCTAAGCATGCTCACTATGTCTCCACACAAGGTTTATTCCAAAAAATGTGGAGTGGCACATCGCAATGACAAACCCTTGACCGACCTAGTCGTTCTTGCTGGGTAAGCCGCTCCAAAAGATAACCAGTGAACCGGCGTCGAAGGCAAGTTCTCGCGCAGCTAATCCTCTTGTGACAGTTTTTGTAAACAGAAAACTGGAAAAGAAGACAGCCTATATGTCTTAAGCCTTCCCACACAAATAACCGTGACAGCTTGTCGGCACACCGCTTTTTACTCTTTGCACGGCGACAAAAAGTTATTGCGCAGCTAATCTTCTTGTGACGATTTTTGTAAACAGAAAACTGGAAAAGAAGACAGCCTATATGTCTTGAGCCTTCCCACACAAATAACCGTGACAGCTTGTCGGCACACCACTTTTTCCTTTTTGCTCGGCGACAAAAAGCGTACGCATCAACGAAAAACAGCAGAAACTGCGGTAGACACGACGGCTTTTGCCTACCACGCGGAATTAAGTGCCCGGCGACAGCGCCACCGCATTTTGGTGACGTATGTCTAGGGGAATTCGTCTATAGCCACTATAGCTTCTATGTGATTCTTCAATGACGCTCGCTCTCGAATAGAACGTTCTTACTGTTCGTGGTAGCGGTTTGCGACAACGAAGTTTCCCATCGTCAAAGCCCTAAAGACGTCTCGCAGTCATCGTCGTTGGCCCACGTCTGTTTGAAGATCGACTTGTCTTCAATTGTGACCCAGTCGTCGTGGGTTCCGGCAGCATAGGCCTACCCGGCAACGTCGAACTCCAGGGATTACCAAGTGCGTGCCAGCCATCTTGTGAAGGTGTAGAGCAGCAGGTGCCCCAAGAACTGCTGTTGCAAGGTGACACTGGCCTGGAGAGCATCTCTCGCTGTCTAATAAGATTGCTGGCTGCTCTCCGGCACCCTAATGCCACCACCTTCAGATTCACACTAACTGAGCCTTACCAAAGAGAGTGACGCTGTTTTTGAAACCTTCCTCGTTCAGCACCCTACAGGACTATGCCACCTCAGCTTCTAAATGTTTTCCCACAGCTCGGGCCGTGTGCCACGCGCTTTCCCCCAACCAATCTCGTACAAGAACATGGCACATATGCGCACCATCGTTGCATCTTTTACTCAATGACTGTTCCCAACCACATGGTTGAAGCCTTGATTTTATAAAGCAGTGCTCAGAAAGGGTGGGGAGCAATGCTGTAGTGGCTGAGAGCAAGCTGCAATGTACATGTAAGATGAACAAACGAGCATTCCCACAAAATGGCTCACCATCTCCAATAAGCAAATCGAAGCCTCCTGCAAGATCAAGACTGCGTTGCATACCCAAGGCACAGCACCCTGCAGTGTGTGATGTTGAGTGTTTCTGACACAACCGCTGATGGAATCTGGTGTCCAACTTTGTCCATCTCGATGAAGCCTACTTGTGGCCACTACAATTGTATCTGTAAAGCTGAAACCACAAACCTTTGTTTGCACATCATATTCACCTAGAAGATGACTGTGTGCTTATGGTGATACAACCATGTTTTCACTATTCTAAATGTGTCTCAACATACATTATACACTTTTATGCTAAGCTCACATTTGTACCGGCAAGCTCCCATCCCCGTAGCACATCTAATGCAACATATTCCACAATTTTTTTGTAATAGCTAAATGAAACTGGTAAAACATCTTTTCGCAATGACAAGCATTGGCACAGCTCAAGTTAAACATTCAAGTACTACAAATGGGGCAGATCTCTATTAAGCATTGGCAGCATGTCTGGGGGCTCTTACCACTGAAATACACAGTTAATAAAATAGCTTTCCACACTTGCTGAAAGAAAATGGCGTCCTACAACCAACAGGTAATCTCCCATGAAATAAATTCTGCCAAATGAAATATGCCAGAATTTATCGAACTAGTCTTAACCAGGATTAACCATACCTATTAATAGCAGAAAATGAACTACTCATTATCAATATAATACCAGGATTAATTACTACACGAGATGAACTGATACTTATATCGTGATGCATATGAATTTCAGGTGCACAACTTTTTTTTTTTTTGGGACATTACCCGCAGCGCCACCTTAGGCATTATTGCGGGGAGCCTTATGCCTACTTCACACTGAAACATCCGCTTTCTACAGCGACCGAAATTCCCCTGCCGCCGAAACACGGCGTCGTTCGCACTGGACGCGCCCTGCGCCGCCGAATATGCCCTCTACTATGGGGCGAACGCGGGATGGATGCGCTGTCACCCGGTTGTTGTCGCGGCTCGCAAACGCTACTACGCTATCCAGTGGTGTATACTTCGACGATTCTCGTACGCAAGAAAAGACAGTACTGCTTACTTTGCTGGCAAGTGGCTGTCTTGTAATGCACGAAGAGCAGAGAAACAACCGACGCCAGCGGCGTTGGTGGGTTCGTTTTGCTCTGCCAGACCGCAACAAGCTCGGTCACGCCAACAGCAAGCTCGGTCACCTCTTTCACGAAATACGGAGGCGAAGTAGGCACAGAGTAGGTTAAACTCCCGTTGGTTTCAACATTCAGTTACGTGCACTGCAGCATAACAAGTGAGTAGGGCTTGGCCGCCATTTTTCGAAATTCCTTGACTAGCGCTCCTATTGGTCCGCGGTGACCGATTCGGCGGCAGACGCCGCAAAAATCGGTCTGAGAGCGATCGGCGCGGAAAAGGCCCTTGGCGGATCTCGCCGCCGCCAAACCGGATTCGGAGCACTTTCGGCGGCCGGAATGCTCAGTGTGATCGCCGCCCAAGTGTGTTACCTGTTTGGCTACCTGTCAAAGATCTGTTCACAAATTAAGTATAATGATTAGAACATATGTAGCTTGCTCTCTCTCTGCAGAAAACCGGCTTCACGAAAGCCTCAAGTGCATTCTCTGGTAGTTGAAGCGATGAAAAATCCATGAAGTGAACGTCTCCTTCGAGGTTGCATCCGAAAAGCGAAGTGTCGCGATCCTAAAGAAGACAGCCACATTGTAGAAACGTTGGCAAGGATTTTTCACAGCTTGAAAATTCCATCTTTTGCTGAACCTTATGTGGATAGCCACTTACCAAAGCCGCCATGTCATACATAGTGTCGAGGTGCTCCCATATCGTCTGCGAAGATATGTCTTTGTTTAGAGATGCGCTGAATTTCTCGAGGATGCACGCCATATGAAAGTACCTGTTGACACCTGCGCAACGCAAGAAAACGGAAGAGTCACCTTGCTCTTCGTGACGGAGAGCTACTTCCTAAGCTGCAGAGCAGTATGAGAGCAATACACCGCTTACCTACTGGTTTATGACCTTTCATTGCGTGAAACAACTGCACCTCCGTATCTACATTCCAATCGAAATTCTCGGCTGGCTTTCCGGAACTAGAAGCCATGTACCAGCGCCAGGTGGTCTGTTACGGAAAACGTGTAGTTAGTACTCACACTATGAACCCAAACGCCATCCGCGTGCGCGGTTTTTCTGTAAATGCCAGCGCATAGCCTCCTCAACGCCTTTTAGATTTCTTATGCCTGCCGGATAAGCGCGAAACGCCGGTCATCTAAGGCGGCGCTGCCTACGTAGGAATAAGGTTTTTATACTTGGCCTTTGAGATTGGCAATTTTGACGTTTGTTACTAACTTCGGAGGATGCCTTGTATTAAAAAAGTTGTTTTTTGATTGACGGTGTCACTTACGTATAGTTAATTAAAATTACGTTTACGCCTTTTTAGAACCTTTCTACGTTATTTTGTTGCATATAAACTTCAAAAACGTAAAAACCTATTTGAAGACACCCCTACTTGAGTAGCGCCACCACCGTAGTTCCAACGACCACCGCTTCCCAAATGACTGCCAATAATCCGGCAGGCACAAAAGATCTAGGAGGCGTTGGCCTCCTCTATACCTTCTGTAGTCATCAAACGCTCCCTCAGTGACCGTCATCCTTCCCTCTCAGCCATAGAGTTTCTCAAAATTAACTAGAGGGCACTCTAGCGCTGCGATCGTTCAGCGACTATGGGAATGATGGGTAGTACACACATTTGCCTAGTCTTCGTATTTGCGGGCGGCGAATCGTACTTGCGGCTTCGTTTATTGCTGTGTTTCGGTTTTGTTTTGAACGAAAGATTGAACCCTTTTGAACTTCGTGAGCCAATTGGGAAAGTAAGTTTTAAAAAATAAAATGGTGAAGCGCAACCGCTAAGCATTTGCTAATACTTGTTTCTTAAGAAAACAGCTCCAAGCTCACGAACACACACGGAGCCAAAGGCAGGCCAGAAGTACGAAGATGGCATTTCCAAGCTTGCAAATGCCAGTACTAAGGAGATGGCATCTACGATTGTTCAATGCTGGAGGGATCTAAAAAAAATTCCGAATTTTCTATTCCAGCTAATAAACGATCCTCCTCTCGTATATATTTGTATGCATTACATTAAGCCCCACATTTTCCTAGGCTATCGCTAATCTTTCTTTTATACCTCCATTATTCCAATTCTGAACACTATTTTCTAAAACCACTCGATTCTTGGCCAATCCCACATAGTGGGTATGTGCCACTATGAATAGTTGAACAACAGCAACAACACGCAGCGCGTGGATCGCCAGCATCGTTCTCCGGTACAGATCGCGCCTCGAAAGTCGCCTTTGTCGGACACTCCCCCCATTGGCTGTTTATATCTGTGCAGGCTGCGTCCTCTGGGCTGTAAGCATCGGCAAAGAAGGTAGACAAATACTTTAATTAACCCGACGGAGTCGCGATGAGCGTCCGAGCACTGGGAGCTCCCAGTGCTCGGACGCTCATCGCATAACGCAGCTCATATAACGCAGCTCATAAGAGCTGCGTTATTTCTTTTATATTTTTGTGCGGATAGGGATGGAGGAAGGGGGCTGTATATTAGGTTCAGTGTTTCGTTCCTTCAAAAATATATACCGCTTTCAGTACGTTTTTGGATATTACTCCACGTTCGGTAGTTTTACTTTCTGGCTATTTCAGGTCAAGCTCCTCGTCATGGTGATTCATGTGCATTGTCACGTGCGAGCATTCCGAACCACGAAAGCGTACACCTCGTGACAACTTTCTATGGCAGCATAGCCAAGGCTACGAAGCATGCACTTAGCAACCGCTAACTTTATGTATCATAACGACAAACACTGAAACAAAATATATATGTTCCGTAGCACAAGGAAAAGGTGCAAACAATAATATAGGTAGTATGCTCAATATTGCTGACATCGTTATCAAGAAACAAAGCTCATTGCATGCAGCATTTTCGTTTTTCGCTGTTTATAGTAATGAAATTTTCTGTAATCATTTCTTCTTTTACTTGCCCAAGTAAGCAACAATAACGTCGCTCGGTTGCAGTGAGTTCACATCGAAGCTTGTGAGCGAGCATTAGTGCGTGTTCGTTAGGTTATCTGTATTCATCGAGACGCTAGAAACCAAGACAGTGGTGCGTCGTCAATTATCTCGTTCCCCCCATGTGCGGCAACCATCAAAGAAGCGGTTTGTGAGTGATACTATTTGTTAAAGTGGGTTTCAGAACACGATAGCCACCTTGAAAGTGACCCACGCAACCTGACAGCCTTCAGGGAATCCAGCTGTTTTAACGTCTTCGCTACCGGCCTCCACGTATGTGGACGTTTACATTTGAACGCTGTGCCGCGACAATAGCATTATTAAAGAATTCAAATTTGGCGCTTTTCAAAACTATCTTCATAGTTTTTACAATAGCTGACAGAGGACGCCAGCAGTCAACCAAAAGCGGGTCAAATACGAAGGGGTAGACACGGTATGCAGCGCGTGTGGAGAGGAAAAAGAAACTGCCGAACACTTGACAATGTTCTGTAAAGGGCTTCACCCTGTAGTTCAGGTTGATGGCGCAGAATTTTTCAAAGCACTGGGGTTTAGGGACAGTGAGGGCAAAATAGACTTCAAGCGGGTAGAATTATCTAGAAGAAGGTTATCTGATTGGTGGCTAAAGTCAAAGCACGGGTAAAAATTAAACCCTTCGCTGCAAAGTACGTATTCTCAACCTCACTATATAAGGAAAAAAAATCTAATTTTTTATAATTAAGTATTACGGCTCAGTGGCGCTAGCCACCACACAATTTAAAGGGGTGCAGCCATACCCATCCGTCCCAATCATCCATCCAGCGCCGTGACCAACAGGTGAAATGGCGGCGCCCAGCACCAGCAATACGCAGTGAAGGACAGGTACGTTTTTGGCTATTATTCAGTATTTTGTAAACATTACATAATAATTTCTCCTCACATATTGAATATACGCTCCGCGGAAGCGTAACAAAGCGTTAGTTCTACGGTGTTCACAACTACTGATTTCCGATAAGCGTCGATGCGATGGGCCACGTTTGTGGACATAAGTTGTAAACGGGGGTACTGCTTCCCGGGTATGCGCTCAACAGCTAGGTTCCTGACCGATGAAGAGATCGTTGCCATGCTAGAAGAAAGTGATGCGGGCCTTTCGGACTCAGAATACGAAGAAGAATGGCCATCTTCACCACTTGCAAGTGATGCAGAGTTTTCAGGCGACTCTGAAGATGAACCTGAACCGGATATTGCCCAGTGACCTACGAAAAACAAAAAGAAGAAACGTTCCTGGACCTCGCGAGCGTAAGTGTTTCTGACATTTTTTCCGTCGGTTCGTTAAAATTAAATATTCGTTTCGCTGTTACAGATTTGCAAGAGGGACGGTCCTGACAACGACAACCAAGACGATGATTTCCGGGAGTTTCTGACGCCGCACGAGTACTTTGAAAATATTTTCCTTTGAACTTTTGGAAGGAAGCTGTTGAGCAAACAAATTTGTTTTCGGTTCAGAAACGAAACTACTGTTCTGTACAAACCAGTGCACTTGAAGTAAGAAAGCTTATCCGCTGATGGGGATTATGCACCTTCCCCAAGTCCAGCTCTACTGGTTTCGAGGAACAAGGAAACCATCTGTACTGGACCACATGACAAGAAACAGATTTTACGAGCTGCGTAATCACCTGCACTTTGTCGACACTTCAGCAACTACAGCACGCCAAAAGGGAGACAAGCTTCACCTTGTTCGACCAATAGTAGATTGCTTCCAAGCCGCCTGCCGAGCACTTCCCCGCTCAACAGAACTGTTGATCGACGAACAGATGACCCCATTTTCAGGAAGATGTGGATTCAGGCAGTATCTCCCTTCTAAACCGAATCCACTCGGTCTCAAGAATTCCGTTTTAGCTTCCCCTGATGGTCCAGTCCTTGACTTTGTTGTTTACACCGGGAAAAATACTGTAGACGCTGACGACTCAAAATTGTATGGCCTTGGGCGAGCAGTGGTCAAGAAGCTAGCAACAACCATAACGGATGACCGAGCACACACCTTCACTGACAGGTGTTTTACAGGCCTGCAAATCGTGGACCACCTTCTAGAAAGAACAGTGTTTCTCACTGGGACAGTCAATGCAAACCGTACAAAGGGCGCGGCTGCAAACCTTCCAAGCGACAAAGCAATGAAGCGGGGTGACGGTGCTTGCCTTGTGCGAGATGATGGAGAAGTGTGTGTTGTGAAGTGGAAAGATAATAAAAGTGTTCTTTTGATGTCAAGTGCCGTTGGGTGCGACCCCGTCGCCACATGCATGCTGTGGTGCAAAGAAGAAGGTTCCTGTTCCCCAGCCAGCTATTGTTGGTCATTACAACAAGTTCATGGCTGGTCTGGACTTGGTCGACCGATATGTGCCGTACTATCGGATAAACATCAAAACAAGAAAGTGGACGGTGAGGTTTTTCACTCACTTTCTAGACCTTGCCGTATGCAATTCATGGATCTTGTATCAGCGTGACGCCCAAGCTATGCGCATACCAAAAAAGGAAGTGCTTAGCCAGCTGTGGTTCAAGCAAGACATCGCCGAGACACTAATAAGGGAAAACTCTATGCACAACCGTAAGAAATAGAGTGATCCACCTGTGACTGACTACTCAAGGCCTGTGAAACTGCCAAACCTTGACACATGGCGTGACCGCTTTGATCACTTTCCCGAATTCTGCAGCCTAAAAAATGCAAGGCGGTGCAGAAATGAAAACTGCAAAGGGAAGACAAAAAATAAGTGCACGAAATGCAATGTTTTCCTATGTCTGCAAGGCAAAAATTGCTTCGTCAAGCTCCACGACGCTGGCAACTGATGTCCCCATATGTGGACTCCCTTTTGACATTGTTCAAAACAAATGTCCACAAGTGTAAACATTGTAGAATTACTTCAAATAATGGGAATTTTTTCGTTGTTTTTTGTTATAGACTAAGACTGAAGTGTTCAATAAAGCTTTGTAAAAAATGTTTTCTTCATTCCTTCTTAGGCCTGGTAGTGAAGAGGTTAAAGCAAAACCACGGTCGGAAACAGTGGGTAAAAGTAATGACTCTTTTCATAAAGTGCCTTGTGTACGTGTCAATATTTTGGTTGTCTACCATTGCTGATATAATCCCGCTAGAGCTAACGTACTGTCCCACGGTAGCTGACGGCGGGAGTAGTTCTTGGCGTTCTGCGATGACGGCAGTTATCCAGGAAGAACTCACCAGGGCAAAGCTCCCCCTGGGCAACAGCTGTCCCACCCACGTGGAGCTAGTATGATAATATGGCTAACATGCGAATGACTGTGCAAGCACAGCGTTCTTGACCACGTAAGGAGTGTTTTTACTCGCTTGTATTTACAAACGTCAGACGCCCATGGCACTGCATATCCGCTCATGACCCGTCAATCAAAACCTCGCGTGCCTAATAAAAACTTCGCGTTTCCAAAATAAGGAGAACAACGATACCGACCCAGTGTTCACCTAAATTTAGGACATGGTTTGTTGAAATTGCGTTGCATTTGCTATCAAACAGTTTCTGCCCGACCATGCCCTTTTGCCGCTGGCGCACTACCGCTAAAACGAAATTGACAGAGGAGCAGAGCATATATTTTAGGTACTTTTACTCTCACTGGTGCGTCTATGAGTACCTGAAGGCTTGTAATGGCTTCCGATTGAAGCTATATATACAATATTGCCCGAGTTCGACATTCGCAGAAGACGCGTGCAACAATTTGTGTTCGTAAAAGCCGCCACACAATTGGCAAAAAAACTGCGCCATGGAACGCCGTCCTGCACGAGTCACGATGCCTCGCCACGGAACTGGCACGAGACTCGAGGTGTGAAAACGAAGTTCGAGATAACGAGCAAGGGACAATTCGGCCGGCCATCTATTTTAAATGCGGAGCTTTTCTTAGCGAACTTCGGTGACTTTGAGCGTATCTATCTCTTTATCCAGCCACCTACGACTCTTAGCTCTCCCGGCCGTGTCAATTATGGTATCGATATCAAACTTGGTATAGCATAACATGACTGTATGAAGAACATATTTGACTAGTCATTGCATGAATGTCACGATTTACATTTGATAGTCCTACAGCTCTTGCGGTAGTTTCGTTCACATTACATGTTGCAAAGCTGGTATAGTATGGCACGATTGCATGGCGAACACAAGTGACAGACTCTAACATGAAAATCATGACATGCGTGTCATGTAACAACATGCCATGCTCATGATGCACTTGCGGCTGTTTTGCTTGCATCACATATATCAAATTTGGTTTTACGGTACGTGAATGGATGACGAAGGTATGAAACTGGTGTGAATGTGATAAACATCAGATGTGTGTCATGTAACAACATGAATACATGCTACGCTTATAATGCTCTCGCGGTCATTTCACTAACTTCACACATGTACCAACTCAGTATCACGCGACGCGAATGGACGACATAGGTAAATGACACATACAAACATGATAATCACGACATGCGTGTTATGTAACAACGTCACTACATGCCACACCCAAGATACGCTCGGGGCCGTTTCGCTAGCTTCACATATGCCAAATTTGGTATTACGTGACGCGAATGGATGAAGAAGCTATGTACTGGTGCAAACATGATAATTATGAGATGCGTGTCATGTGAAAGCATGACTGAATGCCACAGTGACGGCGCCAATACATTTCGACGTGATGCCGTGCGCATAGACACCGTTCAGTCGAGTTTTTCAGTCTGACTGCAGCGCCAGAACACGTAGTCTAGCGAATAAAAAAGCAACTTTGAGATGGCTTCAGTGTAAATGGAATGCAACGCGCGCGTCTCGCGGCCTGCATGAAATTTCCGGAGCCCTCCACTACGACGTCTCTCATAATTATATGGTGGTTTTGGGACGTTAAACCACACACATCATCGGGGCCTGCATCTGTTGGTGAATTGAGGCTGGGATACATGGAAGACGCGCGCATGTGTCCATTTTCTGCGTCCCCGAACGGCGAATGTAAAAGGCTGCGACGGAGCAATGTGAGCAACGCAACTCGCCCTCGTCAGTGTTTGGTGCCTATGCTCGCCGGGGTTGCCACGCCAGGCGCCAGACCTACCATATACTCGCAGGCGCATGCCGCGTTATGTTGCCTTGACGCATGTGCGTTGCAGTGCGTCCGGCATTCCTCCATCACGATAAGAGTGAGACGCAGTGTTCTCTGGGTAAGGCATCAGGGCGAAATACAGCATGTCGTATTTCGCGCCGTTTGCCGTCGGGCCGCGCCGACAGACTATAGAGTGCTCACGTTTTGCTAACGTAGCGTCACTGCGCCCAGCGTGCGTGCGCGTCAATGCTACATTGGAGTATGTTGGGCCCTTTTTGATGCGCTCACGGCCATTTTGCTACCTCCACATATACCGAACTAGGTGTTACGTGACGTCAATGGATGACGAAATATATGACTGGTGCGAACATAATCCTTACACGCCTGTCATGTAAGAACATGACAACATACCACACTCATAGCATGCTCGCGGCCGTTTCACTAGCTACACTCATACTAAATTTGGTATCACGTGACGTTAATAGATGACGAAGGTAAACGACACATCAAAACATTATAATCATGACACGTGAGTCGTGTACAGCATCATTTACATCCACCTAGTAACATTGTGCTGATTTTAAAGTGACATATCAATATTTCTCATTCTTACTTAGCATATCATCGATTCGCACTGTACGTGGGATCTGCCAAATTTTTTTCAGTTTACGGGCACAACCTTGCCCTCAATAAATAGTGTTTATAGTAGCAGTCACTCTATTTATTGGTAACAACATTTTGAAACACTGTCCCAGAATGACATCAAAAACATTGAATTGTCATGCAAAAATGTACATTTTGGGTGCGCTTGTGAAACAAAATACGCACACAGATGGACTACTTAGCGTTGTAACACATGTGCAGAGGCTCCATCG
Source organism: Rhipicephalus microplus (assembly GCF_043290135.1). NCBI lineage: Eukaryota > Metazoa > Arthropoda > Arachnida > Ixodida > Ixodidae > Rhipicephalus > Rhipicephalus microplus. The sequence goes on from NC_134710.1 coordinate 382,264,209, forward strand.
AAGTAGCCTAGGCTGTGCTGCCAGGGAAAGTTCTCGTGAGGTTTTTTTATACCACACAATGCGCGTTAACTTTCTTCTTAGCTGCCATGGGCTTGCACGCTAGGAACAAGACGGAGCAGAGAATTTCTTTCATATTTCATGGACATATAGTTACTGCCTATTCATGCAAGCTCAAAACTTGCCACGTGCAGGATCCGAACCTGTGACCAACGCGTTTGATGCTTTATATACTACTGACTACTACTGAGCTGCAGTGGCAGTTTTCCCTCATACACTATATATATATATGTGTGTGTGTGTTTGTGTGTGTGTGTATCCATGTGTGGTAGTAACAGTATTTCGAACATAGTCGACTTGAACACTTTTAAGCTAATTCGCAGAAAAGGGTATTTCGTTTAGAAAAAAAACGCGCATCTCCATTAAGTGAACCATGACGAGTGCACAAAACTAGGATCTAGGCTTCATGATTTCTACGTTGAAGTCACCGACTAGTATAAAAATGAGCTTTGGGCTGTTCAATATTTCTCTGTCGCAATTGTGATTGATAATATTGTTAAACCATTTTTTGTGTGTTTGACAAGCGACATAACGAGTCGACGAGAAAGCTCAGTGCTAAGTGTACCAAAACTGTGATGAGTGGGAGCCAGTAACAACTTCTTTCCTTCATACAATGAACGTGTACATAGGTATAGCACGCTGCATGATAATCACGTCTGGTCATTATCTAAGGTTAGTTTCATTGGCGGTGTTTTTTGCACACGCATGGCTTGCAAGCATTTCTCGGTTGATTTTCCAGGGGAAAAGAAAACAACAACAAATTAAGTAACATGATTAAAGTTACTATCATAGCGTACTCGATCCGTTTGTGTCTGTGGTGCAGATCTGTGTAGCTGACTGATTGTGCCTTGCTGAGGAACTGAATCTTGGTTCTGCGGTTGCTCCATTGATTACCCGGACTTCACGTCCTCACTCTGCTCAAGCTGAGGAATTTCTGACTCGGTAAGACTACCACTTTCATTGTTCGATAAGCACTCACTTTCGAATTTCTCAATATTCTGCTCACCTGTCCTTAGAATGTGGCGCCGGTTTTGTTTAAACCTTCTACCATTCCCCGTAGCTGCCTTGTAAGATCTGGGTGCGACACGTTTTAGCCCTTGCGCCTTCCTGGTCCATGCCTTGTCTTTGACCCGTACAACTTCGCCTTTCTTAAGTGCTGGTAAACATCTGCCCCGAGCATCCCGCTGTTTGTGTTAAGTGACGGGAATGCTTGAGTGGTGACTGATCTCTGAAAGTTTCGTGCATAGGCCTTGGAGGACTTCACCAGGGGAACGGCCATCTTCGAGGGGCGAAGAAGGATAGCTCAGTAGCCCAAGCCAGAAGTGACGTTTCTTTTCCGCAGTACTCATGATTCCTTTTGGAATTTTAACGCTGCTGTCAGCAAGGCCGTTTTGGACAAATAAAATCCGGGGCTAGACGTCCCATGCTGGATATTGTACCTGGAGGCAAAACATGTAAATTCAAGGGATGAGAAGGACGGTCCATTGTCGCTGAAAACTGCTGCTGGGATACCATACCTAGAAAATTTGGCGCCCATCTTTTTCATTACAGATACTCTAATGACTTCTGCGAAATTGCACAAAGCATCTAATATACAAAGGACCTTCCACCTTGCTGGAAGAAGTCGACTCCAACTTTGTACCACTACACATTCTGATATGCGGCTCAAACTGGCGGCTCTCAATGCTGCGCATAAGCATACTTGCGGCAGCCTGTACGGCACAATAGCAGCTTCTCGATGTTTACGTTAAAGCCTGGCGAGTGAACCAAACGTCGAGCATTTGTTTTGGCCTTCTTCCAACCCAAGTGTCCTTCATAAATGCGGTCAAGTGTTTTTGACCTCATTGAGTTCAAAATAACCACTTTAGATCTCTTGAATACTATACCGGGTAAGAGTGATAAGTCGGATGTGAACGATTTCAATGAGCCCTCCAGCTCTCCTTTGCCGTATATGTAAATAAGATTTCAAAAGTCGGGATCAGCTGCAGTCTTTTTAACCAAGTGACGCATGATCTTTTTGCTTACCAACTCGGACACAATTCTCGTTGCATACACTTCCACGTCGTCGTTGAATGCAAAATCCCCTGCGGCCCTAAGTGACGCTCTGGACAGCATGTCTTCAGGAGCAGCTGCTTACCTGGCACGAAGTGAAGATCAAAGTCATAGGTGAGCAGTTGCAGAAAGAAATGCTAAAGGCACTGAGGCATTTCCCCAGTAGGTTTTGTAGCAATGTCAATGAACGGATGATGGTCAGTTTCAATCACAATCTTGCGTCCAAAATCACTGGTGAAACTTTTCGCATTCGTTGGTATTTACAAACTCTTCTTTCTCATTCTGAAAGCATCCTTCTTATGCAACACTCAGAGCGCGAAATGCATGATCAAGTGGCCGCCAAGCGTAACCGTAACGCTGCAAAGTATCTGCTCCTAGCCCTCATTTCGAAGCATTTGCAGACATTTTTGTATCACTGGGCGCGTCAAAGATGGCGAGCAGTGGTGGTTTGCTGAAATTCTCGCAAAAAACTGCCTGCTCGCTCGCATGGTGCTCTCTTCATTAGAAAATGATGCGTTTATTCAAAAGGCTGTGCAGCAGATTTGTCTTATCTGCCAGGCTGGGTTTGAATATATCAAAGTATTTCGTCACGCCTAGCATTCGGTGTTCAGCCGCCTTGTGTCCCGAGTAAGGTAAATGGCCCAGTGACATGCTCAACAAAGGGCTTGGTTTTATGCCCTTTTTTACATGTGACGTCACCCAAGAAAAATAATTTCAGTCAGCCTGAAAAATAATTTATCAGCATTGAACATCGAACGAGCCTTTTTGGATGACTGCAAAGCATAATAGACGAATGCATCATGTTAATTTTTAGTGGCTCCATATATTAGGACACCGTCAACCTACACGTTGTTAGGTTGATTGATATGTGGGGTTTGACGTCCCAAAAGCACCATAAGATCACGAGAAACCCCGTAGTGGAGGGATTCGGAAATTTAGGCCATCTGGGGTTGTTTAACGGGCACGCAAATCTGAGCACACGGGCCAACAACATTTTCTCCTCCATCGGAAATACAGTCGCCGCAGCCTTCTGCATCATGAAATGTGCAATGCTTGTAAGCACAAGCCAAGCATGTAAAGCCTGCATGAAAGCAACCTTTTGCAGAGGCTACATGATGATCTCCAGTAAATTTCCTAGTAGCTGACGTGAACGGCTGCAGAAAACTATAGACAAAAAAACATAGACAGTGCTACTTTCAGACAGTGCTTTAAATTCAGGAAACTAGAGTGCACTTATTCACTCGGTTGATGAGTCACAGCCACGAGATCTGCGAACGAAGCAATATATCTTAAAGCATGCACAGATATTCTAATTCTTTGTCCGACAGTGGCACAGATAGCTTGCCAATACACATATATCTGAGCGCAACAATATGTCAATCTTTCAATAGCTCGAAATCTTGTTGGTTCACAGTCGAACAGATTACTGCCCTTTTGGACAAATTGGAATAAGTGCACCAAGGTTTCCAAAAAAATGCATCATTAGAAGTTAGCGCCTGCTGTGAATGTCTGCCTATATATTTAGTACTGCCTTCTACATGTGCCACAAAGGCATTTGTTGAGGTTGTGCTACTATTCAAGCCCACATCGCCTACTTGGCCATCGTGATGTAAATGCAAACATGAGGAACACTGCCACCTATAGTAGCAGCATAACACTTCAGGAACTTAGAACAGCAGAGAGGTTCACAAGAAAGTTAAGCACACACTTGCAGAACTTTAAATGAGAATTTTTCAGATTTGGAGATGTCGACATGCAGTGGCACTTTTAAACCCACGATACATGTGCAGAAAACGGGGTAAAGGCGAGTCATGAAACGCTGTTATGAAGGCCTGCGCACAAACAGCTTTGTGAATCTAGGCCCTTCGTGTTTTTTTTTGCAAGCGTAAACTCGTATAAATAAGGAAAACGTAGCTTTAGTAGCACCAGTGTAAACAAGTCTTCGCAGTTGGCTTTCTAGCACAAACAGCAATCCCTGCAATGAAAACATGGACATTTTATCTCAACGGTAACAGTGTAAGCACACACACAGGCACGCGTAGCCATGTCCAATTGTCAGTGCCAGTGTAACCATGTGGCATGATACACTATTTGCTGGCCAAGGCATGTGCAGTTTGCCCCCCATAAAATGATACTTTCGTATATGTAACACGTACAATAAGTCTGCACTTACCACAATTTATTTATTTATTTATTTACAAAATACTGCAGACCCATTTAAGGGCCCCAGAAGGAGGGGCAAAGATCATAACATTGCAAACGGGTGTAAACAGCAAGAACAAAAAGATACATCATATACAAAAAATACATAAACATAAGTCATTGTTAAATACGCTCAAGTGCCTCTACAGAGCTGGTTATTGATTCAGGTAGGCAGTTCCAGTCGTTTATGGTTCGAGGAAAGAACGAGTATTTGAAAATGTTTGTTCTGGCGAAATATGGTGTTAATGAATGAGTTTGTCGATGCCGGGTTTGTCTTGTCGTAAGTGGTTTCAAATACATATCACGGTTTACTGACAGCTTGTTGTTATTTAAAAGAAAAAGAAATTTGAGCCTGTGAATTTTACGACGTTTTTCAAGTGTGGGTATACTGTTTTCTTTCATAAGGTTTGTGGGGAAATTGGTTCTTCGGTACTTGGAGTAAATAAAACGTAGCGCTTTGCGTTGGATTAGTTCGAGAGCCTCAATGTTTCTTTTTGTGTATGGGTCCCAGACGATTGAGGCATATTCCAATGAGGGGCGTATAACAGTCAAAAACACTGACTTTAGCATCATTGGAGACATCATTATCTGTAGTAAAACCAAATCTGTGTCATAGACCTGAAAAAAAGTAGTAAAGGACATGCATTAAATATTGTTTCATTTGGTAGCAGTCAAGTCTGCTAAAGAACAGCCAATTGGCAATCAGCCTAGTGCATGCGGCAAATCCCAAACGGGGTTATCGAGGACATGAAAAGATGAAATTTTTGTCGATTGGTATTGTCGTCAAAATGTGAACCTACAGCATGTATAACCGTCTCTCACAATATTTAGTTTTGCGAAGGTTTTTTCATCACCAAAGAAATCTGAAATATTTGGATCATTTTTCCTCAGGCACAGGAATTATTACAATTAAAAACTTTTTAAATTCTGCAATAATAATACTCAAACAAATATAATAATTTGTTTAGTTTTATGAAGGTTAGTACAAACGGCATCGAAATAGTTCTTGTGGCTGGAGGCCACGTTAGAAGTACCGAGAGAGAGTATGGTTGTTCTGTCCATATGCAAAGTGCTCGTTTGATGGTGGCCTTATAAAATAATATGTTCAGCGTGGACGTGAAGCAAGTGACGCAATGGTGTAGGCAGTTTTTTTTTAAGCGTGCGGAGGGGGGGGGGGTCCGTTCATCTGAATTAGAGGTCGGGCATGCAAACATGGTCAAATGTCATATTGTAGTATTGGGCTCCCTATGCCCGGCCTAAAAGTACGTTTGGAGATACGGTAGGGGGGGGAGGGGGTGTGTGTGGAGCACGGGTTTCATGTGCCACCGCCTGGCTATGACACCGAAGTGATGCGAAAAAATTCGTTGACTTACTCGTCTATATACACTACAGTTCTAAAAAAATGCGGCCGAAGGCCTCGACACCCAGCCGTTAACGTTACATAAAGCCAATGAGAGACAAGTACCAGTGTCAAGGCAGCTACAACCCGGCCCCAATGTTATACCAGGTATTACTGCGGAAAGTAACGTTTAATAGCAAAAGTACACTGGCACTACAGTGCTGGCAAAGGCAGCAAGAGGGTATGCCGGAGGTAATAAAGCGGTAGTATCGGTAGTATTTAAAGGTAGTATTTCAAGACTCTGCTTGTCTAATTACATCAGAACGGGGGACCACCACAGAGTAGAGCCTCTTCCAGCTATCTAGAATATTCATGATGTACAAGCTGGGCATCCTCCTTAAGAACTCTTTAAACTGTTAAAAGAATAAAAGTGCTAGACTTATATGTCCATTGCTCTGTGAATATCGCCTACATTGACAACCTCGCCATTTATTTTCATGGGACAAGTAAAGCTGCTAATGAAAGAACCATCTAATGGCATACGAGCAACAAGGGCATAAAATGTTCTGCACTGTCGAATGGGTTACAATCGGCAAATTGTTTGTTTACTGAAACAATCACGTTTACTAAAACAATGAATTGTCCACGTTTACTAAAACAATCAATTAATATATTTGTTATGGAAACCTATTTTGTACGGTTTTCTCCTTCCCTAATTTTCATTTAAAACTGTGTTTTACATGTTTGTATACTTAACAGTACACCAATGCAAAGCTATTGTTGTGATGAAGGGTTATGTAGGTGGACCACGCTACTGTGTAAAGAATGTGTTTGCATGTACAACTATCTATGTACGGCAGCGAGAAACGGGTGCATATTACTGGTGGGATATTCGAATTGCCTACATTGCTGAAAATAATTTATCACAAAGTGCATGTGTCAACAGTGTTAACTGAATGTTTGCACCTCAGCTCCTGTCAATGTCTGTATGAGCTAATGACCCTCTCAAACAATTTCTAAATGATTCTACCATTCATCTACGATCACGTATTGTGATGAATAAGTAAAGTAAAATGGTTAATCAATTATTCAATAAATCATATCAGCATAATAACAACAGGGGGACAGCCAGCAATAACGTAGTTGTGTAATTGAAGGGAAAGCATGGAACAAGTATCAGAGACAGGGCCATTTCTTCACATCAAATTTTGATATTTCAATACACACGACAGAAGATGGTTGATTTTAAGGTAAGCAATCACAATATCCTTCACTCCAATGAAAACAGCAAAGATGTGGTGGCTTTCACAACGTATACGACGAGGGCTATCAGCGTCGCTATCACTTATCGGCATTGCTGTACGACAGAGTTCTCAAACTCGCCTTAGACTGCAGTCACATAATTCTGTCGTCCTAAGGTCGTGACACTAAGGAAGGTTTGACAGGGGGAAGGGAGAGTTTCAAAGAGCAGTCAGTTTAACATCACCGTTTCAATAGATCCTTTCTTTATGTGGGTCATTTATAAAAAAGTATTAGGCTTCGGGAGTCGAGAAACGTTACCGTCGATTTTCAGAATGACTAAAGTCTGGACTCTGTTACTGTATTTCAGAAGATGTTGACTGCCCGTTAACCACACATAAAAACTGCTACGAAAGCAGGCATGTGCGAGGTGTGAGCTGCTATAAAAGGTCCTCGGGCTGTGTGTTTGAGACCTCTGCTGTACCAGGAACTAGAGTCTTTCAGATAATTTTTGAGTGATATTGCTGAAAAATTATGAATATTCAAAAAAATTTATTACCTCGTTGTCAATGCCTAAATATTAGGACGGCTGTATTTGCCATTGTAAAAACAACTATGGCTCTAGTCCACGCTTTAAGGATGCTTCGACAGCGAAGCTGTGACACCCAAAACGATTAGCCTGGGACGTTTTTTTAATGATCTTATACAGTCTTGGGCAGTAACTAGTTACTAGTAACGTGTTACCAATAACTTGTAAGTATAACTAGTTACATTTAATTTAGAGAAACTTGTAACTGTAACAGTGTTACTTTTTTACTGAGTAATTCTAATTGAAAATAGTTACAGTTACTTTTGTTTTTGTAAAAAGTTATCCAACAGCCACACTCGTTAGAGGCTGACGTTAAACACTTCATTTTTTCAAACATTTTTTTACAATATCCTCTCCACCTTTCGACTTTCCACGGCTCCCATCGCAGTTTAAGGGAGCAGATCGCTGAAAGGAATATCCTCCCTTCACAAGACCGAGTTCGGACTTTACTTGTATACTACATGTCTAAAGGGAAACATATTTGACATATACCTGTCTGGCTGGTTTGAAGCGCAGTGTCTGGAGAGTATGTTTATTCGTAAAACTACATATCGTAAATCAGACATGTTGCCACTGCATACCTTGCCTAGTTCACGTGCCCCCTCCCTTGTTTCTGAGGGGGGGGCAAGGTGAATATCTATATATCCTTTTTGTCACTTGAGCTCCTGTCCCTTTTCTTGGTATGCCGGTGGAGTATTCCTCCGTCTGAGGCTTCCAGCAAGTCGCGTTTGAGAGGTGGCTAGAAAACAGCAGCATAAAACTGCTGAAAGCCTGAAGCTATCATTTAAAACGTGTTTGTAGCTGATTTCGAAAGCTCTACTTTGAGTTAAAGAGGCTTATGACGAATTCTATTGAGGGAACAGGAGTAGAGGGGCCGGGCAGTGAGGAGTGGGGGGCAGAGCACTGACAGCACGACCACTCACCCTGCCAATGAAATGCGGGGCACTCCCAGAGGACAGGTGAATGAGGTGATGAGTGGGGAGACCATGTGGTCAAAACATTCCAAACCCCGGCATAATCTCTGTAGGGCAGCAGCAAAATACACGTAAAACCTGTCAGCCACACGCTTTTTGTTATCCTAATACCTAGTATGTTTGTGCAATGACACTTTTGGCAGGCACCCAGCTGTTATCGTAGCAACCCTTACAAAACAGCAGTGTCAAAGTGCACATTGCTGCTAGCATATCCGCTACACTTGCCGGCGGAAGAAAAATTCCGAGACTGTGACATTCAAGGGCCACGTGACTCGTACTGCGTCTACTCTGCTTTTCAGGCGAGAGCGCTACAAACTGCTCCTGGATTCTCTCGGCGATGCAAAAGCACTCTCGCCCTACCAATGGATGACAGTGCTCCTCCACCTGCTCGACCACTGAAACACGCCGGCTCGGAAGAGAGCACTTTCAGTGTGCTTTTGAGTGCTCCTGCTCTCCCAATGGAATTCGCCATCAAAGGCTTAGAAGTGGTTTGTGTGCACAGCGGATGCAAAGCTCTTCAAACAGGGTCTGATACACCTTGAAGAATCTGGGGAATAGACCCAATGGACGTCGTCTTCACTCGTTACACCCGTTTCCCTCAGCATGCACCTCTCCATGCACTTCTTCTGGGTATCGTTATAATAAAAGTCCTGCCATCGTTCCAGTGCATCAACCACGTGTTTCCCTGCATACGATGTTCATTGTGTGTCTTCGCTATGTCCAAGGTGTATCAGATCCTGTTCGGAAAGTTAAGCGCATTCTGGCCATACCAACAGTTTTTAAGCCCCGTCGTCAAGGCACGCGAAACTGGAGAACCGCACACCTGCAGATGATCAGTCCACACACCTGCAGACAATGCGGGAATTGTGAAGAGACTTCGGCGAAATGGGCAGTAAATGGGCAGTAAATGATGAGAAAGGGCGCGAAAGCAAACTTTAGTTTAGTCACCCATTCAATGCGTTTGTAGACTGAGCTTGTTGAACACAACTGGACAATAGGGAGCTTTGTTATTAATAGTTCAGACGGAGTAAACCATGACAATCATGAACTCACTCGGCTTTTGGAATATCGGACCGGTCCGGACGTCTATGAAAGCGCCACATCTGCGATGGCAGACTACTGGTGCCACGAGACGGTGGTACGTCCTTATAAAAATAGCTAGATGCACCGCAGAGAAACGTTGCCGCAGAGGAGCCAGGCACAACACTACTCCTCCTGTTTGGAAGCCATGCCTCTTGACTCGGAGCAGCAGTTGCCTTGGCCTTCCTACCGCGAATATTTTTCCGTGTTGAAGACGGAGGCGGCAAATATTACGGTGTTGTGCAGCATTTGCAGAAAAGAGTACTCTACTAGCAAGACGTCTTCACCAAACCTGTGGAAACATCTATAGGTAAGTTTCATCATTATAAATGTCGAGATTCCGGTTTTGTGTGTATGTTTCATTGTACGTAATCAGTTATGCCAATCAAGTTGAAAATACTCTACTGATTCTAAACTTTCGTTGTGCGCAGAAAAAACATCCGACTGCACTGAAGGAGTTCGACTTCAAGAAGAGAAAAGCCAAGCACGGTCCCATCGTGGCAGACAAAAGACGCGGGCGGTAGCTCGACGCAGACCCTGGAGTCCTGTCTTGCAGCAACAACTAGTCGACCCAAGGCTCTATCACAAAGTCGCTTAGACAGGTTAATTGTGAACTTCGTAGTCTCTGACATAGTGCTTTTCAGTCGTTGAAAATGAACAGTTCCGGTGCTTGATTAACGCACTGCATCCATCAGATTCATGAAATTTGCAAAATGTAGAGCCGGGGAAAACAGTCATTTATATGTTTTGTAAGCCAAATAAGCCAATTGTGTGAGTACAATTAAAAGTTTTAAGCAGGCGAGTAAGCATAGTATGCATCTTGTGTGACACAAGGTTTTGTGGTAAACAAAAAAAAAAGAAAAAAGAAGACATATGAATCCAAGTAAATCGAAGCTCAAGAAGTGGATCTAGCTTACACGCCTATTATGGAAAGCATTGCTGACCTTCCTATCTAGACAAGGTGGATTCTAAATTATATGGCAATGGTTTGTAAACATGCAAAACAGCGCCCGCAACGCAATGCAGCTAGGATATTTGCATCCGCGTAATTGGTGCGATAGTTGCAAACTTGTGGAGATCCCTTCCTCCATTCTAATGACCAGACTGATATCGCTAGTTTTAAGATTGACCATTCTCTTTTTTTTCTTCAATTTCCATAGAAGCTTCTTGGATGTGACTGTTCACTACATAGATGAAGAGTCTTTGGAAAGAAGATCCGCAGCGCTTGTTTGCCAGAGTCTCTCAGTTCATCACACCTACGACGTAATCGCGACAGCGCTCCACGCAGTATTTGTGGAGTACAAGATTGTGCACAAGATATGTGTCATCATGGACAATGGTTCGAACTTTGTGAAAGCCTTCAGGTAGGTTAAAAGGCTGCTTCTGTTTTATTATCATTGTGTTTTACACCGAGGTTGCCTATTTTTATTATCTTATTCTTCCCAAAAAGAAACTAAATTAAGCTGCACTTTGACTTCAGCTGCGTTCTTTTTTTATGATTGCAATAAATTAATGAGCCTGGCATGCTGCAATCGCTGATCTCACTGACTATGGAGAGTTGTGCGCATGTCCTCAACTGCTGCATACTAAGGTACATTTTGTAACCCTAGAATTTACGACAAAATTCTGCATATCCTTCACAAATCTAAAATTGCCATGTGATTATCTTGTAGAGTCAAGAATTAAAACACAATTACCTTCTACAGTGATATTGTACAAAGTCCTGAGACTAAAAAGACGAGAGGCAAATGCAATGCACACACAACAGAAACTTTACGCTTTATGTCGTCCCTCGTATTTTTAAAAGACCTGGATTTCTGTTTTAATAAGATATTTGCAATTTTCTAAAGCCCATTATTGTGCTATATTACATATTAAGGCTACTGATCATCGGTGCCATGCAATATTTTTTTTTCGATTAGAAGCATACCAGAGATGTAAACCGCCCCAAAAATGTGCGGAGTACGAAACTTCTGAGGAAGCTATATTCTGGCTTTGTCTGAGAACATAACCTCCAAATAGATGTTCCGGCCTGTAGTATAGTCCTTGCGAGCTACACAGCAACCAGCTATTTAAGAAGCGCCACGTGCTAACAGAGCAGAAATTCGCATTTGCAGTAGAGCCTACGCTCCGCAAACTTTTGGGTGTACTTATACGTCTGCTTGGACATAGTCGTCGCGTTTATTTTTATTTGTTAATGGATATTAACCTTTACTCCTTTCTTGCTTTTTCTAACAGTTTTATTGTTGAGGGAGGGCTCTGTCCTGTCCCGTATTTTTTCGTCTAGCTGTTGGCACTTTTATTTCCAGCAGGGGCGCCTGCGCAAGTAGGCGTTTGGTGTGTAGCGACACCACGAACCCGAGCTATTGGGGGAGTTTCTACTCCCTCCTACGCCTAGCCGTGCATGGCTTTGCCGTGTCCGGGGAAAAGGGGATCCTGGGGGTTGAGCCGACGCTGGGTGATTGGACCTTTAAGGCCCCCCGGCAGAGGCAACACACCCCTTTGGCCCCGGCTTCACGTAGACGGCACCCCTGGGCTGGACCACCCAGGGAAAATTGGCAGTCGCCTTTTCTTATCTCTCTCTTCCTACATCTTTGTCTTTATCTCTTACTATTTATCTGTCCTGTCTTCTACTCTCTTCTGCCTACTTCCTGGTGGCTAGGGTTAACGCTGTGCAAATAGCCTACCTTGGTCTAGGCGCATTGGGTTATAGTAGCGTTGTACCGCTGGCGTCTGCAGGTTTTAGCATCCGCAAACTTGTAGCGTCCCCTCGTTGGGCTCCGTGGTGGGTGGCCGCCAACGCTTCTGAAGAAAATTAAACTGGAATGCATAGAGCGTTTCCCTTGTTAAGTGATCGTACCACCTTAAAGCGCGTACGCACCGAAGACTTGGGCTTTTTCAATCAATGAAATGAAAACTTTCCCCATTTTCATATTATACATAGTGAGATAAGCAGCAAGCAAGCCAGAACTGTATCCCCCTTTGTAGTAGCCAGATGTCTCACAGAAACTCTTGGAGCCGGGTACAAAGTTACCAAAATGGCCAGCGGAGACCTCCTCCTTGAAGTTCGAGAAAAAGAACAGTTTGAAAAGCTACAGAATCTTTCAACTTTTGGTGACACTCCCATCACTGTTACGCCACACAGATCTATGAACACAACCCGTGGAGTAGTATCTGATGCTGATTTGCTCGGCTTGACCGAAGAGGAACTTCTGGAGGGGTGGAAGAGTCAGAATGTGACCAATGTACAAAGAATCATCATTAGAAGAAAGAGACAACAAGGTAACACCAACGAAACACCTAATACTCACGTTCACTTCCAGTAATCTGCCAGAAAGTATTCAAACAGGGTACACGAAGACGTCGATCAGACCATACATACCTAACCCACGTCGTTGTTTTGAATGCCAGAAGTATGGCCATGGCTCACAAAGCTGTCGTGATCACCAAACTTGTGCACAATGTGGATGGAGTATCAGGCCACAATTCTGACAATTGCGAAGAACATCACACTGTGTGAACTGTGGTGGAAATCATGCCGCATACTCCCGGTCTTGCTCATTTTGGAAAAAAAAAGAAATTATCACACTGAAAATTAAAGAAAATATCACTTTCAAAGAAGCAAGACGAAGAGTGTCACCATTTTACGGCGCTACATATGCTGATGCGGCGCGTCAGGGGGCAACGCCGCACCAGCCCTCGCCACCCCTTCGGCCAGCGCAGAGTGAGCCGTCGGCTGTGGCGCCTGCCCCCAAGGCGGCAGTACAGTCTACTCCGCCTCCAAGCGAATTGAGGCCGGAGACTTCAGGGTCCTCTGGTCTCAAGGCCTCACCTCACCAGGTGAGGCCTAAAATCCAAACCATCAGCTCGCATGTGCAGGCATCCAGTGCCTCTGAGGAGGCAATGGATACAACGGTATCCTTGGTACCGAAAGAGCGGCGCGCCTCCTTGGAGCGTGCCAAGAAAAGCAAAAAACCAATAATGGGGCCGGACGACCGTCCTGCCACCTGAATTAACGAGCTCACTCCAACACAGGATACTCTTTGTACACACAGCAGCATCTCTCTTGTTTAAATATGCAGACAGAAATATTACAGGGGAACATCCGAGGCCTTCTTCGAAACCTCGATGACTTACAAGAACTCCTCCATGAACACAATCCAAGAGTGCTGTGTGTACAAGAGACACGCTTAAAACAAACAAACACAAACTTTTTACGTAACTACGTAATCTTCCGAAAGGATAGAGATGATCCCATGCCACCATCCGGTGGTGTAGCGGTTATAGTTAGTCAAGGTATAGCATGCACACAATTACCCCTTAAAACTTCCCTCGAGGCGGTGGCTGTCCGAGTAGTTATTCTAAACAAACTTGTCACTGTCTGCTCTTTGTACATACCTCCGCATCACCATCTTGAAAAACTTCAATTCCAGTCTTTATTAGACGAACTACCTGAACCTTATCTAGTCCTTGGGGACCGAACGCACATAATGGTCTGTGGGGTGACTCTCGCTGTGATGCACGAGGTCGTCTCATTGAACAATTCCTCATTTCATCAGGTGCTTGTCTGTTGAATAGGAAAGAGGCAACATACTATAACCTTGCCAACAAAACTTACTCTTCCATAGACCTCAGTATCGCATCTCCTTCACTTGTACCATTACTTCAGTGGAAAGTCATAAATAATCCATATGGAAGTGACCGTTTTCCTTTAGTTTTGATTACACCAATAATATATGAATGTCCTCCACATGTTCCTAAATGGCTGGTAGACAAAGCCAACTGGGAAAAATTTCAAAAGCTTACTCACTTAAATTGGACTGACTTATGCGGATTAGGCTTAGATGAAGCTGTGCAGTACTTCACGGCCTTTCTTACTGACGCAGCAGCCAAGTGCATTCCACAAAGATCTGTACTGTCCGGCAAACGACACGTCCCGTGGTGCAACACCGAGTGTCAGAATGCGCGAAAGGAACAGAACAGAGCATGGAGGTTGCTGCGGGACTGGCCGACAGTGGAAAACCTTGAGAGCTTTAAGAAAATAAAATCTTAAGGCAGGAGAACGCGTTGGCAGGCCAGAAGAGAAAGTTGGCACAAGTTTTATCAGGGATAAATTCATATACACAAGAGGCCAAAATCTGGAACATGGTTCGTAGGGTAGCAGGAAGAAAAGTACACTCACTCCCACTCGTAAACACTAAGGGAAGTTTACCTTGGAAGGTCAGACAAACTTCCTCGGTGGACACTTTAAACGGGTATCCAGCTCGTCCCACTACACTGACACTTTCCAAAATCACAGAACAAGAATAGGAAAGCAGAAACTTGAACACAAATCCACTAGATACGAGGCATATAACCAAGCCTTCAGTCTAGCTGAGCTCCGATCATCTCTAAACTCCTGCAGTACTTCTGCCCCAGGTTCTGACCGTGTGGTGTATGAAATGATAAAAAACCTACCAGCAGAAACAAGAAAAACCTTACTTTGTTTGTACAATGCTATCTGGTTTTCTGGCACTCTCCCTACCTCCTGGGAAGAGGCTATTATTATTCCAATTTTGAAAGAGGGCAAGGACCCTTCTTTAGCTTCAAGTTATAGGCCTATTGCACTTACAAGCTGCTTGTGCAAAGTCTTCGAAAAAATGATAAACTGCTGACTTGTACATATTCTTGAAACAAACAATTTGCTCGACCCATTTCAGTGCGGGTTTCGAGAAAGTAGATCCACCACAGACCACCTTGTTCGCATCGAGGCACAGATCAGAGACGCCTTCGTCTATAAACAATATTTTCTCTCTGTGTTCCTTGATATCGAAAAGGCTTATGATACAACATGGCGTTTTTGAATTCTAAGAGACCTGTCCCACCTTGGTGTGTGCGGAAGAATGTTTCACATAATCGAAGTTACCTGTCAAACCGGACATTCCGTGTCCGTGTGGGCAGTGTTCTCTCCCAAACAATGTCCAGGAAACAGGCGTGCCACAAGGTGGTGTACTTAGTTGCACACTTTTTATTATCAAAATGAATTCCTTGCACTTGTCCATCCCCCGTAATATGTTCTATTGTACTTATGTCGACGACGTTCAGCTTGGCTTCAAGTCATGCAACTTGGCAATGTGTGAGCGGCAGGTTCAGCTGGGTTTAAACAAGGTCTCCAAATGGGCAGATGAAAGCAGATTTCGACTTAACCCACAAAAAAGCACATGTGTCTTGTTCTCTCGAAAGAGAGGCATGCACTCTGAACCTGACATTCGGCTGAATGGGCAACGTCTGTCTGTCAAAGCCGAGCATATATTTTTAGGCTTAATCTTGGACAACAAGTTGACCTTCGTACCGCACATCAAGTATTTAAAAACAAAATGTTTAAAAGCCATGAATGTTATGAAAGTGTTGTCACGTACTACTTGGGGTAGTGATAGGCAATGCCTCATGAATCTGTATCGAAGCCTCATTTGCACCCGCTCAGAATATGGGACTGTTGTTTATCAGTCTGCAACTCAAAGTGCTTTGAAGATGCTGGACCCCGTGCACCATTTGGGCATCCGCCTTTCTACGGGTGCTTTTGGCACCAGCCCTGTAGAAAGCCTTTACGTTGAGTCAAATGAATGGTTGCTTTATCTACAGAGAACTTACATGTCCTTTGTATATTTTCTTAAGGTGAAAGCAGACAAGAAGCACCCCTCATACTCTACTATTATTGATTTGTCGAGCTCCATTCTGTTTCAAAACAGGCCTTCGATGAGGCAGCCCTTCTCAGTTTGCCTGAAGGGTCTAGCTGAGGACACTGGAGTGTCACTTGAACACAGCTTAATGGCTCCTGTAGCATACCCGTCACCGTGGCAGTGACTGCGATGTGTCTTTCCTAGAAGTTACAAAACATGCACCTATTGCCCGTATCCGAACATACTTCCTGGAACTTCAACACAAATACACACGTCCTGAGTTCTTTACAGATGCCTCCAAGTCTAACTCCTCTGTGTCCTACGCTGCTGTCGGCCCATCCTTTTCGGATGCTGGCCCTCTACATCCAGGCACAAGTATTTTCACAGCGGAAGCTTACGTGATACTTGTGGCAGCCAAACACATCAAACAATTACAAATACAAAAAGCAGTAATTTATACAGACTCTCTCAGTGTGGTAACAGCTCTGCACAGTCTTAAAAAACAAAAAACCCGGTCCTCATGTCACTTTACTCCAGTTTGTGCACACTCTACACACTTAAACAACATGTTGTAGTGTGCTGGGTGCCAGGGCACCGTGACATCCAAGGCAACGTGAGGGCAGATCAGCTCACTACATCTGTCCACAAAAGCACTGCCCCTACACCCATATTAATCCAGGCCCTTGATTTTAAGCCGTCTGTCAAATGAAACCTCAGGGACTACTGGCAGAGCAAGTGGGATACACGCACACGAAACAAACTACACATTATTAAGCCACACCTTGGTCATTGGCTGCCAGTATCAAAATCGCGTCATGTAGAGGTAATACTAACGAGACTCAGGATAGGACACACATACACGACACACACATATCTTTTGTCCGGTGGCGATCCACCATTGTGTGACAGATGTGGTGAAGCATTTACAGTCCTTCACATGTTAATTCAGTGCAAACACTTAGAAACTCTAAGAAAGCAGCATTTTCTATTACCCTACCGACAACATATACCTTTACACCCTGCAATGTTCGTTGGTAGGGAACCGCTTTTTAGTCATAAATCATTGCTAGCGTTTTTAAAAGATATTAATAATTTTCATATCATATACCCGGGCATCCCGTAGCACGACCTCTCCAGGGAGGTTTTTGCTGCCGTGGCTACACAGGAAAGCACTTGCCTCACGGCCCTTGGACGCAAGGGTATGAACGAGTGAGGTACTTGTGCTAATGCCATACATGTCCACCATCGTTTTACATTATCACCAACTTTTGTCACCTATTCACACCACACACACCTTTCACGGCATGGTCATTATTTTATTATTTGTATGTTTTTACCTGCCTTACTGCGAGGAATTTTATGGCCCTTATACAGCCGCTAATCACAATCATTATCCATATTCCTTGTCCCATGAACTGGTGCTCTTTGGGCATCAAATGGCCCTTGTGCCAAAAAACACCATATATCATCATTGGCACTTTTATTTCATACTGCTTAAGAAATTAGTCAATCAAATTATACGGAGGCTGTATAAAAATGTTGAACCTCCACCAGCTCATTTCCGTGCTAACTTATTGGAAATTTCCATTTTTCGGGACACAGGGTCTTTAGAGAAGCTGAACGGGACCAAGATTTTGTGGCAAATAACGTCACAGAAGTACTCGACAGTGGCTCGAACAATGATTCCTCTCAAGATATCCACTTGCCACGGCACAGAAGGTGTGCCGCGCACACCCTAAATCTCGTCGCTTCGGTGGATGCTGAAAATGCCGGCGACAACGAAACATACCCCGAAATGGCGAGGACCGTTTTCTCAAAACTGAAGACTGTTTGGAGGAAACAAAGCCAGTCTGTGCAGGCAGCCGAAGCAATAAAGGCTGCCTTGGGAAGGCATCTCTCTGTGCCAAATGCAACGCGATGGAATTCATTGTTCAACGCCATGAAGTACGTAAACGAAGTACCGAAAGGGAGGATGGACGCAACGTTTGACGCACTCTCGTTGTCAGGATTGCAGCATGAAGAATCTCTGTTCATTGATGAATACTGCAAGGTATGTTTCGATAATTTGTTTAACATGATGCAGTGCATTGACTATATCTTTTATTTTTCCAGGTGATGTGCACTGTGGCAAAGGCGCTAGATATACTACAAGGAGAACAATATATGTACATGGGCGTCCTGCAGCCAACACTTCAATCTCTACTGCGGTATCAGCGATCCCTCCCGCCACTTAAGTACTGCATACTCCTTGCTAGCAGTCTTCAGGACGCAGTCAAGAAAAGGTGAGAGAAATTTCCTGTGCCTATCTCCTTGCTGTCCTATCTCATCGCGTGCTCTCGCAGGGGTGCATATGCATTCGTGCCACGGATTGTCCATGGTATGAATGAAAGTGAAATGTTTTTAACAGGGCCATACATTGTTTCTGTAACCTGTTTCAATACAGGTTTGCTGCAGTTTTGGAGGATGCCAACCTGGCCCTGGCAGCAGCGGTACATCCAAAGTTCAAGCTTTCCTAGATGACTGAAGCGCGGAAAGCAGCGACGTTACGACTTCTTGAGGAGGAGTGTCGTGCTGTAAAAGCAATTTTCAATGAAAATGGAGCCGCCGGCGAAGGAACCGACGAAGACGACGTGTTTTTTTCAGTTGCCTCAATCCTCCCTTTCATGCTCCGAGGTGCAACAATGGCTCAGTGATCCCGGAACTGACATCAGCGAGCTGGCGAAGTACCCTAAGATTAAGAAAATTTTCATTCAGCGAAATATGGGGATTCCGTCCAGTGCACTGGCTGAACGGCTATTCAGCAAAGGATGCGACATTTTGTCCATCAAGAGGGGAAAGCCCTCTGATGAAAACTTTGAAAAGCAACTCATTCTAAAGTGTAACGAAGTTTGCAAGTAAACTTCCTTGTCACCAAGTGTGCATAAACAACAAGAACAACAACAACAAAAAACTGATGTGACAAAGTGAGCCTTACAGAACGACTGATTATATTGGCCGACATTTAGGTTTTTTTTCGTCTAGGGTTTCACAACATGCAAGTTTCATTACCTGCGTGCCTTTTTACGCCATTATTCATTCAAATCTATCATTTGTTTTTGTAATCAATTACTTATTTTACACAGTAACGGAAAAATAACGACGTTACTTTTTCACTGTAACTATAACTAACAAGTTACTTTTATAAAATCGGTAACTGTAACAGAGTTACTTTTTTGCCTTCACTGACTGTAACTGTAACACTGTTATTTTTACTGGTACAGTGCCCATGACTGGTCTTATAAGAGTTAACGGTTAGATCGTATAAGAATTAAATTGGCATCCAACCTTTGCAGGAGCCAGTGTCTAAGACGCGTCTCATTTTTCACACCGGCATGGGTGTTTCGTCGTACGCGGTCACCTGACTCGATGCGTTCATAGCCATAATGATGATGATATCATCTTTCTGATGGCATTCGCCAACAAACGAGGATTGTCTAAGAACCGGGTGGTAGGATCGTTGAGTTACATAGCTATGAATGTAAAAAACAAACAATGCAACTTTAATCCAACAGTGTTAATTTAGTAGTTTGCCTTGGGTCATCCAAGTTTTCGGTGTCCATCAGTGCACGTTAAAGAACCCAAGTGGTCGAAGTTTAGGGAGCCCTCCACTACGCTGTTTCTAATATTTATATGGTGGTTTCGGGGCATTAGACCTTATCTATGAACCAATCAAAGCCTCTTGTCCTCGTGTTAGTCTATCTCCCCTTCGTCCAAGAGACGTTTGAAAGTATGCGGCTTGAAGCTAATGCTGTTGACATTGTCGAGCGGGCTGGAGTGTGCGAGCTCATTCCGTTGCTTATTAGGACCTTCGCTGTCACTCCATGAGAGTGTTTCTTCATGGCGCCTTGACTAGGAAATATTTGTGTGCGCGCCTCCGAATTGCCTACACGCATATGACGGCTTCCTAGCATTGGCAGGGTGACTGCATGACCACAGAGGTGCGGCTTGAAGTGGGAACAGCTGAATGCTGCGATGCTGAAACCTTAGGTAAACGAATACTCGAAGCCCAGGACATTGCGAAAATCTTGGGTGGAGGGCATGTGCTGGCATTTTCCTGTCATAGTGTTTTCATGCTCGTTTTGGAGCTTTCTTTATTACAAGGGTTACTCGGATGTATGTTCATGCTTTACAGCATGTTGTCTTTGTCCACACTATTTTTGTCCGTGCACACAAACTGCTGGCATGAAAGAGGTATACAACATTGCTTTAAAAACTTCATTTGTGAAACACTGTTGGCAGTCCCATTTTGTCTATGACAGGCTGTCATCACTTGATGGTCCCAGTTAAAGCACTGTGCTGTGTATTGCAGTGTACGTGCGGCGCCGGAATTCGTGACCTAGCGGACAAAAAAAAGAGCATCGCCATATTCACAAAGTTAATGATCTAGACGCGAACGTTTGGCTAGTTGGGTGTTCATGCTTGGGATGTAAAATCGGCACAAAATAAAGACAAGGACTGAAGCTGAAAAGGTGCCTCGTCTTCAGCGTCTTTTCGTCTCTGCTTCAGTTCTTGTCGCTATTTTTGCGCTGTTTTTGCATCAAAAGTGAATGATGTTGGAGGAGCTTGCTCGGAGGTGCACGGGCTGTTTTTTGGTGAGACTATTGCTTGTTAACGAGCCGGCGCATAATGTGTACGTCAAAGGCAGAGTTTTCGGGCACATTCCATGACCCGCCTTTCACAGTGTCGGCCCCTTCAATCGGCACATTGACCAGCTGGCCCTTTATCCCACAGAGGCCACTGTCTTGAGTCAAATGCCTAACGTACATAAATGGTAGACATGGAGCCATCAGGCGTTCTTCAACAGGTTTTAGAGTAGGCAGGTGAAGGTGGCTTGCAAGGATATCGGTATTCTTGTGTAGCACTCATTGAAGAAATTGGTCACGTCCTGCCGTGCCTACAAAAGAGCTCATGCTAAAAGCTCATTCGTGCCTACGAAGCAAGGAGATCAAAGTGGACGTAATTGCAAGTAGGCGAGCACGCAGGCCAT
Organism: Rhipicephalus microplus; assembly: GCF_043290135.1. Lineage (NCBI taxonomy): Eukaryota > Metazoa > Arthropoda > Arachnida > Ixodida > Ixodidae > Rhipicephalus > Rhipicephalus microplus. Next base: position 382,285,426 of record NC_134710.1, read on the forward strand.
GGAAATCCTTCACCTTGGGTGGCGGTGTGCTTCTAGTGGGCATACTTGGAATCACTGAAGAGGTAATCAGAGCAGCAAGATTGAGGTGGGGCTGGACAAAATAGAACGTGATGCGCGCATATCTTTTCTGGGATAATCTAGCGGCTAATATCAGCATACTTAGAACAAGCCACGGCAAGCAACCCACCTCCCTCCGGTCAGTATATAGACGTATGGTGCTTGTCATCGAAGCTAACGAAGGCAAGCGAAGCCATTTCAGTCAATTACGATGATCGAAGTGAATATTTCAACAACTACGCCAAAATCACTTTGAAGTGGGCGTCCGCATGCGCCGTCACGTTTGCGTACACTATGCTAACACGGTAACATTTAATCTGAAAAATAGTGCTCATGCGGTAAGCGATACGGATGTCACAAAACGAGCGCTCAAAAAGGGCCCACCGCCAAATTCTCGCGACGAAGCGCCGGAGAGATGCCTCGAGGTCAACGATAAAAAAAGAAAACAAGCATCCAAAGACTCCCTGGGCGCGCGTCTCTCTCCCCTCGGAAGCGTAGGTTCGCCGACGAACCTCCTCACATCGGCGGCCGAGCAAGCCCTAGAAAGTTCTCGATGGAAAGGGGCGTGGTGATGCAGGGTTGCGTCATCTTTCGCGGACGACCCTCGTACCGTCTCGTGCTTTCCCCAGCCTTCGCTGCGTATCGCGCCGACGAAATGATGAGAACTTTCTATCTAGCGCGGAAGGTATTTAATCGAGCAGCAGAGATGGGAGATCAGGAGAAGAAGGAAGTTAGTGCCAGTGTGTGTAGGGTCGCCCCGCCCCGGTGGTCTAGTGGCTAAGGTACTCGGCTGCTGACCCGCAGGTCGCGGGATCAAATCCCGGCTGCGGCGGCTGCATTTCCGATGGAGGCGGAAATGTTGTAGGCCTGTGTGCTCAGATTTGGGTGCACGTTAAAGAACCCCAGGTGGTCGAAATTTCCGGAGCCCTCTACTACGGCGTCTCTCATAATCATAAGGTGGTTTTGGGACGTTAAACCCCACATATCAATCAGTGTGCGTAGGGTCGTTCCGCCACGTCTGTCGGTGAAGGTTTTGTCCTTAGTGACAAAGCAGGAAAAGAAGGAAGTTAGCGCCAGTGTGCGTGGGGTTATTCCGCCGCGTCTGTCGGTGAAGGTTTTGTCCTTAGTGACAAAGCAGGAGAAGAAGAAAGTATGAGCCAGAGTGCATAGGGTGTTCCGCCTTGTGGGCAAAGCCTTTTGTCTTCCGTGACAAAGGAGGAGAAGAGGATTTCCACCTGAGGGGTGAAGACTCGAGCTACAGGCAAGAGTGTGTGTCTACCGCTATCGAGCGAAGACGCGTGGCAACAGCTGCTTGTGAGAAGCCGATGTGTTTCGGGCGAAGAAGTTTGGAGCCTGGAGAGCGGTCAATTGAAGACGCAAGGTTTCCTGGAAGAGAAACTTTGGAGGCAGCGGGAGCGACAACAACACTGGACTTTGAGTGAGTGATTCTCGGAAGAGTATCATCGAAACTTTTGTTCCAAGAACTTTGGAATGAATAAGTTTTCTATCTCTTTAGTCTTTAAGTGTCTTGGTTGTTCGATGCATGCGACTGCATTGTAGTGCGTATTGTTGTCTGTATCCGTTGTGTCGAATGATGCTGATTGTACTGCGAAGTACGTTGTTTGATTGGTGACATATTGTATTCAACTATTGTCGAGTGTGCATACTTGTGTATTGTTTGATCTGCCATAATCGAGAATATAATTTCGTTTTGTTCTTCAACTCTCGGCTCTGACTTGTTCTTTGGCCATAGCCGGCGTCCACTGGCATGCCAAATAAGACCACTTCTAAATTGTCCGCGCTTTCGTGGTGCAGTTCGGGGGGCCGATACTTCGGCCCTTGAAATTAGCCCGGCGATTGCCTCCCTAATTAACGGGATCCGTGACATCGGGTAACGTATGTATCTGCGCATGTGCACTTCTATCTCGCTATCATGGTAAGCCCGCCATCCCACTAAGCCCGGTATACTACAACCGTCTATTGTGACAGAAGCATACACGAATGTAACCAATCACCCGCTTTGTGATGAAGTGTCAGTTAAAATTGGTGAGGGGTGTAAAAATGCTCCTGCGTCTGCCCTAGACAGTTTTGTCAATGGGCACGAAGAGCGACGCCCGTCCTCCTAGGCCGCATGCTTTAGTTGCCCAATTACCAGCTGCACTTCGTTTAGGCATCTAATACTTCGCCAATATACCCAGCATAAATACGCTTTGAAAATTTATGCACAGTGAAACATTGTTTTGTTCTGTACGTTCCACAGTTAAGAAGTTATTTTGGCTTTCAACGTCTTTTTTTTCTTTTCTCCATCCCCCGTGGCAGAAAAATTTTTCCGAGCTTCCATTCTTTGCCCAGGGCCTGTACGAGGCGTACTCCTCCAACTTCACCTCGTTGCACGCATCGTGCAATGTGTTCATGTTTGTCATGCGTTAGAGCTATGCGGAGCTTGAGATTATTGTACGACGGCACGGTCGACAGTGGCTGGATACCTGTCTCGAGGTTGCAGATAGGGCTGAGAAATTACTCAATCTTATGCATGGCGCTGCTTATGTCTTAGACATAACTAACCAAATAAATGACATTTTCATCTATTTCTACAAATACTCTGATTTCATCATTCATTCTAAGCTATTCCTAAAATTAAACGCTATTCTTGATAACCCCCATATTGTTTCCTAAATAGCCAGTTTTCTTCATTCTCTCGCTGTTCCTCGGGGATCTGTTCACTGCCCTTTATTATTGTTACTTATCATCATAGGCTTAACTTGCAGAATCTCATTTAAATAACTCTGCGCCAATGATGGCGTGCTTAATAAAAGAATCATTTTCATCAACGATCATCATCATTATGGTCAATCACATTATTCAGTAAGTGGGCTCACATGTGGCAGATTAACGGTAATTGCACTAAAACTGTCAAAGTGTCTGTTACGAGTCGCTGTAAACTCTCCTGTTTTGGCAATTTTTTGGTCGCACCCAGCCTAACAGAGCTTCAAAGTACAAGCATTTAGAAGTAATTCTAAGCAAACACCTTTCATAGACTTGCCACATTGATTATGTATACGTTAAAGGGATCAAATATTACGTTATTTGCACCGCACCATACGTAATGTCCCTAACAATCTAAGCTGATTTTATCTCAATCACTCATTCGCTCTGTTTTTCAATATGTGGAATTTCCTTCCTGGTAAAATCCACTCCTTACAACTAAAAGACTTGACAGCTGCAGTCGATTAACGTGTTACTCTAATCAGCATCGTGCTTGCTTAAGCATTGCTGTGGGTGTAACTGCTTTAACAATTGTATTCTTTGCTTGCATTTCAATTGTCGTTTTCTATAGCATAATTTAAAGTTCTATTTCTACTATAGCCCTAAATATGGCTGCAGTATGTTGATAGAAATAAGAATAAACCAATAGGATCGCATCTGACCAAGCTGCCCACTTCATGCAGCTACATGAACTCATGAATGCATGGCACCGTGGAGTCGAACGGGTGAACCTAGGACGTGTGTGCCAGAACACATTGGTCAAAAAAGTTTTACCTTCTCCTCCTCCTACCCAAGACATTTGCCACACCCAGAAATACGCTTATTCTGTCTATTTATTGCTTCTTTTCAGACATACGCCACGAACCAAGCGCAAAAGTAACTGATGCAGACATGTCCGTATGACAGCCAGCATAAGGCAAAGACCAGTCGCTACCTCATACACTTGATGAAGTGTAGAAAGGTGGGTACTGTAGATTCAAGTAAAGTAGCCTCTAGATATATGATCCATTAGCAACCTGCTTGTGCGAAGCCGTACCAGGAGCCACATATTGGTGACAATTGACGGTGTTATGGTGAATTCCTCACTTTTTAAAGCTCCCTTGCTACTGCCCAAAAAGACACCAGAACTTGTACTGTGCAGTTATTTATTATTTGTACATGGTGCAGCCCTGATGAGTTATTGCAGAATGGGCCGTAAATACTAAAGGATGAACTATATACAACATGAATAAGAACAAGCAAAATGAAATAACGTTTCCACCAATAAAAAGCCTCTAAGATTAAATATAAAGAAAGAGGAGGAGTACATGAAGGCAATAAAGTGCAGTTTTATATTCCGAAATATATAAAGCACTCTGCAGCTTAATGTAATGCTGCCTTCTATATAATATATTAGAAATATATGACTAGTGTTTGTCCACAACGCTTGCGATATTTTATTCACTTGTGTGCACTTAGAACAGGGGTCGGCAAAGTTGTGATTTAGAGGGGCATGAAGCCGACACAGCGAGGGCCGCATGGAGAAGCCGAGGGTGGAGGGGGAAAGGTGTCTTGCAGGTGAAGAAAGAAATGCGGCAATTGACAGTACTATGCGAAAGTGGAGCATAAATAAATCAGAATCACTTTCCGCGCGCATGCCACGAAGTTGAGAGTTTTAGGCTCAGGTTGCAAGCAAATTTCCAGTTCGATTTTTGGTGCTGAAGATTCCTAGCAAACTTGCAAATATCTGCATCACAAGATGCTTCCTGACAGAGGGAGACGTTCATCGGTTAGTCCACCGCAAACGCAAGTTTCATTTGATGAATTTGATTCTCGAGAAAGTCTCTTTGCAGTTGTATGGGCAGCCGAGAACTGTTGTCACGGCTGTTCCTATGAAGTACAGTGTAAAACTTCACAAACTTTTGCATTCAATGCTTCTGTTAGCTCATTGTCTGTGTGTAGAATAACAAGTTTCAACGGCTAAATGTTCATATCCTGAAAAAATTCAGAAAAAAAGCGGGTGGTACCTGATTTTTTTTAGAACCAGAAAACCTAATTTAATTTCGCTCTGTAAAGCCCGTAACATTTGACAGTTCATAGGGAAGTGGCGCGCTCATACCTTGCGCAAAAACATTTGCAGCAAAGGAAGTGACACCGATTACGCTCACTATCCTGCTAGGGAAGTTTCAGCTCAGAAACTTTAGCGTAGCAAGTATGCAGGACAGCAGTTTCCTTTGCTGAAGGTCCTTTCCTTACCTGGTAATTCCACTAAGAAACTTCCCTCCATTCACAGGCGAGCGCAGGGATTTACATTCGCGGAGGATGGGGTCGAAGATTTGTTGCAGTGATCTTTTTTTATATAAATATATGAGCCAGCCTCGCCCCGCCCTTCTGCCCCATTTTTTTAGAGCAAATAATTGAAGACATTACCTGGCTGAGTGTAAAAACGGGTGACAATGCCAACTGGAAGCAATCTCCCTATGTTATCTAACTTCATTTGAGGTCGAAACTGCCATGTGGTCCTTCAAACAGGAAGTGACAAGGAGACCAGAGTGGAGGTTTCGGCGTTGTATCGGGACCACTGATTTCACACCCTTGCCTTAGCGTATTACCAGCTCCATTCACAGCTATGAGATCAGGCATCGCCAGAAGGTACTCCTACCGATTTTTTCATTAATGCGACCTTTGCTAGCTAGGGTGCGTTCACGTACTGCATAGTGTCAGCAAGGTTGTCACTTTGTACAGCATCATGCATACGGCTGTGCTAAGCTATTCTGGAATAATATTGCCGAGCTTCCGTTTTTGATGAACCATATTATCGTTGATATTATTTCACCGTTTTGAAAGTTATTTAGAAACTGCAAACTTCTACATATACGTAATAATGCAATTATGTTTTTTAGACCTCGTTGACATTGAGAAAATGTCATCATGAGTTTTTCATTCACAACAGTGGCTTCCTGCAAATTTAAAAATGGTTACTTGTAGGATTCGCTTTCAGAAATTATCATTGTGTAACAACGTGCTTGTGTGTTACATGGCAGTTAAAGTTATGTTGGCAACGTTCACCCGGCCACCAATGGCTAGATGATTGATAGCAACTACTCATGTTTTCATCAATGGAAGGAAAATGGCTCGTCGTCTAATCATAAAGAGATACCCTATTTACTCGATTCTACTGCGCCCTCGATTGTAACGTGCACCTGATTTCCACCACGAAAAAAAAAAAAACGTGAGACATCGATTGCAACGCGCACCCATTTTTCTCGCTGGCCCGCACGATCACACCACTCGAAAAAACGACTCCTTTCGGGAGCGTCTTCCATTTAAATATGAGGTACGGGCAGAGCTTGTGCCCATCTGATGTGTAACAGAGCATTGCCGTCACTGTAGTTTTACCGTGGACCGATGTCAGCACGCGAACGTGCTTCGCCCCCTTTTTCTCGACGGTTGTGGTGCCAGGCATGTCGAAGTAAAGAGGCGTCTGATCGGCATTCCCGATTTGCCCAAGCAGGTAGCCATTGTTGCGCCGCAAGTTTAGAATGAACCTCTGAAAACTGTGAAGCTTTTCATCGTATTCCTCCGCAAAACTTTTTGCATATGCATGTTCCCCTTCGGAGGGAAAAGCCTTTCCTCTTCATAAAGTTTGTTAGCCAGCACCTGCTTGCTTTAAACTGGCTCCGCGTTAGACCTTTTTCTAAGACTAATTGCATAGCCCGCACTTGGAGCATTTCTGTCGTCACGGCCCGCTGTGCTGCTCACTGCTCAAGCACATACTCGCCGAGCAGCTCTTTAATTTGCAGAAACCGACCCTGCTGTGGTCTACTGAAGCCTTTGCGTGAAGCTTTGCTGTCGACAGTCTTCTGCTTTTGTTTCCACCGGTCCCGCACGCACGTTTCGGGAACTCCGAACGACCGCGATACAGCCAGATTTTCGTCCCTTTCTGCACACGCGATGACTTTTCTTTTAAAAGCGGCATCATGGTGCACTCGAGTTGTGTGGCACAAGTTGTGTTGTGTGGCGCAAGTTATGCTGGTGCTACAAAGCGCAGCTCCTGTTTGGCCATTCTGACCGGTCGGATCTGCGAAGGGGGACGCGGAAGAACCGTGCATGAAAAAAAAAAGCGACTCTGTCGTTCACATGGTTGACAGCTCTCCCCCCTCCCCCGCTCATGGAACAAGAAGGAAAAGCCGACCGGAAAGCTTGCCTCATAAAAACAAAGTGACGCACGGCCATCTAGGTTTCAAGTTGATGGCATTCACGCTTACCGTAAAAACACAAGGACATGGAAGTAGTTTTCGTCTTGAGTTTGAGAGACGGCTCCCGATGGACGTCAGCCGATACACAGCCTAACATGGGATAGAGTGGGACAACGCAAGTTGAGTGGAGAACCTGTCCTGTCGCTTGCTGTATTTTGTAACGAGCTCTTTACCAATGTAGTGTCAGTTGTGAAAGTGTTTCTGCAATTAGTTGTGATGATGCGTGCCCCCGAATGTTATTGGCTAGTGTGGAGACCCTTTGTTTGACCGAGGGTTGAAAAGAGGTTGGTTGGATGTTAAACGAAAGCGGAGGTTCGGGCTTGGACACGGGCAGACACCTGAGTGGTGCAATAAAGCGTCTCTTGATCCAACAAAAGCTCTTTCTTCGTGCTGCCACCGGGCACACAATTCATCGAAGGGTGCCCTTTTTGAGCATCGAATGCCTTCCCTTCTTAGCTGAAGTTGAATCTAGCCGAGGAAGTGGAAATTAACTGCGATACTGAACAAAACTTTTGCCACCAAGATTTTGAACCAAATTGAAAGATAGGGTCTTGAAATCTATATAATAATGCCACGTTTCATTTCTGAAGTTTTGTTATCGCCCCAATACACTAATCAGATCTCAGCATAAATCATGCCTGCAGTTTTCGAGAAGCTTCAGAACTGCAGTACATCATTTCGATAAGATCACGCCCACTCGGCGAACTGTACAGATTATTCTGGCATTCTGGCACCCACATCATCGCCAGCGATAATGCTAGAACGTTCGATGGCAAGACTATAAATGCCGACGCACTTCGCGGCTTGTCAGCAGTTGATTGACGGCCGACGCTCCGTTCACTGCTATTTAAGCAAGACTGCTACTGTAATCGTACTTTCTGTTTACTGGGCACAAGTTCGCCCAAATAAACAGTTAAACCCCAGCATAAAGTCTCCTGTGTTTGGCCACGTCACGACCCCGTGACATCTGGTGGAAGCGTTGATTGATTGATTTGTGGGCTTTAACGTCCCAAAACCACCATTTGATTATGAGAGACGCCGTAGTGGAGGGCTCCGGAAATTTTGACCACCTGGGGTTCTTTAACGTGCACCCAAATCTAAGTACACGGGCCTACAACATTTCTGCCTCCATCGGAAATGCAGATGCCGCAGCCGGGATTCCAACCCGCGACCTGCGGGTCAGCAGCCGAGTACCTTAGCCACTAGACCACCGCAGCGGGGCCTGGTGGAAGCGTTGGGTACACGGCTTGACGGGGGCGTGCGGCACATGAACAAAGCAGCAATTTTTCTCGCACGCTCGCAAGGATACAAGAAAGGTACTACTGGCTACGCCTTACCACCGATGTCACTCATTATGTGAGGACATGCTGGGACTGTCAGTGACGCCAGACACCGCCGACAAGGCCAGCGGGACTTCTGCAGCCAATTGAACGACCTCGCCGAACATTCCAGCAGATTGGTATGGACGTACTGGGGCCGTTCCCGACCTCGGCTTTCGGAAACAACTGGATCGTGGTAGCTACCAACTACCACACCCACTACACCGAAACAAAAGCCCTGCCCAAAGGCAGTGCATCCAAGATAGCTGAGTTCTTCGTAGGAAATATCATCCTACGTCACGGCGCCCCAAGGTGTCTTTATCACTGACAGAGGAACGGCATTTACTGCTGACCTAACTCAGCGATCTTGGCATACAGCCAGACAAACTAACGCCTGGCGACAGCAACCCACCCACAGACCACTGGCCTCACTGAGCGGCAAAACAAGACAATCGCTGACATCCTGGCAATGTACGTCGATGTCGAACACAAGACGTCGGATGCCATTCTTCTGTACGCGACCTTCACATACAACACGGTGGTGCACGAGATGATGCAGATATCTCCATAGAAATTGGTCTACGGAAGGAGCCCGGACAGGCGCTCAATGCTATGTTACTCCACGTCACCGACGAAGAAAACCTTGATGTGAGTGAGTACCTTCATCGCGCCGAAAATGCCCGACAACTCGCGCGTCTCCGTATCAAAAATCAACAGATGACCGACAGCCGCCTTTACAATCTTCGACGACGCTTCGTGGAATACCAGCCCGGTGAACGTGTTTGGGTGTGGACGCCAATACGTCGTCGTGGACTAAGTGAAAAGCTTCTGCGACGGTACTTCGGACCGTACAGGGAGGTGCGACGTCTCAGCTCACTTGATTACGAGGTTGTACCCGACGGCATCACGAACTCTCAACAACGCCGATCGCGACCAGAAGTGGTCCATGTCGCGTGCCTCAAGTCATTTCATGCACGTTAACAAACTGAAACAGTGTTTTTTGTATCATTGCAGCATCCTAATTTACTTATTGTACTTTCTTGCATTATTGTTATACTTTCATTTTTAGTTAAAGCATCGGGACGGTGCCTTTTCCGCCCTGCCGCGATGGTCTAGTGTTGTCCTCTTTTGCCTTCCGTACCTCGACTTTGTCTGTTTCTTCTAGCACATTCGTGCTCGCGCTGCAGCCCTTATTACTATGAATTCAAACCAACTAGCCCAAATCGCCATTCTTCTCTTTATCATCAGCCGAATTTTTTCGTCACCACCATTGGCTCGCCACCACCGCCACCATTTGCCACCATTTTTTCCACTCTAGCCATCATCAGCCGGCATTTTCCACCATCACCACCATTGACTCGCCACCACCACCACCACCTGCCATCATTTTTTCCACTTTTGCCATCATCAGCCATTATGCCCCCTACAGTTTCCACCATTTCCACTAAGATTTCCACTATATCTACTAGTCTTTCCACCATATCCGCCAATAATTACAGCATCCACTAACCCAGGATCTTCAATAGGGTCGTTAGAGAGATTACTGCAATCACTTATTGCACGAAGAAAAGAATATTAAGAATAGACTAAATTCATTAAAGGCTTATTTGTTTGTGAATGTCAAAATATAGTTGGGTAAGCTGTTGAAATCAAGGTATGTCATGAATTAGTTTCTTAATGACTATTTACCAACTCATAAAAAAAATTTCAGTCTACAGGCATGATTTAACAGGAGGAATTGCCGTTTTTATCGATTTGCTAATAGAGCTGCTACTAAATGAGTTGTGAAAGTATCCCGAAGCCTCTTTCTGTATTTTTTATATTTTTTGAAGTTTGCTTTTTCAAAGGGGTTCCAAATTATCACGGTTTACTCTAACATAGGACAAGTATTTGATTTGTAGTGTATGCGTCAAAAATCATCTTTTTAAGGCATTGGCTACATTTACCTTTGTGTGTGTTCCAGCGGAGTTGCTTTTTAATTAGCACTTTTAAATAATCAAAGTGCTCACCCTCAAAAAGAATTTGTTCACTAGTTGAATATGTAAAATGCAGGGGTTTGTTTTTGTTAGTGATTCTCATAAAACGTTTTTATTAATTAATGAACATTACTCAAGGCTTTCACACCATTAAATGATCTTTTCAAGATCATGATTCCAAAGCCTCATCCTGTACAAAACTGAGTTAGATACATCGTGCAGGTATACAGCATACAACGTAATACTTTTTTAAACTTCTTTAACAACGCAGCTTTTGAACATTATAGAAGAAGCACAGGCCCTAGAACGGGCCCCTTGGAAAAGGAGGCTTAAATACACTTCCGGGAAAAATCCTATTGAACGATACAATCTGATAACGATGGTTTTACTGATCGACCTCAGAAAAGCGTTCTTTCTAGTATTACCATTTTCACGTCAATGCACCAAGAAAAATTTGACCTAAACACCTAAAAATTATTTCTGAATGTGTTAACTGCTTATATTTTGGTTCGACGCAAAATAAGTTAGCTATACTATCTCGCTTAGGTACAAGTCTCTACAATGTTTGTCTTACAGCATGCCGACCTTCTTATCACTCGCCGCAAGATTACAGCAACAAAGATTTTTCTCAATGCCCTTTCACGGCGGAGCGTGTGGTCTCCGCAGACAAGCTTATGGACCACTTCTATTGCTGTCCTCTAAACTTTTAAGCGCAAAACTTCGCCCCTAAAAGAGGTAACATATGTCTGTGTTTATAGCTTTCTATGGGTGTTCTACTTTGTTCCTTATTTTCTTCTTTGTTAACAATCTACCCAGCAAAGACAGCGGCTTTTCAGTCGCGGTAGTGCCCGAGGTTCTTTGTGATAATGTCCTGTAATAACAGCGTCTCTTTAGCTACCCACGTAGCTTGCGAATTCTATGGCCTTATTGTTAATCGGTTTTTACAGGAGTGAATATTGGTCCAGCAAGAATTAGAAATGTATTTCCATCATGGTAATTGGATTTAAATATGTACATGATCATATGGCTGAGAAATAAGTTCCGTTAGCTAGAGCCAAAGCCACGACTACTGCATCTGTGGTAGCGCAGCAGCCCCTCCCATATCAACTGTGCCATGGTCACATACTTCCCAAGCCGTCTAAACACGCATTTTATATGTAGCACGGGCCCCTCACGGTACAGTTGCTAATTAGGGTGGTCATACATCAAGACTGTGACCTCGATGATTAGCTTTCTGAAAGCATCGGTGCTACGTTTCTATATCATTTGACGTGTTTTCAACAGGCCTAGTTGGATTTTAAGGGATGCTTTTAAGGAAGCGCCAGGTGGTGAACATAGCCCCAAGCATGTGGCTCACCCATAGCATAATTATTTATAAAAAATGGCAGCTTATCCACGGGGTGAATGATGGAGAGTGGGGTGAGGCATCCGTCTGTCGAATCGTTCTTGCTTCTATACATGCATGCGTCTGTATGCGTGACCATCCGTGCGTCCATCCACCTGTCTGTGCATGCGTACGTCCCTGCGTCTGTCTCTGCGTTCGCCCACGCATTCGCCCCTGCGTCCGACCATGGGTCCATCCGTTCGTGCAGCCATCCATGCATCCGTCCGTGCATCTGTCTGTGTGTCGGTTCGTCCATCTAGTCCTCACTCCAAGTACCACCATCTCGCATCTTTTCATCATATATTGTGCATATAGAACCACCGCCATTCAGCAGACTTTCGAAGGACTAAACATGAGATGGCACACGCGCACTTTCTTGCATCTTGCTCTTCGTGGCTACTTCCTACTTTTAACCACCTCAAGTTCATGGTATATATCAGTTCACTGTATTCATGCCACTGCGGCCCAATGTTCGCTGAACCTTTCTAAAACCAAAAAGGTTACGCCCATCGAGTATAACGCAGCAACCCTTTCTTGTCAGATAGCGCTCAATGTACATGCCAATGGCTGCTAATGGGGAATGAGAGACAGGAGAATTCGTCTTTTAGTTAATATCAAGACCGTGTTTTGCTGATTTGAGTTGTGCATATTCTGCAGAATAATTCATTTTTAAAAACTGTGATCTAAGTTAGACCATGTCAGAGGGGTATAAAAACGTAAAAAAGATACATTTGGGTGAAAAGAACATTAAACGATGACAAAGCAGTCAGAACAGCTTACAGAACAGTACTAATCAAATGCTCTTTAATGATACCAAAAACTTTTTCAATTAGAACATGGTTAAATAGGTTACTGCAATCGTTTATGGCACGAAAAAGAATATTTAAAACAATTGATAAATTTCAATAAATGTGTACTTGTTTGGAAATGTCGAAGTATAGTTGCGCAAGCTGTTGATGAAATCAAGGTATGTAATGTATTAGTTTCGTAATGACTATTTACCAACTGATACAAAAAAAACTTCAATCTACAGGCATGAATCAGCAGGAAGCAAATTACTGTTTTTATCGATTTGCTAATAGAGCTGCTACTAAATGAGTTGTCAAAGTATCCCGAAGCCTCTTTCTGTATTTTTTATATTTTTTGAAGTTTGCTTTTTCAAAGGGGTTCCAAATTATCACGGTTTACTCTAACATAGGACAAGTATTTGATTTGTAGTGTATGCGTCAAAAATCATCTTTTTAAGGCATTGGCTACATTTACCTTTGTGTGTGTTCCAGCGGAGTTGCTTTTTAATTAGCACTTTTAAATAATCAAAGTGCTCACCCTCAAAAAGAATTTGTTCACTAGTTGAATATGTAAAATGCAGGGGTTTGTTTTTGTTAGTGATTCTCATAAAACGTTTTTATTAATTGATGAACATTACTCAAGGCTCTCACACCATCAAATGATCTTCTCAAGATCTTGATTCCAAAGCCTCATCCTGTACAAAAATGAGTTTCATACATCGTGCAGGTATACAGCATACAACGTAATATTTTTTAAAACTTCTTTATTAACGCTGCTTTTGAACATTATAGAAGAAGCACAGGCCCTAGAATGGGCCCCTTGGAAAAGGAGGCTTAAATACACTTCCGGGAAAAATCCTATTGAACGATACAATCTGATAACGATGGTTTTACTGATCGACCTCAGAAAAGCGTTCATTCTAGTATTACCATTTTCACGTCAATGCACCAAGAAAATTTGACCTAAACACCTAAAAATTATTTCTAAAAGCCATCTATGTGTTAACTGCTTATATTTTGGTTCGACGCAAAATAAGTTAGCTATACTATCTCGCTTAGGTACAAGTCTCTACAATGTTTGTCTTACAGCATGCCGACCTTCTTATCACTCGCCGCAAGATTACAGCAACAAAGATTTTTCTCAATGCCCTTTCACGGCAGAGCGTGTGGTCTCCGCAGACAAGCTTATGGACCACATCTATTGCTGTCCTCTAAACTTTTGAGCGCAAAACTTCGCCCCTAAAAGAGGTAACATATGTCTGTATTCATTGGTTTCCATGGGTGTTCTACTTTGTTCCTTAATTTCTTTTTTGTTAACAATCTACCCAGCATAGACTGCAGCTTTTCAGTGGCGGTAGTTCCTGATCATCTTCGTAATAATGTCCTGTAACAACAGCGTCTTTCTACCTACCCGCATAGCTTGCGTATTTCTTGGCCTTAATGCCAATCGGTTTTTACAGGAGGGAATATTGGTCCAGCAAGAATTAGTGACGTATTTCCGTCACGTAATGTGGGTTTAAATATGTATAATATCATATGGCCACTAAAAAAGTTCTGATAGCTAGATCCGAACCCCCGACTACTACATCCGGGACAGCGCAGCAGCCCTGCCCTTATCAACTGCGCCACGGTCACATACTTCTGAGGCCGTCCACACACGCATTTTATATGTAGCACGGACCTCTAACTGCCCCGCCGCGGTGTTCTAGTGGCTAAGGTACTCGGCTGCTGACCCGTAAATCGCGAGTTCGAATCCCAGCTGCGGCGGCTGCATTTCCGATGGAGGCGAAAATGGTGTGGGCACGTGTGCTCAGATTTGGGTGCACGTTAAAGAACCCCAGGTGGTCGAAATTTCCGGAGCCCTCCACTATAGCATCTCTCATAATCATATGGCGGTTTTGGGACGTTAAACCCCACATATCAATCAAATCAATTGGTGGTTTTGGGACGTAAAACCCCACAAATCAAATCAATCAGACCCCTCACGGTGCATTTGGTATAAAGGGTGGTCACACATCAAGACCGTGACCTCAATGATTAGCTTTCTGGAAACGTCGGCGCTACCTTTCTATATCATTCAACGTGTTTTTAACAGGCCTAGTGTGATTTTAAGAGACACTTTTAAGAAAGCGCCAGGAGGTGAACATAGCCCCAAGCGTGTGGCTCACCCATAGCATCCATTATAAAAAAAAAAGGCAGCTTATCCACGGGGTGAATGATGGAGAGTGGGGCGAAGCATCCGTCCGTCTAATCGTTCTTGCTTCCGTACGTCCATGCGTCCATCTGCATGACCATCCGAGCGTCCATCCACTCGTCTGTGCGTGCTTCTGTTCGTGCGTCTGCACGTCCATCCGTGCGTCTGTCCCTGCGTTCGCCCACGCATTCGCCCCTGCGTCCGACCATGCGTCCATCCGTTCGTGCAGCCATCCATGCGTCCGTCCGTGCATCTGTCTGTGTGTCGGTTCGTCCATCTAGTCCTCACTCTGAGTACTACCATCTCGCATCTTTTCATCATATATTGTGCATATAGAACCACCGCCATTCAGCGGACTTTCGAAGGACTAAACATGAGGTGGCACACGCACACTTTCTTGCGTCTTGCTCTTCATGGCTACTTCCTACTTTTAACCACCTCATGTTCATGGTATATATCAGTTCACTGTATTCATGCCACTGCGGCCCAATGTTCACTGAACCTTTCTAAAACCAAAAAGGTTACGCCCATCAAGTATAACGCAGCAACCCTTTCTTGTCAGAATGTGCTCAATTTACATGCGAATGGCTGCTAATGGGGAATGAAAGACAGGAGAATTCGGCTTTTAGTTAATATCAAGACCATGTTTTGCTGATTTGAGTTATGCATATTGTCGCGAATCATGCATTGGGTTCGTTTGTTTGTGTTTTGCTTTTTCGGCCTGGCTGCGCCGGCCTGTGCTATCACTGTTTTCACAGCGTTTCGAACAAACGCTATCGAACAGCGTTTTGAGCGTTTCGAACAAACAGCGTTTCGAACAAACGCTATCACAGCGTTCTCGATACAATTCGACTATTCGAGAAACGCTCGCGCCGAGGGATATTAATTCCCGCACGGCCGGTGCCGCGACATTCGCTCGCCGCCGCTCACCAGCGTGCACGTAGTTTTTCCGACCGCTGCTTCGCCGCCTGTGTATTCTTTCAGTTATTAGGGGAGCACAAGCTCGCTCCAATAAACTTGTTTTTCTTATAGACAACTGTGTCGTCCTTTGCTGCGTGACATCTGGTGGAGGTGCGGGGTACGTGAACCCTAAGCCATTGCCAAGCCGACAAGCAAGCATAACACGACAAGCACGCCCAACTCGTGTCAGCCGCTGACTGCAAGGCCTTCAGCCAGAGTTTGGACTGCTCCCGGATAAAAAGAGGAAAGAAGACGTTAAAACCACGATAATCAACGCAGGCACCATGACCAGCGCTACCAACCCTCCCGTCGTTCTGCAACAACCTCGTGAGCCCCCATCATTCTGGGGCTCTCCTGGTGAAGACCCGGAAGAGTGGCTGGAGAAGCTGGAGCGCATCCGCATCTTTAACAGGTGGGATGAAGAAGAAACATTTCGTCATGTCTTCTTCTATTTGGAGGATGCAGCTCAAATGTGGTTTGAAAAACCATAAAGGCTCCCTGACCGACTGGATTGTCTTTAAGAGCGAATTCCTCAAAACATTCGCTACGGTTGTGCGGAAAGAACAAGCCGCCCTTTTTTTGGAGACGCGAATGCAACACCCTAACGAAGGTGTTGTACTGTTCGCTGAGGAGATGAAGATGCGGTTCCGGAGAGCTGACCCCAAAATGGCAGAAGAGAAGAAGGTGCGCTTTTTGAAGGGGGGAGTTAAACAAGAGCTCTTTGCTGGACTCATCCGCAACCCCCCTAAGACCGTCGCTGAGTTCATCACCGAGGCTTCGATGATCGAGAGGAGCCTGGATATGCATTCGCGGCAATACGATAGACCACTCAACACCCTTTCCGTGAACCCGGTAAACACCCCTGGATTGGCGACGGAAGACTTGCGGGAGACCATCCGCGCCGTCGTTCGCGAGGAACTGAGGAAATTGTTCCCAGCAACGCCGCAGCCCCAAGTCGCCTCCCTCACTGACGTCGTCTGCGAGGAGGTTCAGCAAGCACTGGGGAATTCTACGCCGTCGGAAGCATCTTACGAACCACAAGCGATGACCTACTCCGCTGCTGCTCGTCGACCCCGACCCGTCCCAACCCGTTACCAAGAGGCCCCGCCGTACAGATTACTGAAGTTGCTCTATCGCTACAGCGAGTGTTTTTCCTCGAACTCGAAGTTACGGCAGACACCTTTGGCGAAGCACCGGATAATAACCGAAGATGGAGCCCAACCTACCAGACAGTCACCGTACCGCATTTCTTCACACGAGCGCGAAGCCATCCGGACTCAAGTAGATGACATGCTCAGCGACGACATAATACAGCCATCGAAAAGTCAGTGGGCTGCGCCGGTTGTACTCGTGAAGAAAAAAAGATGGCACTTTAATATTCTGCGTTGACTACCGGAGACTAAACAAAATCACCAAAAAGGACGTGTACCCCCTGCCACGAATCGACGACATCCTCGACCACCTCTGCCACGCCAAGTACTTCTCATCCATGGATCTGAAGACCGGCTACTGGCAAATTGAAGTGGACGAGAGAGACCGAGAGAAGACTGCATTTATAACCCCGGACGGTCTATACGAGTTCAAGGTGATGCCGTTTGAGCTGTGCACGGCGCCCGCAATGTTTCAGAGAGTCATGGACACTGTGCTAGCAGGCCTGAAGTGGCACACTTGCCTCGTATACCTTGACGACGTTTTCGTATTCGCCCGGACTTTCGACAAACACCTCACAAGGTTGGAATCTACTCGAGGCCATTCGTACGTCGGGGTTAACGCTGAAGCCTGAGAAGTGCCGTTTCGCGTACGAGGAACTCAAGTTCTTGGGTCACGTCGTGAACGCCGCGGGAGTTCTACCTGACCCGACAAAAACATCAGCCATTGCGAACTTCCCAAGGCCGAAAGATAAAAAGGGTGTGCGAAGGTTTCTTGGACTGTGTGCATACTACTGGCGCTTCGTCGCAATCTTCGCACGCATTGCAGAGCCACTCGCGCGCCTGACGAAAGAAAGCACCCCTTTCAGCTGAGAAAACGACCAAGAAAAGGCATTCTGCGAGCTGCAACAACGCCTGCAAAACCCGCCCGTGCTCGCTCATTTCGACGAAAACGCCAAAACGGAAATGCAAACGGACGCCAGTGATATGGGTTTGGGTGCCGTCCTCGTCCAAAAGCAAAGCGGTTACGAAAAGGTAATCGCCTATGCAAGCCGTGGTCTGTCGAAAGAGGAGAGAAACTACTCTGCCTCCGAGAAAGAGTGCCTGGCTATCATATGGGCCATTTCAAAATTTCGCCCTTACGTCTAGTGTAGACCGTTTAAGGTTGTGACAGACCATCATGCGCTGTGTTGGCTCGCCAATTTGAAGGACCCCTCTGGCCGTCTTGGGCGGTGGAGCTTGCGCCTGCAAGAGTTCGACGTTACAATATTTTACAAATCCGGCCGAAAACTCTTCGACGCCGACTGCCTGTCCCGCGCTCCCGTCGACCCATCACCACAGGACTCCGATGAAGACAGCGCGTTCTTCGGAGTCGTGACAGAGAGCGACCTAGCCGCCCAGCAGCGTGCCGACCCCGACCTCCGCGCCATGATCGACTACCTCGAAGGACGCAACGTCGCCGTGCCTAGGGCTTTCAAGCGCAACTTACCAGCGTTCAGCCTCAAAAACTCCATCCTAGTGAAGAAGAATTTCAACCTCGGAACGAGAACGAATTATCTACTTGTCGTCCCCGCAGACCTTCGTGACGAAATTTTGGAAGCATGCCACGACGACCTGTCTTCCGGACATCTCGGAACAGCTCGCACAATTACAAAAATTAAGGCGAAATACTTCTGGCCCTGCCTTAAATCCGATGTCACCCACTACGTCCGGAGCTGCCGTGACTGCCAGCGACGAAAAACACCACCGATGAGACCCGCCGGACTTCTGCAGCCGATCGCCGTCCCAACGAGGCCCTTCCAACAGATCGGAATGGACCTTCTAAGCCCATTCCCTACATCCTGATCCGCAACAAATGGATTGTCGTAGCGACAGACTACATGACGCGCTATGCAGAGACCACCGCTCTTCCAAGGGGAACTGCACAAGAAGTTGCAAAGTTCTTTATTAACCAAGTTGTGCTGCGACATGGAGCCCCTGAGGTCCTAATCACAGACCGCGGAACGACCTTCACTGCGGAGCTCATGCAAGGAATCTTACGCTACAGCAACACGGATCACCGAAGAACGACGGCGTACCACCCCCAAACGAACGGACTAACGGAACGGCTGAATAAGACAATTGCAAATATGCTGTCTTTGTACGTCGACGTTGAACAGAAGACGTGAGACGAAGTCCTCCCGTACGTCACGTTTGCGTACAACACTGCCATCCAAGAAACCACGCAGATGACACCGTTCGAGCTCGTCTACGGAAGACGGCCGACTACGATGCTCGACGCCATGCTTCCGCATGTAGAAGACGATGACCTAAACGCCGACGTCCAAGGATACCTCCAACATGCGGAGGAGGCCCGCCAGCTCGCTCGAGCTCGTATAACGAACCAGCAACTGGTGGATGCCGGACGCTACAATCTCTGACGCCGAGACGCCGAGTACCATCCTGGAGATCGTGTGTGGGTTGGATAGTTGGACTTCCATTCGACGTCGTGCACTGAGTGAGAAACTTATACGACGCTATTTCGGACCCTACTGGATTCTACGACGTGTTGGCGAACTAACGTACGAAGTGATCCCCGATGGTGATTCCCGTACATCATGACGACGCACGCGGCCCGAAGTCGTCCATGTGGTTCACTTAAAACCTTTCTACGGACGATGACGAACTTTTATTTTAATTTGTTTAGACTGTTCTTACGTTAGCATTGGGTCGATGCACTCTTAGAGGGGGGGTAATGCCGCGAACCATGCATTGGGTTTGTTTATTTGTGTTTTGCCTTTTCGGCCGGGCTGCGCTGGCCTGTGCTATAACTGTTTTCACAGCGTTTCGAACAAACGCTATCACAGCGTTTCGAACAAACGCTATCACAGCGTTTCGAACAAACGCTATCGAACAGCGTTTCGAGCGTTCCGAACAAACAGCGTTCCAAACAAACAGCATTTCGAACAAACACTATCACAGCGTTCTCGATACGATTCGACTATTGGAGAAACGCTCGCGCCGAGGGATATAAATTCCCGCACAGCCGATGCCGCGACAATTGTTCGCCGACGCTCACTAGCGTGCACGTCGTTTTGCCGACCGCTGCTTCGCCGCCTGTGTATTCTTTCAGTTGTTAGGGGAGCACAAGCTCGCTCCAATAAACTTGTTTTCCTTATAGACAACTGCGTAGTCCTTTGCTGTGTGACAATATTCTGCAGAATAATTCATTTTTAAAAACTGTGATCTAAGTTAGACTATGTCAGAGGGGTATAAAAACGCAAAAAAGATACATTTATGTAAAAGGAACAACAAACGATGACAAAGCAGGCAGAACAGCTTACAGAACAGTACAAATCAAATGCTCTTTAATGATACCAAAAATTTTTTGAATGAGAACATGGTTAAATAAGTTAGTGCAACCTTTTATTGTTTGAAGAATATTAAAAACAATTGACAAATTTTAATAAACACTTAGTTCTTTGCGAATGTCGAAAATATAGTTGCATAAGCTGTTGATGAAAGTAAGGTATGTCATGTGTTCGTTTCGTAGTGACTATTTATCAACTGATAAAAAAAACTTCAGTCTACTGGCATGATTTGACAGGAGGCTGATTGCCATTTTTGTCGATTTGCTAATAGAGCTGCGATTGAGTTGTCAAAGAATCTCGAAGCCTCTTTCCGTATTCTTTAAAATTTTTCGAAGTTTTATTTTTCAAAGGGGTTCCAAATTATCGCAGTTTACTCTTATATAGGAGAAATATCTGATTTGTAGTGTATGCCTCAAAAAGAACACCTTTTAAGGTATTGCCTACATTTATCTGTGTGTGTGTTCCAGCGGAGTTTGTTCTTAATTAGCACTTCTAAATAATCAAAGTTCTAAACCTCAAAAAGAATTTGGTCACTAGTTGAATATGTAAAATGCAGTGGTTTGTTTTTGTTAGTGATTCTCATAAAAAGTTTTTTTAATTGATGCACATTAATCAAGGCTCTCACACCCTTAAATAATTTTCGTAACAACATGATTTCAAGCCTCATCCTGTACAAAACTGAGTTTGATACATCGTGCAGTTATACTGCATACAAGTTAATATTTTTTAACTTCTTTGAAAACGCCACTTTTAAACACTATAGAAGAAGCGCAGGCCCGAGAATGGGCCCCTTGGAAAAGAAGGCCTAATTACACTTTTGGGAAAAATCTTATTGAACGATGCACACTGATAACGATGGTTTTACTGATTGACCTCAGTAAAGCGATCAATCTAGTATTACCGTCTTAACATGAAAGCACCAAGAAAACTTTGACCTAAACAACTGAAAAGTATTTATTACAGCCATCTATAAGATAACTGCTTATGTTTTGGTTCGACGCAAAAGAAGTTATTTATACCATCTCGCTTAGCTGCACATCTCTACGATGTTTGTCTTACAGCATGCCGAGCTTCTTATCACTGTCCGCAAGATTACAGTAACAAAGATTTTTCTCAATGCCCTTTCACGGCAGAGCATGTGGTCCCTGCAGACAAGCTTATGGACCACATCTATTGCTGCCCTCTAAACTTTTGAGCGCAAAACTTCGCCCCTAAAACAGGTAACATATGTCTGTATTTATTGGTTTCCATGGGTGTTCTACTTTGTTCCTTAATTTCTTTTTTAATTAACAATCTACCCAGCATAGACATCGGCTTTTCAGTGGCGGTAGTGATTGATGACCTTCGTAATAATGTCCTGTAGCAACAGCCTCTCTATAACTACCCGCGTAGCTTGTGTATTCCTTGGCCTTAATGCCAATCGGTTTTTACAGGAGTGAATATTGGTCCAGCAAGATTTGGTGACGTATTTCCGTCACGTAATATGGGTTTAAATATGTACATTATCATAAGGCTACTAAAAAAGTTCCGTGAGCTAGATCTGAACCCCCAACTACTGCATCCGAGACAGCGCAGCGCCGTTATCAACTGCGCCACGGTCACATACTTCTGAGGTGGTCCACACACGCATTTTATATGTAGCACGGACCCCTCACGGTGCAGTTGGTATTGAGGGTGGTGATACATCAAGGCCGTAGCCTCAATGATTAGCTTTCTGAAAACGTCGGTGCTAGGTTTCTTTATCATTCCTCGTGTTTTCAACAGGCCTAGTGTGATTTTAAGTGACACTATTAAGGAAGCGCCATGTCGTGGACATAGCCCCAAGCGTGTGGCTCACCCGTAGCATCCATTATAAAAAAAGGCAGCTTATCCACGGGGTGAATGATGGATAGTGTGGCGAAGCATCTGTGCCTTTAATCGTACTTGCTTCCGTATGTCCATACGTTCGTCTGCATGACCATCCGTGAATCCGTCTACTTGTCTGTGCGTGCTTCTCTTCGTGCGTCCACACGTCCATCCGTGCGTCCGTCCCTGCGGTCGCCCACACATCCGCTCCTACGTCCGACCATGCGTCTATCCGTCCGTGTAGCCATCCATGCATCCGTCCGTGCATCTGTCTCTGTGTCGGTTTGTCCATCTAGTCCACGCTCCAAGTATCACAATCTCATGTCTTTTCATCATATATTGCGCATATAGAAGCACCACCATTCAACGGACATTCGAAGGACTAAACGAGAGGTGGCACACGCAGACTTTTTTGCGGCTTGCACTACGTGCCTACTTCCTACTTTTGACAACCTCCAGTTCATGGTATATATTAGTTCACTGTATTCATCCACTGCAGCCCAATGCTCGCTGAACCTTTCTAAAACCAAAAAATTTACGCCCAGCGAGCATAACGCAGCAACCCTTTCTTGTCAGATAGCGCTCGATGTACATGCCAATGGTGGCTAATGGGGAATGAGAGACGGGAAAATTCGGCTTTTAGTTAATATCAAGACCGTGTTTTGCTTATTTGAGTTGTGCATATTCAGCAGAATAGTTCATTTTTAAAAACTGTGATCTAAGTTAGGCCATATCAGAGTGGTGTAAAAACACAAGAAAGATACATTTAAGTAACAAGAACAACAAACGATGACAAAGAAGTCAGAAAGCTTACAGAACAGTACAAATCATATGCTCTTTATTGATACCAAAAGATTTTTGAATTAGAACCTGGTTAAATAGGTCACTAAAATCTTTTATTGCACGAAGAAGAAGTATATTTAAAACAATTTACAAATTCATTAAACGCTTAGTTGTTTGCGAGTGTCGAAATATAGTTGTGTAAGTTGTTGATGAAATCAAGGTATGTCATGTGTTAGTTTCATAATGACTATTTACCAACTGATAAAAAAAACCTTCAGTCACTGGCATGATTTACAGGAGGCAAATTGCCATTTTTATCGATTTGCTAATAGATCTGCTACTAATTGAGTTGTCAAATTATCTCGAAGCCTCTTTCCGTATTCTTTATAATTTTTCGGAGTTTGATTTTTCAAAGGGGTTCCAAATTATTGCGGTTTACTCTAATATAGGACACATATCTGATTTGTAGTGTATGCCTCAAAAAGAACATCTTTTTAAGGCATTGGATACATTTATCTGTGTGTGGGTTCCAGTGGAGTTCGTTCTAAATTAGCACTTCTAAATACTCAAAGTTCTAAACCTCAAAAAGAACTTGGTCACAAGTTGAATAATAAAATTCTGTGGTTTGTTTTGTGTTAGTGATTCTCATAAAAAGTTTTTTTAATTGATGAGCATTAGTCAAGGCTCTCACACCCTTAAATGACCTTCGCAAGATCATGATTCCAAGCCTCATCCTGTACAAAACTGAGTTTGATACATCGTGCAGTTATACTGCATACAACGTAATATTTTTAACTTCTTTAACAATACCGCTTTTAAACACTATAGAAAAAGCACAGGCCCGAGAATGGTCCTTTTGGAAAAGGAGGCTTAAGTACACTTTCGGAAAAAATCCTGTTGAACGATACACACTGATAACGATGGTTTTACTGATCGACTTAGAAAAGTGTTCATTCAGGTATTACCATCTTAACGTCAATGCACTAAAAAAATTTGACCTAAACAACTAAAAATTATTTATTAAAGCCATCTATGTGTTGACTGCTTATATTAGAGTTCGACGCAAAAGAAGTTAGCTATACTATCTCGTTTAGGTGCAGGTCTTTACGATGTTTGTCTTACAGCATGCCGACCTTTTTCTTATCGCTCGCCGCAGACTTACAGCAAAAACATTTTTCTCAATGCCCTTGCACGGCGGAGCATGTTGTCCCCGCAGACAAGCTAATGGACCACATCTATTGCTGCCATCTAAACTTTACAGTACAAAACTTTGCCCCTAACACAGGTAACATATCTCTGTATTTATTCTTTCTATGGGTGTTCTTCTTTGTTCCTTATTTTCTTCTTTGTTGACAATCTACCCAGTATAGACAGCGGCTTTTCAGTCGCGGTAGTGCCCGATGACCTTCGTGATGATGTCCTGTAAGAACAGCATCTCTCTAGCTACCCGCGTAGCTTGCGAATTCTATGGCCTTATTGCCAATCGGTTTTTACAGGAGTGAATATTGGTCCAGCAAGAATTACTGATGTATTTCCATCACTTAAATTGGATTTAAGAGAAGACACTGTTCTCAATTTTTTTTTCAGTATTTCCGGCTGCAATTTTATTACAATATGTATTTTTCACAGCTGAAAACAAATATGCAATTAGTTTTTTGCTATCACTTTTAGGTTTTTAAATATTGACTGTTACATAAACTTGCATTCTGCCCATTCTTTTGACATCTTCCTCATAAAATATTGCTACAAATTTGATATGACCGCATTCCATGAAGGCCAGGGAGTGCAACAAGACCATAATTTTATATTTAGCTTCATTGGTACCAGAGTTATGGCCTTAACAAGTATACTTATTAGAAATCTGAATTTATTGCTTAAGTTTGTTGCTAAATAAATCATGATTGTAAATAAAAATATTACACTTTTTGGTTTTTTTGCACTAATCAATGTACCAGCTTTCAAATGCTGCAAGAATGATCAAAATCCGACTGCTACATCAAAAGATATTGTTGGCAATGACTTAGGGTGTGATGAAAATTGTTGTTTTGAGCGAACGAGAAAAAAAGTTTAGGAACATGCTGAGCACTTATATTTAACAAGAAAAGGTGTGAATCGGTGTATTAACCATGTTAGAAGCCACCAGGAATGTAGTCATCATCATTCTCCTTGGTGCGCTTTCTTTACATGGCATGCTTGAAGCTTTCAGCATGCTCATGCTTCTTCTCCGATGCCACTAGTCGGCGACTGTCCTTTTCTGAGCATCTTTCAGCGGCCACAACACTCTGCTGCAGGTGCAGCTCCTTCAATATGGCGGCATCTGTTCTCCCTTTGCCAGCATTGAACCTTGCGACAGCTTCGGCCACAGTAGCTTCAACGGTGAAAAGCGATGCGTGTTTGTTTTTGGACTCGAGCAACCAGATGACGGAGTGCAGGCTCTCGTTTGGGTTCTGTGTTTTGCCTCACTGACAATGCTCCTGCAATTTCTTGTCAGAGAGGCACGTGTAAATAGGCCGCAAGGCATCAACCACATACTCCGGCAGGTTGTAGCGATGATGCGGAGGAGTCTGCTGCTTGGCAGCAGCCTTGTTGTACTTGCACCATGACTCTTCACCAGTTGGGCAGTGAGAGTGCTGAGGGCTTACATCAGTAGATGCTACGTGATAAAAGGTTGCCCAGACAGCATTATTCATGGCCTCAATGCTTCCTTGGTTGCTTTGTAAAGCCCATTCATAATATGACGTGAGCTTTGTGACCAGCTCGCCTGTCAGTTTGCCCTTGCTGCCAAGGCTTGGCTTTCTTTCGGCTCTTTGTTTTTGCAGGAGGTTTCGAAGTGCTAGGCCCAT